>NC_141048.1:49457530-50094530 GCF_041138505.1 Cibotium barometz | reverse complement strand
CTTGCTTATCTAAGATCTTAACTTGATATAAAAGCTCTTAACTTGATTCTTCATTTCTTTCCTATCTCTTCTTGGATAAAATCAACATATCCGGTATTCACTGCATCTATTAGACTATCAATACTATAGCATTCTTTCCTCCCAATATTGTGCTCTCTTTCATTCATATCTCCAATAGATCTTATCGTGGATAAATGATTTAAAATGTTAAGCTAGTCATGTATACTAAACTCTAGTGTAAGAGCTTAGACTCTCAATACTATAGCATTTGTCTCTCAGTATTGTGCTCTCTTTCATTCATGTATCCAATAGATATTATCTTGGATAAACGATTTCAAATGTTAAGCTAGTCATGTATACTAAACTCTAGTGTAAGAGCTTACTAGTCTTAATTCTATAAAACTTAACTCCAAATAAGAAACTAGATAAATCTTGACCCATTACACAAAGTAACTTGATTTTGTAAACCAGTCACTATCCATGTCATAAATAAATCTTCTTGGAATCACAACTTAATAAATAATAATAACTTTGATTATCATCGCATTGTCTCAAACTTTAAGGTAATCAAACAATTTACAAACTCATATTTTTACTTTTCTTGTAGCTTTAGACTTTGTCAAATTTCTTCCACAAGAAAGCAATCCTCTATTATTTCTTCAATTAAAAAGCTTAGAAAGCAACACACTCTCAAGCTTTACGAACAAATGTGGTTATATCATGTTTCTACTTGCAACCTCCACAATAGATATAAATTTCCAAACCTATACTTATTTACTTCAAGATGATAGTTTACTACTTAATAAGCAAATAGTATACTACTTAATAAGCAAATAGTATACTGCATGAAATACTTTTCTTGCTCTGGTGTGAAGAAGATATCATTCTCAGTTCTACATCACATCTTTGACCTTTAAGTAATAATCTTTACTACGATCTTCAATCATGCAAACTAGCTTCTCATGACACAATATCTTGGCCTTTCTACGCACACTAACCAATCTATCCCTAATATGGCATCATATCTTCCCAAAGCCAACACATGGAAATCATCTTTTGACTTGGGGTTATCTATGAGTAAAAAGCATATTCTTGACATACTTCTTATATGTATGTTGCTTTCTCAAAGAAAGCTCTACCATAAGATACTTTTGGTAAAATTCAGTTATTCTTAACTATTTTACCACGTGGGGTGATTGAAAACTATAAGTGCTTCTCGAGTCAATCAAAACTTGAAATACATTATTCACAATCTTGATAGGAATATTAATAATTGAAGCTCGGTTTTCAGCCTTACCTGCAAGAATAACAGCATTGACATGTGCATATTCTTTAATATCCTCGGCCCACAGTTGCAATATCTTCTCCTCTTGCTCCACGAGTGTCGTCGGTAGTTGAAAAATTCATGTATATTCTCTTTCATACTCTGCCTTGGTTTCCGATCTCCTGAAGTTTATCGCTCACGTACCTCTTGTGATGTTCGTTTGTTTTTTGCACTTAAAAGTTCGATGACCCTTTTGTATAGAACCGAAACATTGGCCTTTACGCCATGCCTTTCCTACCATCTCTGGGGATAAATATACAAAATACTAGTTACCATTCTTCTTCTCGCTCATTTGCATTATCTTATTCTCCATAAAATTTTTCCTTCTCCTTGACTTTGTCTATCATTAAAATTAAGACGATCTTGCATCTCTTCATCTTCTCCACCACTCTTTTTTTCTTCATTCAAATCCATAGAAGCTCAAGTACGCACAGCTCTCGTTCCTTTCTCTAAGCTAAGTCTTGATGCCTACAATAACTCTAATAACTTTCTGAAGAGGTACACCCACATAGAATAATCTGTGTAAAAGCTCCTCTTCTTGTCCTACGTTGACTACTGAATTTGTTTAATGTGTGATCATCTTATGATTGTATATCAAATCGTAAACAAATTTAAAAAGAAAAGAATCTCCTCGTTGTATCACAAAAATAAAAAATAATATGAGTCACCCAAGACCTACAACATCCGCAATTAAGTGTGGTCTCCCGAACCTATGCTCTGATACCAACTGTGATGGTCCCAAATCAAGCCATATCTTAATCGTACAACTTAATCTAAGCAAACATTGAAACTCACTTAATCGTGCTATTTTTACATAGTAATATAATCAAATCAATCCTCTCAAATAGCAAAATAAGCATGCATGCCATATCCAAGATTCTTATCACACATGTAAATAAGTTTATAAGGCATGCATATTCAAATCAATCAAAATCATGTTCTAGCAAGATAATCTCTAGTCACTATAGCTAAGTCTTAACGATGCTTATGCATTAGTCCATCCGATCGATGCGTTAGTCCATCCAATCTATACAGATAAGATAGTCAAGGCAAATCCTGACAACTGGTCTCTTTGGGAGAGCAATACCTACCAATCTATTTGGAATTAGAGAAAAGTCAAAACTATAAAAAGTTTTGGGACTTCTAATTCTCTATAGAACATTTCTTAGTGATGTTTCTCTAAAAATGAGTTCTAAGGTCTCGTTGAGAGCATTCAAAATGGCCAATGTTGTATTTTGTCCTAAGATTTCTTCAAGTATCCTTGGAATGAAGTACTTGCCTATCTAAGATCTTAAGTTGATATAAAAGCTCTTAACTTGATTCTTCATTTCTTTCCTATCTCTTCTTGGATAAAATCAACATATCCGGTATTCACTGCATCTATTAGACTATCAATACTATAGCATTCTTTCCTCCCAGTATTGTGCTCTCTTTCATTCATATCTCCAATAGATCTTATCTTGGATAAACGATTTAAAATGTTGTATACTAAACTCTAGTGTAAGAGCTTAGACTCTCAATACTATAGCATTTGTCTCTCAGTATTGTGCTCTCTTTCATTCATGTATCCAATAGATATTATCTTGGATAAACGATTTCAAATGTTAAGCTAGTCATGTATACTAAACTCTAGTGTAAGAGCTTACTAGTCTTAATTCTATAAAACTTAACTCCAAATAAGAAACTAGATAAATCTTGACCCATTACACAAAGTAACTTGATTTTGTAAACCAGTCACTATCCATGTCATAAATAAATCTTCTTGGAATCACAACTTAATAAATAATAATAACTTTGATTATCATCGCATTGTCTCAAACTTTAAGGTAATCAAACAATTTACAAACTCATATTTTTACTTTTCTTGTAGCTTTAGACTTTGTCAAATTTCTTCCACAAGAAAGCAATCCTCTATTATTTCTTCAATTAAAAAGCTTAGAAAGCAACACACTCTCAAGCTTTACGAACAAATGTGGTTATATCATGTTTCTACTTGCAACCTCCACAATAGATATAAATTTCCAAACCTATACTTATTTACTTCAAGATGATAGTTTACTACTTAATAAGCAAATAGTATACTACTTAATAAGCAAATAGTATACTACATGAAATACTTTTCTTGCTCTCGTGCGAAGAAGATATCATTCTCAGCTCTACATCACATCTTTGACCTTTAAGTAATAATCTTTACTATGATCTTCAATCATGCAAACTAGCTTCTCATGACACAATATCTTGGCCTTTCTACGCACACTAACCAATCTATCCCTAATATGGCATCATATCTTCCCAAAGCCAACACATGGAAATCACCTTTGACTTGGGGTTATCTATGAATAAAAAGCATATTCTTGACATACTTCTTATATGTATGTTGCTTTCTCAAAGAAAGCTCTACCATAAGATACTTTTGGTAAAATTCAGTTATTCTTAACTATTTTAGCAGGTGGGGTGATTGAAAACTATAAGTGCTTCTCGAGTCAATCAAAACTTGAAATACATTATTCACAATCTTGATAGGAATATTAATAATTGAAGCTCGGTTTTCAGCCTTACCTGCAAGAATAACAGCATTGACATGTGCATATTCTTTAATATCCTCGGCCCACAGTTGCAATATCTTCTCCTCTTGCTCCACGAGTGTCGTCGGCAGTTGAAAAATTCATGTATATTCTCTTTCATACTCTGCCCTGGTTTCCGATCTCCTGAAGTTTATCGCTCACGTACCTCTTGTGATGTTCGTTTGTTTTTTACACTTAAAAGTTCGATGACCCTTTTGTATAGAACCGAAACATTGGCCTTTACGCCATGCCTTTCCTACCATCTCTGGGGATAAATATACAAAATACTAGTTACCATTCTTCTTTTCGCTCATTTGCATTATCTTATTCTCCATAAAATTTTTCCTTCTCCTTGACTTTGTCTATCATTAAAATTAAGACGATCTTGCATCTCTTCATCTTCTCCACCACTCCTTTTTTTCTTCATTCAAATCCATAGAAGCTCAAGTACGCACATCCCTCGTTCCTTTCTCTAAGCTAAGTCTTGATGCCTACAATAACTCTAATAACTTTCTGAAGAGGTACACCCACATAGAATAATCTGTGTAAAAGCTCCTCTTCTTGTCCTAGGTTGACTACTGAATTTGTTTAATGTGTGACCATCTTGTGATTGTATATCAAATCGTAAATAGATTTAAAAAGAAAAGAATCTCCTCGTTGTTGCACAAAAATAAAAAATAATATGAGTCACCCAAGACCTACAACATCCGCAATTAAGTGTGGACTCCCGAAGTATGCTCTGATACCAACTGTGATGGTCCCAAATCAAGCCATATCTTAATCGTACAACTTAATCTAAGCAAACATTGAAACTCACTTAATCGTGCTATTTTTACATAGTAATATAATCAAATCAATCCTCTCAAATAGCAAAATAAGCATGCATGCCATATCCAAGATTCTTATCACACATGTAAATAAGTTTATAAGGCATGCATATTCAAATCAATCAAAATCATGTTCTAGCAAGATAATCTCTAGGCACTATAGCTAAGTCTTAACGATGCTTATGCATTAGTCCATCCGATCGATGCGTTAGTCCATCCAATCTATACAGATAAGATAGTCAAGGCAAATCCTGACAACTGGTCTCTTTGGGAGAGCAATACCTACCAATCTATTTGGAATTAGAGAAAAGTCAAAACTATAAAAAGTTTTGGGACTTCTAATTCTCTATAGAACATTTCTTAGTGATGTTTCTCTAAAAATGAGTTCTAAGGTCTCTTTGAGAGCATTCAAAATGGCCAATGTTGTATTTTGTCCTAAGATTTCTTCAAGTATCCTTGGAATGAAGTACTTGCTTATCTAAGATCTTAACTTGAAATAAAAGCTCTTAACTTGATTCTTCATTTCTTTCCTATCTCTTCTTGGATAAAATCAACATATCCGGTATTCATTGCATCTATTAGACTATCAATACTATAGCATTCTTTCCTCCCAGTATTGTGCTCTCTTTCATTCATATCTCCGATAGATCTTATCTTGGATAAACGATTTAAAATGTTAAGCTAGTCATGTATACTAAACTCTAGTGTAAGAGCTTAGACTCTCAATACTATAGCATTTGTCTCTCAGTATTGTGCTCTCTTTCATTCATGTATCCAATAGATATTATCTTGGATAAACGATTTCAAATGTTAAGCTAGTCATGTATACTAAACTCTAGTGTAAGAGCTTACTAGTCTTAATTCTATAAAACTTAACTCCAAATAAGAAACTAGATAAATCTTGACCCATTACACAAAGTAACTTGATTTTGTAAACCAGTCACTATCCATGTCATAAATAAATCTTCTTGGAATCACAACTTAATAAATAATAATAACTTTGATTATCATCGCATTGTCTCAAACTTTAAGGTAATCAAACAATTTACAAACTCATATTTTTACTTTTCTTGTAGCTTTAGACTTTGTCAAATTTCTTCCACAAGAAAGAAATCCTCTATTATTTCTTCAATTAAAAAGCTTAGAAAGCAACACACTCTCAAGCTTTATGAACAAATGTGGTTATATCATGTTTCTACTTGCAACCTCCACAATAGATATAAATTTCCAAACCTATACTTATTTACTTCAAGATGATAGTTTACTACTTAATAAGCAAATAGTATACTACTTAATAAGCAAATAGTATACTACATGAAATACTTTTCTTGCTCTGGTGCGAAGAAGATATCATTCTCAGTTCTACATCACATCTTTGACCTTTAAGTAATAATCTTTACTATGATCTTCAATCATGCAAACTAGCTTCTCATGACACAATATCTTGGCCTTTCTACGCACACTAACCAATCTATCCCTAATATGGCATCATCGCCAACACATGGAAATCACCTTTGACTTGGGGTTATCTATGAATAAAAAGCATATTCTTGACATACTTCTTATATGTATGTTGCTTTCTCAAAGAAAGCTCTACCATAAGATACTTTTGGTAAAATTCAGTTATTCTTAACTATTTTAGCATGTGGGGTGATTGAAAACTATAATTGCTTCTCGAGTCAATCAAAACTTGAAATACATTATTCACAATCTTGATAGGAATATTAATAATTGAAGCTCGGTTTTCAGCCTTACCTGCAAGAATAACAGCATTGACATGTGCATATTCTTTAATATCCTCGGCCCACAGTTGCAATATCTTCTCCTCTTGCTCCACGAGTGTCGTCGGCAGTTGAAAAATTCATGTATATTCTCTTTCATACTCTACTTTGATTTCCGATCTCCTGAAGTTTATCGCTCACGTACCTCTTGTGATGTTCGTTTGTTTTTTGCACTTAAAAGTTCGATGACCCTTTTGTATAGAACCGAAACATTGGCCTTTACGCCATGCCTTTCCTACCATCTCTGGGGATAAATATACAAAATACTAGTTACCATTCTTCTTCTCGCTCATTTGCATTATCTTATTCTCCATAAAATTTTTCCTTCTCCTTAACTTTGTCTATCATTAAAATTAAGACGATCTTGCATCATCTTCTCCACCACTCCTTTTTTTCTTCATTCAAATCCATAGAAGCTCAAGTACGCACAGCTCTCGTTCCTTTCTCTAAGCTAAGTCTTGATGCCTACAATAACTCTAATAACTTTCTGAAGAGGTACACCCACATAGAATAATCTGTGTAAAAGCTCCTCTTCTTGTCCTAGGTTGATTACTGAATTTGTTTAATGTGTGACCATCTTGTGATTGTATATCAAATCGTAAACAAATTTAAAAAGAAAAGAATCTCCTCGTTGTATCACAAAAATAAAAAATAATATGAGTCACCCAAGACCTACAACATCCGCAATTAAGTGTGGACTCCCGAACCTATGCTCTGATACCAACTGTGATGGTCCCAAATCAAGCCATATCTTAATCGTACAACTTAAACTAAGCAAACATTGAAACTCACTTAATCGTGCTATTTTTACATAGTAATATAATCAAATCAATCCTCTCAAATAGCAAAATAAGCATGCATGCCATATCCAAGATTCTTATCACACATGTAAATAAGTTTATAAGGCATGCATATTCAAATCAATCAAAATCATGTTCTAGCAAGATAATCTCTAGTCACTATAGCTAAGTCTTAACGATGCTTATGCATTAGTCCATCCGATCGATGCGTTAGTCCATCCAATCTATACAGATAAGATAGTCAAGGCAAATCCTGACAACTGGTCTCTTTGGGAGAGCAATACCTACCAATATATTTGGAATTAGAGAAAAGTCAAAACTATAAAAAGTTTTGGGACTTCTAATTCTCTATAGAACATTTCTTAGTGATGTTTCTCTAAAAATGAGTTCTAAGGTCTCGTTGAGAGCATTCAAAATGGCCAATGTTGTATTTTGTCCTAAGATTTCTTCAAGTATCCTTGGAATGAAGTACTTGCTTATCTAAGATCTTAACTTGATATAAAAGCTCTTAACTTGATTCTTCATTTCTTTCCTATCTTCTTGGATAAAATCAACATATCCGGTATTCACTGCATCTATTAGACTATCAATACTATAGCATTCTTTCCTCCCAGTATTGTGCTCTCTTTCATTCATATCTCCGATAGATCTTATCTTGGATAAACGATTTAAAATGTTAAGCTAGTCATGTATACTAAACTCTAGTGTAAGAGCTTAGACTCTCAATACTATAGCATTTGTCTCTCAGTATTGTGCTCTCTTTCATTCATGTATCCAATAGATATTATCTTGGGTATTGTGCTCTCTTTCATTCATGTATCCAATAGATATTATCTTGGATAAACGATTTCAAATGTTAAGCTAGTCATGTATACTAAACTCTAGTGTAAGAGCTTACTAGTCTTAATTCTATAAAATTTAACTCCAAATAAGAAACTAGATAAATCTTGACCCATTACACAAAGTAACTTGATTTTGTAAACCAGTCACTATCCATGTCATAAATAAATCTTCTTGGAATCACAACTTAATAAATAATAATAACTTTGATTATCATCGCATTGTCTCAAACTTTAAGGTAATCAAACAATTTACAAACTCATATTTTTACTTTTCTTGTAGCTTTAGACTTTGTCAAATTTCTTCCACAAGAAAGCAATCCTCTATTATTTCTTCAATTAAAAAGCTTGGAAAGCAACACACTCTCAAGCTTTACGAACAAATGTGGTTATATCATGTTTCTACTTGCAACCTCCACAATAGATATAAATTTCCAAACCTATACTTATTTACTTCAAGATGATAGTTTACTACTTAATAAGCAAATAGTATACTACTTAATAAGCAAATAGTATACTGCATGAAATACTTTTCTTGCTCTGGTGCGAAGAAGATATCATTCTCAGTTCTACATCACATCTTTGACCTTTAAGTAATAATCTTTACTATGATCTTCAATCATGCAAACTAGCTTCTCATGACACAATATCTTGGCCTTTCTACGCACACTAACCAATCTATCCCTAATATGGCATCATATCTTCCCAAAGCCAACACATGGAAATCATCTTTTGACTTGGGGTTATCTATGAGTAAAAAGCATATTCTTGACATACTTCTTATATGTATGTTGCTTTCTCAAAGAAAGCTCTACCATAAGATACTTTTGGTAAAATTCAGTTATTCTTAACTATTTTAGCACGTGGGGTGATTGAAAACTATAAGTGCTTCTCGAGTCAATCAAAACTTGAAATACATTATTCACAATCTTGATAGGAATATTAATAATTGAAGCTCGGTTTTCAACCTTACTTGCAAGAATAACAGCATTGACATGTGCATATTCTTTAATATCCTCGGCCCACAGTTGCAATATCTTCTCCTCTTGCTCCACGAGTGTCGTCGGTAGTTGAAAAATTCATGTATATTCTCTTTCATACTCTGCCTTGGTTTCCGATCTCCTGAAGTTTATCGCTCACGTACCTCTTGTGATGTTCGTTTGTTTTTTGCACTTAAAAGTTCGATGACCCTTTTGTATAGAACCGAAACATTGGCCTTTACGCCATGCCTTTCCTACCATCTCTGGGGATAAATATACAAAATACTAGTTACCATTCTTCTTCTCGCTCATTTGCATTATCTTATTCTCCATAAAATTTTTCCTTCTCCTTGACTTTGTCTATCATTAAAATTAAGACGATCTTGCATCTCTTCATCTTCTCCACCACTCCTTTTTTTCTTCATTCAAATCCATAGAAGCTCAAGTACGCACAGCTCTCGTTCCTTTCTCTAAGCTAAGTCTTGATGCCTACAATAACTCTAATAACTTTCTGAAGAGGTACACCCACATAGAATAATCTGTGTAAAAGCTCCTCTTCTTGTCCTAGGTTGACTACTGAATTTGTTTAATGTGTGACCATCTTGTGATTGTATATCAAATCGTAAACAAATTTAAAAAGAAAAGAATCTCCTCGTTGTATCACAAAAATAAAAAATAATATGAGTCACCCAAGACCTACAACATCCGCAATTAAGTGTGGACTCCCGAACCTATGCTCTGATACCAACTGTGATGGTCCCAAATCAAGCCATATCTTAATCGTACAACTTAATCTAAGCAAACATTGAAACTCACTTAATCGTGCTATTTTTACATAGTAATATAATCAAATCAATCCTCTCAAATAGCAAAATAAGCATGCATGCCATATCCAAGATTCTTATCACACATGTAAATAAGTTTATAAGGCATGCATATTCAAATCAATCAAAATCATGTTTTAGCAAGATAATCTCTAGTCACTATAGCTAAGTCTTAACGATGCTTATGCATTAGTCCATCCGATCTCGATGCGTTAGTCCATCCAATCTATACAGATAAGATAGTCAAGGCAAATCTTGACAACTGGTCTCTTTGGGAGAGCAATACCTACCAATCTATTTGGAATTAGAGAAAAGTCAAAACTATAAAAAGTTTTGGGACTTCTAATTCTCTATAGAACATTTCTTAGTGATGTTTCTCTAAAAATGAGTTCTAAGAGAGCATTCAAAATGGCCAATGTTGTATTTTGTCCTAAGATTTCTTCAAGTAGCCTTGGAATGAAGTACTTGCTTATCTAAGATCTTAACTTGATATAAAAGCTCTTAACTTGATTCTTCATTTCTTTCCTATCTCTTCTTGGATAAAATCAACATATCCGGTATTCATTGCATCTATTAGACTATCAATACTATAGCATTCTTTCCTCCCAGTATTGTGCTCTCTTTCATTCATATCTCCGATAGATCTTATCTTGGATAAACGATTTAAAATGTTAAGCTAGTCATGTATACTAAACTCTAGTGTAAGAGCTTAGACTCTCAATACTATAGCATTTGTCCCCAGTATTGTGCTGTCTTTCATTCATGTATCCAATAGATATTATCTTGGATAAACGATTTCAAATGTTAAGCTAGTCATGTATACTAAACTCTAGTGTAAGAGCTTACTAGTCTTAATTCTATAAAATTTAACTCCAAATAAGAAACTAGATAAATCTTGACCCATTACACAAAGTAACTTGATTTTGTAAACCAGTCACTATCCATGTCATAAATAAATCTTCTTGGAATCACAACTTAATATATAATAATAACTTTGATTATCATCGCATTGTCTCAAACTTTAAGGTAATCAAACAATTTACAAACTCATATTTTTACTTTTCTTGTAGCTTTAGACTTTGTCAAATTTCTTCCACAAGAAAGAAATCCTCTATTATTTCTTCAATTAAAAAGCTTAGGAAGCAACACACTCTCAAGCTTTACGAACAAATGTGGTTATATCATGTTTCTACTTGCAACCTCCACAATAGATATAGATTTCCAAACCTATACTTATTTACTTCAGGATGATAGTTTACTAATTAATAAGCAAATAGTATACTACATGAAATACTTTTCTTGCTCTGGTGCGAAGAAGATATCATTCTCAGTTCTACATCACATCTTTGACCTTTAAGTAATAATCTTTACTATGATCTTCAATCATGCAAACTAGCTTCTCATGACACAATATCTTGGCCTTTCTAGGCACACTAACCAATCTATCCCTAATATGGCATCATATCTTCCCAAAGCCAACACATGGAAATCATCTTTTGACTTGGGGTTATCTATGAATAAAAAGCATATTCTTGACATACTTCTTATATGTATGTTGCTTTCTCAAAGCAAGCTCTACCATAAGATACTTTTGGTAAAATTCAGTTATTCTTAACTATTTTACCACGTGGGGTGATTGAAAACTATAAGTGCTTCTCGAGTCAATCAAAACTTGAAATACATTATTCACAATCTTGATAGGAATATTAATAATTGAAGCTCGGTTTTTAGCCTTACCTGCAAGAATAACAGCATTGACATGAGCATATTCTTTAATATCCTCGGCCCATAGTTGCAATATCTTCTCCTCTTGCTCCACGAGTGTCGTCGGTAGTTGAAAAAATCATGTATATTCTCTTTCATACTCTGCCTTGGTTTTTGATCTCCTGAAGTTTATCGCTCACGTACCTCTTGTGATGTTCGTTTGTTTTTTGCACTTAAAAGTTCGATGACCCTTTTGTATAGAACAGAAACATTGGCCTTTATGCCATGCCTTTCCTACCATCTCTGGGGATAAATATATAAAATACT
Source organism: Cibotium barometz (assembly GCF_041138505.1). Lineage (NCBI taxonomy): Eukaryota > Viridiplantae > Streptophyta > Polypodiopsida > Cyatheales > Cibotiaceae > Cibotium > Cibotium barometz. Next base: position 50,082,560 of record NC_141048.1, on the reverse strand, counting down.
AGTTACCATTCTTCTTCTCGCTCATTTGCATTATCTTATTCTCCATAAAATTTTTCCTTCTCCTTGACTTTGTCTATCATTAAAATTAAGACGATCTTGCATCTCTTCATCTTCTCCACCACTCCTTTTTTTCTTCATTCAAATCCATAGAAGCTCAAGTACGCACAGCTCTCGTTCCTTTCTCTAAGCTAAGTCTTGATGCCTACAATAACTCTAATAACTTTCTGAAGAGGTACACCCACATAGAATAATCTGTGTAAAAGCTCCTCTTCTTGTCCTAGGTTGACTACTGAATTTTTTTAATGTGTGACCATCTTGTGATTGTATATCAAATCGTAAACAAATTTAAAAAGAAAAGAATCTCCTCGTTGTATCACAAAAATAAAAAATAATATGAGTCACCCAAGACCTACAACATCCGCAATTAAGTGTGGACTCCCGAACCTATGCTCTGATACCAACTGTGATGGTCCCAAATCAAGCCATATCTTAATCGTACAACTTAATCTAAGCAAACATTGAAACTCACTTAATCGTGCTATTTTTACATAGTAATATAATCAAATCAATCCTCTCAAATAGCAAAATAAGCATGCATGCCATATCCAAGATTCTTACCACACATGTAAATAAGTTTATAAGGCATGCATATTCAAATCAATCAAAATCATGTTCTAGCAAGATAATCTCTAGTCACTATAGCTAAGTCTTAACGATGCTTATGCATTAGTCCATCCGATCGATGCGTTAGTCCATCCAATCTATACAGATAAGATAGTCAAGGCAAATCATGACAACTGGTCTCTTTGGGAGAGCAATACCTACCAATCTATTTGGAATTGGAGAAAAGTCAAAACTATAAAAAATTTTGGGACTTCTAATTCTCTATAGAACATTTCTTAGTGATGTTTCTCTAAAAATGAGTTCTAAGGTCTCTTTGAGAGCATTCAAAATGGCCATGGTTGTATTTTATCCTAAGATTTCTTCAAGTAGCCTTGGAATGAAGTACTTGCTTATCTAAGATCTTAACTTGATATAAAAGCTCTTAACTTGATTCTTCATTTCTTTCCTATCTCTTCTTGGATAAAATCAACATATCCGGTATTCATTGCATCTATTAGACTATCAATACTATAGCATTCTTTCCTCCCAGTATTGTGCTCTCTTTCATTCATATCTCCGATAGATCTTATCTTGGATAAACGATCTAAAATGTTAAGCTAGTGATGTATACTAAACTCTAGTGTAAGAGCTTAGACTCTCAATACTATAGCATTTGTCTCTCAGTATTGTGCTCTCTTTCATTCATGTATCCAATAGATATTATCTTGGATAAACGATTTCAAATGTTAAGCTAGTCATGCATACTAAACTCTAGTGTAAGAGCTTACTAGTCTTAATTCTATAAAATTTAACTCCAAATAAGAAACTAGATAAATCTTGACCCATTACACAAAGTAACTTGATTTTGTAAACCAGTCACTATCCATGTCATAAATAAATCTTCTTGGAATCACAACTTAATAAATAATAATAACTTTGATTATCATCGCATTGTCTCAAACTTTAAGGTAATCAAACAATTTACAAACTCATATTTTTACTTTTCTTGTAGCTTTAGACTTTGTCAAATTTCTTCCACAAGAAAGCAATCCTCTATTATTTCTTCAATTAAAAAGCTTAGAAAGCAACACACTCTCAAGCTTTACGAACAAATGTGGTTATATCATGTTTCTACTTGCAACCTCCACAATAGATATAAATTTCCAAACCTATACTTATTTACTTCAAGATGATAGTTTACTACTTAATAAGCAAATAGTATACTACTTAATAAGCAAATAGTATACTGCATGAAATACTTTTCTTGCTCTGGTGCGAAGAAGATATCATTCTCAGTTCTACATCACATCTTTGACCTTTAAGTAATAATCTTTACTATGATCTTCAATCATGCAAACTAGCTTCTCATGACACAATATCTTGGCCTTTCTAGGCACACTAACCAATCTATCCCTAATATGGCATCATATCTTCCCAAAGCCAACACATGGAAATCATCTTTTGACTTGGGGTTATCTATGAATAAAAAGCATATTCTTCACATAATTCTTATATGTATGTTGCTTTCTCAAAGCAAGCTCTACCATAAGATACTTTTGGTAAAATTCAGTTATTCTTAACTATTTTACCACGTGGGGTGATTGAAAACTATAAGTGCTTCTCCAGTCAATCAAAACTTGAAATACATTTTTCACAATCTTGATAGGAATATTAATAATTGAAGCTCGGTTTTTAGCCTTACCTGCAAGAATAACAGCATTGACATGTGCATATTCTTTAATATCCTCGGCCCATTAGTTGCAATATCTTCTCCTCTTGCTCCACGAGTGTCGTCGGTAGTTGAAAAATTCATGTATATTCTCTTTCATACTCTGCCTTGGTTTATGATCTCCTGAAGTTAATCGCTCACGTACCTCTTGTGATGTTCGTTTGTTTTTTGCACTTAAAAGTTCGATGACCCTTTTGTATAGAACCAAAACATTGGCCTTTATGCCATGCCTTTCCTACCATCTCTGGGGATAAATATACAAAATACTAGTTACCATTCTTCTTCTCGCTCATTTGCATTATCTTATTCTCCATAAAATTTTTCCTTCTCCTTGAATTTGTCTATCATTAAAATTAAGACGATCTTGCATCTCTTCATCTTCTCCAGCACTCCTTTTTTTCTTCATTCAAATCCATAGAAGCTCAAGTACGCACAGCTCTCATTCCTTTCTCTAAGCTAAGTCTTGATGCCTACAATAACTCTAATAACCTTCTGAAGAGGTACACCCACATAGAATAATCTGTGTAAAAGCTCCTCTTCTTGTCCTAGGTTGACTACTAAATTTGTTTAATGTGTGACCATCTTGTGATTGTATATCAAATCGTAAAAAATTTTAAAAAGAAAAGAATCTCCTCATTGTATCACAAAAATAAAAAATAATATGAGTCACCCAAGACCTACAACATCCGCAATTAAGTGTGGACTCCCGAACCTATGCTCTGATACCAACTGTGATGGTCCCAAATCAAGCCATATCTTAATGGTACAACTTAATCTAAGCAAACATTGAAACTCACTTAATCGTGCTATTTTTACATAGTAATATAATCAAATCAATCCTCTCAAATAGCAAAATAAGCATGCATGCCATATCCAAGATTCTTATCACGCATGTAAATAAGTTTATAAGGCATGCATATTCAAATCAATCAAAATCATGTTCTAGCAAGATAATCTCTAGTCACTATAGCTAAGTCTTAACGATGCTTATGCATTAGTCCATCCGATCGATGCGTTAGTCCATCCAATCTATACAGATAAGATAGTCAAGGCAAATCCTTGATAAAAAACAGGAGCAGGATGTAACACACACAAGAGAAGCAAACCCTAATCCATAATCATCAACCATAAAGAAAGAGAGAAGCCATAGTCACCATCTCTCTCGCACACACAAAGGAGAACACAACATAGTGTTATGTCCACACTACAAAGTAAACCTAATGTAATGTCCACACCACACATGACCAGCTGGACGCGGTCATAAACACACCACATGATATCTATCTACCATACTGTCACTCTGTCAGCACCCATGTGCTATCCTCCAGCTGTATACGAGCTTGATATTTCAACACTCCCCCTCAAGCTCGACATGTCCATCTCTAGGACTCCCAATCGAGTACGGAAATACTCAAACTTATCCTTACCAAGTGATTTGGTAAAGATATCTGCAACCTGCTCATCTGTCTGCACATATGTCAAATCAACATGCCCATCTAGCACTTTCTCTCTGATGAAGTGATAGTGGACCTCAATATGTTTGGTCCTGGCATGATAAACTGGGTTGCTAGCAAGCTGAATACTACTCATGTTGTCACAATGAATGACAACTCTCATATCACTCTGTATCCTGACATCATCTAGCAACTTCTTCAACCACATAGCCTCACATGCAGCTATGGCTGCTCCACGGTACTCTGCCTCTGTGGTAGATAAAGCAACTGTAGGTTGCTTTTTACTGCTCCAGCTCACAGCTCCACTACCAAGGCTGAAAACATAGCCACTGGTAGATCTCCTGTCATATGCACTACCGGCCCAATCTGCATCTGTATATCCATAGACATGCATGTCTTTTCCTGCCTCATAGAAAAGACCATAATGCGCGGTAGTTTTGACATATCTCAGAATCCGTCTCACAGCATCCAAGTGAGGTTTACGAGGACTCTGCATAAACTGACTTACCAAACCAACTGCATAACTGAGATCTGGCCTCGTAATGGTCATGTAGATAAGGCTACCAACCATTTGCCTGTACATGGTGATATCATCAAGCTCATCACCCAAATCAGCCCTAAGCTTCATGTTTTGCTCTAATGGTGTCAACATGGGTTTGCATGCTGTCATACCATACTTTGCCAGCATGTCAAGTGCATATTGCCTTTGCACCAACCATATACCCTTGCCTGTTCTAATCACCTCAATGCCAAGAAAGAACCTCAAATCACCAAGGTCTTTCATATCAAACTCTTTGCATAAAGAGGCCTTAACCTCATCAATGCCTTTCCCACAATCACGTGTGATAATCAAATCATCAACATAAATGACTATCATCACAATTCCATCATGTGTCTTCTTCACATAAAGTGAAGAGTCTGCATTTCCAACCACAAATCCAATACTGACAAGATATCTGCTGATCTTGTCACTCCAAGCACGAGGTGCTTGTTTCAAACCATAGAGTGCTTTCTTTAACCTGCAAACAAAAGTCGGATATTTTGGATGTACATAACCTTCTGGCTGTTCCATGTACACCTCTTCTTGTAGATCACCATTCAAGAAGGCATTTTTGACATCCATTTGATGTAAAGCCCAACCTTTTTGTGCTGCTAATGCAATGATAGACCTCACTGTAGCCATTTTAGCCACTGGGCTGAAAGTTTCATCATAATCAAGACCATAAGTTTGTGCATATCCTTTAGCGACCAGCCTTGCCTTATGTCTCTCTAGGCTGCCATCTGACTTGCACTTTACTTTATACACCCATTTACATCCAATTGCATTCTTTCCTTTAGGTAACTCAGCCAATTCCCATGTATCATTTTTGTCCAAAGCATCCATCTCTTCATCCATGGCTTTCTGCCATACATGCTCTCCAATAGCCTCTGAATAGCATGTAGGTTCCACATGCTTTACCATAGATGTCATGTATGCATAATGCATAGCAAAATCCCTATATGTCAATCTCTCAACTGGATATCTGACTCTCTGGGATCTCCGCAATGCATGCGGGTCACTCTGTACACCTGTAACACGAGCATGTGGTGGCACATATCTGTCCTGCCTAACACCAGGTGTGCGTACAACAGGTATGCCGAGCTCCTCATCCAGACTCTCTGAGCTAGATGACTCAAAACCTGTGATCCCAATTCCTTCAACTTTCTTCTTGCCTTTATCCATAGCACTACTGCCAGTGCTAACACTCTCATGTCTCAGACGTCCTGACCACGGACGGACACTGCTACTACTCTCAGCTTCTGCTGCTGGCCCAGACATAGTAGTAGAACTAGAACTTGCTTGTGAGGGCAAGTTCACAGGCACATTAGCCTCAAGTGTGTCAATGACTCCCTCATCTTTGGCTTTATACCAACTAGCAAGCTCATCGAATACCACATCTCGTGAGATGACTACTTGTCTAGTTTGAGGGTTATAGCATTTGTAAGCCTTTCGATCCTGTGCATATCCAACAAATACACATTTCTCTGCCTTAGGATCCAACTTCCGTCTTCTTTCATCAGGCACATGAACATAAGCTACACATCCAAAGACTTTCAGATGTCCAATATCTGGCCTGTAACCTGTAAGCCGCATCTCAGGCGTGCTTCCATGAATGGCTGCTGTAGGTGATTTGTTCAGGATATACACTGCAGTAGCACATGCTTCTGCCCAATAGTAATCTGGCATGCTCTTTTCATTGAGCATTGCCCTTGCCACTTCACATATGACACGATTCTTTCTCTCAGCCACACCATTCTGCTGAGGTGTATACCTGCATGTCAACTGTCTTCTTATCCCATGCTTCCGCAAGAAATGCTCAAATGCTTTTGAGGTGTATTCACCACCTCCATCTGTTCTCAGGCACTTAATCCAACAGCCATATTGTTTTTCTACAAGAGCTTTGAAATCCATGAATTTTTCCAGCACTTCACTCTTCTCTCTCAAGAAATATATCCATGTCATCCTGCTGAAGTCATCTATAAATGTCACATAGTATAGACTTCCTTTGATAGATGGATTTTGTGCTGGGCCCCATACATCACTGTGCACTATCTCAAGTGGTCTATTACTCATGTTTCCTTCTCTAGGAAACCTCAACCTTGCCTGCTTCCCAAACTGACAGGCTTCACAAACATGCATATGACCATCATATTTGAATCGAGGCAATCCACTGACAATGCCCCTTGTTTGCATGTTCTTTAATCTCTGTATATTGACATGTCCAATCCTCTTGTGCCACATGTCAATGTCCTGCACAATCCCATTGCTCTTTGAAAACATGGCTGAGCTCAATTCTGGTATGCCTGCATCCAATTTGAACAACCTTCCTTCCTTCTTGCCCTTGGCAACCAATCTACAGCCATGCTTAAAATCTTCCACAAAACAGCCTTTCTCATTGAATCTGACTTGTAGTCCCTGCTCAACCATCTGTCCTACTGATGCCAAACTCTTTGTGATGGATGGTACATATAACACTTCTGACATATTTTTCACATTTCCATCATGCATCTTCAAAGGCACACTCCCAACATGTGTTATAAGATGCTGAGTATCATCTCCTGTGACCACATAACCATTTGTATCCAATGGTTGCATCTTCTCAAACCACTCACCATGACATGTCATGTGGTCTGAGGCACCTGAATCCATATACCATGACTCATCTCGAGCATTCTGAGAATCCATTGTCCCCATAACATGCTTCATTGCAAAAAGATGGTTTGAACTCCCATCATTGTTACTGGTAGATGCATAATTTCCATGTTGTGGTCTTCCATTCCTCGCATCATTCTGCTTTTTGTAACAATCTTTTGCCAAATGTCCAAGTTTGCCACAATAGTAACATTCAATCCCATTCAAATTTTGTTGAGGACCTTGCCATCGTCCTCTACCACGAGCACCTGCTCCAAATCTCCCCCTATGGGATTGAAATCCACGTCCTCCACGTGATCCAAATGATGACTGTGAATTCTGAAAATTTTGATTTGATTGTGGTTGAGTAGACCTGTCATTCCAACCACGTCCTCCACGGCCTCGAGGGGTAAATCTCCCCCTGCCTCGAAAGCCTCTAGATGAGTAAAAAGCCTGATTCCTTGCATGTTCATCATTGCCTGATGAGGATGCACCGGTAACACTCAGACCACCAAGGCCTAGCTTCAATTCTTCCACAATGAGCAATGACACAAGCTCATTAAAGTCTGGCATTCCTCCCAACCTTACTGAGATGGAAGTATCAAAAGATTTGTATTCTTTGCCTAAACCACGCAAAGTGAGAGCAACCAAATCATCATCATCCATTGGGGCATGGATTGATGACAAGGAATCTGCATAACCCTTGATTTCCTGAACATACTCATGTATACTCCGATTCCTTCGTGTTACACTGTGAATCTGTTGCTTTAGTTGTATCTTCCTTGCACCAGTGTCTGTCTCATACATACGGCACAATATACCCCATGCTTCTTTCGGTGTATCTGCATCTTGGATGTGAATAAGCAAGGCATCTGTTACACATATTGAAAAATAATGCAACACCTTCGAAGACCGCTCTACCCATTGCTTGTGAGCCAGTAACTGAGCATTATTTGGTTGAGGAGGTAAGTATGGCTCCGGATCTTCCTCCGAGACAAGACTCCATAAACCTTTGCCTTTCAAAAAACTCTTCATTCGAAACTTCCACACTTGAAAGTTAGTGCGATCAAGCTTCTCGCCAACAATCTGTATCGGACCATCTCCCATTGTTGCAAAAAAAATAGAGTAGATGTACCCTTTCGATTACAATGTACGAAGTACCTGTAATGCTCCAAATCTCTCCAAATCACATCAAATGCTTGCAAATTGTGTGCATTAACATCCCACAATGATTCACCAACAATGTACACTCGATCAAAGTTGAAATCAAATGAAACTCCTTCACAAAAAAATTTCTGGTTTTTTTCTCGCCAGTAAATTCTCGCCAGTAAAACCAGTCAAGATTATGCTCTAAATCCTTCAAATCTTGTCCAAATTCAATGATTCAACTTGCATTAGCTTCCCAACACATTGCTCCAACATATCCTAGAAGGGTTTGATCCAATTCTTCAAGGGGAATGAGAACCACCAATTTTTGTAACCTCTGGTTTTGAGTTTTTCTGCACCTGTCAGGTACCACCTCTCACTAAAATTGCTCTATCTCCTTCAAATCTTCTCCAAATCCAAAACTTTTTGATTCAAAAGTTTAGCAACTCATAGGACTTTACTTGTACCAAAGGAATTAGGCCAATTTGATATACACAAAGATTAATGCCTTGATTAAAAATGCTCTGTTTCTGGACAGAATTTCTGCAAACCTGCACACCTCTGATAAATCACTTCAATGAGCTCCAAATACATGAAATGAGCTGCAACCAATCATCATAAGGCCTTAGCAATGTCTTTGCTAAACTCTCCAAGCTTTAAAGCATTCAATTTGGTGTCCAAATGAGTGAATTAGGATGAAATCTTTGAAAACTGTCCAGAATTCTGCATCTTCATGCACCGCCTACTCCAGAGGGCTGTAGAGAGAGGGAAAATCACAATTGAATAGATAGGCCTCTTAGCAATGACCTAATCTACCTTGGGTATGAAGGGTTTAGCTCAATTTTGCCTCTAGCTCCTGCAATTGATCCTCCACGGGGGGTATGTTTTCTGTTTTTGTGAAAAACCAGAAATTTTTGCATAAACTCACTTTCACTTGATTTTGCTCAAATCTGTATGCATCAATCTGCTTCAAGATCCTGTATGTTGTTTGTGTCCACTTTTTTAATACATTTGCAAGCCCGAATACATGTGCCTTTGTGTATACATTTGCCAAGAGTATACATTCACTTCAAGCTTTCCATGGAAGCTTTGAGAAAAAACCAGAATTTTTCACTTGCTCTATGCACTTCAATCTTCACTGAACTTGCTCTTTGATACCTGCAATCCGCAGAGGGGGTCTTGCTACACTCACCAATGGTCCTTAGCTCTCAGATCTGATGCCGATGTGTGCTCCATAGCTTCTCCTTTGCTCCAAGCTCCAATGGCTTCCTTCACAACTTTTTCTTCTTCTTCCCTCTTCTCTCACTCACTCACACAACACAGCTAATGAGCTCTTGGCTCTGACACCATGATAAAAAACACGAGCAGGATGTAACACACACAAGAGAAGCAAACCCTAATCCATAATCATCAACCATAAAGAAAGAGAGAAGCCATAGTCACCATCTCTCTCGCACACACAAAGGAGAACACAACATAGTGTTATGTCCACACTACAAAGTAAACCTAATGTAATGTCCACACCAAACATGACCAGCTGGACGCGGTCATAAACACACCACATGATATCTATCTACCATACTGTCACTCTGTCAGCACCCATGTGCTATCCTCCAGCTGTATACGAGCTTGATATTTCAACAATCCTGACAACTGGTCTCTTTGGGAGAGCAATACCTACCAATCTATTTGGAACTAGAGAAAAGTCAAAACTATTAAAAGTTTTTGGGACTTCTAATTCTCTATAGAACATTTCTTAGTGATGTTTCTCTAAAAATGAGTTCTAAGGTCTCTTTGAGAGCATTCAAAATGGCCAATGTTGTATTTTGTCCTAAGATTTCTTCAAGTAGCCTTGGAATGAAGTACTTGCTTATCTAAGATCTTAACTTGATATAAAAGCTCTTAACTTGATTCTTCATTTCTTTCCTATCTCTTCTTGGATAAAATCAACATATCCGCCGGTATTCACTGCATCTATTAGACTATCAATACTATAGCATTCTTTCCTCCCAGTATTGTGCTCTCTTTCATTCATATCTCCGATAGATCTTATCTTGGATAAACGATTTAAAATGTTAAGCTAGTCATGTATACTAAACTCTAGTGTAAGAGCTTAGACTCTCAATACTATAGCATTTGTCTCTCAGTATTGTACTCTCTTTCATTCATGTATCCAATAGATATTATCTTGGATAAACGATTTCAAATGTTAAGCTAGTCATGTATACTAAACTCTAGTGTAAGAGCTTACTAGTCTTAATTCTATAAAATTTAACTCCAAATAAGAAACTAGATAAATCTTGACCCATTACACAAAGTAACTTGATTTTGTAAACCAGTCACTATTCATGTCATAAATAAATCTTCTTGGAATCACAACTGAATAAATAATAATAACTTTGATTATCATCGCATTGTCTCAAACTTTAAGGTAATCAAACAAATTACAAACTCATATTTTTACTTTTCTTGTAGCTTTAGACTTTGTCAAATTTCTTCCACAAGAAAGCAATCCTCTATTATTTCTTCAATTAAAAAGCTTAGAAAGCAACACACTCTCAAGCTTTACGAACAAATGTGGTTATATCATGTTTCTACTTGCAACCTCCACAATAGATATAAATTTCCAAACCTATACTTATTTACTTCAAGATGATAGTTTACTACTTAATAAGCAAATAGTATACTACTTAATAAGCAAATAGTATACTACATGAAATACTTTTCTTGCTCTCGTGCGAAGAAGATATCATTCTCAGTTCTACATCACATCTTTGACCTTTAAGTAATAATCTTTACTATGATCTTCAATCATGCAAACTAGCTTCTCATGACACAATATCTTGGCCTTTCTACGCACACTAACCAATCTATCCCTAATATGGCATCATATCTTCCCAAAGCCAACACATGGAAATCATCTTTTGACTTGGGGTTATCTATGAATAAAAATCATATTCTTGACATACTTCTTATATGTATGTTGCTTTCTCAAAGAAAGCTCTACCATAAGATACTTTTGGTAAAATTCAGTTATTCTTAACTATTTTACCACGTGGGGTGATTGAAAACTATAAGTGCTTCTCGAGTCAATCAAAACTTGAAATACATTATTCACAATCTTGATAGGAATATTAATAATTGAAGCTCGATTTTCAGCCTTACCTGCAAGAATAACAGCATTGACATGTGCATATTCTTTAATATCCTCGGCCCACAGTTGCAATATCTTCTCCTCTTGCTCCACGAGTGTCGTCGGTAGTTGAAAAATTCATGTATATTCTATTTAATACTCTACCTTGGTTTTTGATCTCCTGAAGTTTATCGCTCACGTACCTCTTGTGATGTTCGTTTGTTTTTTGCACTTAAAAGTTCGATGACCCTTTTGTATAGAACCGAAACATTGGCCTTTACACGCCATGCCTTTCCTACCATCTCTGGGGATAAATATACAAAATACTAGTTACCATTCTTCTTCTCGCTCATTTGCATTATCTTATTCTCCATAAAATTTTTCCTTCTCCTTGACTTTGTCTATCATTAAAATTAAGACGATCTTGCATCTCTTCATCTTCTCCACCACTCCTTTTTTTCTTCATTCAAATCCATAGAAGCTCAAGTACGCACAGCCCCCGTTCCTTTCTCTAAGCTAAGTCTTGATGCCTACAATAACTCTAATAACTTTCTGAAGAGGTACACCCACATAGAATAATCTGTGTAAAAGCTCCTCTTCTTGTCCTAGGTTGACTACTGAATTTGTTTAATGTGTGACCATCTTGTGATTGTATATCAAATCGTAAACAAATTTAAAAAGAAAAGAATCTCCTCGTTGTATCACAAAAATAAAAAATAATATGAGTCACCCAAGACCTACAACATCCGCAATTAAGTGTGGACTCCCGAACCTATGCTCTGATACCAACTGTGATGGTCCCAAATCAAGCCATATCTTAATGGTACAACTTAATCTAAGCAAACATTGAAACTCACTTAATCGTGCTATTTTTACATAGTAATATAATCAAATCAATCCTCTCAAATAGCAAAATAAGCATGCATGCCATATCCAAGATTCTTATCACACATGTAAATAAGTTTATAAGGCATGCATATTCAAATCAATCAAAATCATGTTCTAGCAAGATAATCTCTAGTCACTATAGCTAAGTCTTAACGATGCTTATGCATTAGTCCATCCGATCGATGCGTTAGTCCATCCAATCTATACAGATAAGATAGTCAAGGCAAATCCTGACAACTGGTCTCTTTGGGAGAGCAATACCTACCAATCTATTTGGAATTAGAGAAAAGTCAAAACTATAAAAAGTTTTGGGACTTCTAATTCTCTATAGAACCTTTCTTAGTGATGTTTCTCTAAAAATGAGTTCTAAGGTCTCTTTGAGAGCATTCAAAATGGCCAATGTTGTATTTTGTCCTAAGATTTCTTCAAGTAGCCTTGGATTGAAGTACTTGCTTATCTAAGATCTTAACTTGATATAAAAGCTCTTAACTTGATTCTTCATTTCTTTCCTATCTCTTCTTGGATAAAATCAACATATCCCGGTATTCACTGCATCTATTAGACTATCAATACTATAGCATTCTTTCCTCCCAGTATTGTGCTCTCTTTCATTCATATCTCCGATAGATCTTATCTTGGATAAACGATTTAAAATGTTAAGCTAGTCATGTATACTAAACTCTAGTGTAAGAGCTTAGACTCTCAATACTATAGCATTTGTCTCTCAATATTGTGCTCTCTTTCATTCATGTATCCAATAGATATTATCTTGGATAAACGATTTCAAATGTTAAGCTAGTCATGTATACTAAACTCTAGTGTAAGAGCTTACTAGCCCTAATTCTATAAAATTTAACTCCAAATAAGAAACTAGATAAATCTTGACCCATTACACAAAGTAACTTGATTTTGTAAACCAGTCACTATCCATGTCATAAATAAATCTTCTTGGAATCACAACTTAATAAATAATAATAACTTTGATTATCATCGCATTGTCTCAAACTTTAAGGTAATCAAACAATTTACAAACTCATATTTTTACTTTTCTTGTAGCTTTAGACTTTGTCAAATTTCTTCCACAAGAAAGCAATCCTCTATTATTTCTTCAATTAAAAAGCTTAGAAAGCAACACACTCTCAAGCTTTACGAACAAATGTGGTTATATCATGTTTCTACTTGCAACCTCCACAATAGATATAAATTTCCAAACCTATACTTATTTACTTCAAGATGATAGTTTACTACTTAATAAGCAAATAGTATACTACTTAATAAGCAAATAGTATACTACATGAAATACTTTTCATCTTTTGACTTGGGGTTATCTATGAATAAAAATCATATTCTTGACATACTTCTTATATGTATATTGCTTTCTCAAAGAAAGCTCTACCATAAGATACTTTTGGTAAAATTCAGTTATTCTTAACTATTTTACCACGTGGGGTGATTGAAAACTATAAGTGCTTCTCGAGTCAATCAAAACTTGAAATACATTATTCACAATCTTGATATGAATATTAATAATTGAAGCTCGATTTTCAGCCTTACCTGCAAGAATAACAGCATTGACATGTGCATATTCTTTAATATCCTCGGCCCACAGTTGCAATATCTTCTCCTCTTGCTCCACGAGTGTCGTCGGTAGTTGAAAAATTCATGTATATTCTCTTTCATACTCTACCTTGGTTTTTGATCTCCTGAAGTTTATCGCTCTTGTACCTCTTGTGATGTTCGTTTGTTTTTTGCACTTAAAAGTTCGATGACCCTTTTGTATAGAACCGAAACATTGGCCTTTACGCCATGCCTTTCCTACCATCTCTGGGGATAAATATACAAAATACTAGTTACCATTCTTCTTCTCGCTCATTTGCATTATCTTATTCTCCATAAAATTTTTCCTTCTCCTTGACTTTGTCTATCATTAAAATTAAGACGATCTTGCATCTCTTCATCTTCTCCACCACTCCTTTTTTTCTTCATTCAAATCCATAGAAGCTCAAGTACGCACAGCCCTCGTTCCTTTCTCTAAGCTAAGTCTTGATGCCTACAATAACTCTAATAACTTTCTGAAGAGGTACACCCACATAGAATAATCTGTGTAAAAGCTCCTCTTCTTGTCCTAGGTTGACTGCTGAATTTGTTTAATGTGTGACCATCTTGTGATTGTATATCAAATCGTAAACAAATTTGAAAAGAAAAGAATCTCCTCGTTGTATCACAAAAATAAAAAATAATATGAGTCACCCAAGACCTACAACATCCGCAATTAAGTGTGGACTCCCGAACCTATGCTCTGATACCAACTGTGATGGTCCCAAATCAAGCCATATTTTAATCGTACAACTTAATCTAAGCAAACATTGAAACTCACTTAATCGTGCTATTTTTACATAGTAATATAATCAAATCAATCCTCTCAAATAGCAAAATAAGCATGCATGCCATATCCAAGATTCTTATCACACATGTAAATAAGTTTATAAGGCATGCATATTCAAATCAATCAAAATCATGTTCTAGCAAGATAATCTCTAGTCACTATAGCTAAGTCTTAACGATGCTTAAGCATTAGTCCATCCGATCGATGCGTTAGTCCATCCAATCTATACAGATAAGATAGTCAAGGCAAATCCTGACAACTGGTCTCTTTGGGAGAGCAATACCTACCAATCTATTTGGAATTAGAGAAAAGTCAAAACTATAAAAAGTTTTGGGACTTCTAATTCTCTATAGAACCTTTCTTAGTGATGTTTCTCTAAAAATGAGTTCTAAGGTCTCTTTGAGAGCATCCAAAATGGCCAATGTTGTATTTTATCCTAAGATTTCTTCAAGTAGCCTTGGATTGAAGTACTTGCTTATCTAAGATCTTAACTTGATATAAAAGCTCTTAACTTGATTCTTCATTTCTTTCCTATCTCTTCTTGGATAAAATCAACATATCCCGGTATTCACTGCATCTATTAGACTATCAATACTATAGCATTCTTTCCTCCCAGTATTGTGCTCTCTTTCATTCATATCTCCGATAGATCTTATCTTGGATAAACGATTTAAAATGTTAAGCTAGTCATTTATACTAAACTCTAGTGTAAGAGCTTAGACTCTCAATACTATAGCATTTGTCTCTCAATATTGTGCTCTCTTTCATTCATGTATCCAATAGATATTATCTTGGATAAACGATTTCAAATGTTAAGCTAGTCATGTATACTAAACTCTAGTGTAAGAGCTTACTAGCCTTAATTCTATAAAATTTAACTCCAAATAAGAAACTAGATAAATCTTGACCCATTACACAAAGTAACTTGATTTTGTAAACCAGTCACTATCCATGTCATAAATAAATCTTCTTGGAATCACAACTTAATAAATAATAATAACTTTGATTATCATCGCATTGTCTCAAACTTTAAGGTAATCAAACAATTTACAAACTCATATTTTTACTTTTCTTGTAGCTTTAGACTTTGTCAAATTTCTTCCACAAGAAAGCAATCCTCTATTATTTCGTCAATTAAAAAGCTTAGAAAGCAACACACTCTCAAGCTTTACGAACAAATGTGGTTATATCATGTTTCTACTTGTTGCAACCTCCACAATAGATATAAATTTCCAAACCTATACTTATTTACTTCAAGATGATAGTTTACTACTTAATAAGCAAATAGTATACTACTTAATAAGCAAATAGTATACTACATGAAATACTTTTCTTGCTCTGGTGCGAAGAAGATATCATTCTCAGTTCTACATCACATCTTTGTCCTTTAAGTAATAATCTTTACTATGATCTTCAATCATGCAAACTAGCTTCTCATGACACAATATCTTGGCCTTTCTACGCACACTAACCAATCTATCCCTAATATGGCATCATATCTTTCCAAAGCCAACACATGGAAATCATCTTTTGACTTGGGGTTATCTATGAGTAAAAAGCATATTCTTGACATACTTCTTATATGTATGTTGCTTTCTCAAAGCAAGCTCTACCATAAGATACTTTTGGTAAAATTCAGTTATTCTTAACTATTTTACCACGTGGGGTGATTGAAAACTATAAGTGCTTCTCGAGTCAATCAAAACTTGAAATACATTATTCACAATCTTGATAGGAATATTAATAATTAAAGCTCGGTTGTCAGCCTTACCTGCAAGAATAACAGCATTGACATGTGCATATTCTTTAATATCCTCGGCCCACAGTTGCAATATCTTCTCCTCTTGCTCCACGAGTGTCGTCCGTAGTTGAAAAATTCATGTATATTCTCTTTCATACTCTGCCTTGGTTTTCGATCTCCTGAAGTTTATCGCTCACGTACCTCTTGTGATGTTCGTTTGTTTTTTGCACTTAAAAGTTCGATGACCCTTTTGTATAGAACCGAAACATTGACCTTTATGCCATGCCTTTCCTACCATCTCTGGGGATAAATATACAAAATACTAGTTACCATTCTTCTTCTCGCTCATTTGCATTATCTTATTCTCCATAAAATTTTTCCTTCTCCTTGACTTTGTCTATCATTAAAATTAAGACGATCTTGCATCTCTTCATCTTCTCCACCACTCCTTTTTTTCTTCATTCAAATCCATAGAAGCTCAAGTACGCTGTCGTGACGTGTGCGGAATAGCCCAGGAAAGTACGAGACTTCTAGCTATGAGAGTTGGTGCCAAACTTAACAAGGAAACTCACATTCAAAATTTCCCAAAAAGCATAGGACAAATCCATCCTTGAATTCGTGTTCCAATTGTTTATCCCTTTCCAAGCATAGATTCACTGGCTTCTTTTTCCAAAACTTTCCAGCTAATCACATGAAGGCATAACATAACCTTTAAGTATTTCCAACATACATGTGTCCCTTTTCATTCCATACATCCACTGTCACCATTCCCAACATCTCATAATGTTCTTTATCACCTGAAAACATTATTGCGAATCACTCCTGGATTTTTGCTATTTCCCGCTCAATCCTTTTGCTGCAGACAGCGCATAGCCGGCGCGAAGCTGGTTTTTGTGAATTTGATGAAAGCATATCAATAGATAGTAGCAACTCTGCTCTCTAATTCAAGCCCCAACACGCCATAAACAGTCGTTTGCTGACTGCATGAAACCAAACGCACTGGTCCAACACGCTTCTGTCCCCTGGTTTTTTTTCTACAGATTTTTTCTTAGATGAGCACCGCCTGCAACTCCTTTGTTTTTCTCCTCTTTCCCGCGAGGAAGCCGGCCCCCACACCCTTTTGCAGCTAAAATCGCGCTTTTCCCATTTTTAATTTTTCCACTGCGCCTACCATCCCACGCATTTACATTTCAAGTAATAACCATATAAAAAAAATCAACCTTCTATCCTTGCTAAGGTTTCACACACCACATCAAGGTAGGCTCCATTCGGTATCCTTATTGCATATACGACCTTGCCATCTGAAGCATACGATCAAGACCACAATCATTATGTACCATAAAGTCCTCTGTCTCAGTGTTAATATCAACTCAGCCATGATAGGCACGGCTTATGAGCAATTCACCATCTCATGGAATCAATAAAGCAGTCGAACCACAAGCATAATCCAGTCCTATCAAGGCACAAGATCTCTGCTAGCTCCAAAATTCTCCATAAACATAAAAAAAATCCTCCACAATTCACACCACACTGTCAAAGGTTTCGAGACCTGGCTCACAGCCTCAGCTCATCTTATTGAACCTTATCTACAATATGAACATATGTACATGGCATCATATAATGACTCGTCATGGCACTTAACCCCATGCATCTGGATGTGTATTTGATGGCCTCACATGCACGGTTTCACACCATAGACGTGCACGGTTTCACACCATAGACGTGCCATGGCACGACATCCACCCCCTCTAAACCTGCACATCCTCTGGTATGTGCCAAATCATCATCAAGGTCCACATATAACTGGATGTCGTCTTCATCTTCTGCACTTCCAGGAAGATCATCCTCTTCCTCTTCAATCATATCCATACTACCACTGTCAAGCCTCTCATCCTGAGTCTCTTGTGATTCAAAAGGATCACTATCATACCTTCTTTTAAATATCTTGATTCTTTTGCCTGCCACAAGATTCTTTATTTCTGTTCCATCAAGCTCACACAAAGTATACGTGGCATTTCCATGCACATGCTTGACAATGTAAGGGCCAAACCATCTTTTTGCAAATTTTCTTTGAACAGTGAATTGGTTGTCAAGGCTACTGTCATACATTAGAACCCAATCACCTTCTTCAATAGGTTTTGGCCGGAGTCTGTGTCTACTATCAAATCTTTCTTTATTTTTTAGCCTTGCATCTTTTAAGCGAGCTTTAGCAAGCTCTACATCTTCAAGCCTCCTCTCTAACTGTCTTATTCACAATGCAAG
Organism: Cibotium barometz; assembly: GCF_041138505.1. Taxonomy (NCBI): domain Eukaryota; kingdom Viridiplantae; phylum Streptophyta; class Polypodiopsida; order Cyatheales; family Cibotiaceae; genus Cibotium; species Cibotium barometz. The sequence goes on along the minus strand of NC_141048.1, from coordinate 50,064,046 downwards.
GAGGTCATCTCTGCTCAATCCTTCCACCCAGGGCAATACATTTCAAGTTAGAATTACTTCTTCAACTGGCATCACTGGCTTCTGACCATACATTAATTCTACAGGCATGTATCCTGTCCTGAGCTATGAGTTGTACGGTCAGCCCACAAGGCATATGGTAGCAGCTTTGGCCACTCTCTCATTCTTTCTCTGCATGCCTTAGCCAAAGCTTTAATGATTGGAGGATGTCCTCGCTCACTTTTTCCATTGCCCTCAGGATTGTAAGCACATGTTAGGGACAGTTTGATACCAATTCTAGAGAAGAATTCCCTTGCTTCTTCAACATCTAGCTCACCCCTATCTGCTGTTATTTTCCTAATACAACCATATCGGCAGATCACATCTTCCAAAAGAAATTTGCATATTGTTTCCGTACTCTTTGTTCTAAGAGCACGTCCTTCTACCTGATTTGTCAAATCTTCTCTTGCAAGTGCTATATACCGCATCTGCCAAATTCCCAAAGGCATTGTAACTAGATCCACTACCCATTTGTAGTGCATGGCAGGTGGGTAGGTTGGTTGCAAGCCATCACGATGCCGCACATTTGAGTACATTTGGCATACCATGCATGTTTCCACATATTGGGAAATATCCTTGTACATTCCTTTCCACCAATATTTTTCCTTTATTTTGGTAAAGGTGGCCCACACACTTCTATGTCCAGCCCAGAGACTCTCATGGAATTCTTTCACAAGCTTTCCTTGAGTCTCTTTATCACATATGACTCTCTGTGGCATAGCATTCCTCTTCTTAGGATGCTTCCAGAGATACCCATCCTTTAGGAAATAACCATATGCTTTTCTGCGGATCCTCTTAAATTCTGAGTCAGACCAATTTTCTTGCCTTGTCAGAGTACTCAAATATTGACCAATAAGCAACCAATCTCCTTCATATATTTCCTCAATAAAAGACTCAAGTACATTTGATAGGCAAATATGATCCCCTTTTGCATATGCTGTAGTATAGAACTTTGTACCCACATCATCAATGTCACTAATCATCTCTTTCTCATCTTCATACCTGGCTCTTGATAGCATATCTGCAACAACTGGATTATCTTTTCCCGCAATATGCTCAAACTCAGGATTTAGTGACTTGATATAAGCAATCCACCTAAGCATAGCAATATCTGGAGTGGTACAACTTGCTATCATCCCAAGAAGTGGCAAGCAATCAGTTTCCACAAGTACAGATGCCCCAATAAGATATTCTTTTTCACATTTTAGAGCAGTGACTATTCCCCATAACTCTCTCTTGATCTGTGGATACTTTCTGCCGAAAGCTTAATACCTTTGCTCCAAATCTAATTACATACCTATGATCATCCTCATCATCTTACCCTACTGCCCATCCTATCCCAGTAGGACTAGTATCAACTGTAATAATCACAGGCCTGCCACACTCATAATCTGCCTTTCTCAAAATGGGTGATGATTGGAGCAAATATTTCAGCTTCCGCATAGCTTTATGTACTGCACTCCACAAAAAATTTTTGATTTTTCCTCAAAAGTTGATAAAGAGGATCTGCTACATGTGCATAATGTGGGATCCAAATAACATAAAAGACACATGCTCCAAGAAATCTCCTCAGCTCTGTAACATTAATGCATATCTCTTTCATTCTTTGTATTGCATCTATTTTGGCTGGACAAGGTCGGCGTCCACTAGTACTACAAAGATGTCCCACTATTAGCACTTCACCAACTCCAAACACTGATTTCAGCCCAGATAAAGTAAGATTCACTTCTTCAAGCCTGGATAGAATCATGTCACAATCCTTTATGTGATTTGCCACAAACTTGCGGCACCCCTTTGAATCCAAATCCTCATTTTTGTCTTTCTCATCACAGCCCTTTATTGGCACATCATCCAAAAATGGCATAGTTTTTTGTGGTATGAAGTCTCGTAAGACTTTATTCATTCCATTCATCATATGTGCCACTGAGTTGGTGGCTCCCTGTGGTAAGGTACACATCCTTACTAATCCCAAAGGGGTTCTCATTGTGGTCAAGTCCCTGCTTTGTATATCCAGCTGGAACTGATCATATCCCGAATACAGATCACCCATAGAGTATATAGCTTTCCCTGCAAATGCTTCCGCAAACTCATCCACAATTGGACCTGCTCCAACATTCCTGATTGTGACTTTGTTTACAGGTTGCATGTCTTGAATAAAGCGCAATGTCCCATTTTTCTTTGGTACAGTAAACCATCTGTTGGAATATGGGGCACATGATGGCTCCAAGATTCCCATCCTAATCTTTTCTTTTAGTAATTCCATCAACTTTGGCAAGAGAGCCTTTGGTACTGGAATTGGTCGTAGGTTCCAGGGCACATGTGGAACAGTAAAGATCACCATTGGTGCTGTTACACTTGGATCAACACAGCCTATCTCATGCGGCTGAAAAGCAAAGGCTTTCCCATGTTTTACAAGCATCTTCTCAAAGCATTCCCTTTCAACTGGCAACAGAAAATCCTTCTCACCAATCTTCAGCTCTTTTAGAGTTTCTTGAGTAAATTTATGCCCAATTTTCTTCGGATCTCTAAGATTTGGTTGCATAGAAGCTTCATCTATCTTCTCTTTGCTTCCTGGTGGCAAGGGCAAGGCAACTGGTTTCACCTTCTTTGCAACCGTTTTATACTTTGTATCAATATGAGCATCCATCTCGCAATTCATGTTTTTACATTCCACCCCCTCAAATTCCTGGATTATATCATACATCTTCACAGATGACACCTCTATCATTTCATTTCCACCCTGTAAGCATGCTCTTCCCATATCAAAAAGCACATCCATAGTATCTACAAATGACACCTCATCAAGCACCCCTGAAATAAACTCATTCTTCCCCAAAAGACCACACTGCTCAAAACTTTTTTGTTCATTTTGTATATGTTTTCGCATACCACGCTTCAAATCCTTGCTTTTTACAAAAACCAGTGACCCATAGCTGGAGAATCCCTGAAAATTTGCTGAAAAACTATTTACATTGATTGAGTCCTGCGAGAACTCATTTTTCCTTGTACCATTGGAATCCCGCCTTACAATGGCACCTCGCCAAAATCCCTCATCTCCCTGTAATTCATGAATTCTCTATTTATCTTTGGAAGTGACTGTGCCCGAAGAGACTCACGATTCCTTTCATGGTTAATACAAACTGTCAAAAACTGAACAGCTTTTTTGCCATCTTTACTCCTTATTCTTGCATATGCTGAACCATCATCCAAAACCTTTGTTTCCATCCTTACAGCTGTAATGTAGGGTTGCCCAAGAATGAGGGGATACGATGACATCTCCTGAACAAAGAAGTTCTGATCATCTTTCACATCCCCTATAGTTACCCTTACATTTGGACATGCTGCATAAAGCTCTCCAGATGAGTTATTAGCTGCCTTAATCATCCACCCATGATCCACATCCATTGGCCACTTACATTTGTTGTAGAGATTTTTAGCCATAAGATTTATTTCAGACCCATGATCAATTAGAGCGACATATGGCTCTTCCAAATCACCTATCTTGACAAGGGTTTCAGTGGTTGCTCTTGCCCAATGGCTCCTGGAGTAATGACTCTTTGTAAGAACTTCTTTTTCATCATCTTCTTCCACAAAGCGCACTTGTCGTGCCCCATCAGCAGAGTGATTACATTCCACCACATTTTCTCTCTCTTCCTTCTTCTGTACCTGTACTCCATGAGTCTTGGAAGTGCTTGCCTCCCCTTGTGATGGAATAGATTCAATTATGGACTGCCTTTTCCTTCGTATAATATCAATTATCTCATCATGAAATTCTTTCTTTGCAATCCCCAAGACCTTCCCTAGTGTGAATTCCACCCTGCTGTTTAGAATCCTCTCTTCAAGCACCTTTTTGAGATCTGTTGCAGCTTCAATATCAGATTGAAGCTTGTAGAGTGGACTTTTTCCTTTACCCTTTTCCTTCATTTTTGCTGGCACTTCTTCCATTGAAACATCCTGTGGAGGTCTGCTATGCTGTGGAGGCATATGTGATGGCCCAGGATCCTTCTTCTCACTTCCACGTGTAACTCTTTTTGATGGCCCTCCTTCCTCACTTTCCCTTTTACGCTTCTCCTCTACCTGTGCCTCATTATTTTGGCATTTGGCAATATAGGCATGAATAGATAAAGAATCCACAGGCTCCTCCCAGCCAGTCTCAAGACGTATACAATCACCTGCCTCATGCAAAGCTTTCTTTGACACTTTCTTTGACGCAATTAATTCCATTGTTGATGGCCAAAAATCCTCATTCTCATAATCCTCATCATTCTCAAATCCCTGCTTTAGTTGACCAACCTTTAATCCATAGGTTGCTGCCTCAACCATAGAAATGGCATGGCTAGCAGCCATATCCTCTACCAACTTTTTCATCCCTCCTTTCCCAAAGTTTGTGCTCAATGGAAGACCAGTCTCTGTAAGATGGATTTTCCCATCTTTGAAAAACACAAGTTGATTTTTAAGAGCTTCTTTATAGCTAGCACAATCCTTCTTTGCATGTTCTGGGTCATCACACCATATGCATCTATATGTAAACCCTTCTTTGCTTTGAGGCCTTTGCATAGAAGCCTGCCCCAATGGTAAACTTTTTTCTTCAATCCTCGACATCTTCAATTTTAAGTCACGCATACCCTTGATAAGCTCATCCATTGGCCCATCTACCTTTGGAATTGTAGCAGCTGGTTTGGGTAGATTCTCAGGGGTAACAGCAGCTATGGGGGTTGCAGAGCCCATCACCATTTTATCCCTCCTCCGCTCTGCCGCTTTGCTAACATAGTAACTGCATCTTCAACATCATTCCAATCACTCTTTAATCCCTGCTCTGTATCCTTATCCTCAAGGAGGATTTCCAATTTCTCCTGGAGATCTTTCCCAGCTGCTTGTAAGAAGAGCTCTGTTTTTTCTCTGTCCAAAGTTGCACGCTCTATCCTTGACAACTGGGCATAACGCTTCTCAAACTCTCTTAGCAATTCTGTGTGGCAGAAATTCCCATTTTAGATTTTGTGACCCATTCCAAAAAAGTTCGTTTGGTCACTCGCTCAGAATCCTCCATAAAATATTCATCCTTTAAAGCAAGCTTGAACTCTTCCCAATTTCTGCCACCATGTGCTGTCTGCAATCCTCTTATGCACTCTCTTATTTCAGGAACACATACCAGCTCGAAACTTCGAACCATATCCTCCTCAGTCACCCTGTTTAGCTCCATCTCCTTTATATAATTGCGCAGGTACTTTGTAATGTCCTTCCCATCAAATTGATCCATCTTTTTCACAATTGATTGTAATGCTTTGGTCGTGGAAATTTGGTCGTGGAATTCTCAGCCATAGCTTCCCTATATATTTCACCACACTCTCACCCCAGCAGTTTCACGTCGGGTTCACCAAAGAGCTGTCGTGACGTGTGCGGAATAGCCAGGAAAGTACGAGACTTCTAGCTATGAGAGTTGGTGCCAAACTTAACAAGGAAACTCACATTCAAAATTTCCCAAAAAGCATAGGAAAAATCCATCCTTGAATTCGTGTTCCAATTGTTTATCCCTTTCCAAGCATAGATTCACTGGCTTCTTTTTCCAAAACTTTCCAGCTAATCACATGAAGGCATAACATAACCTTTAAGTATTTCCAACATACATGTGTCCCTTTTCATTCCATACATCCACTGTCACCATTCCCAACATCTCATAATGTTCTTTATCACCTGAAAACATTATTGCGAATCACTCCTGGATTTTTGCTATTTCCCGCTCAATCCTTTTGCTGCAGACAGCGCATAGCCGGCGCGAAGCTGGTTTTTGTGAATTTGATGAAAGCATATCAATAGATAGTAGCAACTCTGCTCTCTAATTCAAGCCCCAACACGCCATAAACAGTCGTTTGCTGACTGCATGAAACCAAACGCACTGGTCCAACACGCTTCTGTCCCCTGGTTTTTTTTCTACAGATTTTTTCTTAGATGAGCGCCGCCTGCAACTCCTTTGTTTTTCTCCTCTTTCCCGCGAGGAAGCCGGCCCCCACACCCTTTTGCAGCTAAAATCGTGCTTTTCCCATTTTTAATTTTTCCACTGCGCCTACCATCCCACGCATTTACATTTCAAGTAATAACCATATAAAAAAAAATCAACCTTCTATCCTTGCTAAGGTTTCACACACCACATCAAGGTAGGCTTCATTCGGTATCCTTATTGCATATACGACCTTGCCATCTGAAGCATACGATCAAGACCACAATCATTATGTACCATAAAGTCCTCTGTCTCAGTGTTAATATCAACTCAGCCATGATAGGCACGGCTTATGAGCAATTCACCATCTCATGGAATCAATAAAGCAGTCGAACCACAAGCATAATCCAGTCCTATCAAGGCACGAGATCTCTGCTAGCTCCAAAATTCTCCATAAACATAAAAAAAATCCTCCACAATTCACACCACACTATCAAAGGTTTCGAGACCTGGCTCTCAGCCTCAGCTCATCTTATTGAACCTTATCTACAATATGAACATATGTACATGGCATCATATAATGACTCGTCATGGCACTTAACCCCATGCATCTGGATGTGTATTTGATGGCCTCACATGCACGGTTTCACACCATAGACGTGCCATGGCACGACAACGCACAGCTCTCGTTCCTTTCTCTAAGCTAAGTCTTGATGCCTACAATAACTCTAATAACTTTCTGAAGAGGTACACCCACATAGAATAATCTGTGTAAAAGCTCTTCTTCTTATCCTAGGTTGACTACTGAATTTGTTTAATGTGTGACCATCTTGTGATTGTATATCAAATCGTAAAAAAATTTAAAAAGAAAAGAATCTCCTCGTTGTATCACAAAAATAAAAAATAATATGAGTCACCCAAGACCTACAACATCCACAATTAAGTGTGGACTCCCGAAACTATGCTCTGATACCAACTGTGATGGTCCCAAATCAAGCCATATCTTAATCGTATAACTTAACCTAAGCAAACATTGAAACTCACTTAATCATGCTATTTTTACATATAGTAATATAATCAAATCAATCCTCTCAAATAGCAAAATAAGCATGCATGCCATATCCAAGATTCTTATCACACATGTAAATAAGTTTATAAGGCATGCATATTCAAATCAATCAAAATCATGTTCTAGCAAGATAATCTCTAGTCACTATAGCTAAGTCTTAACGATGCTTATGCATTAGTCCATCCGATCGATGCGTTAGTCCATCCAATCTATACAGATAAGATAGTCAAGGCAAATCCTGACAACTGGTCTCTTTGGGAGAGCAATACCTACCAATCTATTTGGAATTAGAGAAAAGTCAAAACTATAAAAAGTTTTGGGACTTCTAATTCTCTATAGAACATTTCTTAGTGATGTTTCTCTAAAAATGAGTTCTAAGGTCTCGTTGAGAGCATTCAAAATGGCCAATGTTGTATTTTGTCCTAAGATTTCTTCAAGTAGCCTTGGAATGAAGTACTTGCTTATCTAAGATCTTAACTTGATATAAAAGCTCTTAACTTGATTCTTCATTTCTTTCCTATCTCTTCTTGGATAAAATCAACATATCCGGTATTCACTGCATCTATTAGACTATCAATACTATAGCATTCTTTCCTCCCAGTATTGTGCTCTCTTTCATTCATATCTCCGATAGATCTTATCTTGGATAAACGATTTAAAATGTTAAGCTAGTCATGTATACTAAACTCTAGTGTAAGAGCTTAGACTCTCAATACTATAGCATTTGTCTCTCAGTATTGTGCTCTCTTTCATTCATGTATCCAATAGATATTATCTTGAATAAACGATTTTAAATGTTAAGCTAGTCATGTATACTAAACTCTAGTGTAAGAGCTTACTAGTCTTAATTCTATAAAAGTTAACTCCAAATAAGAAACTAGATAAATCTTGACCCATTACACAAAGTAACTTGATTTTGTAAACCAGTCGCTTGATAGTTTACTACTTAATAAGCAAATAGTATACTACTTAAGAAGCAAATAGTATACTACATGAGATACTTTTCTTGCTCTGGTGCGAAGAAGATATCATTCTAATTTCTACATCACATCTTTGACCTTTAAGTAATAATCTTTACTATGATCTTCAATCATGCAAACTCGCTTCTCATGACACAATATCTTGGCCTTTCTAGGCACACTAACCAATCTATCCCTAATATGGCATCATATCTTCCCAAAGCCAACACATGGAAATCATCTTTTGACTTGGGGTTATCTATGAATAAAAAGCATATTCTTGACATACTTCTTATATGTATGTTGCTTTCTCAAAGCAAGCTCTACCATAAGATACTTTTGGTAAAATTCAGTTTTACCATGTGGGGTGATTGAAAACTATAAGTGCTTCTCGAGTCAATCAAAACTTGAAATACATTATTCACAATCTTGATAGGTATATTAATAATTGAAGCTCGGTTTTTAACCTTACCTGCAAGAATAACAGCATTGACATGTGCATATTCTTTAATATCCTCGGCCCACTGTTGTAATATCTTCTTCTCTTGCTTCACGAGTGTCGTCGGTAGTTCAAAAATTCATGTATATTCTCTCTCATACTCTGCCTTGGTTTCTGATCTCCTAAAGTTTATCGCTCACGTACCTCTTGTGATGTTCGTTTGTTTTTTGCACTTAAAAGTTCAATGACCCTTTTGTATAGAACCGAAACATTGGCCTTTATGCCATGCCTTTCCTACCATCTCTAGGGATAAATATACAAAATACTAGTTACCATTCTTCTTCTCGCTCATTTGCATTATCTTATTCTCCATAAAATTTTTCCTTCTCCTTGACTTTGTCTATCATTAAAATTAAGACGATCTTGCATCTCTTCATCTTCTCCACCACTCCTTTTTTTCTTCATTCAAATCCATAGAAGCTCAAGTACGCACAGCTCTCATTCCTTTCTCTAAGCTAAGTCTTGATGCCTACAATAACTCTAATAACTTTCTCAAGAGGTACACCCACATAGAATAATCTGTGTAAAAGCTCCTCTTCTTGTCCTAGGTTGACTACTGAATTTGTTTAATGTGTGACCATCTTGTGATTGTATATCAAATCGTAAAAAATTTTAAAAAGAAAAGAATCTCCTCGTTGTATCACAAAAATAAAAAAGAATATGAGTCACCCAAGACCTACAACATCCGCAATTAAGTGTGGACTCCCGAACCTATGCTCTGATACCAACTGTGATGGTCCCAAATCAAGCCATATCTTAATCGTACAACTTAATCTAAGCAAACATTGAAACTCACTTAATCGTGCTATTTTTACATAGTAATATAATCAAATCAATCCTCTCAAATAGCAAAATAAGCATGCATGCCATATCCAAGATTCTTATCACACATGTAAATAAAATTATAAGGCATGCATATTCAAATCAATCAAAATCATGTTCTAGCAAGATAATCTCTAGTCACTATAGCTAAGTCTTAACGATGCTTATACATTAGTCCATCCGATCGATGCGTTAGTCCATCCAATCTATACAGATAAGATAGTCAAGGCAAATCCTGACAACTGGTCTCTTTGGGAGAGCAATACCTACCAATCTATTTGGAATTAGAGAAAAGTCAAAACTATAAAAAGCTTTAGGACTTCTAATTCTCTATAGAACATTTCTTAGTGATGTTTCTCTAAAAATGAGTTTTAAGGTCTCTTTGAGAGCATTCAAAATGGCCAATGTTGTATTTTTTCCTAAGATTTTTTCAAGTAGCCTTGGAATGAAGTACTTGCTTATCTAAGATCTTAACTTGATATAAAAGCTCTTAACTTGATTCTTCATTTCTTTCCTATCTCTTCTTGGATAAAATCAACATATCCGGTATTCACTGCATCTATTAGACTATCAATAGTATAGCATTCTTTTCTCCCAGTATTGTGCTCTCTTTCATTCATATCTCCGATAGATCTTATCTTGGATAAACGATTTAAAATGTTAAGCTAGTCATGTATACTAAACTCTAGTGTAAGAGGTTAGACTCTCAATACTATAGCATTTGTCTCTCAGTATTGTGCTCTCTTTCATTCATGTATCCAATAGATATTATCTTGGATAAACGATTTCAAATGTTAAGCTAGTCATGTATACTAAACTCTAGTGTAAGAGCTTACTAGTCTTAATTCTATAAAATTTAACTCCAAATAAGAAACTAGATAAATCTTGACCCATTACACAAAGTAACTTGATTTTGCAAACTAGTCACTATCCATGTCATAAATAAATCTTGACCCATTACACAAAGTAACTTGATTTTGTAAACTAGTCACTATCCATGTCATAAATAAATCTTCTTGGAATCACAACTTAATAAATAATAATAACTTTGATTATCAACGCATTGTCTCAAACTTTAAGGTAATAAAACAATTTACAAACTCATATTTTTACTTTTCTTGTAGCTTTAGACTTTGTCAAATTTCTTCCACAAGAGAGCAATCCTCTATTATTTCTTCAATTAAAAAGCTTAGAAAGCAACACACTCTCAAGCTTTACGAACAAATGTGGTTATATCATGTTTCTACTTACAACCTCCACAATAGATATAGATTTCCAAACCTATACTTATTTACTTCAGGATGATAGTTTACTACTTAATAAGCAAATAGTATCCTACTTAATAAGCAAATAGTATACTACATGAAATACTTTTCTTGCTCTGGTGCGAAGAAGATATCATTCTCAGTTCTACATCACATCTTTGACCTTTAAGTAATATTCTTTACTATGATCTTCAATCATGCAAACTCGCTTCTCATGACACAATATCTTGGCCTTTCTAGGCACACTAACCAATCTATCCCTAATATGGCATCATATCTTCCCAAAGCCAACACATGGAAATCATCTTTTGACTTGGGGTTATCTATGAATAAAAAGAACTATTCTACCACGTGGGGTGATTGAAAGCTACAAGTGCTTCTCGAGTCAATCAAAACTTGAAATACATTATTCACAATCTTGATAGGAATATTAATAATTGAAGCTCGGTTTTCAGCCTTACCTGCAAGAATAACAGCATTGACATGTGCATATTCTTTAATATCCTCGGCCCATAGTTGCAATATCTTCTCCTCTTGCTCCACGAGTGTCGTCGGTAGTTGAAAAATTCATGTATATTCTCTTTCATACTCTGCCTTGGTTTCTGATCTCCTGAAGTTAATTGCTCACGTACCTCTTGTGATGTTCGTTTGTTTTTTGCACTTAAAAGTTCGATGACCCTTTTGTATAGAACCGAAACATTGGCCTTTACGCCATGCCTTTCCTACCATCTCTGGGGATAAATATACAAAATACTAGTTACCATTCTTCTTCTCGCTCATTTGCATTATCTTATTCTCCATAAAATTTTTCCTTCTCCTTGACTTTGTCTATCATTAAAATTAAGACGATCTTGCATCTCTTCATCTTCTCCACCACTCCTTTTTTTCTTCATTCAAATCCATAGAAGCTCAAGTACGCACAGCTTTCATTCCTTTCTCTAAGCTAAGTCTTGATGCCTACAATAACTCTAATAACTTTCTGAAGAGGTACACCCACATAGAATAATCTGTGTAAAAGCTCCTCTTCTTGTCCTAGGTTGACTACTGAATTTGTTTAATGTGTGACCATCTTGTGATTGTATATCAAATCGTAAAAAAATTTAAAAAGAAAAGAATCTCCTCGTTGTATCACAAAAATAAAAAATAATATGAGTCACCCAAGACCTACAACATCCGCAATTAAGTGTGGACTCCCGAACCTATGCTCTGATACCAACTGTGATGGTCCCAAATCAAGCCATATCTTAATCGTACAACTTAATCTAAGCAAACATTGAAACTCACTTAATCGTGCTATTTTTACATAGTAATATAATCAAATCAATCCTCTCAAATAGCAAAATAAGCATGCATGCCATATTCAAGATTCTTATCACACATGTAAATAAGTTTATAAGGCATGCATATTCAAATCAATCAAAATCATGTTCTAGCAAGATAATCTCTAGTCACTATAGCTAAGTCTTAACGATGCTTATGCATTAGTCCATCGGATCGATGCGTTAGTCCATCCAATCTATACAGATAAGATAGTCAAAGCAAATCCTGACAACTGGTCTCTTTGGGAGAGCAATACCTACCAATCTATTTGGAATTAGAGAAAAGTCAAAACTATAAAAAGTTCTGGGACTTCTAATTCTCTAGAGAACATTTCTTAGTGATGTTTCTCTAAAAATGAGTTCTAAGGTCTTGTTGAGAGCATTCAAAATGGCCAATGTTGTATTTTGTCCTAAGATTTCTTTAAGTAGCCTTGGAATGAAGTACTTGCTTATCTAAGATCTTAACTTGATATAAAAGCTCTTAACTTGATTCTTCATTTCTTTCCTATCTCTTCTTGGATAAAATCAACATATCCGGTATTCACTGCATCTATTAGACTATCAATACTATAGCATTCTTTCCTCCCAGTATTGTGCTCTCTTTCATTCATATCTCCGATAGATCTTATCTTGGATAAACGATCTAAAATGTTAAGCTAGTGATGTATACTAAACTCTAGTGTAAGAGCTTAGACTCTCAATACTATAGCATTTGTCTCTCAGTATTGTGCTCTCTTTCATTCATGTATCCAATAGATATTATCTTGGATAAACGATTTCAAATGTTAAGCTAGTCATGTATACTAAACTCTAGTGTAAGAGCTTACTAGTCTTAATTCTATAAAATTTAACTCCAAATAAGAAACTAGATAAATCTTGACCCATTACACAAAGTAACTTGATTTTGTAAACCAGTCACTATCCATGTCATAAATAAATCTTCTTGGAATCACAATATATAAAAAATAATAATAACTTTGATTATCATCGCATTGTCTCAAACTTTAAGGTAATCAAACAATTTACAAACTCATATTTTTACTTTTCTTGTAGCTTTAGACTTTGTCAAATTTCTTCCACAAGAAAGCAATCCTCTATTATTTCTTCAATTAAAAAGCTTAGAAAGCAACACACTCTCAAGCTTTACGAACAAATGTGGTTATATCATGTTTCAACTTGCAACCTCCGCAATAGATATAGATTTCCAAACCTATACTTATTTACTTCAGGATGATTGTTTACTACTTAATAAGCAAATAGTATACTACATGAAATACTTTTCTTGCTCTGGTGCGAAGAAGATATCATTCTCAGTTCTACATCACATCTTTGACCTTTAAGTAATAATCTTTACTATGATCTTCAATCATGCAAACTAGCTTCTCATGACACAATATCTTGGCCTTTCTAGGCACAATAACCAATCTATCCCTAAATATCTTCCCAAAGCCAACACATGGAAATCATCTTTTGACTTGGGGTTATCTATGAATAAAAGCATATTCTTGACATACTTCTTATATGTATGTTGCTTTCTCAAAGCAAGCTCTACCATAAGATACTTTTGGTAAAATTCAGTTATTCTTAACTATTTTACCACGTGGGGTGATTGAAAACTATAAGTGCTTCTCGAGTCAATCAAAACTTGAAATACATTATTCACAATCTTGATAGGAATATTAATAATTGAAGCTCGATTTTCAGCCTTACCTGCAAGAATAACAGCATTGACATGTGCATATTCTTTAATATCCTCGGCCCACAGTTGCAATATCTTCTCCTCTTGCTCCACGAGTGTCGTCGGTAGTTGAAAAGTTCATGTATATTCTCTTTCATACTCTACCTTGGTTTCTGATCTCCTGAAGTTAAACGCTCACGTACCTCTTGTGATGTTCGTTTGTTTTTTGCACTTAAAAGTTCGATGACCCTTTTGTATAGAACCGAAACATTGGCCTTTACGCCATGCCTTTCCTACCATCTCTGGGGATAAATATACAAAATACTAGTTACCATTCTTCTTCTCACTCATTTGCATTATCTTATTCTCCATAAAATTTTTCCTTCTCCTTGACTTTGTCTATCATTAAAATTAAGACGATCTTGTATCTCTTCATCTTCTCCAGCACTCCTTTTTTTCTTCATTCAAATCCATAGAAGCTCAAGTACACACAGCTCTCATTCCTTTCTCTAAGCAAAGTCTTGATGCCTACAATAACTCTAATAACTTTCTGAAGAGGTACACCCATATAGAATAATCTGTGTAAAAGCTCCTCTTCTTGTCCTAGGTTGACTACTGAATTTGTTTAATGTGTAACCATCTTGTGATTGTATATCAAATCGTAAAAAAATTTAAAAAGAAAAGAATCTCCTCGTTGTATCACAAAAATAAAAAATAATATGAGTCACCCAAGACCTACAACATCCGCAATTAAGTGTGGACTCCCGAACCTATGCTCTGATACCAATTGTGATGGTCCCAAATCAAGCCATATCTTAATCGTACAACTTAATCTAAGCAAACATTGAAACTCACTTAATCGTGCTATTTTTACATAGTAATATAATCAAATCAATCCTCTCAAATAGCAAAATAAGCATGCATGCCATATCCAAGATTCTTATCACACATGTAAATAAGTTTATAAGGCATGCATATTCAAATCAATCAAAATCATGTTCTAGCAAGATAATCTCTAGTCACTATAGCTATGTCTTAACGATGCTTATGCATTAGTCCATCCGATCGATGCGTTAGTCCATCCAATCTATACAGATAAGATAGTCAAGGCAAATCCTGACAACTGGTCTCTTTGGGAGAGCAATACCTACCAATCTATTTGGAATTAGAGAAAAGTCAAAACTATAAAAAGTTTTGGGACTTCTAATTCTCTATAGAACATTTCTTAGTGATGTTTCTCTAAAAATGAGTTCTAAGGTCTCGTTGAGAGCATTCAAAATGGCCAATGTTGTATTTTGTCCTAATATTTCTTTAAGTAGCCTTGGAATGAAGTACTTGCTTATCTAAGATCTTAACTTGATATAAAAGCTCTTAACTTGATTCTTCATTTCTTTCCTATCTCTTCTTGGATAAAATCAACATATCCGGTATTCACTGCATCTATTAGACTATCAATACTATAGCATTCTTTCCTCCCAGTATTGTGCTCTCTTTCATTCATATCTCCGATAGAACTTATCTTGGATAAACGATTTAAAATGTTAAGCTAGTCATGTATACTAAACTCTAGTGTAAGAGCTTAGACTCTCAATACTATAGCATTTGTCTCTCAGTATTGTGCTCTCTTTCATTCATGTATCCAATAGATATTATCTTGGATAAACGATTTCAAATGTTAAGCTAGTCATGTATACTAAACTCTAGTGTAAGAGCTTACTAGTCTTAATTCTATAAAATTTAACTCCAAATAAGAAACTAGATAAATCTTGACCCATTACACAAAGTAACTTGATTTTGTAAACCAGTCACTATCCATGTCATAAATAAATCTTCTTGGAATCACAATATATAAAAAATAATAACTTTGATTATCATCGCATTGTCTCAAACTTTAAGGTAATCAAACAATTTACAAACTCATATTTTTACTTTTCTTGTAGCTTTAGACTTTGTCAAATTTCTTCCACAAGAAAGCAATCCTCTATTATTTCTTCAATTAAAAAGCTTAGAAAGCAACACACTCTCAAGCTTTACGAACAAATGTGGTTATATCATGTTTCTACTTGCAACCGCCGCAATAGATATAGATTTCCAAACCTATACTTATTTACTTCAGGATGATTGTTTACTACTTAATAAGCAAATAGTATACTACATGAAATACTTTTCTTGCTCTGGTGCGAAGAAGATATCATTCTCAGTTCTACATCACATCTTTGACCTTTAAGTAATAATCTTTACTATGATCTTCAATCATGCAAACTAGCTTCTCATGACACAATATCTTGGCCTTTCTAGGCACACTAACCAATCTATCCCTAATATGGCATTATATCTTCCCAAAGCCAACACATGGAAATCATCTTTTGACTTGGGGTTATCTATGAATAAAAGCATATTCTTGACATACTTCTTATATGTATGTTGCTTTCTCAAAGCAAGCTCTACCATAAGATACTTTTGGTAAAATTCAGTTATTCTTAACTATTTTACCACGTGGGGTGATTGAAAACTATAAGTGCTTCTCGAGAATCAAAACTTGAAATACATTATTCACAATCTTGATAGGAATATTAATAATTGAAGCTCGGTTTTCAGCCTTACCTGCAAGAATAACAGCATTGACATGTGCATATTCTTTAATATCCTCGGCCCACAGTTGCAATATCTTCTCCTCTTGCTCCACGAGTGTCGTCGGTAGTTGAAAAATTCATGTATATCTTCTTTCATACTCTGCCTTGGTTTCTGATCTCCTGAAGTTAATTGCTCACGTACCTCTTGTGATGTTTGTTTGTTTTTTGCACTTAAAAGTTCGATGACCCTTTTGTATAGAACCGAAACATTGGCCTTTACGCCATCAACAAACCTGATGGTGTTCTTAATAAAATCTTCCAAGATCTTTGTAGGATTATATTGTTCCATTTTCTTGATGTCCTTGTCCCTCAGGCCATTGGTAGCAAATCATCTAAGGTTTGGCACCATTGGTGGGTTTTCCACTTTCTGGGCCTTTTCCTTGATTCGGTGTCATGGAAAGAGGGAATTTTTATAAGCTAAATTGATATAAAAATGTGACGGTCTCGAATGTAGCCATATCTTAATCGTATAACTTAATCTTAGCAAACATTGAAACTGACTTAATCGTTAGATTTCTACATAGCAATACAATCAAATCAATCCTCTCAAATAGAAAAATAAGCATGCATGCCATATCCAAGATTCTTATCACATAAGTAAAGAATCATGTAATCTCAAACAAACATTCACACAATATAAATCTCTATCAATTAAAGCATCTCATCTCAATTAATCACAATGTATGTTTCTATCTCAAGATTCTATCATCATTACCATGCTTGACAACATGGTTACTCATAATGACCAAAATCCAACCAATCTAGGGCTTTCTCCGATGCCTCTCCACCCAACCTCCACACTGGACATCTCGGCCATTCCTAAGTATGCCTCTTTCTAAAACTCGTCCTCTCTGGGTTCTACCACATGGCTTCCAGAGGGCATGAATCTCGTTCTCTGTCTAGCGTTCCCTGTCTAAAGTTTAAGACAATGCGATGATAATCAAAGTTATTATTGTTTATTAAGTTGTGATTCCAAGAAAATTATTTTATGACATGGATAGTGACATGGATAGTGACTGATTTATTTATGACATGGATGGTGACTGATTTACAAAATCAAGTTACTTTGTGTAATGGATCAAGATTTATCTAGTTTCTTATTTGGAGTTAAATTTTATAGTATTAAGACTAGTAAGCTCTTACGCTAGAGTTTAGTATACATGACTAGCTTAACATTTTAAATCGTTTATCCAAGACAAGATCTATCGGAGATATGAATGAAAGAGAGCACAATACTGAGAGAAAAGAATGCTATAGTATTGAGAGTAATAGATGCAGTGAATACCGAATATGCTGATTTTATCCAAGAAGAGATAGGAAAGAAATGAAGAATCAAGTTAAGAGCTTTTATATCAAGGTAAGATCTTAGATAAGCAAGTACTTCATTCCAAGGCTACTTGAAAAAATCTTAGGACAAAATTATACTTTTCTTGAAAGATAAAGGTATATGACTTCTCAAGTACTATATCAAGTATAATAGTTGAATAAGAAAAAACTATTTCTCAAGGTCTAATGATTGTGAATAAGATGTTTTTATCATCGAGGAGGACGATTTCATAACGGGGAGAGAATGTAACATACCTCTAACTTTAACCAAGTTATGATTCAAGATAATCTTAAGTATTAGATGCTACAAATTTCGGTAATGAATTCCAGCAGATTTTGAGTAGTTTTTTAATAGTAAAAATTTTAAGTGTTAAAATTAATTTAAAATTCAAGATCAAGTTTTCAATTAGTTAGTGTGCAGCGTAAAGAAAGCCTTTAGGTATGTAGATGGACATGCAAATGGAAATTTGATAAAAAAGTAAAACGTGATGTATTTTTGGAGTTGACTTTCACATACAGCTAATTTTGGCAATTTCGCCCACACTAGGTTGTAGAATACACATGTTCTAGTAATTTTAAGTACCCACATGACAAGCTTCTGATAATTGTGCATGAAGTTATACCTGTTGCACGTTGCACCCCTGACAGCAGATTTAAGAGGCTTGCTAAATCTACAAACAGCTCTTCCACAACTTCTTGAGAGTAGACATGGATTCCCACTCAATCAAGACATCTTCAAATATATCAGGGAAGTACACAAACTCTGTTTTTATTATCAGGGAAGTACACAAACTCTGTTTTTATTATTTTTCTTCAAATTCTTTTGATATGAAATAAATAAATTCATAAGTGTATACGAGAGAATCCGAGTCGATATAGGACGTGCTTAATGATGAGTAGTTCTTAATTTTATTAATTATACATGATCATCTTGGTCTATGAGACTCATGGAATAAATAGTTTTGGTGGGGTAAAGAATTAGAAGATAGAATATTTGACTAGTTTATGAATTAATTTTAGGTATAACCTTTATTAGGAACTGTTTTGCGAAGCATTTATCTTTCCGTGTGTTTAGAATCAGATTTTGACATAAAGACAAAAGTTCTAGACATCAGAAAACTCTACAAGAGCATATGAGAGGCTAGAAAGCCAAATCCCTTTAGTTTTTGAGTTATTCGAGTTCAAAGTGGAGCACTGGGCTATTTTTTACAGTTTTATGCTGAAAACACAACTTTGGCCATTTCGAATGCTCTCAAAGAGACCTTAGAACTCATTTTTAGAGAACCATCACTGAGATATATTTTATAGAGAATTAGAAGTCCTAAAACTTTGTAGTTTTGACTTTTCTCTAATTCTAAATAAATTGGAAGGTATTACTCTCCGAAAGAGACATGTTGTCAGGCTTTGCCTTAGAAATTGCCATCAAGATTGACTATCTTATCTATAGTGATCGGATGGACTAACGTATAAACTGGATGGACTAATGCATAAGCATAGTTAAGACTTAGCTATAGTGACTAGAGATTATCTCACTAGTTAGAACATGATAATAGATTTTGTTAAAAATAAAGATTCTTGTGTGCCTTAAAAGACCAAGAGAAGTTAAGGACTGTTTGATTTAAAAGCTTGTTTTATACTTGCAGGTAATTTTGATTGATTTGAATATGCATGCCTTAAAAGATTATGGCCTAGAGATAGTGTAAGATGGTAAGTATGACTTCAGATTGCTTTTTTTTTAAATGAAGGATTGATATGCATGTGTATGAATGATTGATATGCATGCTGGCCGTCCTGGTAATCAAACAATTTACAAACTCATATTTTTACTGTTCTTGTAGCTTTAGACTTAGTCAAATTTCTTCCACAAGAAAGCAATCCTCTATTATTTCTTGAATTAAAAAGCTTAGAAAGCAAAACACTCTCAAGCTTTATGAACAAATGTGGTTACATCATGTTTCTATTGATGGACTTGCAACCTCCACAATAGATATAGATTTCCAAACCTACACTTATTTACTTTACGATGATAATTTACTACTTAATAAGCAAATAGTATACTACATGAAATACTTTTCTTGATCTGGTGCGAAGAAGATATCATTCTAAATTCTACATCACATCTTTGATCTTGCAAGTAATAATCTTTACTATGATCTCCAATCATGCAAACCCGCTTCTCATGACACAATATCTTGGCCTTTCTAGGCACTAATCAATCTATCCCTAATATGGCATCATATCTTCCCAAAGCCCACTGGAAATCATCTTTTGACTTGGGGTTATATATGAATAAAAAGCATATTCTTGACATACTTCTTATATGTATGTTGCTTTCTCAAAGCAAGCTCTACCATAAGATACTTGTGGTAAAATTTAGTTATTCTTAACTATTTTACCACGTGGGGTGATTGAAAACTATAAGTGCTTCCCGAGTCAATCAAAACTTGAAATACATTATTCACAATCTTGATAGGAATATTAATAATTGAAGCTCGGTTTTCAGCCTTACCTACAAGAATAACAGCATTGACATGTGCATATTCTTTAATATCCTCAGCGCACAGTTGCAATATCTTCTCCTCTTGCTCCACAAGTGTCATCGATAGTTGAAAAATTCATGTATATTCTCTTTCATACTCTGCCTTGGTTTCTAATCTCCTGAAGTTAGTCGCTCACGTACCTCTTGTGATGTTCGTTTGTTTTTTGCACTCAAAAATTCGATGACGCTTTTGTAGAGAACCAAAACATTGGCCTTTATGCCATGCCTTTCCTACCATCTCTGGGGATAAATATATAAAATACTAGGGTTACCATTCTTCTTCTCCCTCATTTGCATTATCTTATTCTCCAAAAAAATTTCCTTCTCCTTGACTTTGTCTATCATCAAAATTAAGACGATCTTGCATCTCTTTATCTTCTCCACCACTCCTTCTTTTCTTCATTCAAATCCATAGAAGCTCACGTACGCACAACTCTCATTCCTTTCTCTAAGCTAAGTCCTGATGCCTATAATAACTCTAATAACTTTCTCAAGAGTTACACCCACAAAGAATAATGTGTAAAAGCTCCTCTTCTTGTCCTAGGTTAACTACTGAATTTGTTTAATGTGTGGCCATCTTGTGATTGTATATCAAATCATAAAAAAATTTAAAAAGAAAAGAATCTTCTCATTGTATCACAAAAATAAAACATAATATGAGTCACCCAAGACCTGCAACATCCGCAATTGAATACGGACTGCCCAACCTATGCTCTGATACCAACTGTGATGGTCCCAAATCTAGCCATATCTTAATCGTACAACTTATTCTAAGAAAACATTGAAACTCACTTAATTGTGCTATTTTTACATAGTAATATAATCAAATCAATCCTCTCAAATAGCAAAATAAGCATGCATGCCATATCCAAGATTCTTATCACATACGTAAAGAATTTTTTAAGGCATGCATATTCAAATCATTAAAAATCAACTTCAAGTATAAAACTAGCTTTTAATTCAAATAGTCCTTAACTTCTCTTAGTCTTTTAAGTCGCATGAGAATCTATGTTTTCAACAAAATCAATTATCATGTTCTAACTAGCAAGATAATCTCTAGTCACTATAGCTAAGTCTTAACGATGCTTATGCATTAGTCCATCCGGTCGATGCCTTAGTCCATCCGATCTATACAGATAAGATAGTCAATCTTGATGGCAATTTCTAAGGCAAATCGTGACAACTGGTCTCTTTGGGAGAGTAATACCTACCAATCTATTTGGAATTAGAGAAAAGTTAAAACTATAAAAAGTTTTAGGACTTCTAATTCTCTATAGAACATTTCTCAGTGATGGTTCTCTTAAAATGAGTTCTAAGGTCTCTTTGAGAGCATTCAAAATGGCCAAAGTTGTATTTTCAGCATAAAATTGTAAGAAAAAGCCAAGTGCCCCACTTTGTTGTACTCGAATAACTCAAAAACGAAAGGGATTTGGCTTTTTAGCATCTCATACACTCCTGTAGATTTTTCTGCCTTCTAAAACTTTTGTCTTTATGTCAAAATCTGATTCTAAACACACGAAAAGATAAATGCTTCGCAAAACAGTCCCTAATAAAGGTTATACCTAAAATGTAGTCATAAACTAGTCAAATATTCTATCTTCGAATTCTTTACCCCACCAAAACTATTTATTCCATGAGTCTCATAGACGAAGATGATCATGTATACATAATAAAGTTAAGAATTACTCATCGTTAAGCACACCCTATACCAACTCGGATTCTCTCGTATTCACTTATCGATTTATTTATTTCATATCAAAAGAATTTGAATAAAAATAATAAAAAGAGAGTTTGTGTACTTCCGCAATATATTTGAAGATGTCTTGATAAGTTGGAAATCCATATCTACTCTCAAGAAGTTGTGGAAGAGATGTTTGTAGATTTGGCAAGCCTCTTAGATCTGTAGTGAGGGGTGCAACCTGCAATAGGTATAACTTCGTACACAATTATAAAAAACTAGTCGTCTGGGTACTAAAAATTTCTAGAACATGTGCAGTCTACAACCTGGCGTGTGCGGAATTGCCAAAATTAGCAGTATGTGAAAGTCGACTCCAAAAATAGGTTACGTTTTACTTTTTTATCAAATTTCAATTTGCATGTCCATCTACACACTTAAATTCTTTCTTTGAGCACACTAACTAATTGAAAACTCAATCTTGAATTTTCACTTAATTTTAACACTTAGAATTTTTACTAAAACTTACTTGAATTCATTACTGAAATCTGTAGCATCCAAAACTTAAGATTATCTTTAATCATAACTTGGTTAAACTTAGAGTTATATTACAAAAAACCTTGCACACACAAATACATAAATTAATGAACAAGAAATTAGAATTGGATCACATAAATAAATTGCAACATAGAGCATGATAGATAATAATCTTCAATAGTAGACATGAGTGAGAGAGAGAAAGAAATATATAGAGTACACCGTCAACACTCTCACACCGAGTACAATCATCCCCCCCCATGCATGAGTATTTAAATGTATTAATTTTGTTTCAAGCCAAAGTGACCTATTTACAAGAAGTGTCCTTCTATAAATATTAAAGAAGGTAATTCAATCTTAGATAAAATATAACATTTTAATTTTATCTATTTTTAGGCCTGCAAAACTAATGTATGTCAAAAGTACTCCTCTCATGCATTGAATTCTAAAGAAAGTCACAACATAAATATTAGATCGTATAAATGTCTAACTTTGCATACTTTTTTGTTATTTACAGTCTTGTCCAAATACCTCCACTCATTTCAACTTTGCTAAAAATATAATATCGCCATAAATATAATGATGCCAAAATGTGTACCAATATGCATGCCAAAATGTGTAACCATCATCATGTCGCTCGCACTAGCCCTGCCAACCAACTGATCCATTGTTACATACCTCTGAGATTAACCAAGTTATGATTAAAGATAATCCTAAGTTTTGGATGCTACAGATTTCAGTTAATGAATTCCAAGAGGTTTTTAGTGGTTTTTTAGCAGTAAAGATTCTCAGTGTTAAAATTAAGTGAAAATTTAAGATTGAGTTTTCAATTAGTTAGCATACTCAAAAGAAGCCTTTACGTGTGTAGATGGACATGCAAATTAAAATTTTATAAAAAAGTAAAACGTGACCTATTTTTAGAGACGACTTTCACATAGAGCAGATTTTAGCAATTTCACCCACGTTAGGTTGTAGACCGCACATATTCCAATAATTTTAAGTATCCACACAGCTAGTATCTGATAACTGTGCATGGAGTTACGCCTATTACAGATTACAGCCCTGACAGCAAATTTGAGAGGCTTGCCAAGTCTAGAAGCAGCTCTTCCACAACTTCTGGAGAGTAGACATGGATTCCCAATCAATCAAGACATCAGCACATATATCAGGGAAGTACACAAACACTCTTTCTATTATTTTTCTTTAAATTCTTTTGAGATTAAATAAATATATTGATGATAAGCGTGTATATGGGAGAATTTGAGTCGATGTATGGCACGCTTAACCATGTGAATGATGGGAAAACACCACAAGAAGAGAAGAGGGGGGGTTCCCGTAAAGAATCCATAACATTCAGTCAATGTATCCATAACCTTCTGTCAATGTATTTGCATACTAAATACCCTTTTTGTATCCATAACATTCGGTCAATGTATCTGCATACTAAATTTCCTTTTTGTTTGATTTTGGACATTTTTTAGAGTAATTCTTTATTACTACGTGTGTCTCTACATCTTTCAATTAATCTTTGAGTTTTTTTTTATAAGTGGCTAAGTCTCTTGGGAAGGTATTGATGACACCACCTTTCTACCTTACCCTTTAATGAACACAAAAGGTAATCCAAATAACTCTCTTCAATCCCGTTAAGTTGTGTCCACTTTTAGAATGCTTGCATTTGTACTTTTGTATCCCATTTAAGTATTGGACTCACCATTTTGATTGTCCCTTAAGTGGATTTTGTTTTCTTGTTCTCATCTATGCAAAGTAGAAGAATCGAGGGTGACTATCCCCTCGCTCATGTCTTCTTGAAATTTTTTCTTATAACCTGGATAAGTGTGTGACGAAGGTTCAAACCTTGGGGTTAAGCCTCAAAGGGAAATCTAGTCAATGGTTTCAGTCACTAAGATTGATGGCCAATGATGAGATTTAGAAGCTCATAAATTATAGATTTACTTACAAAAATGAAGCATATAGAATGATTTTTATAATTATGCTCCATATTTTTTAACATCTGCTCAATCTAAGGTTTCCTTAAAAAGAATATTTTGGAATCTTACTTTTTAATCTTACACTAAATCATTGTAGTTTTAGGTTTAGTTTTATTTACATTGCAATTGAGCAGAGATTACATAGCATATTTCACCTATCCTCTTTCCCCAGACAAAGGAAGACTGGCTCCAAGAGACATGGTACCCTAGTTGCATACAGGCTTTCATCATTGCTTGAGTAGTGCATCCTTTTGGGGGCAGCTTCTCCAAGATTTGCTTTCCTATCCACACCTTCACCACTGGTCTAGTCCCCAGGGGGTTTTCTATGAAGGCTACAAAAGTAAAGGAGGGGTGTTTGACTTTTCGGTAATCTTTTAGTCTTTGGCCCAAATTTTGGAGAGCTTTGCCTTCACTTCATACCTTGGATACCCTTGCGAGGAACGTGCCCTGCTCGATTGAGCATGCACGCGAGAATTAAAAGGTCACGTCGTTCACTCACCTCAAGAGTAGAGTTTTCTCCCTTAGCTATATTGTTAATTGTATTTCTAAGTTTAAGTGGACATGCAAGGTTTATTGGTTTTCCTTGTCTATTGTTCCCACTGCAGCAGCAGCTTTAGCTTTTCTAGGGAGGACAACGATAGCAAACATGATTTTATAACTTATATAAAGAATAATATAGCATGTGAATAATAATGACCAGTCTAATGATGTTTGAGAGGCTTTCCTCTTTTTGGGGAAGGTGGTAAAGAAGTCCCGAGTGACACCAACTTTGGTTGAAACGTGTACGCACGATGTGCATGTTACTGGGCGCGAGAGAGACAAGGGCAAAGGTTGTGTTTGAAGCGGAACTAGAATATTAGTCGGATATCAGTCATGAGACTTCGTGACAAAGTTCGATTGTCCAGTAAGTCCTCATGAGGATCTGCAGCCGTCGTCCAGTAAGTCCTCAGTACGAGCACGTTAATCTCTCTGTATGATTTATATACCATACTATTGTATGGTTATATATCTGTATAATTATATCCTAACGCAAGAACATATCAGTATAAAGTCGCACTACAATACATATATTGAATTTAGTCCAAAATCGATATAGTATAGTTCGCATAATTTATACACTTTCTCCACACAAATTATATCGAAAGAACATTTTATTGGTGGCCATAATATTATATTATATTTATATTTATATAATATTGACAGCAGCACTAGTTGTGTGATGGAATCGGAGGCGTCCTCTCAGGAAAACGGAGGCACTAGTAGTACTGACTAGTCGTAGGCAAGACTAGTAATTGGGAGGCCTGCTGCTAGCAGCGCTGCGCCCCTCTAATACAGCACAGCCAGCCATATCATAATTAAGCCACCCCCTTGGGCTGAGCTACACACAGCGAGCGCAGTACTGTCCCAAATTATAGTAGCCTCTGCCTGCTCTGCTCGTCTCGTCTCCTGCGCTAGCCTCTGCCTGCTCTGCTCGTCTCGTCTCCTGCGCTAGCTAGCTCACCGCCGCCATGCCGATCTCCACCACCAATGGCGCCGCATGCAAAGCCAAACTAGCCAAAGCCCAAGCCGATGGCCCTGCCAGCGTGCTCGCCATGGGCAGCGCCACCCCTCCGCACCTCTTCAAGCAGCACGAGTACCCGGACTTCTACTTCAACGTCACCAACAGCAACCACATGACCGACCTCAAGCAAAAGTTCCAGCGCATTTGTAAGCCCCCTCATATATACTAATATATAATTGCAATAATACTGTATAATAATATGCAGGTGAGACGCAACTCCAAGCTAACGTTGCTCTCTCTGTACGTACGTACTACTGCAGGTGACAGATCAGGCATCCAGAAGAGGCACATGTACCTGAACGAAGAGATTCTGCGGGCCAACCCGAGCATGTGCGACTTCTGGGGCCAGTCCTTGGATGCGAGGCAAGAGCACATGGTGGAGGAGATACCCAGGCTTGGTGGGGAAGCTGCCCTCAAGGCGTTGGAGGAGTGGGGCCGCCCCAAGTCCTGCATCACCCACCTTGTCTTCTGCTCAACGGGCGGCATGGACTTGCCCGGGGCGGACTGGGCTCTCACCAAGCGTCTGGGTTTGCGCCACAATATCAAGAGGCTGATGCTGTACTCGCAGGGCTGCTTTGGTGGAGGCACGGCCCTCCGCATGGCCACGGAGCTGGCCGAGAACAAGAAGGGCGCACGCGTGCTAGTGGTCTGCAGTGAGATCACCGTGGTGACCTTTCGTGGGCCTAATGAGACCCATATCGACAGCCTTGTGGGTCAGGCTTTGTTCAGCGACGGTGCCTCCGCCCTCATCGTCGGCTCCGACCCCATCGCTCACGTGGAGAAGCCCTGGTTTCAGGTTCACTGGACCGGCTCCTACATCTTGCCCGACAGTGATGGTGCCATCCAAGGCCACTGGAAGCAAATCGGCCTCACATTCCACCTCCACAAAACTGTTCCACAGCTTGTCTCTCAGAACCTGCCTGCCGTCTTGCAAGATGCCCTGGATAATGTCCATGATGATGATGGCCATGCCCCTAGTCCCAATGACATCTTCTGGATCACGCACCCAGGTGGCCCCGCCATTCTAAACCAAATGGAGCAGGCACTCAAGCTCAAACCCGAGAAACTCGCAGCCACTAGACAAGTGCTCGCTGAATACGGCAACATGTCCAGCGCTTGTGTTTTCTTCATCATGGAGCAGATGCGGCGCAACTCTCTGGAAAAGAAGCTCGCCACTTCTGGCGAGGGCTTCGATTGGGGGGTGCTCGTCAGCTTTGGCCCGGGTGTGACTTGCGAGGCTCTTCTCCTGAAGAGCCTCCCCCTTGCTTAAACTACTCGGCTAGAAGTGAAAATATGAGAGGATTTTACCCTAGGAAGATTCAGGCCAAGGCACCTTCATTCATTCTAGTTTTCCTTAAATAAAGATACAACTAGAAAGGCTATGGCATGTGGGCACTCGTAGAGTTGGTTGGGTCTATTGCAAGATGATGATTAGTAGCGTGTGTGGTTCATCTTCTTGGCATTTGTACGTTCTTTCCAGCCCATGATAACATGTCTTTTTCTTGCCATTTCTCCTAAGTCTCTATATGTGTGCCCTCTTATCATATAAGAGACATATTGAATTTCATAATTATAAAATTTCTTGTTTTTAGTATTTACCTCATGGAGATGCTATGAATTTTGTGAAGAAAGATTAATATTATCATGACAGAGAGAGAAAGAGAGAGAGAGAGAGAGAGAGAGCATGCCGTGTCACGAGCATCAATATAGAATCCATTTTCCTTCGCTAAAGTCATATTACGAATTTTGTAAAGAAGGATCAATATTATCATGACACACAGAGAGAGAGAGAGAGAGAGCATGTCGTGTCAGGAGCATCAATATAGAATCCATTTTCCTTCGCTAAAGTCATATTATCTAGGTTGACAGGTCCTAAAATCTTGAGCAGAGGGCAGTGGGTACTCTCTTGCTTTGAACGCTATTCCTTGCCATGCTACATCTTATAGTATTTGTAATAACATGCCCAATCAATTTACACTCCTCTTTCTCTTATTTCTCTTCTTTCTTCTTTTTCTTTACATTCAGAGAGGAAGAAGAATAGAAGATTTTATGTTTCTTCTACCTCGACTTCTCATCAAGAATAAGATAATAAGACATAAAAAGAACAAGAAAAGAGAAACTTACCAATGGATAAAGAGATATTGCAAGTCCCCTACTGGATAATAAACACACTTAGAACCTTATTTTTTAGAAAATAAAAATAAAGCCTAACAAAAAAGATAGAAGCTTAAGTCCAAAATATAATTTACTTGACGAGATTGTTTCTTATTGTGTAAATAACTTAAAGTATATAATTGAGAGATGAATGGTGTTGCATAGAGGAATAATTGATACATTTTACAAATTGCTAAAGCCATGTTGGAACAAAAATGTATGCTCATTATTGGGCAAAAGCTTGCAATTATGGTGTGTTTGAAGTATGGATGTGACGTTGAAGATATAGAATGATGGAGATCAAGGTGTATAGGTACCAAGACGAGGGTCACTCATTCAGAGGTTAGCTTATGATACCTTTCTATCTCCACATTACGTGTTTATGGTAGCTATATCATAATGGAATGAACTTGATTTTCTCAGAAGTGCTAAACAATGGAAAAATATTATAAATGAGGAGATTAGTGTGAATTTATTTTATCAAGTACATGCAAGTAGAATGAACTCAAGTAGATTTGGCAAGTCATATGAGTTTTAAAGCCAATATAAACAACTCATTCCTTTGTATACACATACAAGGATTTTTATCAAATACAGAAATGATCTTCTTTTGGTGGGCATGTCTTTTGATGCTTGCTCAAACACGTGTGCATTCTGGGCTCATTAATCAAGTCATTAGCCTCTTTAGAATTATCTCTTAATCCCCTCATTAATTATATCCATCACACTATTGTTGCATCAATTTTATGTCTGAGGGTTTAGAGTAAAGTCTTGTGGGTTTCTGGTGGATTTTGTCTTTGAATTCTTTGGAGAGAGCGTGAGAAGCGAGTATCCTTGTAGGCAGATATAGTAGCTTCCTTTAGAAACATTTTTCAATACGCTTTCAAGGAGAGTGGAGCTTCAACAAGTAGTTGAGATTTAGTACTTAAAGAGGCATAATCTTGAGAGAGCGAGGTAAGATTTCAATGACAAGTTGCATTCCATTCTTTCTTCTCTATGAATGAGTAGAGTTTTACATAGGTATAAAGGGGGCTCAAACATAGGTTTACTTGACTAAAGTGTATATTCTACATTTGAATTTCTTGATTCAAAATCTGTGGGAAAATTTGTCTCTTTATATTCTAATCCTCCATGACATATATGTTTGGGAGGTCGATGTGACTTATGAAACTCCTTCTACATCTACATGAGTTTTAACAAATTTGTCAAATTTTCAAGACATACTCACTACCTTCATCACTTCTCAAGACTTTGAACTTATAATTACATTAGTTTTCTATAAATTTTTTAAATTCAACAAACTTCTTAGAAGCTTTGAAGGCACAGGAACGGAATGAAATGGAAATGAAATGACAATACAAGTGCAAAGCAATGATAACCAAGAGTACTCACATGTAGGCCAAGAGAGCTTGATTGTTGATTGATATCCCAAGACTAGAAAGTACATTGCCTTTATAGAGTAGGCACACACACTCTAGGTGACATGTATATGGGATAAGTCCCATAGTGACACGTGGCACACTAGGATATAAAGTAGTCTAGTACTACTCTAGAACTCAATAAAACACACTAGAAACACTCACTTTGGCTTCATGTTCCAACACCCCCCCATGAAGGGAAGGTGAGAGATTACTAGAATGGAGCCAAGAACATGACATGGCATGATGAATCTACTAATCTGTACATCCCAAATAGCTCAGAGGCTCAAAAGAGAAGCATGGCTACCTGACCCAACAAAACGGTCTAGGGAGTGTACCAACATCCTAGAACTCGGCCAGGCCTGATAACGAAATCCATCAATGCCAATAATAGGACCCCCATAGTACATCCCCCCCTGGCTTCATAACATGAAGTGGTAGGAAGCCACACACAAATAAAGTAAAAGAGAATAACATCATTTTAGGAGGACTATCCAAGGCTGAGAACCTTTATTGACTCAACACACATGATTTATTTGCATTCATTTTAGGGGGACTCCCAAGGCAGAGTACCTTCGACACACTCAAAAAACAAAGTCAAGATCATCCGGTGCATAGACCTCTTCATCAAGAGAGAGATCTTGGATGTGAGCAATGAGAGCATGAATTGGAGTAGAGGTGTCTGCATCGTCTTCGTCTTTGTTGGATATAGTCCCAACCAAGTTGGCATGGTCTGTAGATTGTTGTTTGGCCAGCTTCTGGAAGCAACGATCTTCGGTGTGACCAAGCTTTCCACAGTAAGTGCACTTGAAAGGTTTGAAGTTACCTTTCCCTTTAGGAAACCTCCCTTTAGAAAATAGTGCATTGGTGTCAGGAGTATCAATATGCCTTCTTTCATGATCAAGAAGCATAGCAACCATGTCATGGTAGCTCATGCTTGCCACTCTTAATGCTGGTATAATCTCTCGATACTTAGGAATTTCTTCAATGCTCGTGAGGAGCACCGCGACTTGGTCTTCATCCCCAACTGGGGCCTTCAACGCAGCAAGTTGAGTGATGAGAGACTCCATATGATTCAGATGAGCGAGAAGAGAGTCCTCATGCTTCATCTGGAGTTTGAAGAATTCTTGACGGAGGAAGACCTTAGAATTGATTACCTTATTGCCAAAGAGACCTTCAAACTTCTCCCATAATTCTTGAGCAGTGGAATCAAAGTCAAGATGATGAATAACTTCATCACCCAAACCCAAACCAATGAGAGAAAAGGCTTTGTCGTTTAAATTCTCCTAGTGTAGAATTTTCTTCTCATCCGATTGTGGCTTTTTATCCTTGCCACAAACAACATTCCACACCCCGTCTTTCATAAGGATAAGACGCAACTTTGTTTGCCATGTCGGAAAGTTCTTACCAGTGAACTTCTCAATAAAGGTACTCGATCTCAAAGACTCCATGGCAGACAGATCTGAAGTAGAATAATGTGCAGCAGTTGTATGCGCTGAAGAGCTTCTCCACGCTGCAGGGTGCACGCAGGTATATCAGGAGCAAGGAAAATTGATATGGTGAGGAGGAGCTGATGCTGGAGCAGCAGAATGGAAACTGGTGTGCGCAGAACTGAAACGAATAGGAGCAGCAGGAGATGGGGCCGTCAGCAAGATGCAGAGTTGCGCAGGAAAATGACGAGCATTGGTAGATTGTGGGCAGCAATTTCTCTTCTTTCAGTAGATCGTGATGCAGATGCAGCAGGGCAGCGGCAGTTTCTGAACATTGAGGCGACCAGCTGCATGTCGATAGGCAGCAATAGGGCAGCCTGAAGAAGGATGCTGAACAGAGATATGCGGGGCAGCATGTATGCACAGGAAAAGAGCTTCAGCACGGGCAGTAGGAGCAGGTCATGCAGAATCTGAGCAGGCAGCAGCAGCTGGAGCAGAATCGTGGGCTTCAGCACGAGCAGATTGACGGGCAGCAGGAGCAATTTGTGGAGCAGAAATTGGGGTAGCAGCTCTTCAAGATGGAGGAGAGCATACTCTGTTGCACTTAGAGAAAGAGAGAGAGGGCATGGCTTCTCTTTTTGGCCTCCCTCTCCTCAATCTCTAGGAGCAAAGAGGCAGTGGCTCTGATACCACATGAAGGCACAGGAACGGAATGAAATGGAAATGAAATGACAATACAAGTGCAAAGCAATGATAACCAAGAGTACTCACATGTAGGCCAAGAGAGCTTGATTGTTGATTGATATCCCAAGACTAGAAAGTACATTGCCTTTATAGAGTAGGCACACACACTCTAGGTGACATGTATATGGGATAAGTCCCATAGTGACACGTGGCACACTAGGATATAAAGTAGTCTAGTACTACTCCAGAACTCAATAAAACACACTAGAAACACTCACTTTGGCTTCATGTTCCAACAAGCTTCACTTTTATGTTTAATGGATTAGATCCATAACATCCTTGCGCAATCATGAATTGAGGTGATATAATAATGAGATCCACCAATGCTTGGCATTTTTTTTTTGTTGGATCCCGTATCTTTTTAAGCCTTAACTAATGAGAAAAAGTGTAGCCTTAATACTTCATTTAATTTCCAACAAACATGGACTGATAATGTTGGACAAGTCCTTATCTTTGAAATTAGCTAGTCCTTCTACCTTCATACATTTGTATGACCCAATATCTTATGCCATTGCTCAAACTTTGGTAGACTATTGTTCTTTACATAAGAGCACACTTTGTGCTATAAAATAACATCCAAAACAAACATTATACCATCTTTGTTAGCTTTGCCCAAAACCTTACAATTATTGTTGTGCTCTTACAGCGTGCATTCATATGAATTGAGAATAACCTCTAAATTTCATTCCTCAATCTCACCAACTGACACAATATTTTAAATTATACTTGGAACACACAATACATCATGCAAAAATTTCACAGCATTATTTGAAAAATCAACTACTGTCACCTATAACAGTAATAGAATGTGTTGAGTCTTATTTTATGGACACAAATGCAAGAACCTTAATTTATTTCTTATATGAAAACCATACTTCATGAGAATTTATATGGTAAAAACACTTATCATCAAATGGCTCTTCAATTATAACACTAACCATATGTTGCATTAGAAAGTACGTGCTCCTCTCTGTCACCGTTGTTTTAAGTTGATGTTGATGCATGACTACCTTTATTAAAATTTTCTTCTCGCACATCTCTTTATCTACCCTGTTTCACATATTTTTATCTTGAAAAACAATATTTTATGACATGACCTCGCTTATAATAGTAGTGATACATTGGCCTTTGATTTCATAAATTTAAAAAACACCTCTAATATCTTGATATGCATAACATGTACCTCATTCTATTGTTGAAATTTTTAAGCTCCCCTTTTCTATTACATTCTAAAAATCTACTCTTACTTGTTGAACATTTGAAGCTTACTTGTGATCCTCGGCAATTTCCAAGAATTTTAATGTTGGGTTTGATATGAGGTTTGATTAGCGCTTCCATATGAGTCAGAGCCGCTTCCTTTATTTCTTTTTCCTTTAGAATTTTTAAGGAAATGATTGCATCCTGACCATACTAATTATTATAAGACTTTGATGTACCTCCAAGAATGTGTTCTTCTCAGATCGTCTTTTATAATGAGATCCTTAAAAGTAGGTAACTCTTCTTTCACCATGATAAATGAATAAAACAATTTATATTCACAACAAAAGCTATTCAAGCATGCTTGAAACACAATTCTTTAACATGATTTGAGATAGAAATATTTTAGCTTTTAACATTATTCACGACTCTACTTTCAATTGCATTTTACGTGAATTGGACACACTCTTATATATGTTTGCAAGAATATCCCATAGTTCTTCAACTAAATCACAATGTTCAATGTGAGGTGTGATTACTTGCCTTACATTTTGCTCATCATTGTTTTGTTCTTGAGATTCAAATTCCTGAGCTCCATGTGCTAGTGGTTGGCTAAATCGTAGGCTTCTTTAACTATTTGCTTATCTTTCCCATAATGAAGAACAAAGGGCACTGGTTCCTCCTCTATACTTGTCAGTGTGCTCCTATTTTGAATCTCTGCACATGATAATGTTTATTGTCTAGTTTCTTTATGGTGCCCCAATAAAACTTTAACATTTTGAAGATCTTTGTAAACAACTTTACATAAAAGAAAAGGCTTCAAAAAATTAACTTTCTTCACACATGCAAGTGTGGGCTTCCAAAAACATACCTCCCCCTCGCAAACCTATGTGGTCACATTAAACTTGATCAGAACTTTTGCAAGGAAACTTTAGTGAATTAATGACATCATCAATTCACTCAATTATAGACACAAAAATTCATGCATACAAAAAACTTATTTTACATGTATAGCCCCTTCAAAACTTTTCTGCTGAAAACTTCATCACTTCATGTTTCAAACATTCGTTTGGATTTTGTAACATCAAATGAAAGCTTGATCTTGGCAATGGCTATAAAGTAAACACAATGGTTCACACCATTTTGTTGGATGTTTTTAAGTGGCATTGACTACTTGTTTACATCAACAAGGTTCTTTAAAAGGCATGCTTGGTCTTAGGATCATCTAGTGGTGCACAAATCATGCAAAGTGTTGATATTCCTCAATCTATTGTGCACATTGCTCAATGTTAATGAAACAAGTAATAAGCCTTATAAGGCTTTACAAAATCATGTTTATTATCTAGCCTTGAGATCTTAGCTACCAACCCTTATCACAAAAAACATGTGATTGTCTTCATATTAGTAGATTATGCTTTGAGCATAGTGTAGTTTTCATAGGTTCAATAAAAAAACTAATAATGAAAATAAAAATTAATGGGTAGGAACTTGGGTAAATGAAAGACAAATTGAGTAATGGTTTAAATGCTATTGGACAAGAGAAAATCTTTTATACCGAAATGATATAAAACTAGTGTGGTGGATATGATCAATGAGGGGATTTAAAAAAATAATTATGAAGAGACTAATGGAACGTGAAATGTGAACACTTTAATAAGAATCAAGCAAAGAACAACCTTTCTTTGCTTGATAAAATTACTTGTATATATTTACAAAACAAAGGAGTAGCATTCATGTTGTTCAAACATTATTAGTTTTAACTTGATGGAGATGCTATGAATTTTGTAAAAAAGGATATATCATAATATGAGAGAGAGAGAGAGAGAGAGAGAGAGAGAGAGAGAGAAAGAGAGAGAGAGAGAGAGAGAGAGAGCAATGCCACTAGCATCAATATAAAATCCAATTGCCTTTGACAAAGTCATGTTATCTAGGTTGAGAGATCCTAAAACCTTGTGCACACGATGGTGGGCACTCTGTTGATTTGAATGATATTCCTTCCCACTCTACGTCTTATATTATTTAACAATAAAGAGAGAACCACCACGAACATGTAGTACCTTTTCTAGAGAGACATTATAATGAACCAAATTAGCCTCTTGATGAACATTGTCTTCATCATCATGAGGATTTTGTTAACTAGCATAAGCTTGATTTCGAGCTTCATCACATAATGCCTCTTGAAGCATCGACTGGATGAATGCATTAGGAAGTGAATGGGGTCTTCTTGGGCCCTTTAATTTGCCCAAGCCTAATCAAGGTGATTAAGGAATAGCCAAATGGGGGGTTGCCATGTGGACTGAAATGTTGGGTTTGTAAGAGAGGTGTAAGAGTGGTCAAAGGGTGCACTTTTTTCCCCAAAAAGGGGGGGAGGCATTTTTACAATTTTCAGACCTCCATAACTTCTACATATAAGCTCCGATTTGAGCGGAGATTATAGATCTGTGATCTACGCATCAAGAGCTTTCCATAGATATGTTACATGATATAGTTTTGTCCGCTAGATTTTAAATTCCATTTTTCTCCCAAAATTCAAATTCGAATAAAGTAGCCGTTTTGAAGCTTCTAATTGAAAACGTTTTTTCTTAAGAGAAAAGGTTTGACTCCTTAAACTGCCAAATAAAAGGGCCCAAGAAGCCTTCCATTGAGGTCCTAATGCCTTGTGCTCCCACAATATTCATAAGTTGCAGAAGAGGAAGAACCCCTTGATAAATGAGGTTGCTTATTTGTAATACAGTGTTCTTCATCGTACTCTCGTGCTCAACATTCAGATACCAAGTGACCAGTTTTGTCACAATAAGAACAATGCTTTTGAGCAAATCTCAAACGAGAAGAGTTACCTCCTCTTTGGAAGCCACGAGATGTAAACTGGGAGGAGGAAGAAGGGCATTGCTGAAATGGACATCTCCGAACAGCAAAAGCTGTCTCTGATTTTGTGTACTCTTGGTGGGCAATCATGACCATTTTATGAGTTACCGACGTCTCACGATCATGACGTTGAGAATATTCAATCAAAGAAATACATGTATGCTCAAAGTCAATTCCATCCTTGTTAGATAATATAGTGATAATATTATCATACAAAGGATTCTTCACCGTATCAAGAAGGTGTGTAACCAATTGAGTTCGAGGAATAGGATCCCCTGCAGCAAAAAGTTGATTTCATAATACCTTTGAAATGATTCAATGTGACTAGACATGGATGTACGTGCCTTGAATTGAAGCTTGCGCAGAAGATTACGGAGATGGAGAATCTCTATAACAGTTTTCTTCTCAAACATAGTGATAAGATAGTCCCATATAGCATATGCATAACGTGGATAACGGATAAACATCTAGCATGAGTGAATCGTTAAGGGCAGAAAGTATATACCGACGAGCTGCCTTATCACGACGACGAATCCAGTGTGCATGATCAATTTTCCACTGTTCAAAAATAGGACCTTCGGTAATAATATCATTCTAAAGTGGATCAATAGGTTGAGGAGGGCATGCAAGAATACCAAGAAAAATATCTGCCAATTCGTCTCCTCCAAAAATTAATAGCATCTTGTATTTCCAACCAAGAAATCATTGGCCTTGGAAAAGAGGAACAGAACACTGCCCATAAGGAAATCCATTAATAAGTATGGTGTTTGCCATGTCCGGTTGTGAGAACACGTATAAGATAAGATCGCAAAACTTACAGACCATGTACGAGATATGAGAAACGTAGCCAGAAATAGGCATGCACCAGAC
Organism: Cibotium barometz; assembly: GCF_041138505.1. NCBI lineage: Eukaryota > Viridiplantae > Streptophyta > Polypodiopsida > Cyatheales > Cibotiaceae > Cibotium > Cibotium barometz. The sequence continues at coordinate 50,027,506 of NC_141048.1, read as the reverse complement.
GACGAGCATAAAGTGATCGTGTAAAGAATAGAACGTGAACCAAAATTAGAACTCTAAAAGTGGAGACCCGTGTGTCTCATGCACGTAAGCAAACTTAGAGGTCCATAAAGGACGAAAATAATAATAAGAAAAAGCACCGCGTTAAGAAAAAAAATCACCGATTTATTACACGCCACTCACACGGCAAGTTTTATATCTAATTGTAGCTTGTACAGCAAGCATCTGTCTGAAGCTTTCACGGAAAGATTTGACGATCAAATCCTACTTACGACTCAGAGACAACTACCTATTTGCTCTCACAAAGAACCTGTTTTACTATTTTAGATACAATTTGCCTTAACTGTCCTAACTTTTGGCTGAGAACTCTGATTGACAAATCATTTTGATAGGACTCACCAGCACTATGCCATCTACGCACCGTTTTAGTTTTAAGGACGTGATTAAGAAACAATTCTAATTATAACAAATGGAGATATAAAATCATGTAGGCAACATATAATCAAAGAACCAATCAAACCTACACAAAATTGTTACCAAAAATCAATCTTGTAAGAAATGAAATCATAATCATGAATTGAACAAGAAAACGTAGATGCTTCCCTTATGATTAGAATCGCTCTGATACCATGTTCAAGGAGAGAGACGAGACAAGAGACACCATATACGCTCCACAAGAATGAATCATATTAGTCACAAGTCACATATATATAGGCAAGACCTAGAGTGAGTTAGGGCTAGCTATATATAGCTCCAACAGGAAACTCTTCTATCACCATGATAAATGAATAAAACAATTTATATTCACAACAAAAGCTATTCAAGCATGCTTGAAACATAATTCTTTAACATAATTTGAGATATAAATATTTTAGCTTTTAATATTATTCACGACTCTACTTTCAATTACATTTTATGTGAATTAGAGACGCTCTAATACATGTTTGCAAGAATATCCCATAATTCTTCAACTAAATCACAATGTTCAATGCAAGGTGTGATTACTTGCCTTACATTTTGCTCATCACTGTTTTGTTCTTGAGATTCAAATTCTTGAGCTCCATGTGCTAGTGGTTGGCTAAATCGTAGGCTTCTTTAACTATTTGCTTACCTTTTCCATAATAAAGAACAAAGGGCACTGGTTCCTCCTCTATACTTGTCACTGTGCTCCTATTTTGAATCTCTTTGCATGATAATGTTTATTGTCTAGTTTCTTTATGGTTCTCCAGTAAAACTTTAACATCTTGAAGATGTTTGTAAACAACTTAACATAAAAGAAAAGGCTTTTAAAAATTGACTTTCTTCACACATGCTAGTGTGGGCTTCCAAAAACATACCTCCCTCTCACAAATCTATGTGAGCACACTAATCTTGATCAAAACTTTTGCAAGGAAACTTTAGTTTTACCAACCTTGAGTGAATTGATGACATCATCAATTCACTCAATTATAGACACAATAATTCATGCATTTCAAAAACCTATTTTACATGTGCATCCCCTTCAAAACATTTCTGCTGAAAACTTCATCACTTCATGATTTTGCACACTATATATACTACTCATAACATTATCGATTAGACATCTTAGCCAGAACATGCACTTATTAATTATCTATAAAGATTTTGTTTGTGAATCATAGCAACGCCCTCTTATACACTGAAGGTGTTTAAGCCTTATTTATCCCAAATATTAAGCATAGGTTAGAATTTATCTTTGTTTCAAACATTCGTTTGGATTTTGTAACATCAAATGAAAGCTTGATCTTGGCAATGGCTATAAAGCAAATACAATGGTTCACACCATTCTGTTACATGTTTTTAAGTGGGGTTGACTACTCGTTTACATCAACAAGGTTCTTAAAAAGGCATGTTTGGTCTTAGGATCATCTAGTGGTGCACAAATCGTGCAAAGTGCTTCTCTTCCTGAATCTATTGTGCACATTGCTCAATGTTAATGAAACAAGTAATAAGCCTTATAATGCTTTACAAAATCATGTTTAATAACTAGCCTTGAGATCTTAGCTACCAACCCTTATCACAAAAAACATGTGATTGTCTTCATAGTAGTAGATTATGCTTTGAGCATAGTGTAGTTTTCACAGGTTTAATTAAAAACTAATAATGAAAATACAAATTAATGGGTAGGAGCCTGGGTAAATGAAAGACAAATTGAGTAATGGTTTAAATGCTATTGGACAAGTGAAAGGCTTTTATACGGAATTGATATAACACTAGTGTGGTGGATATGACCAATGAGGGGATTAAAACATAATTATGAAGAGACTAATGACTTGATTAATGAATGTGAAATGTGAACACTTTAATAAGAATCAAGCAAAGAAAAACCTTTCTTTGCTTGATAAAATTACTCGTATGTATTTACTCAACAAAGGAATAGCATTTATGTTGTTTAAACATTATTAGTTTTAGCTTGATGGAGATGCTATGAATTTTGTGAAAAAGGATATATCATATTATGGCAGAGAGAGAGAGAGAGAGAGAGAGAGAGAGAGAGAGAGAGAGAGAGAAATAGAGAGAGAGAGAGAGAGAGAGAGAGAGAGCCATGCCACTAATGAATGGGCCACATGCAACTGTACGTAGAGACAAGAGTGGCCTCATCCAAGTGGACTCCACAAAGGTATGGACCGATCAGCAAGATACTTTTGTGTGCCCAGAGCATTGTGAGCAGGTTGTCTTTAAAGCGGATCCAAAAGATCCACGCTAGCTGTTTGTGGTTCAAGTCGCCCCCCGCAATAAGCAAATTTCTGAAGAATTTGAGCTACAACAAGGTGATGTGGATGCACAGGGTAATGGAGAGCAGCAAGAACAAGCCGATATCAACAATGAAGAGGAGCAAGCAATTGAAGAGGAGCAACTAGAGCAAGATCCAAATGAAGAGGTGAAAACCAAGGAAGCTGAAAAACATGTTGAGGAAGAAGACATAGATGATGAAGACATCCTTCATCAAGGGACTTTGAATGATGAGGATGCTGAAATGTACATAGACATAGATCTCTTTGGGACTACTGATCTTAATGAGGATGATAGAATAGATAATGATTTTTAAAATGATGTATCTTAATGATTATGCAAATAGTTATGACATATTTGTAATGGTTTTATGACATTGAAGGTCCTTTCATTGTTTACCATTGTTAATGTTTACCATCATAATCACTACTGTAGGAGCAAGTTGATATAGTTTTACCAATGTTGTTTATCATTGTTAATGTTTGTCATATGGTTCTTTCATTGTTTACCGTGTAATTTTCATTTCGCACAAGTTTGTCATATAGTTTTTTGTCTAACAGGCCATGGGTGACTCACCGCCCTACGACTACAGTCCAGATTTCTCATTTAATCCTACACCGCAAGGCATGAGTCCCCAGCAGTTATATGGTTTTCTTTCGTCCATGACTCCAGAGCAGAGAGCCATGGCTCAGAGTTATTGGGGTTCTGGAGGAGCAGGGACATCTGCCTCACCATCTGGCTTCCCGATGCCAGTTCCCACACCCGTGGGTACGACAGCAGCTCCCACACCTCATACCACACAGCCTTCCACTCCTCTTACAGCTCGATCTACCACCTCTTCACATAGACGGCGCTCACGTAGTAGGTCTTCAGGGGGAGGTTGTTGTGGTGGTAGTGCCACAGATGCTGTGACACCACCACCACGTGAGCGTCGTCCTTCGCTCTCATCTGTTGATAGCACACCCATAGGGTCACCTTCCACTCCCTGGGGTGCACATGACCATGACAACAGCAAGATTTACACAATTAGGGATGGGGCACCAATAATGGATAGTGCAGGGAAGGCAATGAAGACACGCATTCGACAATTGTGCACTATACAGTTTCACGACTCTGTCATGACTAAATGGGATCAGCAAGATAAGGGAAAGAAAAATTATATAAATACAAAGATAAAAGCAAGAGTTTCAGCCATCTGACCCTATGAATGTCGTCTCTAATGAGTGGATACAGTATACAGCTCGCATTTTGATGGGGCATCGTAGGTCAGAGGCGAGGGACGCATTTAGAGAGGGGAAAGAGAAACCTGTTTGGCTAGATGACAGGGAGTGGGCAGCCATTGCTCAGGAGCTCACCGAGACACCAGAGAGGTTTCAACAACAAAGAGAGGCGGCAAGGGCAAGACTCCAAACAGTAGGGGCTTCTCATCTTGGGAGTGGTCGTTACGAAACCATGCGCCATGAATTCGTAAGTATTTGTAGCAATTTTATTTATGTAAATGTATGTATGTGGGCTAAATGTTGATTTCTAAAAGTTATAATTATTAATCGTTTGTGCAGGAGTTGGCCATGAATCGCCCACCAGGAGAAGTACGCTCACAAACATGGCCTTGTGGCCTTGTTTGAGATGCTTGAAGAAGAAGGAGAGACCGTCAATTGGGAGACATTACCATGATATAAGATGGCCTTCAAACTAATGAAATATGATCAAAACATTCTTGAGTATTAATGTTTAATTTAATTTCTTATTTGTCGATCAGGAAAATAAAAAAACGAGCACGGTTGTTTTTGTACTCTATTTTAGACAGAATGGTGCTGTCTGTTTGCGATTGTTGATCCTGTTCATTGCAGGCAGCCAGGCAACAGCCAGGCAGCACTATTCTGCCCAAAAAAAAATTTCTGGTACAGCTTTGGTATATTCCCCGGTACTGGCGTCGGTATATTCATTGGTATATGTCTCGGTATTTGCATCGGTATAAAACTCGGTATACACCCTGGTATATGCACCGGTATAGACGCCGGTTTAGCCGTCGGTATTACCCCCGGTGAGCGTCGGTATAGACAACGGTATAGGCGTCGGTATTGTTACCCGACGCTTATACCGACGCTGTGGTTCCGACGCTTATACCGGTGTTTATACCGATGACGGGGCTTTTTTAGACCCCGTTAAATGACGTCGGTATAAGCGCCGGTATTAGGCTAACATGTAGTAGTGAATCTATTGTGCACATTGCTCAATGTTAATGAAACAAGTAATAAGCCTTATAATGCTTTACAAAATCATGTTTAATAACTAGCCTTGAGATCTTAGCTACCAACCCTTATCACAAAAAACATGTGATTGTCTTCATAGTAGTAGATTATGCTTTGAGCATAGTGTGGTTTTCACAGGTTTAATTAAAAACTAATAATGAAAATAAAAATTAATGGATAGGAACTTGGGTAAATGAAAGACAAATTGAGTAATGGTTTAAATGCTATTGGACAAGTGAAAGGCTTTTATACGGAATTGATATAACACTAGTGTGGTGGATATGATCAATGAGGAGATTAAAACATTATTATGAAGAGACTAATGACTCGATTAATGAATATACGGAATTGATATAACACTAGTGTGGTGGATATGATCAATGAGGAAATAAAAACATAATTATGAAGAGACTAATGACTCGATTAATGAATGTGAACACTTTAATAAGAATCAAGTAAAGAAAAACCTTTCTTTGCTTGATAAAATTACTCGTATGTATTTACAAAACAAAGGAATAGCATTTATGTTGTTTAAACATTATTAGTTTTAGCTTGATGGAGATGCTATGAATTTTGTGAAAAAGGATATCTCATATTATGGCAGAGAGAGAGAGAGAGAGAGAGAGAGAGAGAGAGAGAGAGAGAGAGAGAGAGCCATGCCACTAGCATCAATATAAAATCCAATTGCCTTCGACAAAGTCATGTTATCTAGGTTGAGAGATCCTAAAACCTTGTACACATGATGGTGGGCACTCTGTTGATTTGAATGATATTCATTCTCAGTCTATGTCTTATATTATTTATAATAACATCCCTACTTAATTTACTCTCCACTTCCTCTCCTTTATTCGTTTTTATTTACATATGGAGAGGAAAAAGAATAGAAAGATTTCATGTTTCTTCTACTTCGAGTTCTCATCAAACATAGGGTAATATCAGGAGGAGGGAAGAACAAAAGAAGAATAAGAAAAGAGAAACTTATGTTCTTGAATATCTTTGTGAATGCATCCCTCAACTCAGCATAGTTAGAAAAACGGCCATCATCAAATTGCATGAGCCAATCCATTAGAATATCTTCAAAGGTGGTAGCAAATTGATCTCTCTTGAGATCCTTCAAGAGTTCTATTGGCTTATAGACCTTCCATGCCTGCTCAAATGTATTGATGTGGATGTGAGGGTCATTTGACTTTGCACCCTTAAACATCGGGAAGTGATCATTTGTTCAAGTTTTTAGCTATTTTAAACCACACTTGGACCTTTGTGCTTTGTCAAGTCAACACTTCTGTGAGTTTTTAGTGCCACTCATATCCTATTTCATTTAGTTTTCTCAACATTGTATTGAACTGCTTCTCCTCATAAAAACACTCCTAGTTTTGAGTTGTTAAAGCCATTATCATGTGTGCAAGTTGATGATGCCATTGAGACTCTCATTCTAATTCTGAAGTATCATTGGAGGTGCTCTTGTACTTGTTCTTCTTCTTCAGAGGTGGTCTCATACTTCTTCAGAGGTGGTCTCATACTTCTTCTTCTTCATCTTCTTTTCCTCCTTATCAGAGTCACTATGTGACTAAGATTGTGTCTTGGTTCTTCTTGCCTTTCGTTCCTTTATCAACAAACCTGATGGTGTTCTTAATAAAATCTTCCAAGATCTTTGTAGGATTATATTGTTCCATTTTCTTAATGTCCTTGTCCCTCAGGCCATTGGTAGCAAATCATCTAAGGTTTTGCACCATTGGCGGGTTTTTCACTTTCTGGGCCTTTTCCTTGATTCGGTGTCATGGAAAGAGGAAATTTTTATAAGCTAAATTGATATAAAAATGTGAGTCCGGTCTCGAATGTAGCCATATCTTAATCGTATATCTTAATCTAAGAAAACATTGAAACTGACTTAATCGTTAGATTTCTACATAGCAATACAATCAAATCAATCCTCTCAAATAGAAAAATAAGCATGCATGCCATATCCAAGATTCTTATCACATAAGTAAAGAATCATGTAATGTCAAACAAACATTCACACAATATAAATCTCTATCAATTAAAGCATCTCATCTCAATCAATCACAATGTATGTTTCTATCTCAAGATTCTATCATCATTACCATGCTTGACAAGATGGTTACTCATAATGACCAAAATCCAACCAATCTAGGGCTTTCTCCGATGCCTGTCCACCCAACCTCCACACTGGACATCTCGGCCATTCCTGAGTATGCCTCTTTCTAAAACTCGTCCTCTCTGGGTTCTACCACATGGCTTCCATAGGGCATGAATCTCGTTCTCTGTCAGGCGTTCCCTGTCTAAGGACGGCCAGCATGCATATCAATCATTCATACACAAGCATATCAATCCTTAATTTAAAAAAAAAAGCAATCTGAAGTCATCCTTACCATCTTACACTATCTCTAGTCCATAATCTTTTAAGGCATGCATATTCAAGTCAATCAAAATTACCTTCAAGTATAAAACCAGCTTTTAATTCAAACACCCCTTAACTTCTCTTGGTCTTTTAAGGCACACAAGAATCTTTTTTTTAACAAAATCTATTATCATGTTCTAACTAGCGAGATAATCTCTAGTCACTATAGCTAAGTCTTAACTATGCTTATGCATTAGTCCATCCTGTTTATGCGTTAGTCCATCCGATCACTATAGATAAGATAGTCAATCTTGATGGCAATTTCTAAGGCAAAGCCTGACAACTTGTCTCTTTCGGAGAGTAATACCTTCCAATTTATTTAGAATTAGAGAAAAGTCAAAACTACAAAGTTTTAGGACTTCTAATTCTCTATAAAATATATCTCAGTGATGGTTCACTAAAAATGAGTTCTAAGGTCTCTTTGAGAGCATTCGAAATGGCCAAAGTTGTGTTTTCAGCATAAAACTGTAAAAAATAGCCAAGTGCTCTTTTTTGAACTCGAATAACTCAAAAACGAAAGGGATTTGGCTTTCTAGCCTCTCATATGCTCTTGTAGAGTTTTTTGCCATCTAAAACTTTTGTCTTTATGTCAAAATCTGATTCTAAACACACGGAAAGATAAATGCTTCGCAAAACAGTTCCTAATAAAGGTTATACCTAAAATTAATTCATAAACTAGTCAAATATTCTATCTTCTAATTCTTTACACACCAAAACTATTTATTCCATGAGTCTCATAGACCAAGATGATCATGTATAATTAATAAAATTAAGAATTACTCATCATTAAGCACGCCCTCTATCGACTCGGAATCTCTCGTATACACTTATCGATTTATTTATTTCATATCAAAAGAATTTGAAGAAAAATAATAAAAAGAGAGTTTGTGTACTTCCGTGATATATTTGAAGATGTCTTGATTGAGTGGGAATCCATGTCTACTCTCAAGAAGTTGTGGAAGAGCTGTTTGTAGATTTAGCAAGCCTCTTAGATCTGTTGTCAGGGGTGCAACGTGCAAGAGGTATAACTTCATGCACAATTATCAGAAGCTTGTCATGTGGGTACTTAAAATTACTAGAACATGTGTATTCTACAACCTAGTGTGGGGAAATTGCCAAAATTAGCTGTATGTGAAAGTCAACTCCAAAAATACATCATGTTTTACTTTTTTATCAAATTTCCATTTGCATGTCCATCTACATACCTAAAGGCTTTCTTTACGCTGCACACTAACTAATTGAAAACTCGATCTTGAATTTTCACTTAATTTTAACACTTAGAATTTTTACTACTAAAAAACTACTCAAAATCTGCTGGAATTCATTACCGAAATTTGTAGCATCTAATACTTAAGATTATCTTGAATCATAACTTGGTTAAAGTTAGAGGTATGTTACATTCTCTCCCCGTTATGAAATCGTCCTCCTCGACGATAAAAACATCTTATACGCAATCATTAGACCTTGAGAAATAGTTTTTTCTTATTCAACTATTCTACTTGATATAGTACTTGAGAAGTCATATACCTTTATCTTTCAAGAAAAGTATAATTTTGTCCTAAGATTTTTTCAAGTAGCCTTGGAATGAACGACTTGCTTATCTAAGATCTTACCTTGATATAACAGCTCTTAACTTGATTCTCCATTTCTTTCCTATCTCTTCTTGGATAAAATCAGCATATTCGGTATTCACTGCATCTATTAGACTCTCAATACTATAGCATTCTTTTCTCTCAGTATTGTGCTCTCTTTCATTCATATCTCCGATAGATCTTATCTTGGATAAACAATTTAAAATATTAAGCTAGTCATGTATACTAAACTCTAGCGTAAGAGCTTACTCGTCTTAATTCTATAAAATTTAACTCCAAATAAGAAACTAGATAAATCTTGATCCATTACACAAAGTAACTTGATTTTGTAAATCAGTCACTATCCATGTCATAAATAAATCTTCTTGGAATCACAACTTAATAAACAATAATAACTTTGATTATCATCGCATTGTCTCAAACTTTAAGGTAATCAAACAATTTACAAACTCATATTTTTACTGTTCTTGTAGCTTTAGACTTAGTCAAATTTCTTCCACAAGAAAGCAATCCTCTATTATTTCTTGAATTAAAAAGCTTAGAAAGCAAAACACTCTCCAGCTTTACGAACAAATGTGGTTACATCATGTTTCTATTGATGGACTTGCAACCTCCACAATAGATATAGATTTCCAAACCTACACTTATTTACTTCACGATGATTATTTACTACTTAATAAGCAAATAGTATACTACATGAAATACTTTTCTTGATCTGGTGCGAAGAAGATATCATTCTAAATTCTACATCACATCTTTGACCTTGCAAGTAATAATCTTTACTATGATCTCCAATCATGCAAACCCGCTTCTCATGACACAATATCTTTGCCTTTCTAGGCACTAACCAATCTATCCCTAATATGGCATCATATCTTCCCAAAGCCAACACATGGAAATGATCTTTTGACTTGGGGTTATCTATGAATAAAAAGCATATTCTTGACATACTTCTTATATGTATGTTGCTTTCTCAAAGTAAGCTCTACCATAAGATACTTTTGGTAAAATTTAGTTATTCTTAACTATTTTACCACGTGGGGTGGTTGAAAACTATAAGTGCTTCCCGAGTCAATCAAAACTTGAAATACATGATTCACAATCTTGATAGGAATATTAATAATTGAAGCTCAATTTTCAGCCTTACCTGCAAGAATAACAGCATTGACATGTGCATATTCTTTAATATCCTCTGCGCCCACAGTTGCAATATCTTCTCCTCTTGCTCCACGAGTGTCATCGGTAGTTGAAAAATTCATGTATATTCTCTTTCATACTCTGCCTTGGTTTCTAATCTCCTGAAGTTAATCACTCACATACCTTTTGTGATGTTCGTTTGTTTTTTGCACTCAAAAGTTCGATGACCCTTTTGTAGAGAACCAAAACATTGGCCTTTACGCCATGCCTTTCCTACCATCTTTGGGGATAAATATATAAAATACTAGGGTTACCATTCTTCTTCTCGCTCATTTGCATTATCTTCTTCTCCAAAAAAATTTCCTTCTCCTTGACTTTGTCTATCATCAAAATTAAGACGATCTTGCATCTCTTTATCTTCTCCACCACTCCTTTTTTTCTTCATTCAAATCCATAGAAGCTCAAGTACGCACAGCTCTCATTCCTTTCTCTAAGCTAAGTCCTGATGCCTACAATAACTCTAATAACTCTCTTAAGAGTTACACCCACAAAGAATAATGTGTAAAAGCTCCTCTTCTTGTCCTACGTTAACTACTGAATTTGTTTAATGTGTGGCCATCTTGTGATTGTATATCAAATCGTAAAAAAATTTAATAAGAAAAGAATCTTGTCATTGTATCACAAAAATAAAGAATAATATGAGTCCCCCAAGACCTGCAACATCCGCATTGCGGACTGCCCAACCTATGCTCTGATACCAACTATGATGGTCCCAAATCTAGCCATATCTTAATCGTACAACTTAATCTAAGCAAACATTGAAACTCACTTAATCGTGCTATTTTTACATAGTAATATAATCAAATCAATCCTCTCAAATAGCAAAATAAGCATGCATGCCATATCCAAGATTCTTATCACATACGTAAAGAATTTTTTAAGGCATGCATATTCAAATCAATCAAAATTAACTTCAACTATAAAACTAGCTTTTAATTCAAACAGTCCTTAACTTCTCTTAGTCTTTTAAGTCACATGAGAATCTATGTTTTCAACAAAATCAATTATCATGTTCTAACTAGCAAGATAATCTCTAGTCACTATAGCTAAGTCTTAACGATGCTTATGCATTAGTCCATCCGGTCGATGCCTTAGTCCATCTGATCTATACAGATCTATACAGATAAGATATTCAATCTTGATGGTAATTTCTAAGGCAAATCCTGACAACTGGTCTCTTTGGGAGAGTAATACCTACCAATCTATTTGGAATTAGAGAAAAGTCAAAACTATAAAAAGTTTTAGGACTTCTAATTCTCTATAGAACATTTCTCAGTGATGGTTCTCTAAAAATGAGTTCTAAGGTCTCTTAGAGAGCATTCAAAATGGCCAAAGTTGTATTTTCAGCATAAAATTGTAAGAAAAAGCCAAGTGCCCCACTTTGTTGCACTTGAATAACTCAAAAACGAAAGGGATTTGGCTTTTTAGCGTCTCATACACTCCTGTAGAGTTTTCTGCCATCTAAAACTTTTGTCTTTATGTCAAAATCTGATTCTAAACACACGAAAAGATAAATGCTTCGCAAAACAGTCCCTAATAAAGGTTATACCTAAAATGTAGTCACAAACTAGTCAAATATTCTACTTCAAATTCTTTACCCCACCAAAACTATTTATTCCATGAGTCTCATAGACCAAGATGATCATGTATACATAATAAAGTTAAGAATTACTCATCATTAAGCACACCCTATACCAACTCGGATTCTCTTGTATTCACTTATCGATTTACTTATTTCATATCAAAAGAATTTGAAGAAAAATAATAAAAAGAGAGTTTGTGTACTTTCGAAATATATTTGAAGATGTCTTGATTGGTTGGGAATTCATATCTACTCTCAAGAAGTTGTGGAAGAGCTGTTTGTAGATTTGGCAAGCCTCTTAGATCTGTTGTGAGGGGTGCAACCTGCAATAGGTATAACTTCGTACACAATTATAAAAAACTAGTCGTGTGGGTACTTAAAATTTCTAGAACATGTGCAGTCTACAACCTGGCATGTGCGAAATTACCAAAATTAGCAGTATGTGGTGAAAGTCGACTCCAAAAATAGGTTACGTTTTACTTTTTTATCAAATTTCGATTTGCATGTCCATCTACACACTTAAATTCTTTCTTTGAGCACACTAACTAATTGAAAACTCAATCTTGAATTTTCACTTAATTTTAACACTTAGAATTTTTACTACTAAAACCTACTTGAATTCATTACTGAAATCTGTAGCATCCAAAACTTAAGATTATCTTTAATCATAACTTGGTTAAACTTAGAGTTGTGTTACAAAAAACCTTGCACACACAAATACATAAATTGATAAACAAGAAATTAGAATTGGATCACATTTATAAATTGCAACATAGAGCATGATAGATAATAATCTTCAATAGTAGACATGAGTGAGAGAGAGAAAGAAATATATAGAGTACACCGTCAACACTCTCACACCGAGCACAATCATCCCCCCCCATGCATGAGTATTTAAATGTATTAATTTTGTTTTAGGCCAAAGTGACCTATTTACAAGAAGTGTCCTTCTACAAATATTAAAGAAGGTAATTCAATCTTAGATAAAATAAAACATCTTAATTTTATTTATTTTTAGGCCTGCAAAACTAATGTATGTCAAAAGTACTCCTCTCATGCATTGAATTCTAAAGAAAGTCACAACATAAATATTAGATCGTATAAATGTCTAATTTTGCATACTTTTTTGTTATTTACAGTCTTGTCCAAATACCTCCACTCATTTCAACTTTGCTAAAAATATAATATCGCCATAAATATAATGATGCCAAAATGTGTACCAATATGCACACCAAAAATGTGTAACCATCATCATGTCGCCCGCAGTAGCCCTGCCACCACTGATTAACCAAGTTATGATTAAAGATAATCCTAAGTTCTGGATGCTACAGATTTCAGTAATAAATTCCAACAGGTTTTTAGTGGTTTTTTAGCAGTAAAGATTCTCAGTGTTAAAATTCAGTGAAAATTTAAGATTGAGTTTTCAATTAGTTAGCATACTCAAAAGAAGCCTTTAAGTGTGTAGATGAATATGCAAATCAAAATTTTATAAAAAAAACGTGACCCATTTTTAGAGACGACTTTCACATAGAGCAGATTTTAGCAATTTCGCCCGCGGCGGTAGGTTGTAGACCGCACATATTCCAATAATTTTAAGTATCCATCAAGCTAGTATCTGATAACTGTGCGCGGAGTTACACCTATTGCAGATTACAGCCCTGACAGCAAATTTGAGAGGCTTGCCAAGTCTAGAAGCAGCTCTTCCACAACTTCTAGAGAGTAGACATGGATTCCCAATCAATCAAGACATCAGCAAATATATCGGGGAAGTACACAAACACTCTTTCTATTATTTTTCTTTAAATTCTTTTGAGATTAAATAAATATATTGATAAGCCTGTATATGGGAGAATTTGAGTCGATGTATGGCATGCTTAACCATGGGAATGATGGAAAAACACCACGAGAAGAGAAGAGGGGGGGTTCTCGTAAAGAATCCATAACATTCAGTCAATGTATCCATAACCTTCTATCAATGTATTTGCATACTAAATATCCTTTTTGTATCCATAACATTCAGTCAATGTATCTGCATACTAAATGCCCTTTTTGTTTGATTTTGGACATTTTTTAGAGTAATTCTTTATTACTACATGTGTCTCTACATCTTTCAATTAATCTTTGAGCTTTTTTTTATAAGTGGCTAAGTCTCTTGGGAAGGTATTGATGACACCACCTTTCTACCTTACCCTTTAATGAACACAAAAGGTAATCCAAATAACTCTCTTCAATCCCGTTAAGTTGTGTCCACTTTTAGAATGCTTGCATTTGTACTTTTGTATCCCATTTAAGTATTGGACTCACCATTTTGATTGTCCCTTAACTGGATTTTGTTTTCTTGTTCTCATCTATGCAAAGTAGAAGAATCGAGGGTGACTATCCCCTCGCTCATGTCTTCTTGAAATTTTTCTTATGAACTGGATAAGTGTGTGACGAAGGTCCAAACCTTGGGGTTAAGCCGCCTCAAAGGGAAATCTAGTCAATGGTTTCAATCACTAAGATTGATGGCCAATGATGAGATTTAGAAGCTCATAAATTATAGATTTACTTACAAAAATGAAGCATATAGAATGATTTTTATAATTATGCTCCATATTTTTTAACATCTGCTCAATCTAAGGTTTTCTTAAAAAGAATATTTTGGAACCTTACTTTTTAATCTTACACTAAATCATTGTAGTTTTAGGTTTAGTTTTATTTACATTGCAATTGAGCAGAGATTACATAGCATATTTCACCTATCCTCTTCCCCCAGAGACAAAAGAAGACTGGCTCCAAGATACATGGTACCCTAGTTGCATACAGGCTTTCATCATTGCTTGAGTAGTGCATCCTTTTGGGGGCAGCTTCTCCAAGATTTGCTTTCCTATCCACACCTTCACCACTGGTGGTCCAGTCCCCAGGGGGTTTTCTTTGAAGGCTACAAAAGTAAAGGAGGGGTGTTTGACTTTTCGGTACCATCTTCTAGTCTTTGGCCCAAATTTTGGAGAGCTTTGCCTTCACTTCATACCTTGGATACCCCTGCGAGAGGAACGTGCCCCGCTCGATTGAGCATGCACGCGAGAATTAAAAGGTCACGTCGTTCACTCACCTCAAGAGTAGAGTTGTCTCCCTTAGCTATATTGTTAATTGTATTTCTAAGGTTAGGTGGACATGCAAGGTTTATTGGTTTTCCTTGTCTATTGTTCCCACTGCAGCAGCTTTAGCTTTTCTAGGGAGGACAACGATAGCAAACATGATTTTATAACTTATATAAAGAATAATATAGCATGTGAATAATAATGACCAGTCTAATGATGTTTGAGAGGCTTTCCTCTTTTTGGGGGAGGTGGTAAAGAAGTCCCGAGTGACACCAACTTTGGTTGAAACGTGGCGCATGCGTATATAAGGAGACCACAAATTCTATTAGACCGGGAATGTACGCACGATGTGCATGTTACTGGGCGCGAGAGAGACAAGGGCAAAGGTTGTGTTTGAAGCGGAACTAGAATATTAGTCGGATATCAGTCGTGAGACTTCGTGACAAAGTTCGATGGTGCACACCAACCAGTTCATGAGGATCTGCTAGACTTCGGTCTGCAGCCGTCGTCCAAAGTCCTCAGTACGAGCACGTTAATCTCTCTGTATGATTTATATACCATACTATTGTATGGTTATATATGTGTATAATTATATCCTAACGCAAGAACATAAATAATAAAGTCACATATATTGAATTTAGTCCAAAATCGATATAGTATAGTTCGCATAATTTATACACTTTGTCCACACAAATTATATCGAGAGAACATTTTATTGGTGGCCATAATATTATATTATATTTATATTTATATAATATTGACAGCAGCACTAGTTGTGTGATGGAATCGCAGGCGTCCTCTCAGGAAAACGGAGGCACTAGTAGTACTGACTAGTCGTAGGCAAGACTAGTAATTGGGAGGCCTGCTGCTAGCGCATTATAAAAGCAAGCAGCGCTGCGCCCCTCTAATACAGCACAGCCGGCCATATCACAATTAAGCCACCCCCTTGGGCTGAGCTACGCACAGCGAGCGCAGTACTGTCCGAAATTATAGTAGCCTCTGCCTGCTCTGCTCGTCTCGTCTCCTGCGCTAGCTAGCTCGCCGCCGCCATGCCGATCTCCACCACCAATGGCGCCGCATGCAAAGCCAAATTAGCCAAAGCCCAAGCCGATGGCCCTGCCAGCGTGCTCGCCATGGGCAGCGCCACCCCTCCGCACCTCTTCAAGCAGCACGAGTACCCGGACTTCTACTTCAACGTCACCAACAGCAACCACATGACCGACCTCAAGCAAAAGTTCCAGCGCATTTGTAAGCCCCCTCATATATACTAATATATATAATTGCAATAATACTGTATAATAATAGGCAGGTGAGACGCAACTCCAAGCTAACGTTGCTCTCCTCTGTACGTACGTACTACTGCAGGTGACAGATCAGGCATCCAGAAGAGGCACATGTACCTGAACGAGGAGATTCTGCGGGCCAACCCGAGCATGTGCGACTTCTGGGGCCAGTCCTTGGATGCGAGGCAAGAGCACATGGTGGAGGAGATACCCAGGCTTGGTGGGGAAGCTGCCCTCAAGGCGTTGGAGGAGTGGGGCCGCCCCAAGTCCTGCATCACCCACCTTGTCTTCTGCTCAACGGGCGGCATGGACTTGCCCGGGGCGGACTGGGCTCTCACCAAGCGTCTGGGTTTGCGCCACAATATCAAGAGGCTGATGCTGTACTCGCAGGGCTGCTTTGGTGGAGGCACGGCCCTCCGCATGGCCACGGAGCTGGCCGAGAACAACAAGGGCGCACGCGTGCTAGTGGTCTGCAGTGAGATCACCGTGGTGACCTTTCGTGGGCCTAATGAGACCCATATCGACAGCCTTGTGGGTCAGGCTTTGTTCAGCGACGGTGCCTCCGCCCTCATCGTCGGCTCCGACCCCATCGCTCACGTGGAGAAGCCCTGGTTTCAGGTTCACTGGACCGGCTCCTACATCTTGCCCGACAGTGATGGTGCCATCCAAGGCCACTGGAAGCAAATCGGCCTCACATTCCACCTCCACAAAACCGTTCCACAGCTTGTCTCTCAGAACCTGCCTGCCGTCTTGCAAGATGCCCTGGATAATGTCCATGATGATGATGGCCATGCCCCTAGTCCCAATGACATCTTCTGGATCACGCACCCAGGTGGCCCCGCCATTCTAAACCAAATGGAGCAGGCACTCAAGCTCAAACCCGAGAAACTCGCAGCCACTAGACAAGTGCTCGCTGAATACGGCAACATGTCCAGCGCTTGTGTTTTCTTCATCATGGAGCAGATGCGGCGCAACTCTCTGGAAAAGAAGCTCGCCACTTCTGGCGAGGGCTTCGATTGGGGGGTGCTCGTCAGCTTTGGCCCGGGTGTGACTTGCGAGGCTCTTCTCCTTAAGAGCCTCCCCCTTGCTTAAACTACTCGGCTAGAAGTGAAAATATGAGAGGATTTTACCCTAGGAAGATTCAGGCCAAGGCACCTTCATTCATTCTAGTTTTCCTTAAATAAAGATACAACTAGAAAGGCTATGGCATGTGGGCACTCGTAGAGTTGGTTGGGTCTATTGCAAGATGATGATTAGTAGCGTGTGTGGTTCATCTTCTTGGCATTTCTACGTTCTTTCCGGCCCATGATAACATGTCTTTTTCTTGCCATTTCTACTAAGTCTCTATATGCGTGCCCTCTTATCATATAAGAGACATATTGAATTTCATAATTATAAAATTTCTTGTTTTTAGTATTTACCTCATGGAGATGCTATGAATTTTGTGAAGAAGGATTAATATTATCATGACAAAGAGAGAGAGAAAGAGAGAGAGAGAGAGAGAGAGAGAGAGAGAGAGCATGCCGTGTCACGAGCATCAATATAGAATCCATTTTCCTTCGCTAAAGTCATATTATCTAGGTTGAGATGTCCTAAAATCTTGAGTACACGGCAGTGGCCACTCTCTTGCTTTGAACGCTATTCCTTTGCCATGCTACATCTTATAGTATTTGTAATAACACGCCCAATTAATTTACACTCATCTTTCTCTTATTTCTCTTCTTTCTTCTTTTTCTTTACATTCAGAGAGGAAGAAGAATATAAGATTTTATGTTTCTTCTACCGCGACTTCTCATCAAGAATAAGACAATAAGACAGAAAAAGAACAAGAAAAGAGAAACTTACCAATGGATAAAGAGATATTGTTGGACAATAAACACACTTAGAACCTTATTTTTGAGAAAATAAAGATAAAGCCTAACAAAAAAGATAGAAGCTGAAACCAAAAATATAATTTACTTGATGAGATTGTTTCTTATTGTGTAAATAACTTCAAGTATATAATTGAGAGATGAATGGTGTTGCATAGAGGAATAATTGATACATTTTACAAATTGCTAAAGCCATGTTGGAACAAAAATGTATGCTCATTATTGGGCAAAAGCTTGCAATTATGCTGTGTTTGACTTATGGATGTGATGTTGAAGATATAGAATGATGGAGATCAAGCTGTATAGGTACCAAGAAGAGGGTCACTCATTCAGAGGTTAACTTATGATACCTTTCTATCTCCACATTACGCTTTTATAGTAGCTATATCATAATGGAATGAACTTGAAGCGAGTATCCTTGTCGGCAGATATAGTAGCTTCCTTTAGAAACATTTTTCAATAGGCTTTCAAGGAGAGTGGAACTTCGACAAGCAGTTGAGATTTAGTACTTAAAGAGGCATAATCTTGAGAGCAAGGTAAGATTTTAATGACAAGTTCCATTCCATTCTTTCCTATCTATGAATGAGTAGAGTTTTACATAGGTATAAAGGGGGACTCAGACATAGGTTTACTTGACTAAAGTGTGCTAGTGGTTGGTTAAATCATAGGCTTCTTTAACTATTTGCTTACCTTTTCCATATTGAAGAACAAAGGGCTGGTTCCTCCTCTATACTTGTCATTGTGCTCCTATTTTGAATCTCTGCGCATGATAATGTTTATTTTCTAGTTTCTTTATGGTGCTCCAGTAAAACTTTAACATCTTGAAGATCTTTGTAAATAACTTAACATAAAAGAAAAGCTGGCTTCAAAAAATGCACTTTCTTCACACATGCAAGTGTGGGCTTCCAAAAACATACCTCCCTCTCGCAAACCTATGTGGGCACATTAATCTTGATCAAAACTTTTGCAAGGAAACTTTCGTTTTACCAACCTTGAGAGAATTTATGACATCAACAATTCACTCAATTATAGACACAAAAATTCATGTATTGAAAAAACTTATTTTACATGTGCATCCCCTTTAAAACTTTTTCGTTCACTGAGAAAATTTCATCACTTCATGATTTTGCACACTATATATACTACTCATAACATTATCGATTAGACATCTTAGCCAAAACATGCACTTATAAATTATCTATAAAGATTTTGTTTATGCATCATAGCAACGCCCTCTTATACCATGAAGGTGTTTAAGCCTTATTTATCCCAAATATTAAGCATAGGTTAGAATTTATCTTTGTTTCAAACATTCGTTTGGATTTTGTAACGTCAAATGAAAGCTTGATCTTGGTAATGGCTATAAAGCAAACACAATGGTTCACACCATTTTATTGGATGTTTTGAAGTGGGGTTGACTACTTGTTTACATCAACAAGGTTCTTTAAAAGGCATGCTTGGTCTTAGGATCATCTAGTGGTGTACAAATCATGCAAAGTGCTGCTCTCCCTCAATCTATTGTGCACATTGCTCAATGTTAATGAAACAAGTAATAAGCCTTATAAGGCTTTACAAAATCATGTTTAATATCTAGCCTTGAGATCTTAGCTACCAACCCTTATCACAAAAAACATGTGATTGTCTTCATCGTAGTAGATTATGCTTTGAGCATAGTGTAGTTTTCACAGGTTTAATTAAAAACTAATAATGAAAATAAAAATTAATGGGTAGGAACTTGGGTAAACGAAAGACTTGTGTAATGGTTTAAATGCTATTAAACAAGGGAAAGGCTTTTATACCGAATTGATATAACACTAGTGTGGTGGATATGATCAATGAGGGGATGAAGAGACTAATGACTTGATTAATGAACGTGAAATGTGAACACTTTAATAAGAATCAAGCAAAGAACAACCTTTCTTTGCAATTACTTGTATTTATTTACAAAACAAAGGAGTAGCATTTAGTTTTAACTTGATGGAGATGCTATGAATTTTGTGAAAAAGGATATATCATAATATGACAGAGAGAGAGAGCCATGCCACTAGCATCAATATAAAATCCAATTGCCTTCGACAAAGTCATGTTATCTAGGTTGAAAGATCCTAAAACCTTGTGCACACGATGGTGGGCACTCTATTGAATTGAATGATATTCCTTCCCAGTCTATGTCTTGTATTATTTATACTAACATGCCTACTTAATTTACTCTCCACTTCCTCTCCTTTCTTCGTTTTTATTTACATATGGAGAGGAAAACGAATAAAAAGATTTCATTTTTCTTCTACTTCGACTTCTCATCAAACATAAGGTAATATGACAAGGAGAGAAGAACAAAATAAGAATAAGAAAAGAGAAACCTATGTTCTTGTGAACATCTTCACGCATGCATCCTTTAACTCAGCATAGTTAGAAAAATGGTCATCATCAAATTGCATGAGCCAATCCATTAGAATATCTTCAAAGGTGGTAGCAAATTGATCTCTCTTTAGATCCTTTAAGAGTTCTCTTATTGGCTTATAGACCTTCCATGCCTGCTCAAATGTATTTATGTGGATGTGAGGGTCATTTGACTTTGCACCCTTAATCATCGGGAAGTGATTATTTGTTCAAGTTTTTAGCTATTTTAAACCACACTTCGACCTTTGTGCTTTGTCAAGTCAACACTTCTGTGAGTTTTTAGTGCCACTCATATCCTATTTCATCTAGTTTTCTCAACATTGTATTGAACTGCTTCTCCTCATAAAAACACTCCTAGTTTTGAGTTGTTGATGTCATTATCCTGTGTGCAAGTTGATGATGCCATTGAGAATCTGATTCTAATTCTGAAGTATCATTGGAGGTGCTCTTATCACACAAGTAAAGAATCATGTAATCTCAAACAAACATTCACACAATATAAATCTCTATCAATTAAAGCATCTCATCTCAAGCAATCACAATGTATGTTTCTATCTCAAGATTCTATTATCATTACCATGCTTAACAACATGGTTACTCATAATGATCAAAATCCAACCAATCTAGGGCTTTCTCCGATGCCTGTCCACCACCCAACCTCCACATTGGACATCTCAGCCATCCCGAGTATGTCTCTTTCTTAAGCTCGTCCTCTCTGGGATCTACCACATGGCTTCTAGAGGGCATAAATCTCGTTCTTTGTCTGACGTTCCCTGTCTAAGGACGACCGGCATGCATATCAATCATTCATACACATGCATATCAATCCTTCATTTTTAAAAAAAGCAATCACAAGTCATACTTACCATCTTACACTATCTCTAGTCCATAATCTTTTAAGGCATGCATATTCAAATCAATCAAAATCAACTTCAAGTATAAAACAAGCTTTTAATTCAAACAGTCCTTAACTTCTCTTAGTCTTTTAAGTCACACGAGAATCTTTATTTTTAACAAAATCAATTATCATGTTCTAACTAGCGAGATAATCTCTAGTCACTATAGCTAAGTCTTAACTATGCTTATGCATTAGTCCATCCGGTTTATGCGTTAGTCCATCCGATCAATATAGATAATCATGTTCTATATCAATTATCATGTTCTAACTAGCGAGATAATCTCTAGTCACTATAGCTAAGTCTTAACTATGCTTATGCATTAGTCCATCCGGTTTATGCGTTAGTCCATCCGATCAATATAGATAAGATAGTCAATCTGGATGGAAATTTCTAAGGCAAATCCTGACGTTTCTTTCGGAGAGTAATGCCTTCCAATTTATTTAGAATTACACAAAAGTCAAAACTACAAAGTTTTAGGACTTCTAGTTCTATATAAAACATATCTGAGTGATGGTTCTCTAAAATTGAGTTCTAAGGTCTCTTTGAGAGCATTTGAAATGGCCAAAGTTGTGTTTTCAGCATAAAACTATAAAAAACAGCCAAGTGTTCCACTTTGTACTCGAATAACTCAAAAACGAAAGGGATTTGGCTTTCTAGCCTCTCATATGCTCTTGTAGAGTTTTCTGCCGTCTAAACTTTTGTCTTTATGTCAAAATCTAATTCTAACCACACGGAAAGATAAATGCTTTGCAAAACAGTTCCTAATAAAAGTTATACCTAAAATTTTATCACACAAACTAGTCAAATACTCTATCTTCTAATTCTTTGCCCCACCAAAACTATTTATTCCATGAGTATCATAGACCAAAGAAATAAAGTTAAGAATTGCTCATCATCATCAAGCACGCCCTATATCGACTCGGATTTATTTATTTCAGATATCGAAAGAATTTGAAGAAAAATAATAAAAAGAGAGTTTGTGTACTTCCCTGATATATTTGAAGATGTCTTCATTAATTGGGAATCCATGTCTACTCTCAAGAAGTTGTGGAAGGGCTATTTGTCTCTTTATATTCTAATCCTCCATGACATATATGTTTGGGAGGTCGATGTGACTTATGAAACTCCTTCTACATCTACATGAGTTTTAGCAAATTTGTCAAATTTTCAACATGTACTCACTACCTTCATCACTTCTCAAGACTTTGAACTTATAAATAATAATAACATTAGTTTTTTATGAAAAATTTAAATTCAACAAACTTCTTAGAAGCTTCACTATTATGTTTATCGAATTAGATCCATAACGTCCTTGTGCAATCATGAATTGAGGTGATATAATAATGAGATCCACCAATGCTTGGCATTTTTTTTGGTTGGATCCCGTATCTTTTTAAGCCTCAAATAATGAGAAGAAGTTTAGCCTTAATACTTCATTTAACTTCCAACAAACATGGACTGATAATGTTGGATAAGTCCTTGTCTTTGAAGTTAGCTGGTCCTTCTACCTTCATACATTTATATGACCCAATATCTTATGCCATTGCTCAAACTTTGGTAGACTATTGTTCTTTACATAAGAGCACACTTGTTCTTCTTCTTTAGAGGTGGTCTCATACTTCTTCTTCTTCATCTTCTTTTCCTCCTTATTAGAGTCACTATGTGACTAAGATTGTGTCTTGGTTCTTCTTGCCTTTCGTTCCTTTATCAACAAACCTGATGGTGTTCTTAATAAAATCTTCCAAGATCTTTGTAGGATTATATTGTTCCATTTTCTTGATGTCCTTGTCCCTCAGGCCATTGGTAGCAAATCATCTAAGGTTTTGCACCATTGGTGGGTTTTCCACTTTCTGGGCCTTTTCCTTGATTCGGTGTCATCATGGAAAGAGGGAATTTTTATAAGCTAAATTGATATAAAAATGTGACAGTCTCGAATGTAGCCATATCTTAATCGTATAACTTAATCTAAGAAAACATTGAAACTGACTTAATCGTTAGATTTCTACATAGCAATACAATCAAATCAATCCTCTCAAATAGAAAAATAAGCATGCATGCCATATCCAAGATTCTTATCACATAAGTAAAGAATCATGTAATCTCAAACAAACATTCACAGAATATAAATCTCTATCAATTAAAGCATCTTATCTCAATCAATCACAATGTGTTTCTATCTCAAGATTCTATCATCATTACCATGCTTGACAACATGGTTACTCATAATGACCAAAATCCAACCAATCTAGGGCTTTCTCCGATGCCTATCCACCCAACCTCCACACTGGACATCTCGGCCATTCCTGAGTATGCCTCTTTCTAAAACTCGTCCTCTCTGGGTTCTACCACATGGATTCCAAAGGGCATAAATCTCGTTCTCTGTCCGGCGTTCCCTATCTAAGGACGGCCAGCATGCATATCAATCATTCATACACATGCATATAAAAAAAAAGCAATCAGAAGTCTTACTTACCATCTTACACTATCTCTAGTCCATAATCTTTTAAGGTATGCATATTTAAATCAATCAAAATCAACTTCAAGTATAAAACAAGCTTTTAATTTGAACAATCCTTAACTTCTCTTGGTCTTTTAAGTCACACAAGAATCTTTTTTTTTAACAAAATCAATTATCATGTTCTAACTAGCGAGATAATCTCTAGTCACTATAGCTAAGTCTTAATCTCTAGTCACTATAGCTAAGTCTTAACTATGCCTGCCGTCTTGCAAGATGCCCTGGATAATGTCCATGATGATGATGGCCATGCCCCTAGTCCCAATGACATCTTCTGGATCACGCACCCAGGTGGCCCCGCCATTCTAAACCAAATGGAGCAGGCACTCAAGCTCAAACCCGAGAAACTCGCAGCCACTAGACAAGTGCTCGCTGAATACGGCAACATGTCCAGCACTTGTGTTTTCTTCATCATGGAGCAGATGCGGCGCAACTCTCTGGAAAAGAAGCTCGCCACTTCTGGCGAGGGCTTCGATTGGGGGGTGCTCGTCAGCTTTGGCCCGAGTGTGACTTGCGAGGCTCTTCTCCTTAAGAGCCTCCCCCTTGCTTAAACTACTCGGCTAGAAGTGAAAATATGAGAGGATTTTACCCTAGGAAGATTCAGGCCAAGGCACCTTCATTCATTCTAGTTTTCCTTAAATAAAGATACAACTAGAAAGGCTATGGCATGTGGGCACTCGTAGAGTTGGTTGGGTCTATTGCAAGATGATGATTAGTAGCGTGTGTGGTTCATCTTCTTGGCATTTCTACGTTCTTTCCGGCCCATGATAACATGTCTTTTTCTTGCCATTTCTCCTAAGTCTCTATATGTGTGCCCTCTTATCATATAAGAGACATATTGAATTTCATAATTATAAAATTTCTTGTTTTTAGTATTTACCTCATGGAGATGCTATGAATTTTGTGAAGAAGGATTAATATTATCATGACAAAGAGAGAGAGAGAGAGAGAGAGAGAGAGAGAGAGAGAGAGAGAGCATGCCGTGTCACGAGCATCAATATAGAATCCATTTTCCTTCGCTAAAGTCATATTATCTAGGTTGAGATGTCCTAAAATCTTGAGCACACGGCAGTGGCCACTCTCTTGCTTTGAACGCTATTCCTTTGCCATGCTACATCTTATAGTATTTGTAATAACATGCCCAATCAATTTACACTCCTCTTTCTCTTATTTCTCTTCTTTCTTATTTTTCTTTACATTCAGAGAGGAAGAAGAATAGAAGATTTTATGTTTCTTCTACCACGACTTCTCATCAAGAATAAGATAATAAGACAGAAAAAGAACAAGAAAAGAGAAACTTACCAATGGATAAAGAGATATTGCGAGTCCCTGTTGGACAATAAACACACTTAGAACCTTATTTTTGAGAAAATAAAAATAAAACCTAACAGAAAAGATAGGATCTTAAACCCAAAATATAATTTACTTGATGAGATTGTTTCTTATTGTGTAAATAACTTCAAGTATATAATTGAGAGATGAATGGTGTTGCATAAAGGAATAATTGATACATTTTACAAATTGCTAAAGCCATGTTGGAACAAAAATGTATGCTCATTATTGGGCAAAAGCTTGCAATTATGCTGTGTTTGACTTATGGATGTGATGTTGAAGATATAGAATGATGGAGATCAAGCTGTATAGGTACCAAGAAGAGGGTCACTCATTCAGAGGTTAACTTATGATACCTTTCTATCTCCACATTACGCTTTTATAGTAGCTATATCATAATGGAATGAACTTGAAGCGAGTATCCTTGTAGGCAGATATAGTAGCTTCCTTTCGAAACATTTTTCAATAGGCTTTCAAGGAGAGTGGAGCTTCGACAAGCAGTTCAGATTTGGTACTTAAAGAGGCATAATCTTGAGAGCAAGGTAAGATTTTAATGACAAGTTCCATTCCATTCTTTCCTATCTATGAATGAGTAGAGTTTTACATAGGTTTACTTTACATAGGTATAAAGGGGGACTCAAACATAGGTTTACTTGACTAAAGTGTATATTCTACATTTGAATTTCTTGATTCAAAATCCGTGGGAAAATTTCTCTCTTTATATTGTAATCCTCCATGACATATATATTTGGGAGGTCGATGTGACTTATGAAACTCCTACATCTACAGGAGTTTTAACAAACTTGTCAAATTTTCAAGACATGTACTCACTACCTTCAGCACTTCTCAAGACCTTGAACTTATAATTACATTAGTTTTCTACAAATTTTTTAAATTCAACAAACTTCTTAGAAGCTTCACTTTTATGTTTAACATATTAGATTCATAACGTCCTTGTGCAATCATGAATTGAGGTGATATAATAATGAGATCCACCAATGCTTGGCAATTTTTTTTTTGTTGGATCCCGTATCTTTTTAAGCTTCAAATAATGAGAAAAAGTGTAGCCTTAATACTTCATTTAATTTCCAACAAACATGGACTGATAATGTTGGACAAGTCCTTGTCTTTGAAGTTAGCTAGTCCTTCTACCTTCATACATTTGTGTCTTATGCCATTGCTCAAAGTTTGGTAGACTATTGTTCTTTACATAAGAGCACACTTTGTGCTATAAAATAACATCCAAAACAAACATTATACCATCTTTGTTAGCTTTGCCCAAAACCTTACAATTATTGTTGTGCTCTTACAGCATGCATTCATATGAATTGAGAATAACCTCCAAATTTCTTTCCTCAATCTCACCAACTTACACAATATTTTTTATTATACTTGGTACACACAATACATCATGCAGATATTTCACAACATTATTTCAAAAATCAACTACTATGTCACCTACAAGAGTAGTAGAATGTGTTGTCATATTTTGTGGACACAAATGCAAGAACCTTAATTTATTTCTTATATGAAAACCATACTTCATGAGAATTTATATGGTAAGAACACTTATCATCAAATGGCTCTTCAGTTATAACACTAACCATATGTTGCATTAGAAAGTATGTGTTTGTCACCGTTGTTTTAAGTTGATGATGTATGACTACCTTTATTAAAATTTTCTTCCCGCACATCTCTTTATCTTGATTAAAATTACCTTCTTTCACATATTTTTATCTTGAAAAATAATATTTTATGACATGACCTGGCTTATAATAGTAGTGATACATTGGCCTTTGATTTCAGAAATTTAAAAAACACCTCTTATATCTTGATATGCATAACATGTACCTCATTCTATTGTTGAAATTTTGAAGCTCCCCTTTTCTATCGCATTCTAAAAATCTACTGTTACTTGTTGAATGTTTGAAGCTCACCTTGCCTCTTGAATTCTAAAAACCTTACTTGTTTTGTGATCCTCGGCAATTTCCAAGAATTTTAATGTTGGGTTTGATATGAAGTTTGATTAGCTCTTCCATATGAGTCAGAGCAGCTTCCTTTATTTCTTTTTCCTCTATAATTTTTAAGAAAATGATTTCATTCTGACCATACTAATTATTATAAGACTTTGATGTACCTCCAAGAATGTGTTCTTCTCGGGTCGTCTTTTATAATGAGATCCTTAAAAGTAGGTAACTCTTCTTTCACCATGATAAATGAATAAAACAATTTATATTCACAACAAAAGCTATTCAAGCATGCTTGAAACACAATTCTTTAACATAATTTGAGATAGAAATATTTTAGCTTTTAACATTATTCACGACTCTACTTTCAATTGCATTCTACGTGAATTGGACACACTCTTATACATGTTTGCAAGAATATCCCATAGTTCTTCAATTAAATCACAATGTTCAATGTGAGGTGTGATTACTTACCTTACATTTTGCTCATCATTGTTTTGTTCTTGAGATTCAAATTCTTGAGCTCCATGTGCTAGTGGTTGGCTAAATCGTAGGCTTCTTTAACTATTTGCTCATCTTTCCCATAATGAAGAACAAAGGGCACGTCCTCCTCTATACTTGTCAGTGTGCTCCTATTTTGAATCTCTGCACATGATAATGTTTGTTGTCTAGTTTCTTTATGGTGCCCCAATAAAACTTTAACATTTTGAAGATCTTTGTAAACAACTTAACATAAAAGAAAAGGCTTCAAAAAATTGACTTTCTTCACACATGCAAGTGTGGACTTCCAAAAACATACCTGCCTCTCGCAAACCTATGTGGGCACATTAAACTTGATCAGAACTTTTGCAAGGAAACTTTAGTGTATTAATGACATCATCAATTCACTCAATTATAGACACAAAAATTCATGCATACAAAAAACTTATTTTACATGTATAGCCCCTTCAAAACTTTTCTGCTGAAAACTTCATCACTTCATGTTTCAAACATTCATTTGGATTTTGTAACATCAAATGAAAGCTTGATCTTGGCAATGGCTATAAAGTAAACACAATGGTTCACACCATTTTGTTGGATGTTTTTAAGTGGGGTTGACTACTTGTTTACATCAACAAGGTTCTTTAAAAGGCATGCTTGGTCTTAGGCACTACAAGAGCTTGAGGGCATACCGACGCTAAAATACCGACGCAAATGTCGAACGTCGGTATGTCCGTCGTAATGTTGAAGGAGTATTGTAGGGCGGGGTTTTTTCAAATTTTCGTGTCCCGACGCGTATACCGACGCCTATACCGACGCATATTCCGACGCGTATACCGACGCACATTCCGTGGCATATACCGATGTATATTCCGACACATATTCCGTAGCATATACCGGCGCTCGTAAGTTTTTCACAGCCGAGAGCCTATTTTCTGATTTTTTCGCACAGGAGGGCGCGTTACAGCTAGAGAAGGTCTCTTTCTCTCCCTCTTCTCTTTCTCTCCCTCTCCTCTTTTTTCCTCTCTCCTCTTTTCTCCTTCTTTCTTCTTTTCTCCTCTTCTCCTTCTCCTAATATGTTCTTGCAATTGCTTTTACTTTTTAATTTAAGAATTAGGATGTTTAGGGTTTTGTGTTTTTTTGGCTCTCTATGCATGTTGAGAGCTCTCTATGTATGCATAGATCTCCTAACGCATGCATAGAGATTTTAGGGTTTTGTATTAGTTCTTTTTCTTGTGTTTAATTTACTAATTAGTTTGTTTAATATTTTGTTTTGCAGCTCTTTCACCTCACCAATCTTTCACCAATCCTCTCCAGCTTTGCAAAAAAGAGGTAGATCCTCTTTCGATTTTTCTTGTTTATGCTATTTTCTATGAATTATTGCATCCCTGTTTTATGGTTTAGGGTTAGTTTTGGGTTCTTGTAAGCTTACACATAGGATTAATTTAATATCTATGCATAAAACCTATCATAAGCTTGCAATCTCTATGCATAGCCTTCTTGCAAGCTTTATGCATAAGCTCTATTCATAGAGCTTGTGAGCTTGTGAAATCTCTATGCATAAGCTCTATGCATAGGCTTTATGCATAGAGTTTGCAAGCTTATAAAATCTCTATGCATAGGTTTCTTACAAGCTTGTAAAATCTCTATGCATAGGTTTCTTACAAGATCTATTATCCATGTAAAACAAGATCATGTTTATTACACCATTGGGTGATGGGATTAAGGGTTAGCATAGTGCATAAGGCTTATAGCATAGAGCTTATGCATAGAGCTTATGCATAAGTCTTGCATAGAGCGTATGCATAAGACTTATACATAGAGCGTGTGCATAAGACTTATACATATGGCTTATGCATAGAGCTTATGCATATGGCTTATGCATAGAGCGTACGCATAAGACTTATGCATAGAGCTTATGCATAAGACTTATGCATATGGCTTATGCATAAGGCTTATGCATAGAGCGTGTGCATATGGCTTATGCATAGAGCGTGTGCATAAGACTTATGCATATGGCTTATGCATAGAGCGTATGCATAATACTTATGCATAGAGCGTATGCATATGGCTTATGCATAAGACTTATGCATAGAGCGTGTGCATAAGACTTATGCATATGGCTTATGCATAGAGCTTATGCATATGGCTTATGCATAAGACTTATGCATAAGGCTTATGCATAGAGCTTATGCATAAGTCTTGCAGCCTTATTATGCATAAGACTTATGCATAGAGCTTATGCATAAGGCTTATGCATAGAGCGTATGCATATGGCTTATGCATAAGACTTATGCATAGAGCGTGTGCATAAGACTTATGCATATGGCTTATGCATAGAGCTTATGCATATGGCTTATGCATAGAGCGTACGCATAAGACTTATGCATAGAGCTTATGCATAAGACTTATGCATAGAGCGTGTGCATATGGCTTATGCATAGAGCTTATGCATATGGCTTATGCATAAGACTTATGCATAAGGCTTATACATAGAGCTTATGCATAAGTCTTGCAGCCTTATTATGCAAGCTTCTACTTATACTATGCATTTAGATTATTGCATAAGGCCTTTATAAATAGCTATTTATGAATAGAGATAGCTTCTCTCTCCATCCTTGTTCAAATTCGAGTTAATTTTGTATGGAGAGGAGATAAGCTAATGTATGAGTTATTTTTAAAATCTCCCTCAACGGCTGGGGAAAAGAAGCCCGTTTGACGCTTTTTTAAATATTTGTCAAGTCTCCCTCAACGGCGGATGGGGAAAAGAAGCCCGTTTGACGCTTTTTTAAATATTTGTCAAGTCTCCCTCAACGGCTGGGGAAAAGAAGCCCGTTTGACGCTTTAAATGTTATTTTTAAAAATCTCCCTCGTGGCTGGGAAAAAGAAGCCCTGTTTTATGGTTTACATAGTGCTTTGTGTAATGCATAATGATTTGTGTTTAATGAGCTGCATATACATGTTATCCTGCTAGATGGAGCCTCTCAATCTTGAAGAGAGAATAGCGTGTCCATGCATGCGATGTAAGTACCAAATCTTTCGAAAACGAAGGATTTGCAACCAGCATGTTCATGACGCTGGCATATTTCCAATGGAGCGCTTGCAAAATTTACGGTTTCAATCGTACAACCAAGCAAGTGTGCAGCTGCATCTTGATAACATTGCGCCTGTGAATTCTCGTCCCCAACAAAGGATGAGGATATCGCAGGAGGGAGTGACAGATGGAGCTCAATTAACAGCACCCGAGGGAATGGAAGAAGGTCCAATGGAAGAAATGTTGGATGCCTTCATCGAGCAACAAGAAGCTCTCTTCGAGGAGCATGAACATGAAGATCATCAACCACGACATTCTCAACGGTCAAATTATGAACCAGAGGAAGAGGCTATGCGTAAACTTGCACGCCTTCCATTATACAATGGTGCCAACATATCTGTATTGCGTGCATCTCTTACAATGCTAAATTTGCAGTCAATTTTTGGATGGTCTAATACAAGTGTCACTGAACTATTCAAGTAAGGTCTTTTTTTGGAGATTACACCTACTGTTGAAATGATAAATTATCAACTTGTATTTGAGAAAATCTTAATAGTAACGATCAGATATTGCCATACTTGCAGGCTTTTGAAAGATCAGATATTGCCCCCTGGCAACGAGATGCCTCCATCTCGTGCAGATGCGAAGAAGTTATTGAAATCCATAGACATGGATTACAATAATATTCATGCTTGTCGCAATGATTGTTGCCTCTTCCGCCATGAATATGAGCATTTGCAAGAATGTCCCCATTGTGGCTCTAACAGATATAGAGAAGATGTTCAGGGGGAAGCTGTCCCGGTAAAGGTTCTCAGGCACTTTCCAATCATCCCAAGGATAAAAAGCATGTTCAAGTGCAAATCTATAGCAAGCTTGATGACATGGCATGCTACAACTCGATCCACAGATGAAGTGATGCGTGTGCTGCTGACTCACCCGCATGGAGACACATTGAAGAGAAATGGCCGGCTTTTAAGGAAGAACCTCGAAACCTCCGTCTTGGCCTAGCAATGGATGGTGTAAACCCTTTTGGTTTAAGGAGCTCTTCATGGAGCACATGGCCTGTTTGCCTTGTG
Source organism: Cibotium barometz (assembly GCF_041138505.1). Classification (NCBI taxonomy): domain Eukaryota; kingdom Viridiplantae; phylum Streptophyta; class Polypodiopsida; order Cyatheales; family Cibotiaceae; genus Cibotium; species Cibotium barometz. The sequence goes on along the minus strand of NC_141048.1, from coordinate 49,995,779 downwards.
AATTATAATCTTCCGCCATGGTTAGCAATAAAGAAAGGTCATCTGTTGCTCTCATTAATAGTTACAGGAAAGTACAAGGTGAAGAACATGGATGTATATTTGGCACCACTTATTGATGAGTTACGCACCTTGTGGAACGGAATTGAAGTGAAGGACATGTCAAAGCAGCAGAGTGGCCAAAGACTTACAACTGTGCAAGCTATTCTCATGTGGACAATGCATGATTGGCCTGGCTATTATCTATAAGATTGGCACATTGGTGTGCTGGATTTCTTCAAAAGAGATAAAGAGAGACACTTTGGAGACAGCGCGTTTAAACTCCATAGAGGCAGTCTGCATGGTAGAGAAGTTTTTCCCTACAAGTTTATTAACAATCCAGATGCATCTGCTAGTTCATGTTGTAGATGAGGTTGCAGTTGCTGGAACAGTCCATTCATGATGGATGTTCTTTTTGGAGAGGTTTATGAAGACATTAAAGGGATTTGTCCGCCAAATGGCTCGCCCAGAGGGTAGTATGTCAAAAGGGTGGCTGATACAAGAGTCCCTTGTTTACATCACTGAATATTTAAGTTCCTCAGATCCAGAGATACCTTGACTATGGTCTCTCAAGAGTCCAACAGGCGAGTCATTGGTGAGGAACCTCAAGGCCAAGGCATTAAGAGAAAGATGGATAACAATTTGAGGGAAAAAATCAACAAATTTTTCATCTTGAACTCTCATGTAATGGAGAAGTGGATTGAGACATATAAAGCTCTCAAGCGACAGCGAGTACAAGATCGTTTAAGTTTCAGAAGGAATCGCACTACAAGAAATCTCCCATATCCAGAAGGTATGCAAGCTCTTCCGGACTTTCCCACAGGTAGATGGCTAGAAGCTACAATTTTAGAAGCCAAACGTGCTGGTTTACCTATAACAGAGGAGGAGGAGGAGCTTACAAAAGGATGCGATTGGCATGTAAGTGTTTAAGTTCTACATGTCTCTCTTTTTTTTCTCTACATGTCTCAGTGTTTGATTCTCCATCAACAAACTTTTTGTGCTATTTGTAGTATCACAAATATGGGGCGTTTTGGTCACATGGACGTCATTTTCGAGTAGAACGAATAGACCAAAGAAGAGCAACCTTTGATTGTGGTATCACAGCACAGTTTGTTCAAGAAAGTCGTGCAAGTGCAAGTGATGATAACACAATTACTGGAATGCTTGATTACTTTGGAACCATTCATAAAGGTTGGCTTCAGAAGTTTTGAGTTGTTTATCTTTGATGTGAAGTGGTTCAAGGTAATCATGAATGGGCCACATGCAACTGTACGTAGAGACAAGAGTGGCCTCATCCAAGTGGACTCCACAAAGGTATGGACCGATCAGCAAGATACTTTTGTGCACCCAGAGCATTGTGAGCAGGTTGTCTTTAAAGTGGATCCAAAAGATCCACGCTGGCTGTTTGTGGTTCAAGTCGCCCCCCGCAGTAAGCAAATTTTTGAAGAATTTGAGCTACAACAAGGTGATGTGGATGCACAAGGTAATGGAGAGCAGCAAGAACAAGCCGATATCAACAATGAAGAGGAGCAAGCAAATAAAGAGGAGCAACTAGAGCAAGATCCAAATGAAGAGGTGCAAACCAAGGAAGCTGAAAAACAAGTTGAGGAAGAAGACATAGATGATGAAGACATCCTTCATCAAGGGACTTTTAATGATGAGGATGCTGAAATGTACATAGACATAGATCTCTTTGGGGCTACTGATCTTAATGAGGATGATAGAATAGATAATGATTTTTAAAATGATGTATCTTAATGATTATGCAAATAGTTATGACATATTTGTAATGGTTTTATGACATTGAAGGTCCTTTCATTGTTTACCATTGTTAATGTTTACCATCATAATCACTACTATAGGAGCAAGTTGATATAGTTTTACCAATGTTGTTTATCATTGCTAATGTTTGTCTTATGGTTCTTTCATTAATTGTTTACCGTGTAATTTTCATTTCGCACAAGTTTGTCATATGGCTTTTTGTCCAACAGGCCATGGGTGACTCACCGCCCTACGACTACAGTCCAGATTTCTCATTTAATCCTACACCGCAAGGCATGAGTCCCCAGCAGTTATATGGTTTTCTTTCGTCCATGACTCCAGAGCAGAGAGCCATGGCTCAGAGTTATTGGGGTTCTGGAGCAGGGACGTTTGCCTCACCCTCTGGCTTCCCGACGCCAGTTCCCACACCCGTGGGTAGGACAGCAGCTCCCACACCTCATACCACACAGCCTTCCACTCCTCTTACAGCTCGATCTACCACCTCTTCACATAGACGGCGCTCACGTAGTAGGTCTTCAGGGGGAGGTTGTTGTGGTGGTAGTGCCATAGATGCTGTGACACCACCACCACGTGAGCGTCGTCCTTCGCTCTCATCTGTTGATAGCACACCCATAGGGTCACCTTCCACTCCCTGGGGTGCACATGACCATGACAATAGCAAGATTTACACAATTAGGGATGGGGCACCAATAATGGATAGTGCAAGGAAGGCAATGAAGACACGCATTCGACAATTGTGCACTATACAGTTTCATGACTCTGTCATGACTAAATGGGATCAGCAAGGCAAGGGGAAGAAAAATTATATAAACACAAAGATAAAGCAAGAGTTCCAGCCATCTGACCCTATGAATGTCGTCTCTAATGAGTGGATACAGTATACAGCTCGCATTTTGATGGGGCATCGTAGGTCAGAGGCGAGGGACGCATTTAGAGAGGGGAAAGAGAAACCTGTTTGGCTAGATGACAGGGAGTGGGCAGCCATTGCTCAGGAGCTCACCGAGACACCAGACAGGTTTCAACAACAAAGAGAGGCGGCAAGGGCAAGACTCCAAACAGTAGGGGCTTCTCATCTCGGGAGTGGTGGTAACGAAACCATGCGCCATGAATTGGTAAGTGTTTGTAGCAATTTTATTTATTTAAATGTATGTATGTGGGCTAAATGTTGATTTCTAAAAGTTATAATTGTTAATTGTGTGTGCAGGAGTTGGCCATGAATCGCCCACCAAGTAGGCGAGAGGAGAAGTACACTCACAAACATGGCCTTGTGGCCTTGTTTGAGATGCTTGAAGAAGAAGGAGAGACCGTCAATTGGGAGGCATTGGGTATTTTCTTTTGTTCTTTGGATTTATCTTGTCCCAACACTTGGATTAATCTTATTGGTCCATAGGAACCTTAATTGGACCATAATAATTTTTTTTGAAAATCTGGACCCTTAGGCTAAGGTCTTCTGAATCAATTTTAATTAATTCCAATTGCACCTTGGAAAACCTATTTTGATTTTTTGTTTCAAGGAAATATTTTTTTGATATTTGAAGAATTTATTTATCCAAAAATATCCCAATTTTGATTTACCACTCTCTAGAATTTTTTTCATCTCACTAGGCAAAACAAGGAAAAATGATATTTTCTTGTATTCAAAATCATAGAATGATTATAAGGGATTGAAGTAGACCGTAGCGTCGGTATATTCACCGGTATAGACGCCGGTATAATTACCCGACGCTTATACCGACGCTACGGTTCCGGCGCTTATACCGATGACGAGGGTTTTTTAGACCCCGTTAAATAGCGCCGGTATATGCGCCGGTATTAGGCTAACATGTAGTAGTGAGGATCATCTAGTGGTGCACAAATCATGCAAAGTGTTGATATTCCTCAATCTATTTTGCACATTGCTCAATGTTAATGAAACAAGTAATAAGCCTTATAAGGCTTTACAAAATCATGTTTAATATCTAGCCTTGAGATCTTAGCTACCAACCCTTATCACAAAAAACATGTGATTGTCTTCATATTAGTAGATTATGCTTTGAGCATAGTGTAGTTTTCATAGGTTTAATAAAAAACTAATAATGAAAATAAAAATTAATGGGTAGGAACTTGGGTAAATGAAAGACAAATTGAGTAATGGTTTAAATGCTATTGGACAAGAGAAAGTCTTTTATACCGAAATGATATAAAACTAGTGTGGTGGATATGATCAATGAGGGGATTAAAAAATAATTATGAAGAGACTAATGACTTGATTAATGAACGTGAAATGTGAACACTTTAATAAGAATCAAGCAAAGAACAACCTTTCTTTGCTTGATAAAATTACTTGTATATATTTACAAAACAAAGGAGTAGCATTCATGTTGTTCAAACATTATTAGTTTTAACTTGATGGAGATGCTATGAATTCTGTAAAAAAGGATACATCATAATATGAGAGAGAGAGAGAGAGGGAGAGAGAGAGAGCGAGAGAGTGAGAGAGAGAAAGAGAGAGAGAGAGAGAGAGAGAGAGAGAGAGAGAGAGAGAGAGAGAGAGAGAGAGAGCAATGCCACTAGCATCAATATAAAATCCAATTGCCTTTGACAAAGTCACGTTATCTAGGTTGAGAGATCCTAAAACCTTGTGCACATGATGGTGGGCACTCTGTTGATTTGAATGATATTCCTTCCCAGTCTATGTCTTATATTATTTAACAATAAAGAGAGAACCACCACGAACATGTAGTACCTTTTCTGGAGAGACATTATAATGAACCAAATTAGCATCTTGATGAACATTGTCTTCATCATCATGAGGATTTTGTTGACTAGCATAAGCTTGATTTCGAGCTTCATCACATAATGCCTCTTGAAGCATCGACTGGATGAATGCCTTGTGCTCCCACAATATTCATAAGTTGCAGAAGAGGAAGAACCCCTTGATAAATGAGGTTGCTTATTTGTAATACCGTGTTCTTCATCGTACTCTCGTGCTCAACATTCAGATACCAAGTGACGAGTTTTGTCACAATAAGAACAATGCTTTTAAGGAAATCTCAAACGAGAAGAATTACCTCCTCTTTGGAAGCCACGACATGTAAACTGGGAGGAGGAAGAAGGGCGTTGCTGAAATGGACATCTCCAGACACCAAAAGCTGTCTCTGATTCTGTGTACTCTTGGTGGGCAATCATGACCATTTTATGAGTTACCGACGTCTCACGATCATGACGTTGAGAATATTCAATCAAAGAAATACATGTATGCTCAAAGTCAATTCCAGCCTTGTTAGATAATATAGTGACAATATTATTATACAAAGGATTCTTCACCGTATGAAGAAGGTGTGTAACCAATTGAGTTCGAGGAATAGGATCCCCTGCAGCAAAAAGTTGATTTCATAATACCTTTGAATGATTAAATGTGACTAGACATGGATGTACGTGCCTTGAATTGAAGCTTGCCCAAAAGATTACGGAGATAGAGAATCTCTGTAACAGTTTTCTTCTCAAACATAGTGATAAGATAGTCCCATATAGCATATGCATAACGTGGATAACGGATAAACATCTAGCATGAGTGAATCGTTAAGGGCAGAAAGTATATACCAACGAGCAGCCTTATCACGACGAATCCAGTGTGCATGATCAATTTTCCACTGTTCAAAAATAGGACCTTCGGTAATAATAACATCATTCTGAAGTGGATCAATAGGTTGAGGAGGGCATGCAAGAATACCAAGAAAAATATCTACCAATTCGTCTCCTCCCAAAATTAATAGCATCTTGTATTTCCAACCAAGAAATCGTTGGCCTTGGAAAAGAGGAACAGAACGCTGCCCAGAAGGAAATCCGTTAACAAGTATGGTGTTTGCCATGTCCGGTTGTGAGAACACGTATAAGATAAGATCGCAGAACTTACAGACCATGTATGAGATATGAGAAACGTAGCTAGAAATAGGCATGCACCAGACGATGAGCATAAATTGATCATGTAAAGAATAGAACGTGAACCAAAATTAGAACTCTAAAAGTGGAGACCCGTGTCTCATGCACGTAAGCAAACTTAGAGGTCCATAAAAGACGAAAATAATAATAAGAAAAAGCACCGCGTTAAGAAAAAAAATCACCGCGTTATAACGCAACTTGCACGGTAAGTTTTATATCTAATTATAGCTTGTATAGCAAGCATCTGTCTGAAGCTTTCACGGAAAGATTTGACGATCAAATCCTACTTACAACTCAGAGACAACTACCTATTTGCTCTCACAAAGAACCTGTTTTACTATTTTAGATACAGTTTTCCTGAACTGTCCTAACTTTTGGCTGAGAACTCTGATTGACAAACCGTTTTGATAGGACTCACCAGCACTGTGCCATCTACGCACTGTTTTAGTTTTAAGGACGTGATTAAGAAACAATTCTAATTATAACAAATGGAGATATAAAATCATGTAGGCAACATATAATCAAAGAACCAATCAAACCTACACAAAATTGTTACCAAAGATCAATCTTGTAAGAAATGAAATCATAATCATAAATTGAACAAGAAAACGTAGATGCTTCCCTTATGATTAGAATCGCTTTGATACCATGTTCAGGGAGAGAGACGAGACAAGAGACACCATATACGCTCCACAAGAATGAATCATATTAGTCACAAGTCACATTCCCTTATGATTAGAATCGCTTTGATACCATGTTCAGGGAGAGAGACGAGACAAGAGACACCATATACGCTCCACAAGAATGAATCATATTAGTCACAAGTCACATATATATAGGCAAGACCTAGAGTGAGTTAGGGCTAGCTATATATAGCTCCAATAGGAATTCTTCTATCACCATGATAAATGAATAAAACAATTTATATTCACAACAAAAGCTATTCAAGCATGCTTGAAACATAATTCTTTAACATAATTTTAGATATAAATATTTTAGCTTTTAATATTATTCACGACTCTACTTTCAATTACATTTTATGTGAATTGGAGACACTCTAATACATGTTTGCAAGAATATCCCATAATTCTTCAACTAAATCACAATGTTCAATGCGAGGTGTGATTACTTGCCTTACATTTTGCTCATCACTATTTTGTTCTTGAGATTCAAATTCTTGAGCTCCATGTGCTAGTGGTTGGCTAAATCATAGGCTTCTTAAACTATTTGCTTACCTTTTCCATAATAAAGAAGAAAGGGCACTGGTTCCTTCTCTATACTTGTCACTGTGCTCCTATTTTGAATCTCTTTGCATGATAATGTTTATTGTCTAGTTTCTTTATGGGTCTATTGCAAGATGATGATTAGTAGCGTGTGTGGTTCATCTTCTTGGCATTTCTACGTTCTTTCCAGCCCATGATAACATGTCTTTTTCTTGCCATTTCTACTAAGTCTCTATATGCGTGCCCTCTTATCATATAAGAGACATATTGAATTTCATAATTATAAAATTTCTTGTTTTTAGTATTTACCTCATCGAGATGCTATGAATTTTGTGAAGAAGGATTAATATTATCATGACAAAGAGAGAGAGAAAGAGAGAGAGAGAGAGAGAGAGAGCATGCCGTGTCACGAGCATCAATATAGAATCCATTTTCCTTCGCTAAAGTCATAATATCTAGGTTGAGATGTCCTAAAATCTTGAGTACACGGCAGTGGCCACTCTCTTGCTTTGAACGCTATTCCTTTGCCATGCTACATCTTATAGTATTTGTAATAACACGCCCAATTAATTTACACTCATCTTTCTCTTATTTCTCTTATTTCTTCTTTTTCTTTACATTCAGAGAGGAAGAAGAATATAAGATTTTATGTTTCTTCTACCGCGACTTCTCATCAAGAATAAGATAATAAGACAGAAAAAGAACAAGAAAAGAGAAACTTACCAATGGATAAAGAGATATTGTTGGACAATAAACACACTTAGAGCCTTATTTTTGAGAAAATAAAAATAAAGCCTAACAGAAAAGATAGAAGCTTAAACCAAAAATATAATTTACGTGATGAGATTGTTTCTTATTGTGTAAATAACTTCAAGTATATAATTGAGAGATGAATGGTGTTGCATAGAGGAATAATTGATATATTTTACAAATTGCTAAAGCCATGTTGGAACAAAAATGTATGCTCATTATTGGGCAAAAGCTTGCAATTATGTTGTGTTTGACTTATGGATGTGATGTTGAAGATATAGAATGATGGAGATCAAGCTGTATAGGTACCAAGAAGAGGGTCACTCATTAAGAGGTTGACTTATGATACCTTTCTATCTCCACATTACGCTTTTATAGTAGCTATATCATAATGGAATGAACTTGAAGCGAGTATCCTTGTCGGCAGATATAGTAGCTTCCTTTAGAAACATTTTTCAATAGGCTTTCAAGGAGAGTGGAACTTCGACAAGCAGTTGAGATTTAGTACTTAAAGAGGCATAATCTTGAGAGCAAGGTAAGATTTTAATGACAAGTTCCATTCCATTCTTTCCTATCTATGAATGAGTAGAGTTTTACATAGGTATAAAGGGGGACTCAAACATAGGTTTACTTGACTAAAGTGTGCTAGTGGTTGGTTAAATCATAGGCTTCTTTAACTATTTGCTTACCTTTTCCATATTGAAGAACAAAGGGCTGGTTCCTCCTCTATACATGTCATTGTGCTCCTATTTTGAATCTCTGCGCATGATAATGTTTATTTTCTAGTTTCTTTATGGTGCTCCAGTAAAACTTTAACATCTTGAAGATCTTTGTAAATAACTTAACATAAAAGAAAAACTGGCTTCAAAAAATGCACTTTCTTCACACATGCAAGTGTGGGCTTCCAAAAACATACCTCCCTCTCGCAAACCTATGTGGGCACATTAATCTTGATCAAAAATTTTGCAAGGAAACTTTCGTTTTACCAACCTTGAGAGAATTTATGACATCAACAATTCACTCAATTATAGACACAAAAATTCATGTATTGAAAAAACTTATTTTACATGTGCATCCCCTTTAAAACTTTTTCGTTCGTCGCTGAGAAAACTTCATCACTTCATGATTTTGCACACTATATATACTACTCATAACATTATCAATTAGACATCTTAGCCAAAACATGCACTTATAAATTATCTATAAAGATTTTGTTTATGCATCATAGCAACGCCCTCTTATACCATGAAGGTGTTTAAGCCTTATTTATCCCAAATATTAAGCATAGGTTAGAATTTATCTTTGTTTCAAACATTCGTTTGGATTTTGTAACATCAAATGAAAGCTTGATCTTGGCAATGGCTATAAAGCAAACACAATGGTTCACACCATTTTATTGGATGTTTTGAAGTGGGGTTGACTACTTGTTTACATCAACAAGGTTCTTTAAAAGGCATGCTTGGTCTTAGGATCATCTAGTGGTGCACAAATCATGCAAAGTGTTGCTCTTCCTCAATCTATTGTGCACATTGCTCAATGTTAATGAAACAAGTAATAAGCCTTATAAGGCTTTACAAAATCATGTTGAATATCTAGCCTTGAGATCTTAGCTACCAACCCTTATCACAAAAAACATGTGATTGTCTTCATCGTAGTAGATTATGCTTTGAGCATAGTGTAGTTTTCACAGGTTTAATTAAAAACTAATAATGAAAATAAAAATTAATGGGTAGGAACTTGGCTAAATGAAAGACAAATTGTGTAATGGTTTAAATGCTATTTAAACAAGGGAAAGGCTTTTATACCGAATTGATATAACACTAGTGTGGTGGATATGATCAATGAGGGGATGAAGAGACTAATGACTTGATTAATGAATGTGAAATGTGAACACTTTAATAAGAATCAAGCAAAGAACAACCTTTCTTTGCAATTACTTGTATTTATTTACAAAACAAAGGAGTAGCATTCATGTTGTTCAAACATTATTAGTTTTAACTTGATGGAGATGCTATGAATTTTGTTAAAAAGGATATATCATAATATGACAGAGAGAGAGAGCCATGCCACTAGCATCAATATAAAATCCAATTGCCTTCGATAAAGTCATGTTATCTAGGTTGAGAGATCCTAAAACCTTGTGCACACGATGGTGGGCACCTATTGATTTGAATGATATTCCTTCCCAGTCTATGTCTTGTATTATTTATACTAACATGCCTACTTAATTTACTCTCCACTTCCTCTCCTTTCTTCATTTTTATTTACATATGGAGAGGAAAACGAATAAAAAGATTTCATTTTTCTTCTACTTCGACTTCTCATCAAACATAAGGTAATATGACAAGGAGAGAAGAACAAAATAAGAATAAGAAAAGAGAAACCTATGTTCTTGAACATCTTCGCACATGCATCCCTCAACTCAGCATAATTAGAAAAATGGTCATCATCAAATTGCATGAGCCAATCCGTTAGAATATCTTCAAAGGTGGTAGCAAATTGATCTCTCTTTAGATCCTTTAAGAGTTCTCTTATTGGCTTATAGACCTTCCATGCCTGCTCAAATGTATTTATGTGGATGTCAGGGTCATTTGACTTTGCACCCTTGGTCATCGGGAAGTGATTATTTGTTCAAGTTTTTAGCTATTTTAAACCACACTTCGACCTTTGTGCTTTGTCAAGTCAACACTTCTGTGAGTTTTTAGTGCCACTCATATCCTATTTCATCTAGTTTTCTCAACATTGTATTGAACTGCTTCTCCTCATAAAAACACTCCTAGTTTTGAGTTGTTGATGCCATTATCCTATGTGCAAGTTGATGATGCCATTGAGAATCTGATTCTAATTCTAAAGTATCATTGGAGGTGCTCTTATCACACAAGTAAAGAATCATGTAATCTCAAACAAACATTCACACAATATAAATCTCTATCAATTAAAGCATCTCATCTCAATCAATCACAATGTATGTTTCTATCTCAAGATTCTATCATCATTACCATGCTTAACAACATGGTTACTCATAATGACCAAAATCCAACCAATCTAGGGCTTTCTCTGATGCCTGTCCACCACCCAACCTCCACACTGGACATCTCAACCATCCCGAGTATGCCTCTTTCTGAAGCTCGTCCTCTCTGGGATCTACCACATGGCTTCTAGAGGGCATAAATCTCGTTCTTTGTCTAACGTTCCCTGTCTAAGAACGACCGGCATGCATATCAATCATTCATACACATGCATATCAATCATTCATACACATGCATATCAATCCTTCATTTTTAAAAAAAGCAATCACAAGTCATACTTACCATCTTACACTATCTCTAGTCCATAATCTTTTAAGGCATGCATATTTAAATCAATCAAAATCAACTTCAAGTATAAAACAAGCTTTTAATTCAAACAGTCCTTAACTTCTCTTAGTCTTTTAAGTCACACGAGAATATTTATTTTTAACAAAATCAATTATCATGTTCTAACTAGCGAGATAATCTCTAGTCACTATAGCTAAGTCTTAACTATGCTTATGCATTAGTCCATCTGGTTTATGCATTAGTCCATCCGATCAATATAGATAAGATAGTCAATCTGGATGGAAATTTCTAAGGCAAATCCTGACGTCTCTTTCGGAGAGTAATGCCTTCCAATTTATTTAGAATTACACAAAAGTCAAAACTTCAAAGTTTTAGGACTTCTAGTTCTCTATAAAACATATCTGAGTGATGGTTCTCTAAAAAATGAGTTCTAAGGTCTCTTTGAGAGCATTCGAAATGGCCAAAGTTGTGTTTTCAGCATAAAACTATAAAAAACAGCCAAGTGTTCCACTTTGTACTCGAATAACTAAAAAACGAAAGGGATTTGGCTTTCTAGCCTCTCATACGCTCTTGTAGAGTTTTTTGCCATCTAAAACTTTTGTCTTTATGTCAAAATCTAATTCTAACCACACGGAAAGATAAATGCTTTGCAAAACAGTTCCTAATAAAAGTTATACCTAAAATTTTGTCACACAAACTAGTCAAATACTCTATCTTCTAATTCTTTACCCCACCAAAACTATTTATTCCATGAGTATCATAGACCAAGATGATCATGTATAATTAATAAAGTTAAGAATTGCTCATCATCGTTAAGCACGCCCTATATCGACTCGAATTTATTTATTTCATATATCGAAAGAATTTGAAGAAAAATAATAAAAAGAGAGTTTGTGTACTTCCCTGATATATTTGAAGATGTCTTCATTAATTGGGAATCCATGTCTACTCTCAAGAAGTTGTGGAAGGGCTATTTGTCTCTTTATATTCTAATCCTCCATGACATATATGTTTGGGAGGTCGATGTGACTCATGAAACTCCTTCTACATCTACATGAGTTTTAGCAAGTTTGTCAAATTTTCAAGACATGTACTCACTACCTTCATCACTTCTCAAGACTTTGAACTTATAATAACATTAGTTTTTTATAAAAAATTTAAATTCAACAAACTTCTTAGAAGCTTCACTATTATGTTTAACGAATTAGATCCATAACGTCCTTGTGCAAATCATGAATTGAGGTGATATAATAATGAGATCCACCAATGCTTGGCATTTTTTTTTGGTTGGATCCCATATCTTTTTAGGCCTCAAATAATGAGAAGAAGTTTAGCCTTAATACTTCATTTAATTTCCAACAAACATGGAGTGATAATGTTGGATAAGTCCTTGTCTTTGAAGTTAGCTGGTCCTTCTACCTTCATACATTTATATGACCCAATATCTTATGCCATTGCTCAAACTTTGGTAGACTATTGTTCTTTACATAAGAGCACACTTGTTCTTCTTCTTTAGAGGTGGTCTCATACTTCTTCTTCTTCATCTTCTTTTCCTCCTTATCAGAGTCACTATGTGACTAAGATTGTGTCTTGGTTCTTCTTGCCTTTCGTTCCTTTATCAACAAACCTGATGGTGTTCTTAATAAAATCTTCCAAGATCTTTGTACGATTATATTGTTCCATTTTCTTGATGTCCTTGTCCCTCAGGCCATTGGTAGCAAATCATCTAAGGTTTTGCACCATTGGTGGGTTTTCCACTTTCTGTGCCTTTTCCTTGATTCAGTCATGGAAAGAGGGAATTTTTATAAGCTAAATTGATATAAAAATGTGACGGTCTCGAATGTAGCCATATCTTAATCGTATAACTTAATCTATGAGAACATTGAAACTAACTCGTTAGATTTCTACATAGCAATGCAATCAAATCAATCCTCTCAAATAGAAAAATAAGCATGCATGCCATATCCAAGATTCTTATCACATAAGTAAAGAATCATGTAATCTCAAACAAACATTCACAGAATATAAATCTCTATCAATTAAAGCATCTCATCTCAATCAATCACAATGTGTTTCTATCTCAAGATTCTATCATCATTACCATGCTTGACAACATGGTTACTCATAATGACCAAAATCCAACCAATCTAGGGCTTTCTCCGATGCCTATCCACCCAACCTCCACACTGGACATCTCGGCCATTCCTGAGTATGCCTCTTTCTAAAACTCGTCCTCTCTGGGTTCTACCACATGGCTTCCAAAGGGCATCAATCTCGTTCTCTGTCTGGCGTTCCCTGTCTAAGGATGACGAGCATGTATATCAATCATTCATACACATGCATATAAAAAAAAAGCAATCAGAAGTCATACTTACCATCTTACACTATCTCTAGTCCATAATCTTTTAAGGCATGCATATTTAAATCAATCAAAATCAACTTCAAGTATAAAACAAGATTTTAATTCGAACAGTGCTTAACTTCTCTTGGTCTTTTAAGTCACACAAGAATCTTTATTTTTAACAAAATCAATTATTATGTTCTAACTAGCGAGATAATCTCTAGTCACTATAGCTAAGTCTTAACTATGCTTATGCATTAGTCCATCCGGTTTATGCGTTAGTCCATCCGATCACTATAGATAAGATAGTCAATCTTGATGGCAATTTCTAAGGCAAAGCCTGACAACTTGTCTCTTTCGGAGAGTAATACCTTTCAATTTATTTAGAATTAGAGAAAAGTCGAAACTACAAAGTTTTAGGACTTCTAATTCTCTATAAAACATATCTCAGTGATGGTTCTCAAAAAATGAGTTCTAAGCATTCGAAATGGCCAAAGTTGTGTTTTCAGCATAAAACTATAAAAAACAGCCAAGTGCCCTACTTTGTACTCGAATAACTCGTAAACGAAAGGGATTTGGCTTTCTAGCCTCTCATACGCTCTTGTAGAGTTTTCTGCCGTCTAAAACTTTTGTCTTTATGTCAAAATCTAATTCTAAACACACGAAAAGATAAATGCTTCGCAAAACAGTTCCTAATAAAGGTTATACCTAAAATTTAGTCATAAACTTGTCAAATATTCTATCTTCTAATTCTTTACCCCACCAAAACAATTTATTCCATGAGTCTCATAGACCAAGATGATCATGTATAATTAATAAAATTAAGAATTACTCATCATTAAGCACGCCCTATATCGACTCGGATTCTCTCGTATACACTTATTGATTTATTTATTTCATATCAAAAGAATTTGAAGAAAAATAATAAAAAGAGAGTTTGTGTACTTCCGTGATATATTTGAAGATGTCTTGATTGATTGGGAATCCATGTCTACTCTCAAGAAGTTGTGGAAGAGCTGTTTGTAGATTTAGCAAGCCTTAGATCTGCTGTCAGGGGTGCAACATGCAACAGGTATAACTTCATGCAGCAAAGTTATCAGAAACTTGTCGCGTGGGTACTTAAAATTACTAGAACATGTGTATTCTACAACCTAGTGTGGGCAGAATTGTCAAAATTAGCTGTTTATGAAAGTCAACTCCAAAAATAGATCACGTTTTACGTTTTTATCAAATTTCGATTTGCATGTCCATCTACATACTTAAAGGCTTTCTTTACGCACACTAACTAATTGAAAACTCGATCTTGAATTCTCACTTAATTTTAACACTTAGAATTTTTACTATTAAAAAACTACTGAAAATTTGCTGGAATTCATTACTGAATCCCCGTTATGAAATCGTCCTCCTCGACGATAAAAACATCTTATTCTCAATCATTAGACCTTGAGAAATAGTTTTTTCTTATTCAACTATTATACTTGATATAGTACTTGAGAAGTCATATACCTTTATCTTTCAAGAAAAGTATAATTTTGTCCTAAAATTTCTTCAAGTAGCCTTGGAATGAAGGACTTGCTTATCTAAGATCTTATAAACTTGATATAAAAGCTCTTAACGTGATTCTTCATTTCTTTCCTATCTCTTCTTGGATAAAATCAACATATTCGGTATTCACTGCATCTATTAGACTCTCAATACTATAGCATTCTTTTCTCTCAGTATTGTGCTCTCTTTCATTCATATCTCCGATAGATCTTAATATCTTGGATAAACAATTTAAAGCTAGTCATGTATACTAAACTCTAGTGTAAGAGCTTAGACTCTCAATACTATAGCATTCTTTTCTCTCAGTATTGTGCTCTCTTTCATTCATATCTCCAATAGATCTTATCTTGGATAAACGATTTAAAATGTTAAGCTAGTCATGTATACTAAACTCTAGTGTAAGAGCTTACTAGTCTTAATTCTAAAAAAATTAACTCCAAATAAGAAACTAGATAAATCTTGATCCATCTTGATTTTGTAAATCAGTCACTATCCATGTCATAAATAAATCTTCTTGGAATCACAACTTAATAAACAATAATAACTTTGATTATCATCGCATTGTCTCAAACTTTAAGGTAATCAAACAATTTACAAACTCATATTTTTACTTTTCTTGTAGCTTTAGACTTTGTCAAATTTCTTCCACAAGAAAGCAATCCTCTATTATTTCTTCAATTAAAAAGCTTAGAAAGCAAAACACTCTCAAGCTTTACGAACAAATGTGGTTACATCATGTTTCTATTAATGGACTTGCAACTTCCACAATAGATATAGATTTCCAAACCTAACACCATATTGGGGAATATGGGAATTTTCCACAAGTTTAGGACACGTGGTCAAAAGTTTGGATTAAACATAACTTGAACACCACTAATCCAAAATGAGCGCTTTATAGCTCTTTAGATTCCATTTTTCAAGCGCTTTCCAACGATAGGTCATATGATAGGGTTTTGAGAAACTTACAAACATGTTATCCATGTCCCCTTTTTTAAGTATTCAAAAATGGGTATTGGAAAATTCCCAAATTCACTAATATGGTGCTACCTACACTTATTTACTTCACGATGAGAATTTACTACTTAATAAGCAAATAGTATACTACCTGAAATACTTTTCTTGCTCTGGTGCGAAGAAGATATCATTCTAAATTCTACATCACATCTTTGACCTTTTAAGTAATAATCTTTACTATGATCTCCAATCATGCAAACCCGCTTCTCATGACACAATATCTTGGCCTTTCTAGGCACACTAACGAATCTATCCGTAATATGGCATCATATCTTCCCAAAGCCAACACATGGAAATGATCTTTTGACTTGGGATTATCTATGAATAAATAGCATATTCTTGACATACTTCTTATATGTATGTTGCTTTCTCAAAGCAAGCTCTACCATAAGATACTTTTGGTAAAATTCAGTTATTCTTAACTATTTTACCACGTGGGGTGATTGAAAACTATAAGTGCTTCTCGAGTCAATCAAAACTTGAAATACATTATTCACAATCTTGATAGGAATATTAATAATTGAAGCTCGATTTTTAGCCTTACTTGCAAGAATAACAGCATTGACATGTGCATATTCTTTAATATCCTCGGCCCACACTTGCAATATCTTCTCTTCTTGCTCCACGAGTGTCATCTGTAGTTGAAAAATTCATGTATATTCTCTGTCATACTCAGCCTTGGTTTCTGATCTCCTGAAGTTAATCGTCGCTCACGTACCTCTTGTGATGTTCGTTTGTTTTTTGCACTCAAAAGCTCGATGACCCTTTTGTAGATAACCGAAACATTGGCCTTTACGCATGCCTTTCCTACCATCTCTGGGGATAAATATACAAAATACTAGTTACCATTCTTCTTCTCGCTCATTTGCATTATCTTATTCTCCATAAAATTTTTCCTTCTCCTTGACTTTGTCTATCATCAAAATTAAGACGATCCTGCATCTCTTCATCTTCTCCACCACTCCTTTTTTTCTTCATTCAAATCCATAGAAGCTCAAGTACACATAGCTCTCATTCCTTTCTCTAAGCTAAGTCTTGATGCCTACAATAACTCTAATAACTTTCTCAAGAGTTACACCCACACAGAATAATAACTTTCTCAAGAGTTACACCCACACAGAATAATCTATGTAAAAGCTCCTCTTCTTGTCCTAGGTTGACTACTGAATTTGTTTAATGTGTGACCATCTTGTGATTGTATATCAAATCGTAAAAAAATTTAAAAAGCAAAGAATCTCCTCGTTGTATCACAAAAATAAAAAATAATATGAGTCACCCAAGACCTGCAACATCCGCAAATTAAGTAAGGACTCCCCAACCTATGCTCTGATACCAACTCTGATGGTCCCAAATCTAGCCATATCTTAATCGTAAAACTTAATCTAAGCAAACATTAAAACTCACTTAATCGTGCTATTTTTACATAGTAATATAATCAAATCAATCCTCTCAAATAGCAAAATAAGTATGCATGCCATATCCAAGATTCTTATCACATACGTAAAGAATTTTTGAAGGCATGCATATTCAAATCAATCAAAATCAATCAAAATCAACTTCAAGTATAAAACTAGCTTATAATTCAAATAGTCCTTAACTTCTCTTAGTCTTTTAAGTCACATGAGAGTCTATGTTTTCAACAAAATCAATTATCATGTTCTAACTAGCAAGATAATCTCTAGTCACTATAGCTAAGTCTAACAATGCTTATGCATTAGTCCATCCGGTCGATGCATTAGTCCATCCGATCTATACAGATAAGATAGTTAATCTTGATGGTAATTTCTAAGGCAAATCCTGACAACTGGTCTCTTTGGGAGAGCAATACCTACCAATCTATTTGGAATTAGAGAAAAGTCAAACTATAAAAAGTTTTAGGACTTCTAATTCTCTATAGAACATTTCTCAGTGATGGTTCTCTAAAAATGAGTTCGAAGGTCTCTTTGTTGAGAGCATTTAAAATGGCCAAAATTGTATTTTCAGCATAAAATTGTAAGAAAAAGCCAAGTGCCCCACTTTGTTGTACTCGAATAACTCAAAAACGAAAGGGATTTGGCTTTCTAGCGTCTCATACACTCCTGTAGAGTTTTCTGCCGTCTAAAACTTTTATCTTTATGTCAAAATCTGATTCTAAACACACGAAAAGATAAATGCTTCACAAAACAGTCTCTAATAAAGGTTATACCTAAAATGTAGTCACAAACTAGTCAAATATTCTATCTTCGAATTCTTTACCCCACCAAAACTGTTTATTCCATGAGTCTCATAGACCAAGATGATCATGTATAATTAATAAAGTAAATAATTACTCATCGTTAAGCACACCCTATACCAACTCGGATTCTCTCCTATTCACTTATCGATTTATTTATTTCATATCAAAAGAATTTGAAGAAAAATAATAAAAAGAGAGTTTGTGTACTTCCGTGATATATTTGAAGATGTCTTGATTGGTTGGGAATCCATGTCTACTCTCAAGAAGTTGTGGAAGAGCTATTTGTAGATTTGGCAAGCCTCTTAGATCTGTTGTGAGGGGTGCAACCTGCAATAGGTATAACTTCGTACACAATTATCAGAAACTGGTCGTGTGGGTACTTTAAATTTCTAGAACATGTGCAGTCTACAACCTGGAATGTGCGGAATTGCCAAAAATAGCAGTATGTGAAAGTCCACTCCAAAAATAGGTCACGTTTTACTTTTTTTTATCAAATTTCTATTTGCATGTCCATCTACACACTTAAATTCTTTCTTTGAACACACTAACTAATTGAAAACTCAATCTTGAATTTTCACTTAAATTTAACACTTAGAATTTTTACTCTCCTGAAAAACTACTTAAAACCTGCTTGAATTCATTACTTAAATCTGTAGCATCCAAAACTTAAGATTATCTTTAATCATAACTTGGTTAAACTTAGAGTTATGTTACGAAAAACCTTGCACACATAAATACATAAATTGATAAACAAGAAATTAGAATTGGATCACATTTATAAATTGCAACATAGAGCATGATAGATAATAATCTTCAATAGTAGACATGAGTGAGAGAGAGAAAGAAATATATAGAGTACACCGTCAACACTCTCACCGAGTAGAATCATCCCCCCCCATGCATGAATATTTAAATGTATTAATTTTGTTTCAGGCCAAAGTGACCTGTTTACAAGAAGTGTCCTTCTACAAATATTAAAGAAGGTAATTAAATCTTAGATAAAATAAAACATCTTAATCTTATCTATTTTTAGGCCTGCAAAACTAATGTATGT
Source organism: Cibotium barometz (assembly GCF_041138505.1). Taxonomy (NCBI): domain Eukaryota; kingdom Viridiplantae; phylum Streptophyta; class Polypodiopsida; order Cyatheales; family Cibotiaceae; genus Cibotium; species Cibotium barometz. The sequence continues at coordinate 49,976,581 of NC_141048.1, read as the reverse complement.
CAAAAGTACTCCTCTCATGCATTGAATTCTAAAGAAAGTCACAATATAAATATAAGATCGTATAAATGTCTAATTTTGCATACTTTTTTGTTATTTACAGTCTTGTCCAAATACCTCCACTCATTTCAACTTTGCTAAAAATATAATATCACCATAAATATAATGATGCCAAAATGTGTACCAATATGCACGCCAAAAATGTGTAACCATCATCATGTCGCCGCGCTAGCCCTGCCCCCACTGATCCATTGTAACATATCTCTGAGATTAACCAAATTATGATTAAAGATAATCCTAAGTTTTGGATGCTACAGATTTCAGTAGTGAATTCCAATAGGTTTTTAGTGGTTTTTTAGAAGTAAAGATTCTTAGTGTTAAAATTAAGTGAAAATTTAAGATTGAGTTTTTAATTAGTTAGCATACTCAAAAGAAGCCTTTAAGTGTGTAGATGGACATGCAAATCAAAATTTTATAAAAAAGTAAAACGTGACCTATTTTTGGAGAAGACTTTCATATAGAGAAGATTTTAGCGATTTCGCCGCCCGCAGTAGGTTGTAGACCGCACATATTCCAGTAATTTTCAGTATCCATACAGCTAGTATCTGATAACTGTGCGTGGAGTTATACCTGGTGCAGATTAGAGCCCTGACAGCAAATTTGAGAGGCTTGCCAAATCTAGAAGCAGCTCTTCCACAACTTCTGGAGAGTAGACATGGATTCCCAATCAATCAAGACATCAGCAAATATATCGAGGAAGTACACAAACACTCTTTCTATTATTTTTCCTTAAATTCTTTTGAGATTAAATAAATATATTGATAAGTGTGTATATGGGAGAATTTGAGTCAATGTATGGCATGCTTAACCATGGGAATGATGGAAAAACACCACGAGAAGAGGAGGGGGGGATTCCCGCAAAGAACTATTGTTGATTGCCTTAGTTCGACTCATAGAATAAAACTTTGGAGTTAAAGAATTAGAAGATAGAATATTTGACTAGTTTATGACTAGATTCTAGGAATAACCTTCATTAGGGGCTATTTTGCAAAGACTCTATCTATCCGTGTGTTTAGAATCAGATTTTGAGATAAACACGAAAGTTTTGGAGGACAAGAAACTCTACAAGAGTGTAAGAGACTGTAGAAAGCCAAATTCCTTTCGTTTTTGAGTTATTCGAGTGCAAAGTGGGCACTTGGCTGTTTTTTATAGTTTCACCCTGAAAATACAACTTTGGCTATTTTGAATGCTCTCAAAGAGACCTTCGAACTCACTTTTAGAGAACCATCACTCAGACGTGCTTTAAAGAGCATTAGAAGTCCTAAAACTTTATAGTTTTGTCCTTTCTCTAGTTCTACATAGATTGAAAGATATTACTCTCCCAAAAAAACCAGTTATTAGGCTTTGCCTTAGAAATTGCTATCAAGATTGACTACCTTGTCTATATAGACCGTATGGACTAATGCATAAGCATAGTTAAGACTTAGTTATAGTGACTAGAGATGACCTCTCTCGTTAGAACATGATAATTGATTATGTTCAAAACAAGGACTCCCATGTGACTTAAAAGATAAAGAGAAGTTAAAGTCTGTTTAAATTAAAGGCTTGTTTTATACTTGAAATTGATTTTGATTGATTTGAATATGCATGCCTTGAAAGATTATGGACTAGAGATGAGTGTGAGATGATATGTATGAGTTATGATTGCTTTGTTTTGGCATGAATGATTAATATGCATGCGTATGACTGATTGATATGCATGTGTATGATGAGACTCGACATAAGGTTTTGAGATTCAGGTCGGCCGTCCTTAGACAGGGAACGCCAGACAGAGAACGAGATTTATGCCCTCTGGGAGCCATGTGGTAGAACCTAGAGAGGACGAGATTCAGAAAGAGGCATACCCGAGGATAGCCGCGATGTCTAGTGTGGAGGTTGGGTGGACGGGCATCGGAGAAAGCCCTAGATTGGCTAGATTTTGGTCATTATGACTAACCATGTTGTCGAGCATGGTGATGATGATAGAGTTTTGAGATAGACACATACATTGTGATTGATTGAGATGCTATGCTGTAATTGATAGAGATTTATATCATGTGAATGTTTGTTTGAGATTACATGATTCTTTAGTTATGTGATAAGAATCTTAGATACGCATGCATGCTTGTTTGATATTTGAGAAGGTTGATTTGATTGTATTGCTATGTAGAAACAACAGGATTAAATAAGTTTAATGTTTTCTTAGATGACATTGTATGATTAAGATATGGTTAGAATTTGGGTATGTTTCATCCGTTATCAAACACACATGCATAAGATTATATCTAGTGACTATTGACCGAACACGGTGCGACCAGCACCTCACTAACCATGTGGCAGATAATCAAAAATAAATATCGATGATAAAATTTACTATTAAAATACCATTTTCAATAATTCAAATAATTTCCATAATCCATAACATTCGATCAATGTATCTGCATTCTAAATGCCCTTTTCCTATCCATAACATTCAGTCAATGTATCCATAACCTTATGTCAATGTATTTACATACTAAATACCCTTTTTGTATCCATAACATTCAGTCAATGTATCTGCATAATAAATTCCCTTTTTGTATCTGCATAACATTCGGTCAATGTATCTGTATACTAAATTCCCTTCTTGTTTGATTTTGGACATTTTCTAGAGTAATTCTTCATTACTACGTGTGTCTCTACATCTTTCAATTAATCTTTGAGCTTTTTTTTATAAGTGGCCAAGTCTCTTGGGAAGGTATTGATGACACCACCTTTCAGCCTTACCCTTTAATGAACACAAAAGGTAATCCAAATAACTCTCTTCAATCCCGTTAAGTTGTGTCCACTTTTAGAATGCTTGCATTTGTACTTTCGTATCCCATTTAAGTATTGGACTCACCATTTTGATTGTCCCTTAACTGGATTTTGTTTTCTTGTTCTCATCTATGCAAAGTAGAAGAATCGAGGGTGACTATCCCCTCGCTCATGTCTTCTTGAAATTTTTTCTCCAAGATTTGCTTTCCTATCCACACCTTCACCACTGGTCCCGTCCCCAAGGGGTTTTCTATGAAGGCTATAAAAGTAAAGGAGGGGTGTTTGACTTTTCGGTACCATAGCGGGGCACGTTCCTCGCACAGGGGTATCCAAGGTATGAAGTGAAGGCAAAGCTCCCCAAAATTTGGGCCAAAAATTGTATTTCTAAGTTTAAGTGGGCATGCAAGGTTTATTGGTTTTCCTTGTCTATTGTTCCCAGTGTAGCAGCTTTAGCTTTTCTAGGGAGGACAACGATAGCAAACATGATATTATAACTTATATAAAGAATAATATAGCATGTGAATAATAATGACCAGTCTAATGATGTTTGAGAGGCTTTCCCTCTTTTTTGGGGGAGGTGGTAAAGAAGTCCCGAGTGACACCAACCGTTTTGAAACGTGGCGCATGCGTATATAAGGAGACCACAAACTCTATTAGACCGGGAATGTACGCACGATGTGCATGTTACTGGGCGCGAGAGAGACAAGGGCAAAGGTTGTGTTTGAAGCGGAACTAGAATATTAGTCGGATATCAGTCGTGAGACTTCGTGACAAAGTTCGATTGTGCACACCAACCAGTTCATGAGGATCTGCTAGACTTCGGTCTGCAGCCGTCGTCCAGTAAGTCCTCAGTACGAGCACGTTAATCTCTCTGTATGATTTATATAACATACTATTGTATGGTTATATATCTGTATAATTATATCCTAACGCAAGAACATAAATAATAAAGTCACATATATTGAATTTAGTCCAAAATCGATATAGTATAGTTCGCATAATTTATACACTTTCTCCACACAAATTATATCGAGAGAACATTTTATTGGTGGCCATAATATTATATTATATTTATATTTATATAATATTGACAGCAGCACTAGTTGTGTGATGGAATCGGAGGCGACCTCTCAGGAAAACGGAGGCACTAGTAGTACTGACTAGTCGTAGGCAAGACTAGTAATTGGGAGGCCTGCTGCTAGCGCATTATAAAAGCAAGCAGCGCTGCGCCCCTCTAATACAGCACAGCCAGCCGTATCATAATTAAGCCACCCCATATCTTTTTAAGCTTCAAATAATGAGAAAAAGTGTAGCCTTAATACTTCATTTAATTTCCAACAAACATGGACTGATAATGTTCGACAAGTCCTTGTCTTTGAAGTTAGCTAGTCCTTCTACCTTCATACATTTGTGTCTTATTCCATTGCTCAAAGTTTGGTAGACTATTGTTCTTTACATAAGAGCACACTTTGTGCTATAAAATAACATCCAAAACAAACATTATACCATCTTTGTTAGCTTTTCCCAAAACCTTACAATTATTGTTGTGCTCTTACAGCATGCATTCATATGAATTGAGAATAACCTCCAAATTTCGTTCCTCAATCTCACCAACTGACACAATATTTTTAATTATACTTGGTACACACAATACATCATGTAGATATTTCACAACATTATTTGAAAAATCAACTACTATGTCACTTACAAGAGTAGTAGAATGTGTTAAGTCATATTTTGTGGACACAAATGCAAGAACCTTAATTTATTTCTTATATGAAAACCATACTTCATGATAATTTATATGGTAAGAACACTTATCATCAAATGGCTCTTCAATTATAACACTAACCATATGTTGCATTAGAAAGTACGTGCTCCTCTTTGTCACTGTTGTTTTAAGTTGATGTTGATGCATGACTACCTTTATTAAAATTTTCTTCTCGCACATCTCTTTATCTTGATTAAAATTACCTTCTTTCACATATTTTTATCTTGAAAAATAATATTTTATAACATGACCTGACTTATAATAGTAGTGATACATTGGCCTTTGATTTCAGAAATTTAAAAAACACCTCTTATATCTTGATATGCATAACATGTACCTCATTCTTGTTGAAATATACAAGTGAATAGGGTGTGTATGGGAACAAGCTCTTGGATAGAGGCTGTAAAAGAGAAGATATAATTGTGAAAGAACTTGTGAAAAGGTGAGAAGAATCTACTGGGAGAGAATAATGGGTAGCATGAGGGAATTTAGGAGTGTGGAGATATTCTGGGAGATATTCAGGGAAAAGAGAAGAGGTGGAGAGAATCAGGCAAAAGGTGGAGATATTCTGGGAGTAAATCATGGAGAAATCAATGGGATTTGATGCTTGATGTAAACTCTATAAATTGACGCATAGCCCTAATGAGAATTTGCTGGTTTTTGAGTATCCATGCCTACATTAATCTATTTGCTAATTATTCACTAATTACATCTTAATTATTTGCTAATCACTTTGTTAATGATGTTGATTCTAGTGTTTGATCCACCATAGCTCATCATTATGCTCAAATTTCAACAATTCTATTGTTGAAATTTTGAATCTCCCCCTTTCTATCGCATTCTAAAAATCTACTCTTACTTGTTGAACGTTTGAAGCTCACCTTGCCTCTTGAATTCTAAAAAGCTTACTTGCGATCCTCGGCAATTTCCAAGAAATTTAATGTTGGGTTTGATATGAGGTTTGATTAGCTCTTCCATATGAGTCAGAGGTGCTTCCTTTATTTCCTTTTCCTCTAGAACTTTTAAAGAAATGATTGCATTCTGACCATACTAATTATTATAAGACTTTGATATACCTCCAAGGATGTGTTCTTCTCGGATCGTCTTTATAATGAGATTCTTCAAAGTAGGTAACTCTTCTATCACCATGATAAATGAATAAAACAACTTATTTTCACAATAAAAGCTATTCAAGCATGCTTGAAACACAATTCTTTAACATAATTTGAGATAGAAATATTTTAGCTTTTAACAATATTCATGACTCTACTTTCAATTGCATTTTATGTGAATTGGACACACTCTTATACATGTTTGCAAGAATATCCCATAATTCAACAACTAAATCACAATGTTCAATGTGAGGTGTGATTACTTGCCTTACATTTTGCTCACTGTTTTGTTCTTGAGATTCAAATTCTTGAGTCCATGTGCTAGTGATTGGTTAAATCGTAGGCTTCTTTAACTATTTGCTTACCTTTTCCATATTGAAGAACAAAGCGCACTGGTTCCTCCTCTATACTTGTCACTGTGGTTTCTTTATGGTGCTCCAGTAAAACTTTAACATCTTGAAGATCTTTGTAAATAACTTAACATAAAAGAAAAGGCTTCAAAAAATGCACTTTCTTCACACATGCAAGTGTGGGCTTCCAAAAACATACCTCCCTCTCGCAAACCTATGTGGGCACATTAATCTTGATCAAAACTTTTGCAAGGAAACTTTCGTTTTACCAACCTTGAGAGAATTTATGACATCAACAATTCACTCAATTATAGACACAAAAATTCATGTATTGAAAAAACTTATTTTACATGTGCATCCCCTTTAAAACTTTTTCGTTCACTGAGAAAACTTCATCACTTCATGATTTTGCACACTATATATACTACTCATAACATTATCGATTAGACATCTTAGCCAAAACATGCACTTATAAATTATCTATAAAGATTTTGTTTATGCATCATAGCAACGCCCTCTTATACCATGAAGGTGTTTAAGCCTTATTTATCCCAAATATTAAGCATAGGTTAGAGTTTATCTTTGTTTCAAACATTCGTTTGGATTTTGTAACATCAAATGAAAGCTTGATCTTGGCAATGGCTATAAAGAAAACACAATGGTTCACACCATTTTATTGGATGTTTTGAAGTGGGGTTGACTACTTGTTTACATCAACAAGGTTCTTTAAAAGGCATGCTTGGTCTTAGGATCATCTAGTGGTGTACAAATCATGCAAAGTGCTGCTCTCCCTCAATCTATTGTGCACATTGCTCAATGTTAATGAAACAAGTAATAAGCCTTATAAGGCTTTACAAAATCATGTTTAATATCTAGCCTTGAGATCTTAGCTACCAACCCTTATCACAAAAAACATGTGATTGTCTTCATCGTAGTAGATTATGCTTTGAGCATAGTGTGGTTTTCATAGGTTTAATTAAAAACTAATAATGAAAATAAAAATTAATGGGTAGGAACTTGGGTAAATGAAAGACAAATTGAGTAATGGTTTAAATGCTATTGGACAAGTGAAAGGCTTTTATACGGAATTGATATAACACTAGTGTGGTGGATATGATCAATGAGGGGATTAAAACATAATTATGAAGAGACTAATGACTTGATTAATGAATGTGAAATGTGAACACTTTAATGTGAATCAAGCAAAGAAAAACCTTTCTTTGCTTGATAAAATTACTCGTATGTATTTACAAAACAAAGGAATAGCATTTATGTTGTTTAAACATTATTAGTTTTAGCTTGATGGAGATGCTATGAATTTTGTGAAAAAGGATATATCATATTATGGCAGAGAGAGAGAGAGAGAGAGAGAGAGCCATGCTAGCATCAATATAAAATCCAATTGCCTTCGACAAAGTCATGTTATCTAGGTTGAGAGATCCTAAAACCTTGTACACATGATGGTGGGCACTCTGTTGATTTGAATGATATTCCTTCTTAGTCTATGTCTTATATTATTTATATATAACATCCCTACTTAATTTACTCTCCACTTCCTCTCCTTTATTCGTTTTTATTTACATATGGAGAGGAAAAAGAATAGAAAGATTTCATGTTTCTTCTACTTCGAGTTCTCATCAAACATAGGGTAATATAAAAAGGAGGGAAGAACAAAAGAAGAATAAGAAAAGAGAAACTTATGTTCTTGAATATCTTTGTGAATGCATCCCTCAACTCAGCATAGTTAGAAAAATGGCCATCATCAAATTGCATGAGCCAATACATTAGAATATCTTCACAGGTGGTAGCAAATTGATCTCTCTTGAGATCCTTCAAGAGTTCTTCTATTGGCTGATAGACCTTCCATGCCTGCTCAAATGTATTGATGTGGATGTGAGGGTCATTTGACTTTGCACCCTTAAACATCGGGAAGTGATCATTTGTTCAAGTTTTTAGCTATTTTAAACCACACTTCGACCTTTGTGCTTTGTTAAGTCAACATTTCTGTGAGTTTTTAGTGCCACTCATATCCTATTTCATCTAGTTTTCTCAACATTGTATTGAACTGCTTCTCCTCATAAAAACACTCCTAGTTCTAAGTTGTTGATGCCATTATCGTGTGTGCAAGTTGATGATGCCATTGAGACTCTCATTCTAATTCTGAAGTATCATTGGAGGTGCTCTTGTACTTCTTCTTCTTCTTCAGAGGTGGTCTCATACTTCTTCTTCTTCTTCTTCTTCAGAGGTGGTCTCATACTTCTTCTTCTTCATCTTCTTTTCCTCCTTATCAGAGTCACTATGTGACTAAGATTGTGTCTTGGTTTTTCTTGCCTTTCGTTCCTTTATCAACAAACCTGATGGTGTTCTTAATAAAATCTTCCAAGATCTTTGTAGGATTCTATTGTTCCATTTTCTTGATGTCCTTGTCTCTTAGGCCATTGGTAGCAAATCATCTAAGGTTTGGCACCATTGGTGGGTTTTCCACTTTCGGGGCCTTTTCCTTGATTCGGTGTCATGGAAATAGAGAATTTTTATAAGCTAAATTGATATAAAAATGTGACGGTCTCGAATGTAGCCATATCTTAATCGTATAACTTAATCTTAGCAAACATTGAAACTGACTTAATCGTTAGATTTCTACATAGCAATACAATCAAATCAATCCTCTCAAATAGAAAAATAAGCATGCATGCCATATCCAAGATTCTTATCACATAAGTAAAGAATCATGTAATCTCAAACAAACATTCACAGAATATAAATCTCTATCAATTAAAGCATCTCATCTCAATCAATCACAATGTATGTTTCTATCTCAAGATTCTATCATCATTACCATGCTTGACGACATGGTTACTCATAATGACCAAAATCCAACCAATCTAGGGCTTTCTCCGATGCCTGTCCACCCAACCTCCACACTGGACATCTCGGCCATTCCTGAGTATGCCTCTTTCTAAAACTCGTCCTCTCTGGGTTCTACCACATGGCTTCCAAAGGGCATGAATCTCGTTCTCTGTCTAGCGTTCCCTGTCTAAGGATGGCCAGCATGCATATCAATCATTCACACACAAGCATATAATTCCTTCATTTTAAAAAAAAGCAATCTGAAGTCATACTTACCATCTTACACTATCTCTAGTCCATAATCTTTTAAGGCATGCATATTCAAGTCAATTAAAATTACCTTCAAGTATAAAACAAGCTTTTAAATCAAACACCCCTTAACTTCTCTTGGTCTTTTAAGGCACACAAGAATCTTTATTTTTAACAAAATCTATTATCATGTTCTAACTAGCGAGATAATCTCTAGTCACTATAGCTAAGTCTTAACTATGCTTATGCATTAGTCCATCCGGTTTATGCGTTAGTCCATCCGATCACTATAGATAAGATAGTCAATCTTGATGTCGATTTATTTAATTCATATCAAAAGAATTTGAAGAAAAATAATAAAAAGAGAGTTTGTGTACTTCCCTGATATATTTGAAGATGTCTTGATTGAGTGGGAATCCATGTCTACTCTCAAGAAGTTGTGGAAGAGCAGTTTGTAGATTTAGCAAGCCTCTTAGATCTACTGTCAGGGGTGCAACGTGCAAGAGGTATAACTTCATGCACAATTATCAGAAGCTTGTCATGTGGGTACTTAAAATTACTAGAACATGTGTATTCTACAACCTAGTGTGGGCGAAATTGCCAAAATTAGCTGTATGTGAAAGTCAACTCCAAAAATACATCACGTTTTACTTTTTTATCAAATTTCCATCCATCTACATACCTAAAGGCTTTCTTTACGCTGCACACTAACTAATTGAAAACTCGATCTTGAATTTTCACTTAATTTTAACACTTAGAATTTTTACTACTAAAAAACTACTCAAAATCTGCTGGAATTCATTACCGAAATTTGTAGCATCTAATACTTAAGATTATCTTGAATCATAACTTGGTTAAAGTTAGAGGTATGTTACATTCTCTCCTCGTTATGAAATCGTCCTCCACGATGATAAAAACATCTTATACGCAATCATTAGACCTTGAGAAATAGTTTTTTCTTATTCAACTATTCTACTTGATATAGTACTTGAGAAGTCATATACCTTTATCTTTCAAGAAAAGGATAATTTTGTCCTAAGATTTTTTCAAGTAGCCTTGGAATGAACGACTTGCTTATCTAAGATCTTACCTTGATATAAAAGCTCTTAACTTGATTCTTCATTTCTTTCCTATCTCTTCTTGGATAAAATCAGCATATTCGGTATTCACTGCATCTATTAGACTCTCAATACTATAGCATTCTTTTCTCTCAGTATTGTGCTCTCTTTCATTCATATCTCCGATAGATCTTATCTTGGATAAACGATTTAAATTGTTAAGCTAGTCATGTATACTAAACTCTAGCGTAAGAGCTTACTAGTCTTAAGTCTATAAAATTTAACTCCAAATAAGAAACTAGATAAATCTTGATCCATTACACAAAGTAACTTGATTTTGAGAATCAGTCACTATCCATGTCATAAATAAATCTTCTTGGAATCACAACTTAATAAACAATAATAACTTTGATTATCTTTGCATTGTCTCAAACTTTAAGGTAATCAAACAATTTACAAACTCATATTTTTACTGTTCTTGTAGCTTTAGACTTAGTCAAATTTCTTCCACAAGAAATTAATCCGCGATTATTTCTTGAATTAAAAAGCTTAGAAAGCAAAACACTCTCAAGCTTTACGAACAAATGTGGTTACATCATGTTTCTATTGATGGACTTGCAATCTCCACAATAGATATAGATTTCCAAACCTACACTTATTTACTTCACGATGATAATTTACTACTTAATAAGCAAATAGTATACTACATGAAATACTTTTCTTGATCTGGTGCGAAGAAGATATCATTCTAAATTCTATATCACATCTTTGACCTTGCAAGTAATAATCTTACTATGATCTCCAATCATGCAAACCCGCTTCTCATGACACAATATCTTTGCCTTTCTAGGCACTAACCAATCTATCCCTAATATGGCATCATATCTTCCCAAAGCCAACACATGGAAATGATCTTTTGACTTGGGGTTATCTATGAATAAAAAGCATATTCTTGACATACTTCTTATATGTATGTTGCTTTCTCAAAGCAAGCTCTACCATAAGATACTTTTGGTAAAATTCAGTTATTCTTAACTATTTTACCACGTGGGGTGGTTGAAAACTATAAGTGCTTCCCGAGTCAATCAAAACTTGAAATACATTATTCACAATCTTGATAGGAATATTAATAATTGAAGCTCGATTTTCAACCTTACCTGCAAGAATAACAGCATTGACATGTGCATATTCTTTAATATCCTCAGCCCACAATTGCAATATCTTCTCCTCTTGCTCCACAAGTGTCATCGGTAGTTGAAAAATTCATGTATATTCTCTTTCATACTCTGCCTTGGTTTCTAATCTCCAGAAGTTAATCGCTCACGTACCTCTTGTGATGTTTGTTTGTTTTTTGCACTCAAAAGTTCGATGACCCTTTTGTAGAGAACCAAAACATTGGCCTTTACACCATGCCTTTCCTACCATCTCTAGGGATAAATATATAAAATACTAGGGTTACCATTCTTCTTCTCGCTCATTTGCATTATCCTATTCTCCAAAAAAAATTTCCTTCTCCTTGACTTTGTCTATCATCAAAATTAAGACGATCTTGCATCTCTTTATCTTCTCCACCACTCCTTTTTTTCTTCATTCAAATCCATAGAAGCTCAAGTACGCAAGCTCTCATTCCTTTCTCTAAGCTAAGTCCTGATGCCTATAATAACTCTAATAACTTTCTCAAGAGTTACACCCATAAAGAATAATGTGTAAAAGCTCCTCTTCTTGTCCTACGTTAACTACTGAATTTGTTTAATGTGTGGCCATCTTCTGATTGTATATCAAATCGTAAAAAAATTTAAAAAGAAAAGAATCTTCTCATTGTATCACAAAAATAAAAAATAATATGAGTCCCCCAAGACCTGCAACATCCGCAATTAAGTGCGGACTGCCCAACCTATGCTCTGATACCAATTGTGATGGTCCCAAATCTAGCCATATCTTAATCGTACAACTTAAAAGAAAAGCTGGCTTCAAAAAATGCACTTTCTTCACACATGCAAGTGTGGGCTTCCAAAAACATACCTCCCTCTCGCAAACCTATGTGGGCACATTAATCTTGATCAAAACTTTTGCAAGGAAACTTTCGTTTTACCAACCTTGAGAGAATATATGACATCAACAATTCACTCAATTATAGACACAAAAATTCATGTATTGGAAAAACTTATTTTACATGTGCATCCCCTTTAAAACTTTTTCGTTCGCTGAGAAAACTTCATCACTTCATGATTTTGCACACTATATATACTACTCATAACATTATCGATTAGACATCTTAGCCAAAACATGCACTTATAAATTATCTATAAAGATTTTGTTTATGCATCATAGCAACGCCCTCTTATACCATGAAGGTGTTTAAGCCTTATTTATCCCTTAAAAAAAGCAATCACAAGTCATACTTACCATCTTACACTATCTCTAGTCCATAATCTTTTAAGGCATGCATATTTAAATCAATCAAAATCAACTTCAAGTATAAAACAAGCTTTTAATTCAAACAGTCCTTAACTTCTCTTAGTCTTTTAAGTCACACGAGAATATTTATTTTTAACAAAATCAATTATCATGTTCTAACTAGCGAGATAATCTCTAGTCACTATAGCTAAGTCTTAACTTTGCTTATGCATTAGTCCATCTGGTTTATGCGTTAGTCCATCCGATCAATATAGATAAGATAGTCAATCTAGATGGAAATTTCTAAGGCAAATCCTGACGTCTCTTTCGGAGAGTAATGCCTTCCAATTTATTTAGAATTACACAAAAGTCAAAACTACAAAGTTTTAGGACTTCTAGTTCTCTATAAAACATATCTGAATGATGGTTCTCTAAAAAATGAGTTCTAAGGTCTCTTTGAGAGCATTCGAAATGGCCAAAGTTGTGTTTTCAGCATAAAACTATAAAAAACAGCCAAGTGTTCCACTTTGTACTCGAATAACTAAAAAACGAAAGGGATTTGGCTTTCTAGCCTCTCATACGCTCTTGTAGAGTTTTTTGCCATCTAAAACTTTTGTCTTTATGTCAAAATCTAATTCTAACCACACGGAAAGATAAATGCTTTGCAAAACAGTTCCTAATAAAAGTTATACCTAAAATTTTGTCACACAAACTAGTCAAATACTCTATCTTCTAATTCTTTACCCCACCAAAACTATTTATTCCATGAGTATCATAGACCAAGATGATCATGTATAATTAATAAAGTTAAGAATTGCTCATCATCGTTAAGCACGCCCTATATCGACTCGAATTTATTTATTTCATATATCGAAAGAATTTGAAGAAAAATAATAAAAAGAGAGTTTGTGTACTTCCCTGATATATTTGAAGATGTCTTCATTAATTGGGAATCCATGTCTACTCTCAAGAAGTTGTGGAAGGGCTATTTGTCTCTTTATATTCTAATCCTCCATGACATATATGTTTGGGAGGTTGATGTGACTTATGAAACTCCTTCTACATCTACATGAGTTTTAGCAAGTGTCAAATTTTCAAGACATGTACTCACTACCTTCATCACTTCTCAAGACTTTGAACCTATAATAACATTAGTTTTTTATAAAAAATTTAAATTCAACAAACTTCTTAGAAGCTTCACTATTATGTTTAACGAATTAGATCCATAACGTCCTTGTGCAAATCATGAATTGAGGTGATATAATAATGCGATCCACCAATGCTTGGCATTTTTTTTTGGTTGGATCCCGTATCTTTTTAAGCCTCAAATAATGAGAAGAAGTTTAGCCTTAATACTTCATTTAATTTCCAACAAACATGGAGTGATAATGTTGGATAAGTCCTTGTCTTTGAAGTTAGCTGGTCCTTCTACCTTCATACATTTATATGACCCAATATCTTATGCCATTGCTCAAACTTTGGTAGACTATTGTTCTTTACATAAGAGCACACTTGTTCTTTACAATAGAGCACACTTGTTCTTCTTCTTCAGAGGTGGTCTCATACTTCTTCTTCTTCATCTTCTTTTCCTCCTTATCAGAGTCACTATGTGACTAAGATTGTGTCTTGGTTCTTCTTGCCTTTCGTTCCTTTATCAACAAACCTGATGGTGTTCTTAATAAAATCTTCCAAGATCTTTGTAGGATTATATTGTTCCATTTTCTTGATGTCCTTGTCCCTCAGGCCATTGGTAGCAAATCATCTAAGGTTTTGCACCATTGGTGGGTTTTCCACTTTCTGGGCCTTTTCCTTGATTCGGTCATGGAAAGAGGGAATTTTTATAAGCTAAATTGATATAAAAATGTGACGGTCTCGAATGTAGCCATATCTTAATCGTATAACTTAATCTAAGAAAACATTGAAACTAACTCGTTAGATTTCTACATAGCAATACAATCAAATCAATCCTCTCAAATAGAAAAATAAGCATGCATGCCATATCCAAGATTCTTATCACATAAGTAAAGAATCATGTAATCTCAAACAAACATTCACACAATATAAATCTCTATCAATTAAAGCATCTCATCTCAATCAATCACAATGTGTTTCTATCTCAAGATTCTATCATCATTACCATGCTTGACAACATGGTTACTCATAATGACCAAAATCCAACCAATCTAGGGCTTTCTCCGATGCCTATCCACCCAACCTCCACACTGGACATCTCGGCCATTCTTGAGTATGCCTCTTTCTAAAACTCGTCCTCTCTGGGTTCTACCACATGGCTTCCAAAGGGCATAAATCTCGTTCTCTGTCCGGCGTTCCTTGTCTAAGGATGACCAGCATGTATATCAATCATTCATTAAATGCATATAAAAAAAAAAGTAATCAGAAGTCATACTTACCATCTTACACTATCTCTAGTCCATAATCTTTTAAGGCATGCATATTTAAATCAATCAAAATCAACTTCAAGTATAAAACAAGATTTTAATTCGAACAGTGCTTAACTTCTCTTGGTCTTTTAAGTCACACAAGAATCTTTATTTTTAACAAAATCAATTATTATGTTCTAACTAGCGAGATAATCTCTAGTCACTATAGCTAAGTCTTAACTATGCTTATGCATTAGTCCATCCGGTTTATGCGTTAGTCCATCCGATCACTATAGATAAGATAGTCAATCTTGATGGCAATTTCTAAGGCAAAGCCTGACAACTTGTCTCTTTCGGAGAGTAATACCTTTCAATTTATTTAGAATTAGAGAAAAGTCGAAACTACAAAGTTTTAGGACTTCTAATTCTCTATAAAACATATCTCAGTGATGGTTCTCAAAAAATGAGTTCTAAGCATTCGAAATGGCCAAAGTTGTGTTTTCAGCATAAAACTATAAAAAACAGCCAAGTGCCCTACTTTGTACTCGAATAACTCAAAAACGAAAGGGATTTGGCTTTCTAGCCTCTCATACGCTCTTGTAGAGTTTTCTGCCGTCTAAAACTTTTGTCTTTATGTCAAAATCTAATTCTAAACACACGGAAAGATAAATGCTTCGCAAAACAGTTCCTAATAAAGGTTATACCTAAAATTTAGTCATAAACTTATCAAATATTCTATCTTCTAATTCTTTACCCCACCAAAACAATTTATTCCATGAGTCTCATAGATCAAGATGATCATGTATAATTAATAAAATTAAGAATTACTCATCATTAAGCACGCCCTATATCGACTCGGATTCTCTCGTATACACTTATCGATTTATTTATTTCATATCAAAAGAATTTGAAGAAAAATAATAAAAAGAGAGTTTGTGTACTTCCGTGATATATTTGAAGATGTCTTGATTGATTGGGAATCCATGTCTACTCTCAAGAAGTTGTGGAAGAGCTGTTTGTAGATTTAGCAAGCCTTAGATCTGCTGTCAGGGGTGCAACATGCAACACGTGTAACTTCATGCAGCAGAGTTATCAGAAACTTGTCGCGTGGGTACTTAAAATTACTAGAACATGTGTATTCTACAACCTAGTGTGGGCAGAATTGTCAAAATTAGCTGTTTATGAAAGTCAACTCCAAAAATAGATCACATTTTACGTTTTTATCAAATTTCGAATTGCATGTCCATCTACATACTTAAAGGCTTTCTTTACGCACACTAACTAATTGAAAACTCGATCTTGAATTCTTACTTAATTTTAACACTTAGAATTTTTACTATTAAAAAACTACTGAAAATTTGCTGGAATTCATTACTGAATCCCCGCCGTTATGAAATTGTCCTCTCCTCGACGATAAGAACATCTTATTCTCAATCATTAGACCTTGAGAAATAGTTTTTTCTTATTCAACTATTATACTTGATATAGTACTTGAGAAGTCATATACCTTTATCTTTCAAGAACAGTATAATTTTGTCCTAAAATTTCTTCAAGTAGCCTTGGAATGAAGGACTTGCTTATCTAAGATCTTATAAACTTGATATAAAAGCTCTTAACCTGATTCTTCATTTCTTTCCTATCTCTTCTTGGATATTCGGTATTCACTGCATCTATTAGACTCTCAATACTATAGCATTCTTTTCTCTCAATATTGTGCTCTCTTTCATTCATATCTCCGATAGATCTTAATATCTTGGATAAACAATTTAAAGCTAGTCATGTATACTAAACTCTAGTGTAAGAGCTTAGACTCTCAATACTATAGCATTCTTTTCTCTCAGTATTGTGCTCTCTTTCATTCATATCTCATATAGATCTTATCTTG
Source organism: Cibotium barometz (assembly GCF_041138505.1). Classification (NCBI taxonomy): domain Eukaryota; kingdom Viridiplantae; phylum Streptophyta; class Polypodiopsida; order Cyatheales; family Cibotiaceae; genus Cibotium; species Cibotium barometz. The sequence continues at coordinate 49,959,699 of NC_141048.1, read as the reverse complement.
GATAAACGATTTAAAATGTTAAGCTAGTCATGTATACTAAACTCTAGTGTAAGAGCTTACTAGTCTTAATTCTAAAAAATTTAACTCCAAATAAGAAACTAGATAAATCTTGATCCATCTTGATTTTGTAAATCAGTCACTATCCATGTCATAAATAAATCTTCTTGGAATCACAACTTAATAAACAATAATAACTTTGATTATCATCGCATTGTCTCAAACTTTAAGGTAATCAAACAATTTACAAACTCATATTTTTACTTTTCTTGTAGCTTTAGACTTTGTCAAATTTCTTCCACAAGAAAGCAATCCTCTATTATTTCTTCAATTAAAAAGCTTAGAAAGCAAAACACTCTCAAGCTTTACGAACAAATGTGGTTACATCATGTTTCTATTAATGGACTTGCAACCTCCACAATAGATATAGATTTCCAAACCTAACACCATATTGGGGAATATGGGAATTTTCCACAAGTTTGGGACACGTGGTCAAAAGTTTGGATAAAACATAACTTGAACACCACTAATCCAAAATGAGCGCTTTATAGCTCTTTTAGGACTTCTAATTCTCTATAGAACATTTCTCAGTGATGGTTCTCTAAAAATGAGTTCGAAGGTCTCTTTGTTGAGAGCATTTAAAATGGCCAAAATTGTATTTTCAGCATAAAATTGTAAGAAAAAGCCAAGTGCCCCACTTTGTTGTACTCGAATAACTCAAAAACGAAAGGGATTTGGCTTTCTAGCGTCTCATACACTCCTGTAGAGTTTTCTGCCATCTAAAACTTTTATCTTTATGTCAAAATCTGATTCTAAACACACGAAAAGATAAATGCTTCGCAAAACAGTCCCTAATAAAGGTTATACCTAAAATGTAGTCACAAACTAGTCAAATATTCTATCTTCGAATTCTTTACCCCACCAAAACTGTTTATTCCATGAGTCTCATAGACCAAGATGATTATGTATAATTAATAAAGTAAAGAATTACTCATCGTTAAGCACACCCTATACCAACTCGGATTCTCTCCTATTCACTTATCGATTTATTTATTTCATATCAAAAGAATTTGAAGAAAAATAATAAAAAGAGAGTTTGTGTACTTCCGCGATATATTTGAAGATGTCTTGATCGGTTGGGAATCCATGTCTACTCTCAAGAATTTGTGGAAGAGCTATTTGTAGATTTGGCAAGCCTCTTAGATCTGTTGTGAGGGGTGCAACCTGCAATAGGTATAACTTCGTACACAATTATCAGAAACTGGTCATGTGGGTACTTTAAATTTCTAGAACATGTGCAGTCTACAACCTGGCATGTGCGAAATTGCCAAAAATAGTAGTATGTGAAAGTCCACTCCAAAAATAGGTCACGTTTTACTTTTTTTTATCAAATTTCTATTTGCATGTCCATCTACACACTTAAATTCTTTCTTTGAGCACACTAACTAATTGAAAACTCAATCTTGAATTTTTACTTAAATTTAACACTTTTGTATAGAACCGAAACATTGGCCTTTACGCCATGCCTTTCCTACCATCTCTGGGGATAAATATACAAAATACTAGTTACCATTCTTCTTCTCGCTCATTTGCATTATCTTATTCTCCATAAAATTTTTCCTTCTCCTTGACTTTGTCTATCATTAAAATTAAGACGATCTTGCATCTCTTCATCTTCTCCAGCACTCCTTTTTTTCTTCATTCAAATCCATAGAAGCTCAAGTACGCACAGCTCTCATTCCTTTCTCTAAGCGAAGTCTTGATGCCTACAATAACTCTAATAACTTTCTGAAGAGGTACACCCACATAGAATAATCTGTGTAAAAGCTCCTCTTCTTGTCCTAGGTTGACTACTGAATTTGTTTAATGTGTGACCATCTTGTGATTGTATATCAAATCGTAAAAAAATTTAAAAAGAAAAGAATCTCCTCGTTGTATCACAAAAATAAAAAATAATATGAGTCACCCAAGACCTACAACATCCGCAATTAAGTGTGGACTCTCGAACCTATGCTCTAATACCAACTGTGATGGTCCCAAATCAAGCCATATCTTAATCGTACAACTTAATCTAAGCAAACATTAAAACTCACTTAATCGTGCTATTTTTACATAGTAATATAATCAAATCAATCCTCTCAAATAGCAAAATAATCATGCATGCCATATCCAAGATTCTTATCACACATGTAAATAAGTTTATAAGGCATGCATATTCAAATCAATCAAAATCATGTTCTAGCAAGATAATCTCTAGTCACTATAGCTAAGTCTTAACGATGCTTATGCATTAGTCCATCCGTTCGATGCGTTAGTCCATCCAATCTATACAGATAAGATAGTCAAGGCAAATCCTGACAACTGGTCTCTTTGGGAGAGCAATACCTACCAATCTATTTGGAATTAGAGAAAAGTCAAAACTATAAAAAGTTTTGGGACTTCTAATTCTCTATAGAACATTTCTTAGTGATGTTTCTCTAAAAATGAGTTCTAAGGTCTCGTTGAGAGCATTCAAAATGGCCAATGTTGTATTTTGTCCTAAGATTTCTTTAAGTAGCCTTGGAATGAAGTACTTGCTTATCTAAGATCTTAACTTGATATAAAAGCTCTTAACTTGATTCTTCATTTCTTTCCTATCTCTTCTTGGATAAAATCAACATATCCGGTATTCACTGCATCTATTAGACTATCAATACTATAGCATTCTTTCCTCCCAGTATTGTGCTCTCTTTCATTCATATCTCCAATAGATCTTATCTTGGATAAACGATTTAAAATGTTAAGCTAGTCATGTATACTAAACTCTAGTGTAAGAGCTTAGACTCTCAATACTATAGCATTTGTCTCTCAGTATTGTGCTCTCTTTCATTCATGTATCCAATAGATATTATCTTGGATAAACGATTTCAAATGTTAAGCTAGTCATGTATACTAAACTCTAGTGTAAGAGCTTACTAGTCTTAATTCTATAAAATTTAACTCCAAATAAGAAACTAGATAAATCTTGACCCATTACACAAAGTAACTTGATTTTGTAAACCAGTCACTATCCATGTCATAAATAAATCTTCTTGGAATCACAACTTAATAAATAATAATAACTTTGATTATCATCGCATTGTCTCAAACTTTAAGGTAATCAAACAATTTACAAACTCATATTTTTACTTTTCTTGTAGCTTTAGACTTTGTCAAATTTCTTCCACAAGAAAGCAATCCTCTATTATTTCTTCAATTAAAAAGCTTAGAAAGCAACACACTCTCAAGCTTTACGAACAAATGTGGTTATATCATGTTTCTACTTGCAACCTCCGCAATAGATATAGATTTCCAAACCTATACTTATTTACTTCAGGATGATTGTTTACTACTTAATAAGCAAATAGTATACTACATGAAATACTTTTCTTGCTCTGGTGCGAAGAAGATATCATTCTCAGTTCTACATCACATCTTTGACCTTTAAGTAATAATCTTTACTATGATCTTCAATCATGCAAACTAGCTTCTCATGACACAATATCTTGGCCTTTCTAGGCACACTAACCAATCTATCCCTAATATGGCATCATATCTTCCCAAAGCCAACACATGGAAATCATCTTTTGACTTGGGGTTATCTATGAATAAAAGCATATTCTTGACATACTTCTTATATGTATGTTGCTTTCTCAAAGCAAGCTCTACCATAAGATACTTTTGGTAAAATTCAGTTATTCTTAACTAACGTGGGGTGATTGAAAACTATAAGTGCTTCTCGAGTCAATCAAAACTTGAAATACATTATTCACAATCTTGATAGGAATATTAATAATTGAAGCTCGGTTTTCAGCCTTACCTGCAAGAATAACAGCATTGACATGTGCATATTCTTTAATATCCTCGGCCCACAGTTGCAATATCTTCTCCTCTTGCTCCACGAGTGTCGTCGGTAGTTGAAAAATTCATGTATATTCTCTTTCATACTCTGCCTTGGTTTCTGATCTCCTGAAGTTAATCGCTCACGTACCTCTTGTGATGTTCGTTTGTTTTTTGCACTTAAAAGTTCGATGACCCTTTTGTATAGAACCGAAACATTGGCCTTTACGCCATCAACAAACGTGATGGTGTTCTCAATAAAATCTTCCGAGATCTTTGTAGGACTATATTGTTCCATTTTCTTGATGTCCTTGTCCCTCAGGCCATTGGTAGCAAATCATCTAAGGTTTGGCACCATTGGTGGGTTTTCCACTTTCTGGGCCTTTTCCTTGATTCGGTGTCATGGAAAGAGGGAATTTTTATAAGCTAAATTGATATAAAAATGTGACGGTCTCGAATGTAGCCATATCTTAATCGTATAACTTAATCTTAGCAAACATTGAAACTGACTTAATCGTTAGATTTCTACATAGCAATACAATCAAATCAATCCTCTCAAATAGAAAAATAAGCATGCATGCCATATCCAAGATTCTTATCACATAAGTAAAGAATCATGTAATCTCAAACAAACATTCACACAATATAAATCTCTATCAATTAAAGCATCTCATCTCAATCAATCACAATGTATGTTTCTATCTCAAGATTCTATCATCATTACCATGCTTGACAACATGGTTACTCATAATGATCAAAATCCAACCAATCTAGGGCTTTCTCCGATGCCTGTCCACCCCACCTCCACACTGGACATCTCGGCCATTCCTAAGTATGCCTCTTTTTAAAACTCGTCCTCTCTGGGTTCTACCACATGGCTTCCAGAGGGCATGAATCTCGTTCTCTGTCTGGCATTCCTTGTCTAAAGTTTGAGACAATGCGATGATAATCAAAGTTATTATTGTTTATTAAGTTGTGATTCCAAGAAGATTTATTTATGACATGGATAGTGACATGGATAGTGACTGATTTATTTATGACATGGATAGTGACTGATTTACAAAATCAAGCTACTTTGTGTAATGGATCAAGATTTATCTAGTTTCTTATTTGGAGTTAAATTTTATAGAATTAAGACTAGTAAGCTCTTACGCTAGAGTTTAGTATACATGACTAGCTTAACATTTTAAATCGTTTATCCAAGATAAGATCTATCGGAGATATGAATGAAAGAGAGCACAATACTGAGAGAAAAGAATGCTATAGTATTGAGAGTAATAGATGCAGTGAATACCGAATATGCTGATTTTATCCAAGAAGAGATAGGAAAGAAATGAAGAATCAAGTTAAGAGCTTTTATATCAAGGTAAGATCTTAGATAAGCAAGTCGTTCATTCCAAGGCTACTTGAAAAAATCTTAGAACAAAATTATACTTTTCTTAAAAGATAAAGGTATATGACTTCTCAAGTACTATATCAAGTATAATAGTTGAATAAGAAAAAACTATTTCTCAAGGTCTAATGATTGCGAATAAGATGTTTTTATCGTCGAGGAGGACGATTTCATAACGGGGAGAGAATGTAACATACCTCTAACTTTAACCAAGTTATGATTCAAGATAATCTTAAGTATTAGATGCTACAAATTTCGGTAATGAATTCCAGCAGATTTTGAGTAGTTTTTTAATAGTAAAAATTCTAAGTGTTAAAATTAGTTTAAAATTCAAGATCGAGTTTTCAATTAGTTAGTGTGCAGCGTAAAGAAAGCCTTTAGGTATGTAGATGGACATGCAAATGGAAATTTGATAAAAAAGTAAAACGTGATGTATTTTTGGAGTTGACTTTCACATACAGCTAATTTTGGCAATTTCGCCCACACTAGGTTGTAGAATACACATGTTCTAGTAATTTTAAGTACCCACATGACAAGCTTCTGATAATTGTGCATGAAGTTATACCTGTTGCACGTTGCACCCTTGACAGCAGATTTAAGAGGCTTGCTAAATCTACAAACAGCTCTTCCACAACTTCTTGAGAGTAGACATGGATTCCCACTCAATCAAGACATCTTCAAATATATCAGGGAAGTACACAAACTCTCTTTTTATTATTTTTCTTCAAATTCTTTTGATATGAAATAAATAAATTGATAAGTGTATACGAGAGAATCCGAGTCGATATAGGACGTGCTTAATGATGAGTAGTTCTTAATTTTATTAATTATACATGATCATCTTGGTCTATGAGACTCATGGAATAAATAGTTTTGGTGGGGTAAAGAATTAGAAGATAGAATATTTGACTAGTTTATGAATTAATTTTAGGTATAACCTTTATTAGGAACTGTTTTGCGAAGCATTTATCTTTCCGTGTGTTTAGAATCAGATTTTGACATAAAGACAAAAGTTTTAGACATCAGAAAACTCTACAAGAGCATATGAGAGGCTAGAAAGCCAAATCCCTTTAGTTTTTGAGTTATTCGAGTTCAAAGTGGAGCACTGGGCTATTTTTTACAGTTTTCTGCTGAAAACACAACTTTGGCCATTTTGAATGCTCTCAAAGAGACCTTAGAACTCATTTTTAGAGAACCATCACTAAGTTATATTTTATAGAGACATAGAAGTCCTAAAACTTTGTAGTTTTGACTTTTCTCTAATTCTAAATAAATTGGAAGGTATTACTCTCCGAAAGAGACATGTTGTCAGGCTTTGCCTTAGAAATTGCCATCAAGATTGACTATCTTATCTATAGTGATCGGATGGACTAACGTATAAACTGGATGCACTAATGCATAAGCATAGTTAAGACTTAGCTATAGTGACTAGAGATTATCTCACTAGTTAGAACATGATAATAGATTTTGTTAAAAATAAAGATTCTTGTGTGCCTTAAAAGACCAAGAGAAGTTAAGGACTGTTTGATTTAAAAGCTTGTTTTATACTTGCAGGTAATTTTGATTGATTTGAATATGCATGCATTAAAAGATTATGGACTAGAGATAGTGTAAGATGGTAAGTATGACTTCAGATTGCTTTTTTTTTTAAATGAAGGATTGATATGCATGTGTATGAATGATTGATATGCATGCTGCCCGTCCTGGTAATCAAACAATTTACAAACTCATATTTTTACTGTTCTTGTAGCTTTAGACTTAGTCAAATTTCTTCTACAAGAAAGCAATCCTCTATAATTTCTTGAATTAAAAAGCTTAGAAAGCAAAACACTCTCAAGCTTTATGAACAAATGTGGTTACATCATGTTTCTATTGATGGACTTGCAACCTCCACAATAGATATAGATTTCCAAACCTACACTTATTTACTTCACGATGATAATTTACTACTTAATAAGCAAATAGTATACTACATGAAATACTTTTCTTGATCTGGTGCGAAGAAGATATCATTCTAAGTTCTACATCACATCTTTGATCTTGCAAGTAATAATCTTTACTATGATCTCCAATCATGCAAACCCGCTTCTCATGACACAATATCTTGGCCTTTCTAGGCACTAACCAATCTATCCCTAATATGGCATCATATCTTCCCAAAGCCAACTGGAAATCATCTTTTGACTTGGGGTTATATATGAATAAAAAGCATATTCTTGACATACTTCTTATATGTATGTTGCTTTCTCAAAGCAAGGTCTACCATAAGATACTTGTGGTAAAATTTAGTTATTCTTAACTATTTTACCACGTGGGGTGATTGAAAACTATAAGTGCTTCCCGAGTCAATCAAAACTTGAAATACATTATTCACAATCTTGATAGGAATATGAATCGTTGAAGCTCGGTTTTCAGCCTTACCTACAAGAATAACAGCATTGACATGTGCATATTCTTTAATATCCTTAGCCCACAGTGGCAATATCTTCTCCTCTTGCTCCACAAGTGTCATCGATAGTTGAATAATTCATGTATATTCTCTTTCATACTCTGCCTTGGTTTCTAATCTCCTGAAGTTAGTCGCTCACGTACCTCTTGTGATGTTCGTTTGTTTTTTGCACTCAAAAGTTCGATGACGCTTTTGTAGAGAACCAAAACATTGGCCTTTATGCCATGCCTTTCCTACCATCTCTGGGGATAAATATATAAAATACTAGGGTTACCATTCTTCTTCTCGCTCATTTGCATTATCTTATTCTCCAAAAAAAATTTCCTTCTCCTTGACTTTGTCTATCATCAAAATTAAGACGATCTTGCATCTCTTTATCTTCTCCACCACTCCTTCTTTTCTTCATTCAAATCCATAGAAGCTCAAGTACGCACAACTCTCATTCCTTTCTCTAAGCTAAGTCCTGATGCCTATAATAACTCTAATAACTTTCTCAAGAGTTCCACCCACAAAGAATAATGTGTAAAAGCTCCTCTTCTTGTCCTAGGTTAACTACTGAATTTGTTTAATGTGTGGCCATCTTGTGATTGTATATCAAATCGTAAAAAAATTTAAAAAGAAAAGAATCTCCTCATTGTATCACAAAAATAAAAAATAATATGAGTCACCCAAGACCTGCAACATCCGCAATTGAATACGGACTGCCCAACCTATGCTCTGATACCAAGTGTGATGGTCCCAAATCTAGCCATATCTTAATCGTACAACTTAATCTAAGCAAACATTGAAACTCACTTAATTGTGCTATTTTTACATAGTAATATAATCAAATCAATCCTCTTAAATAGCAAAATAAGCATGCATGTCATATCCAAGATTCTTATCACATACGTAAAGAATTTTTTAAGGCATGCATATTCAAATCAATCAAAATCAACTTCAAGTATAAAACTAGCTTTTAATTCAAATAGTCCTTAACTTCTCTTAGTCTTTTAAGTCGCATGAGAATCTATGTTTTCAACAAAATCAATTATCATGTTCTAACTAGCAAGATAATCTCTAGTCACTATAGCTAAGTCTTAACGATGCTTATGCCTTAGTCCATCCGGTCGATGCCTTAGTCCATCCGCGATCTATACAGATAAGATAGTCAATCTTGATGGCAATTTCTAAGGCAAATCCTGACAACTGGTCTCTTTGGGAGAGTAATACCTACCAATCTATTTGGAATTAGAGAAAAGTTAAAACTATAAAAAGTTTTAGGACTTCTAATTCTCTATAGAACATTTCTCAGTGATGGTTCTCTAAAAATGAGTTCTAAGGTCTCTTTGAGAGCATTCAAAATGGCCAAAGTTGTATTTTCAGCATAAAATTGTAAGAAAAAGCCAAGTGCCCCACTTTGTTGTACTCGAATAACTCAAAAACGAAAGGGATTTGGCTTTTTAGCATCTCATACACTCCTGTAGAGTTTTCTGCCTTCTAAAACTTTTGTCTTTATGTCAAAATCTGATTCTAAACACATGAAAAGATAAATGCTTCGCAAAACAGTCCCTAATAAAGGTTATACCTAAAATGTAGTCATAAACTAGTCAAATATTCTATCTTCGAATTCTTTACCCAACCAAAACTATTTATTCCATGAGTCTCATAGACGAAGATGATCATGTATACATAATAAAGTTAAGAATTACTCATCGTTAAGCACACCCTATACCAACTCGGATTCTCTCATATTCACTTATCGATTTATTTATTTCATATCAAAATCTGAAATCTGTAGCATCCAAAACTTAAGATTATCTTTAATCATAACTTGGTTAAACTTAGAGTTATATTACAAAAAACCTTGCACACACAAATACATAAATTGATGAACAAGAAATTAGAATTGGATCACATAAATAAATTGCAACATAGAGCATGATAGATAATAATCTTCAATAGTAGACATGAGTGAGAGAGAGAAAGAAATATATAGAGTACACCGTCAACACTCTCACACCGAGTACAATCATCCCCCCCCATGCATGAGTATTTAAATGTATTAATTTTGTTTCAGGCCAAAGTGACCTATTTACAAGAAGTGTCCTTCTATAAATATTAAAGAAGGTAATTCAATCTTAGATAAAATATAACATTTTAATTTTATCTATTTTTAGGCCTGTAAAACTAATGTATGTCAAAAGTACTCCTCTCATGCATTGAATTCTAAAGAAAGTCACAACATAAATATTAGATCGTATAAATGTCTAATTTTGCATACTTTTTTGTTATTTACAGTCTTGTCCAAATACCTCCACTCATTTCAACTTTGCTAAAAATATAATATCACCATAAATATAATGATGCCAAAATGTGTACTAATATGCATGCCAAAAATGTGTAACCATCATCATGTCGCCCGCACTAGCCCTGCCAACCCCACTGATCCATTGTTACATACCTCTGAGATTAACCAAGTTATGATTAAAGATAATCCTAAGTTTTCGATGCTACAGATTTCAGTAATGAATTCCAACAGGTTTTTAGTGGTTTTTTAGCAGTAAAGATTCTCAGTGTTAAAATTGAGTGAAAATTTAAGATTGAGTTTTCAATTAGTTAGCATACTCAAAAGAAGCCTTTAAGTGTGTAGATGGACATGCAAATTAAAATTTCATAAAAAAGTAAAACGTGACCTATTTTTAGAGACGACTTTCACATAGAGCAGATTTTAGCAATTTCACCCGCGCTAGGTTGTAGACCGCACATATTCCAATAATTTTAAGTATCCACACAGCTAGTATTTGATAACTGTGCATGGAGTTACACCTATTACAGATTACAGCCCTGACAGCAAATTTGAGAGGCTTGCCAAGTCTAGAAGCAGCTCTTCCACAACTTCTGGAGAGTAGACATGGATTCCCAATCAATCAAGACATCAGCACATATATCGGGGAAGTACACAAACACTCTTTCTATTATTTTTCTTTAAATTCTTTTGAGATTAAATAAATATATTGATGATAAGCGTGTATATGGGAGAATTTGAGTCGATGTATGGCACGCTTAACCATGTGAATGATGGGAAAACACCACAAGAAGAGAAGAGGGGGGGTTCCCGTAAAGAATCCATAACATTCAGTCAATGTATCCATAACCTTCTGTCAATGTATTTGCATTTTAAATACCCTTTTTGTATCCATAACATTCGGTCAATGTATCTGCATACTAAATTTCCTTTTTGTTTGATTTTGGACATTTTTTAGAGTAATTCTTTATTACTACGTGTGTCTCTACATCTTTCAATTAATCTTTGAGTTTTTTTTTATAAGTGGCTATATCTCTTGGGAAGGTATTGATGACACCACCTTTCTACCTTACCCTTTAATGAACACAAAAGGTAATCCAAATAACTCTCTTCAATCCCGTTAAGTTGTGTCCACTTTTAGAATGCTTGCATTTGTACTTTTGTATCCCATTTAAGTATTGGACTCACCATTTTGATTGTCCCTTAAGTGGATTTTGTTTTCTTGTTCTCATCTATGCAAAGTAGAAGAATCGAGGGTGACTATCCCCTCGCTCATGTCTTCTTGAAATTTTTTCTTATAACCTGGATAAGTGTGTGACGAAGGTTCAAACCTTGGGGTTAAGCCTCAAAGGGAAATCTAGTCAATGGTTTCAGTCACTAAGATTGATGGCCAATGATGAGATTTAGAAACTCATAAATTATAGATTTACTTACAAAAATGAAGCATATAGAATGATTTTTATAATTATGCTCCATATTTTTTAACATCTGCTCAATCTAAGGTTTCCTTAAAAAGAATATTTTGGAACCTTACTTTTTAATCTTACACTAAATCATTGTAGTTTTAGGTTTAGTTTTATGGTACCCTAGTTGCATACAGGCTTTCATCATTGCTTGAGTAGTGCATCCTTTTGGGGGCAGCTTCTCCAAGATTTGCTTTCCTATCCACACCTTCACCACTGGTCCAGTCCCCAGGGGGTTTTCTTTGAAGGCTACAAAAGTAAAGGAGGGGTGTTTGACTTTTCGGTACCATCTTCTAGTCTTTGGCCCAAATTTTGGAGAGCTTTGCCTTCACTTCATACCTTGGATACCCCTGCGAGACGAGAGGAACGTGCCCCGCTCGATTGAGCATGCACGCGAGAATTAAAAGGTCACGTCGTTCACTCACCTCAAGAGTAGAGTTGTCTCCCTTAGCTATATTGTTAATTGTATTTCTAAGTTTAGGTGGACATGCAAGGTTTATTGGTTTTCCTTGTCTATTGTTCCCACTGCAGCAGCTTTAGCTTTTCTAGGGAGGACAACGATAGCAAACATGATTTTATAACTTATATAAAGAATAATATAGCATGTGAATAATAATGACCAGTCTAATGATGTTTGAGAGGCTTTCCTCTTTTTGGGGGAGGTGGTAAAGAAGTCCCGAGTGACACCAACTTTGGTTGAAACGTGGCGCATGCGTATATAAGGAGACCACAAATTCTATTAGACCGGGAATGTACGCACGATGTGCATGTTACTGGGCGCGAGAGAGACAAGGGCAAAGGTTGTGTTTGAAGCGGAACTAGAATATTAGTCGGATATCAGTCGTGAGACTTCGTGACAAAGTTCGATGGTGCACACCAACCAGTTCATGAGGATCTGCTAGACTTCGGTCTGCAGCCGTCGTCCAGTAAGTCCTCAGTACGAGCACGTTAATCTCTCTGTATGATTTATATACCATACTATTGTATGGTTATATATCTGTATAATTATATCCTAACGCAAGAACAGAAATAATAAAGTCGCACTACAATACATATATTGAATTTAGTCCAAAATCGATATAGTATAGTTCGCATAATTTATACACTTTCTCCACACAAATTATATCGAGAGAACATTTTATTGGTGGCCATAATATTATATTATATTTATATTTATACAATATTGACAGCAGCACTAGTTGTGTGATGGAATCGGAGGCGACCTCTCAGGAAAACGGAGGCACTAGTAGTACTGACTAGTCGTAGGCAAGACTAGTAATTGGGAGGCCTGCTGCTAGCGCATTATAAAAGCAAGCAGCGCTGCGCCCCTCTAATACAGCACAGCCAGCCATATCACAATTAAGCCACCCCCTTGGGCTGAGCTACACACAGCGAGCGCAGTACTGTCCCAAATTATACTAGACTCTGCCTGCTCTGCTCGTCTCGTCTCCTGCGCTAGCTAGCTCGCCGCCGCCATGCCGATCTCCACCACCAATGGCGCCGCATGCAAAGCCAAACTAGCCAAAGCCCAAGCCGATGGCCCTGCCAGCGTGCTCGCCATGGGCAGCGCCACCCCTCCGCACTCTTCAAGCAGCACGAGTACCCGGACTTCTACTTCAACGTCACCAACAGCAACCACATGACCGACCTCAAGCAAAAGTTCCAGCGCATTTGTAAGCCCCCTCATATATACTAATATATATAATTGCAATAATACTGTATAATAATAGGCAGGTGAGACGCAACTCCAAGCTAACGTTGCTCTCCTCTGTACGTACGTACTACTGCAGGTGACAGATCAGGCATCCAGAAGAGGCACATGTACCTGAACGAGGAGATTCTGCGGGCCAACCCGAGCATGTGCGACTTCTGGGGCCAGTCCTTGGATGCGAGGCAAGAGCACATGGTGGAGGAGATACCCAGGCTTGGTGGGGAAGCTGCCCTCAAGGCGTTGGAGGAGTGGGGCCGCCCCAAGTCCTGCATCACCCACCTTGTCTTCTGCTCAACGGGCGGCATGGACTTGCCCGGGGCGGACTGGGCTCTCACCAAGCGTCTGGGTTTGCGCCACAATATCAAGAGGCTGATGCTGTACTCGCAGGGCTGCTTTGGTGGAGGCACGGCCCTCCGCATGGCCACGGAGCTGGCCGAGAACAACAAGGGCGCACGCGTGCTAGTGGTCTGCAGTGAGATCACCGTGGTGACCTTTCGTGGGCCTAATGAGACCCATATCGACAGCCTTGTGGGTCAGGCTTTGTTCAGCGACGGTGCCTTGTGTGGAGCAGATGCGGCGCAACTCTCTGGAAAAGAAGCTCGCCACTTCTGGCGAGGGCTTCGATTGGGGGGTGCTCGTCAGCTTTGGCCCGGGTGTGACTTGCGAGGCTCTTCTCCTTAAGAGCCTCCCCCTTGCGTAAACTACTCGGCTAGAAGTGAAAATATGAGATTCAGGCCAAGGCACCTTCATTCATTCTAGTTTTCCTTAAATAAAGATACAACTAGAAAGGCTATGGCATGTGGGCACTAGTAGAGTTGGTTGGGTCTATTGCAAGATGATGATTAGTAGCGTGTGTGGTTCATCTTCTTGGCATTTCTACGTTCTTTCCAGCCCATGATAACATGTCTTTTTCTTGCCATTTCTACTAAGTCTCTATATGCGTGCCCTCTTATCATATAAGAGACATATTGAATTTCATAATTATAAAATTTCTTGTTTTTAGTATTTACCTCATGGAGATGCTATGAATTTTGTGAAGAAGGATTAATATTATCATGACAAAGAGAGAGAGAAAGAGAGAGAGAGAGAGAGAGAGAGCATGCCGTGTCACGAGCATCAATATAGAATCCATTTTCCTTCGCTAAAGTCGTATTATCTAGGTTGAGATGTCCTAAAATCTTGAGCACACGGCAGTGGCCACTCTCTTGCTTTGAACGCTATTCCTTTGCCATGCTATATCTTATAGAATTTATAATAACACGCCCAATCAATTTACACTCCTCTTTCTCTTATTTCTCTTCTTTCTTCTTTTTCTTTACATTCAGAGAGGAAGAAGAATAGAAGATTTTATGTTTCTTCTACCGCGACTTCTCATCAAGAATAAGATAATAAGACAGAAAAAGAACAAGAAAAGAGAAACTTACCAATGGATAAAGAGATATTGCGAGTCCCTGTTGGACAATAAACACACTTAGAACCTTATTTTTGAGAAAATAAAAATAAAGCCTAACAGAAAAGATAGAAGCCTAAACCCAAAATATAATTTACTTGATGAGATTGTTTCTTATTGTGTAAATAACTTCAAGTATATAATTGAGAGATGAATGGTGTTGCATAAAGGAATAATTGATACATTTTACAAATTGCTAAAGCCATGTTGGAACAAAAATGTATGCTCATTATTGGGCAAAAGCTTGCAATTATGCTCATTATTGGGCAAAAGCTTGCAATTATGCTGTGTTTGACTTATGGATGTGATGTTGAAGATATAGAATGATGGAGATCAAGCTGTATAGATACCAAGAAGAGGGTCACTCATTCAGAGGTTAACTTATGATACCTTTCTATCTCCACATTACGCTTTTATAGTAGCTATATCATAATGGAATGAACTTGAAGCGAGTATCCTTGTAGGCAGATATAGTAGCTTCCTTTAGAAACATTTTTCAATAGGCTTTCAAGGAGAGTGGAGCTTCGACAAGCAGTTGAGATTTAGTACTTAAAGAGGCATAATCTTAAGAGCAAGGTAAGATTTTAATGACAAGTTCCATTCCATTCTTTTCTATCTATGAATGAGTAGTGTTTTACATAGGTTTACTTTACATAGGTATAAAGGGGGACTCAAACATAGGTTTACTTGACTAAAGTGTATATTCTACATTTGAATTTCTTGATTCAAAATCTGTGGGAAAATTTCTCTCTTTATATTGTAATCCTCCATGACATATATATTTGGGAGGTCGATGTGACTATGAAACTCCTACATCTACATGAGTTTTAACAAACTTGTCAAATTTTCAAGACATGTACTCACTACCTTCAGGACTTCTCAAGACTTTGAACTTATAATTACATTAGTTTTCTACAAATTTTTTAAATTCAACAAACTTCTTAGAAGCTTCACTTTTATGTTTAACGAATTAGATCCATAACGTCCTTGTGCAATCATGAATTGAGGTGATATAATAATGAGATCCACCAATGCTTGGCAATTTTTTTTTGTTGGATCCCGTATCTTTTTAAGCTTCAAATTATGAGAAAAAGTGTAGCCTTAATACTTCATTTAATTTCCAACAAACATGGACTGATAATGTTGGACAAGTCCTTGTCTTTGAAGTTAGCTAGTCCTTCTACCTTCATACATTTGTGTCTTATGCCATTGCTCAAAGTTTGGTAGACTATTGTTCTTTACATAAGAGCACACTTTGTGCTATAAAATAACATCCAAAACAAACATTATACCATCTTTGTTAGCTTTGCCCAAAACCTTACAATTATTGTTGTGCTCTTACAGCATGCATTCATATGAATTGAGAATAACCTTCAAATTTCTTTCCTCAATCTCACCAACTTACACAATATTTTTTATTATACTTGGTACACACAATACATCATCCAGATATTTCACAACATTATTTGAAAAATCAACTACTATGTCACCTACAAGAGTAGTAGAATGTGTTGTCATATTTTGTGGACACAAATGCAAGAACCTTAATTTATTTCTTATATGAAAACCATACTTCATGAGAATTTATATGGTAAGAACACTTATCATCAAATGGCTCTTCAGTTATAACACTAACCATATGTTGCATTAGAAAGTATGTGTTTGTCACCGTTGTTTTAAGTTGATGATGTATGACTACCTTTATTAAAATTTTCTTCTCGCACATCTCTTTATCTTGATTAAAATTACCTTCTTTCACATATTTTTATCTTGAAAAATAATATTTTATGACATGACCTGGCTTATAATAGTAGTGATACATTGGCCTTTGATTTCAGAAATTTAAAAAACACCTCTTATATCTTGATATGCATAACATGTACCTCATTCTATTGTTGAAATTTTGAAGCTCCCCTTTTCTATCGCATTCTAAAAATCTACTGTTACTTGTTGAATGTTTGAAGCTCACCTTGCCTCTTGACTTCTAAAAATCTTACTTGTTTTGTGATCCTCGGCAATTTCCAAGAATTTTAATGTTGGGTTTGATATGAAGTTTGATTAGCTCTTCCATATGAGTCAGAGCCGCTTCCTTTATTTCTTTTTCCTCTATAACTTTTAAGAAAATGATTTCATTCTGACCATACTAATTATTATAAGACTTTGATGTACCTCCAAGAATGTGTTCTTCTCGGATCGTCTTTTATAATGAGATCCTTAAAAGTAGGTAACTCTTCTTTCACCATGATAAATGAATAAAACAATTTATATTCACAACAAAAGCTATTCAAGCATGCTTGAAACACAATTCTTTAACATAGTTTGAGATAGAAATATTTTAGCTTTTAACATTATTCACGACTCTACTTTCAATCGCATTCTACGTGAATTGGACACACTCTTATACATGTTTGCAAGAATATCCCATAGTTCTTCAATTAAATCACAATGTTCAATGTGAGGTGTGATTACTTGCCTTACATTTTGCTCATCATTGTTTTGTTCTTGAGATTCAACTTCTTGAGCTCCATGTGCTAGTGGTTGGCTAAATCGTAGGCTTCTTTAACTATTTGCTCATCTTTCCCATAATGAAGAACAAAGGGCACTGGTTCCTCCTCTATACTTGTCAGTGTGCTCCTTTAAAGAAATACATGTATGCTCAAAGTCAATGCCATCCTTGTTAGATAATATAGTGACAATATTATCATACAAAGGATTCTTCACCGTATCAAGAAGGTGTGTAACCAATTGAGTTCGAGGAATAGGATCCCCTGCAGCAAAAAGTTGATTTCATAATACCTTTGAAATGATTCAATGTGACTAGACATGGATGTACATGCCTTGAATTGAAGCTTGCCCAGAAGATTACGGAGATAGAGAATCTCTGTAACAGTTTTCTTCTCAAACATAGTGATAAGATAGTCCCATATAGCATATGCATAACGTGGATAACGGATAAACATCTAGCATAAGTGAATTGTTAAGGGTAGAAAGTATATACCGACGAGCAGCCTTATCACGAGACGAATCCAGTGTGCATGATCAATTTTCCACTGTTCAAAAATAGGACCTTCGGTAATAATAACATCATTCTGAAGTGGATCAATAGGTTAAGGAGGGCATGCAAGAATACCAAGAAAAATATCTGCCAATTCTTCTCCTCCCAAAATTAATAGCATCTTGTATTTCCAACCAAGAAATCATTGGCCTTGGAAAAGAGGAACAGAATGCTACCTAGAAGGAAATCCGTTAACAAGTATGGTGTTTGCCATGTCCGATTGTGAGAACACGTATAAGATAAGATCGCAGAACTTACAGACCATGTACGAGATATGAGAAACGTAGCCAGAAATAGGCATGCACTAGACGACGAGCATAAAGTGATCGTGTAAAGAATAGAACGTGAACCAAAATTAGAACTCTAAAAGTGGAGACCCGTGTCTCATGCACGTAAGCAAACTTAGAGGTCCATAAAAGACGAAAATAATAATAAGAAAAAGCACCGCGTTAAGAAAAAAATCACCGCGTTATAACGTGACTTGCACGGCAAGTTTTATATCTAATTATAGCTTGTACAGCAAGCATCTGTCTAAAGCTTTCACGGAAAGATTTGACGATCAAATCCTACTTACAACTCAGAGACAACTACCTATTTGCTCTCACAAAGAACCTGTTTTACTATTTTAGATACAGTTTTCCTGAATTGTCCTAACTTTTGGCTGAGAACTCTGATTGACAAACCGTTTTGATAGGACTCACCAGCACTGTGCCATCTACGCACCGTTTTAGTTTTAAGGACGTGATTAAGAAACAATTCTAATTATAACAAATGGAGATATAAAATCATGTAGGCAACATATAATCAAAGAACCAATCAAACCTACACAAAATTGTTACCAAAGATCAATCTAGTAAGAAATGAAATCATAATCATAAATTGAACAAGAAAACGTAGATGCTTCCCTTATGATTAGAATCGCTCTGATACCATGTTCAGGGAGAGAGACGAGACAAGAGACACCATATACGCTCCACAAGAATGAATCATATTAGTCACAAGTCACATATATATAGGCAAGACCTAGAGTGAGTTAGGGCTAGCTATATATAGCTCCAACAGGAACTCTTCTATCACCATGATAAATGAATAAAACAATTTATATTCACAACAAAAGCTATTCAAGCATGCTTGAAACATAATTCTTTAACATAATTTGAGATATAAATATTTTAGCTTTTAATATTATTCACGACTCTACTTTCAATTACATTTTATGTGAATTGGAGACACTCTAATACATGTTTGCAAGAATATCCCATAATTCTTCAACTAAATCACAATGTTCAATGCGAGGTGTGATTACTTGCCTTACATTTTGCTCATCACTGTTTTGTTCATGAGATTCAAATTCTTGAGCTCCATGTGCTAGTGGTTGGCTAAATCGTAGGCTTCTTTAACTATTTGCTTACCTTTTCCATAATAAAGAACAAAGGGCACAGGTTCCTTCTCTATACTTGTCACTGTGCTCCTATTTTGAATCTCTTTGCATGATAATGTTTATTGTCTAGTTTCTTTATGGTTCTCCAATAAAACTTTAACATCTTGAAGATCTTTGTAAACAACTTAACATAAAAGAAAAGGCTTCAAAAAATTGACTTTCTTCACACATGCAAGTGTGGGTTTCCAAAAACATACCTCCCTCTCGCAAATCTATATGAGCACACTAATCTTGATCGAAACTTTTGCAAGGAAACTTTAGTTTTACCAACCTTGAGTGAATTGATGATATCATCAATTCACTCAATTATAGACACAAAAATTCATGCATTTCATAAAAAATATTTTACATGTGCATCCCCTTCAAAACGTTTCTGCTGAAAACTTCATCACTTCATGATTTTTCACACTATATATACTACTCATAACATTATCGATTAGACATCTTATCCAGAACATGCACTTATTAATTATCTATAAAGATTTTGTTTGTGAATCATAGCAATGCCCTCTTATACACTGAAGGTGTTTAAGCCTTATTTATCCCAAATATTAAGCATAGGTTAGAATTTATCTTTGTTTCAAACATTCGTTTGGATTTTGTAACATCAAATGAAAGCTTGATCTTGGCAATGGCTATAAAGCAAACACAATGGTTCACACCATTTTGTTAGATGTTTTTAAGTGGGGTTGACTACTCGTTTACATCAACAAGGTTCTTTAAAAGGCATGTTTGGTCTTAGGATCATCTAGTGGTGCACAAATCGTGCAAAGTGCTTCTCTTCCTCAATCACTACAAGTGCTTGAGGGCATACCGACGCTAAAATACCGACGCAAATGTCGAACGTCGGTATGCCCGTCGTAATGTTGGAGGAGACAAGTCGGGCGGGGTATTTTCAAATTTTCGTTTACTGACGCGTATACCGACGTGTATACCGATGCTTATTCCGACGCATATACTGACGCACATTCTGTAGTATATACCGACGCATATTCCGACGTATATTCCGTAGCATATACCGACGCTCGTAAGTTTTTTACAGCCGAGAGCATATTTTTTGATTTTTTCGCAGACAGCACGTTGCAGAGGTCTCTTTCTCTCCCTCTCCTCTTTTTTCCTCTCTCCTCTTTTCTCCTTCTTTCTTCTTTTCTCCTCTTCTCCTTCTCCTAATATGTTCTTGCTTTTACTTTTTAATTTAAGAATTAGGATGTTTAGGGTTTTGTGTTTTTTTGGCTCTCTATGCATGTTGAGAGCTCTCTATGTATGCATAAATCTCCTAATGCATGCATAGAGATTTTAGGATTTTGTATTAGTTCTTATTCTTGTGTTTAATTTACTAATTATTTTGTTTAATATTTTGTTTTGCAGCTCTTTTACCTCACCAATCTTTCACCAATCCTCTCCTTCAGCTTCGCAAAAAAGAGGTAGATCCTCTTTCGATTTTTCTTGTTTATGCTATTTTCTATGAATTATTGCATCCCTGTTTTATGGTTTAGGGTTAGTTTTGGGTTCTTGTAAGCTTATACGTAGGATTAATTTAATATCTATGCATAAAACCTATCATAAGCTTGCAATCTCTATGCATAGCCTTCTTGCAAGCTTTATGCATAAGCTCTATTCATAGAGCTTGCGAGCTTGTGAAATCTCTATGCATAAGCTCTATGCATAGGCTTTATGCATAGAGTTTGCAAGCTTATAAAATCTCTATGCATAGGTTTCTTGCAAGCTTATAAAATCTCTATGCATAGGTTTCTTGAAAGCTTGCATGGACATTGTACATAGAGCTTGCATAGCCTTCTTGTTGAAAGCTCTATGCATAGCCTTCTTGTAAAAGCTCAATGCATATGCTCTATGTATAGGCTTTATACATAGAGGTTGTAAGATTATGAAAGCTCTATACATAGGGCTTGTAAGCTTATGCAAGCTCTATACATAGAGTTTATGCATAGAGCTATATGAATCTAGTCGAATGCATGAATTAAGATCTATGCATAAAGCTTAATACATAATGTTTTATGTATAAATCTTATGGATGAGCTTTATGCATAAGGCTTCACATGCGTTATGTTTTTTTGCATAAACCTTTTTTTGATGTAGAGTGCCTTGCATGGATGGAAAGCATAAGCTTTTTGAATGTTTATACTCTCTTATACATATAACATGTAAGTCTTATGCTCTGTTTTTCTATGCATAAGGTATTCTCTTTATTCATAGAGTTTATATATGTTATCACGGTAAGATCTCTTATCCATGTAAAACAAGATCATGTTTATTACACCATTGGGTGATGGGATTAAGGGTTAGCATAGTGCATAAGGCTTATAGCATAGAGCTTATGCATAAGTCTTGCATAGAGCTTATGCATAAGACTTATGCATAGAGCGTATGCATATGGCTTATGCATAGAGCGTATGCATAAGACTTATACATAGAGCTTATGCATAAGACTTATGCATATGGCTTATGCATAGAGCGTATACATAAGACTTACGCATAGAGCTTATGCATATGGCTTATGCATAGAGCGTATGCATAAGGCTTATGCATAGAGCTTATGCATAAGGCTTATGCAATTGGCTTATGCATAGAGCTTATGCATAAGGCTTGCAGCCTTATTATGCAAGCTTATACTTATGGCTTATAAGCCTTACTATGCATACGATCTATTTACAAAATCTATGCATTTAGATTTTTGTATAAGGCCTTTATAAATAGCTATTTATGAATAGAGATAGCTTCTCTCTCCATCCTTGTTCAAATTCGAGTTAATTTTGTATGGAGAGGAGATAAGCTAATGTATAAGTTATTTTTAAGATCTCCCTCAACGACTGGGGAAAAGAAGCCTGTTTGACGCTTTTTTAAATATTTTTAAAGTCTCCCTCAACGGCTGGGGAAAAGAAGCCCGTTTGACGCTTTAAATGTTATTTTTTAAAATCTCCCTCACGGTTGGGGAAAAGAAGCCCTGTTTTATGGTTTACATAGTGCTTTGTGTAATGCATAATGATTTGTGTTTAATGAGCTGCATATACATGTTATCCTGCTAGATGGAGCCTCTCAATATTGAAGAGAGAATAGTGTGTCCATGCATGCGATGTAAGTACCAAATCTTTCGAAAACGAAGGATTTGTAACCAGCATGTTCATGACGCTGGCATATTTCCAATGGAGCGCTTGCAAAATTTACGGTTTCAATCGTACAACCAAGCAAGTGTGCAGCCGCATCTTGATAACATTGCGCCTGTGAATTCTCGTCCCCAACAAAGGATGAGGATATCGCAGGGAGGGAGTGACAGATGGAGCTCAATTAACAGCACCCGAGGGAATGGAAGAAGGTCAGGAAATGGAAGAAGGTCCAATGGAAGAAATGTTGGATGCCTTCATCGAGCAACAAGAAGCTCTCTTCGAGGAGCATGAACATGAAGATCATCAACCACGACATTCTCAACGGTCAAATTATGAACCAGAGGAAGAGGCCATGCGTAAACTTGCACGCCTTCCATTATATAATGGTGCCAACATATCTGTATTGCGTGCATCTCTTACGATGCTAAATTTGCAGTCAATTTTTGGATGGTCTAATACAAGTGTCACTGAACTATTCAAGTAAGGACTTTTTTTGGAGATTACACCTACTGTTGAAATGATAAATTTGCAGTCAATTTTTGGATGGTCTAATACAAGTGTCACTGAACTATTCAAGTAAGGACTTTTTTTGGAGATTACACCTACTGTTGAAATGATAAATTATCAACTTGTATTTGAGAAAATCTTAATAGTAACGATCAGATATTGCCATACTTGCAGGCTTTTGAAAGACCAGATATTGCCCCCTGGCAAACGAGATGCCTCCATCTCGTGCAGATGCGAAGAAGTTATTGAAATCCATAGGCATGGATTACAATAATATTCATGCTTATCGCAATGATTGTTGCCTCTTCCGCCATGAATATGAGCATTTGCAAGAATGTCCCCATTGTGGCTCTAACAGATATAGAGAAGATGTTCAGGGGGAAGCTATCCCGGTAAAGGTTCTCAGGCACTTTCCAATCATCCCAAGAATAAAAAGCATGTTCAGGTGCAAATCTATAGCAAGCTTGATGACATGGCATGCCACAACTCGATCCACAGATGAAGTGATGTGTGTGCCTGCTGACTCACCCGCATGGAGACACATTGAAGAGAAATGGCCGGCTTTTAAGGAAGAACCTCGAAACCTCCATCTTGGCCTAGCAATGGATGGTGTAAACCCTTTTGGTTTAAGGAGCTCTTCATGAAGCACATGGCCTGTTTGCCTTGTGAATTATAATCTTCCGCCATGGTTAGCAATAAAGAAAGGTCATTTGTTGCTCTCATTAATAGTTCCAGGAAAGTACAAGGTGAAGAACATGGATGTATATTTGGCACCACTTATTGATGAGTTACGCACCTTGTGGAACGGAATTGAAGTGAAGGACATGTCAAAGGAGCAGAGTGGCCAAAGACTTACAACTGTGCAAGGTATTCTCATGTGGACAATGCATGATTGGCCTGGCTATGGAGAATGCTCAGGTTTGTCTATATCGGGTTACAATGCATGTCCTGTATGTGGTCCTCGACTTGATTCAAGATACTCAAAAGCATTACGAAAGAATGTCTACCAAGGACATGTTAGGTATCTTCCAGAAAATCATGAACCATTATAAACGATGCATATTTTCAAGAATGTAGCTGACATTCTGTGGAAGACCATGACAGGAAAAAAGGAGACTAAAGGCCAAAGGGATGACTTGGAAGAGATTGGTTGCATGCAAGAGTTGTGGGCTCGCACTAGACCCAATGGAAAGGTGCTACTTCTAAGAGCCCCATGGGTTTTTAGCAAGATGGAGGAACAACAAGTCAAGAGGACAATTTTAGAGTTTCGGACTCCTACAGGTTGTATGCATTGCTTGAAAAGTGCATTTACAAAGGATGATGATCTTAGTGGCCTCAAGAGTCACAAGTTTCTACAATTTGTGCTACCCATAGCAATAAAAGATTGCCTCACTGAAGACATTAGAGCTACTATCTATAAGATTGGCACATTGGTGCGCTGGATTTCTTCAAAAGAGATAAAGAGAGACACTTTGGAGACAGCGCGTTTAAACTCCATAGAGGCAGTCTGCATGGTAGAGAAGTTTTTCCCTACAAGTTTATTAACAATCTAGATGCATCTGCTAGTTCATGTTGTAGATGAGGTTGCAGTTGCTGGAACAGTCCATTCAAGATGGATGTTCTTTTTGGAGAGGTTTATGAAGACATTAAAGGGATTTGTTCGCCAAATGGCTCGCCCCCACAGGGTAGTATGTGAGAAGGAAGGCTGATACAAGAGTCCCTTGTTTACATCACTGAATATTTAAGTTCCTCAGATCCAGAGATACCTCGACTATGGTCTCAAGAGTCTAACAGGCGAGTCATTGGTGAGGAACCTCAAGGCCAAGGCATTAAGAGAAAGATGGATAACAATTTGAGAGAAAAAATCAACAAATTTTGCATCTTGAACTCTCATGTAATGGAGAAGTGGATTGAGACATATGAAGCTCTCAAGCGACAGCGAGTACAAGATCGTTTAAGTTTCAGAAGGAATCACACTACAAGAAATCTCCCATATCCAGAAGGTATGCAAGCTCTTCCGGACTTTCCCACAGGTAGATGGCTAGAAGCTATAATTTTAGAAGCCAAACGTGCTGGTTTAACTATAACAGAGGAGGAGGAGGAGCTTACAAAAGGATGCGATTGGCATGTAAGTGTTTAAGTTCTACATGTCTCTCTTTTTTTTCTCTACATGTCTCAGTGTTTGATTCTCCATCAACAATCTTTTTGTGCTATTTGTAGTATCACAAATATGGGACGTTTTGGTCACATGGACGTCATTTTCGAGTAGAACGAATAGACCAAAGAAGAGCAACCTTTGATTGTGGTGTCACAGCACAGTTTGTTCAAGAAAGTCGTGCAAGTGCAAGTGATGATAACACAATTACTGGAATGCTTGATTACTTTGGAACCATTCAAGATATATTAAAGGTTGGCTTCAGAAGTTTTGAGTTGTTTATCTTTGATGTGAAGTGGTTCAAGGTAATCATGAATGGGCCACATGCAACTGTACGTAGAGACAAGAGTGGCCTCATCCAAGTGGACTCTACAAAGGTATGGACCGATCAGTAAGATACCTTTGTGCGCCCAGAGCATTGTGAGCAGGTTGTCTTTAAAGCGGATCCAAAAGATCCACGCTGGCTGTTTGTGGTTCAAGTCGCCCCCCGCAATAAGCAAATTTTTGAAGAATTTGAGCTACAACAAGGTGATGTGGATGCACAGGGTAATGGAGAGCAGCAAGAACAAGCCGATATCAACAATGAAGAGGAGCAAGCAATTGAAGAGGAGCAACTAGAGCAAGATCCAAATGAAGAGGTGAAAACCAAGGAAGCTGAAAAACATGTTGAGGAAGAAGACATAGATGATGAAGACATCCTTCATCAAGGGACTTTTAATGATGAGGATGCTGAAATGTACATAGACATAGATCTCTTTGGGGCTACTGATCTTAATGAGGATGATAGAATAGATAATGATTTTTAAAATGATGTATCTTAATGATTATGCAAATAGTTATGACATATTTGTAATGGTTTTATGACATTGAAGGTCCTTTCATTGTTTACCATTGTTAATGTTTACCATCATAATCACTACTGTAGGAGCAAGTTGATATAGTTTTACCAATGTTGTTTATCATTGTTAATGTTTGTCATATGGTTCTTTCATTGTTTATCGTGTAATTTTCATTTCGCACAAGTTTGTCATATGGTTTTTTGTCCAACAGGCCATGGGTGACTCACCGCCCTACGACTACAGTCCAGATTTCTCATTTAATCCTACACCGCAGGGCATGAGTCCCCAGCAGTTATATGGTTTTCTTTCGTCCATGACTCCAGAGCAGAGAGCCATGGCTCAGAGTTATTGGGGTTCTGGAGCAGGGACATCTGCCTCACCATCTGGCTTCCCGACGCCAGTTCCCACACCCGTGGGTACGACAGCAGCTCCCACACCTCATACCACACAGCCTTCCACTCCTCTTACAGCTCGATCTACCACCTCTTCACATAGACGGCGCTCACGTAGTAGGTCTTCAGGGGGAGGTTGTTGTGGTGGTAGTGCCACAAATGCTGTGACACCACCACCGCGTGAGCGTCGTCCTTCGCTCTCATCTGTTGATAGTACACCCATAGGGTCACCTTCCACTCCCTGGGGTGCACATGACCATGACAACAGCAAGATTTACACAATTAGGGATGGGGCACCAATAATGGATAGTGCAAGGAAGGCAATGAAGACACGCATTCGACAATTGTGCACTATACAGTTTCACGACTCTGTCATGACTAAATAGGATCAGCAAGATAAGGGGAAGAAAAATTATATAAACACAAAGATAAAGCAAGAGTTCCAGCCATCTGACCCTATGAATGTCGTCTCTAATGAGTGGATACAGTATACAGCTCGCATTTTGATGGGGCATCGTAGGTCAGAGGCGAGGGACGCATTTAGAGAGGGGAAAGAGAAACCTGTTTGGCTAGATGAGAGGGAGTGGGCAGCCATTGCTCAGGAGCTCACCGAGACACCAGAGAGGTTTCAACAACAAAGAGAGGCGGCAAGGGCAAGACTCCAAACAGTAGGGGCTTCTCATCTTGGGAGTGGTGGTAACGAAACCATGCGCCATGAATTCGTAAGTATTTGTAGCAATTTTATTTATGTAAATGTATGTATGTGGGCTTAATGTTGATTTCTAAAAGTTATAATTATTAATCGTTTGTGCAGGAGTTGGCCATGAATCGCCCACCAAGTAGGCGAGAGGCGAAGTACGCTCACAAACATGGCCTTGTGGCCTTGTTTGAGATGCTTGAAGAAGAAGGAGAGACCGTCAATTGGGAGGCATTACCATGATGTAAGATGACCTTCAAACTAATGAAATATGATCAAAACATTCTTGAGTATTAATGTTTAATTTAATTTCTTGTTTGTCGATCAAGAAAATAAAAAAACGAGCACGGTTGTTTTTGTGCTCTATTTTAGACAGAATGGTGCTATCTGTTTGCGGTTGTTGATCCTGTTCATTGCAGGCAGCCAGACAACAGCAAGCAGCACTATTATGCCCAAAAAAAATTTTCTGGTACAGCTTTGGTATATTCCCCGGTACTGGCGTCGGTATATTCATTGGTATATGTCTTGGTATTTGGATCGGTATAAAACTCGGTATACACCCTGGTATATGCACCGGTATAGACGCCGGTTTAGCCGTCGGTATTACCCCCGGTGAGCGTCGGTATAGACAACGATATAGGCGTCGGTATTGTTACCCGACGCTTATACCGACGCTGTGGTTCCGACGCTTATACCGGTGTTTATACCGATGACGGGGCTTTTTTAGACCCCGTTAAATGACGTCGGTATAAGCGCCGGTATTAGGCTAACATGTAGTAGTGAATCTATTGTGCACATTGCTCAATGTTAATGAAACAAGTAATAAGCCTTATAATGCTTTACAAAATCATGTTTAATAACTAGCCTTGAGATCTTAGCTACCAACCCTTATCACAAAAAACATGTGATTATCTTCATAGTAGTAGATTATGCTTTGAGCATAGTGTAGTTTTCACAGGTTTATTTAAAAACTAATAATGAAAATAAAAATTAATGGATAGGAACTTGGGTAAATGAAAGACAAATTGAGTAATGGTTTGAATGCTATTGGACAAGTGAAAGGCTTTTATACGGAATTGATATAACACTAGTGTGGTGGATATGATCAATGAGGAGATTAAAACATAATTATGAAGAGACTAATGACTCGATTAATGAATATACGGAATTGATATAACACTAGTGTGGTGGATATGATCAATGAGGATATTAAAACATAATTATGAAGAGACTAATGACTCGATTAATGAATGTGAACACTTTAATAAGAATCAAGAAAAGAAAAATCTTTCTTTGCTTGATAAAATTACTCGTATGTATTTAGAAAACAAAGGAATAGCATTTATGTTGTTTAAACATTATTAGTTTTAGCTTGATGGAGATGCTATGAATTTTGTGAAAAAGGATATCTCATATTATGGCACAGAGAGAGAGAGAGAGAGAGAGAGAGAGAGCCATGCCACTAGCATCAATATAAAATCCAATTGCCTTCGACAAAGTCATGTTATCTAGGTTGAGAGATCCTAAAACCTTGTACACATGATGGTGGGCACTCTATTGATTTGATTGTGTACACATGATGGTGGGCACTCTATTGATTTGATTGATATTCCTTCTCAGTCTATGTCTTATATTATTTATAATAACATCCCTACTTAATTTACTCTCCACTTCCTCTCCTTTATTCGTTTTTATTTACATATGGAGAGGAAAAAGAATAGAAAGATTTCATGTTTCTTCTACTTCGAGTTCTCATCAAACATAGGGTAATATCAGGAGGAGGGAAGAACAAAAGAAGAATAAGAAAAGAGAAACTTATGTTCTTGAATATCTTTGTGAATGCATCCCTCAACTCAGCATAGTTAGAAAAACGGCCATCATCAAATTGCATGAGCCAATCCATTAGAATATCTTCAAAGGTGGTAGCAAATTGATCTCTCTTGAGATCCTTCAAGAGTTCTATTGGCTTATAGACCTTCCATGCCTGCTCAAATGTATTGATGTGGATGTGAGGGTCATTTGACTTTGCACCCTTAAACATCGGGAAGTGATCATTTGTTCAAGTTTTTAGCTATTTTAAACCACACTTCGACCTTTGTGCTTTGTCAAGTCAACACTTCTGTGAGTTTTTAGTGCCACTCATATCCTATTTCATCTAGTTTTCTCAACATTGTATTGAACTGCTTCTCCTCATAAAAACACTCCTAGTTTTGAGTTGTTAAAGCCATTATCGTGTGTGCAAGTTGATGATGCCATTGAGACTCTCATTCTAATTCTGAAGTATCATTGGAGGTGCTCTTGTACTTGTTCTTCTTCTTCAGAGGTGGTCTTATACTTCTTATGAGGTGGTCTCATACTTCTTCTTCTTCATCTTCTTTTCCTCCTTATCAAAGTCACTATGTGACTAAGCTTGTGTCTTGGTTCTTCTTGCCGTTCGTTCCTTTATCAACAAACCTGATGGTGTTCTTAATAAAATCTTCCAAGATCTTTGTAGGATTATATTGTTCCATTTTCTTAATGTCCTTGTCCCTCAGGCCATTGGTAGTAAATCATCTAAGGTTTTGCACCATTGGCGGGTTTTTCACTTTCTGGGCCTTTTCCTTGATTCGGTGTCATGGAAAGAGGGAATTTTTATAAGCTAAATTGATATAAAAATGTGACAAGTCAATATTAGGTAATTTGGGAAAAATCTCACATTTTTGGAATCAATTACTCCATATAGTTCTGGACATATCTTAAACATACTAACTCCAAATTTGTCGGAGATCATAGATTTAGATTCTAGTCTTTAAGATCTTTCCGATGATATGTCACATGAGGGGGTTTTGACAAACTTTTGGACAAGTTCACCATGCTCCCATTTTTCAAATGGGAATGGGATTTTTCCCAAATTATCTAATATGGTGTTTGACGGTCTTGAATGTAGCCATATCTTCATCGTATAACTTAATCTAAGAAAACATTGAAACTGACTTAATCGTTAGATTTCTACATAGCAATACAATCAAATCAATCCTCTCAAATAGAAAAATAAGCATGCATGCCATATCCAAGATTCTTATCACATAAGTAAAGAATCATGTAATGTCAAACAAACATTCACACAATATAAATCTCTATCAATTAAAGCATCTCATCTCAATCAATCACAATGTATGTTTCTATCTCAAGATTCTATCATCATTACCATGCTTGACAACATGGTTACTCATAATGACCAAAATCCAACCAATCTAGGGCTTTCTCCGATGCCTGTCCACCCAACCTCCACACTGGACATCTCGGCCATTCCTGAGTATGCCTCTTTCTAAAACTCGTCCTCTTTGGGTTCTACCACATGGCTTCCATAGGGCATGAATCTCGTTCTCTGTCTGGCGTTCCCTGTCTAAGGATGGCCAGCATGCATATCAATCGTTCATACACAAGCATATACATCCTTCATTTTAAAAAAAAGCAATCTGAAGTCATACTTACCATCTTACACTATCTCTAGTCTATAATCTTTTAAGGCATGCATATTCAAGTCAATCAAAATTACCTTCAAGTATAAAACAAGCTTTTAATTCAAACACCCCTTAACTTCTCTTGGTCTTTTAAGGCACACAAGAATCTTTATTTTTAACAAAATCTATTATCATGTTCTAACTAGCGAGATAATCTCTAGTCACTATAGCTAAGTCTTAACTATGCTTATGCATTAGTCCATCCGGTTTATGCGTTAGTCCATCCGATCACTATAGATAAGATAGTCAATCTTGATGGCAATTTCTAAGGCAAAGCCTGACAACTTGTCTCTTTCGGAGAGTAATACCTTCCAATTTATTTAGAATTAGAGAAAAGTCAAAACTACAAAGTTTTAGGACTTCTAATTCTCTATAAAATATATCTCAGTGTGATGGTTCACTAAAAATGAGTTCTAAGGTCTCTTTGAGAGCATTCGAAATGGCCAAAGTTGTGTTTTCAGCATAAAACTGTAAAAAATAGCCAAGTGCTCCACTTTGAACTCGAATAACTCAAAAACAAAAGGGATTTGGCTTTCTAGCCTCTCATATGCTCTTGTAGAGTTTTCTGCCATCTAAAACTTTTGTCTTTATGTCAAAATCTGATTCTAAACACACGGAAAGATAAATGCTTCACAAAACAGTTCCTAATAAAGGTTATACCTAAAATTAATTCATAAACTAGTCAAATATTCTATCTTCTAATTCTTTACACACCAAAACTATTTATTCCATGAGTCTCATAGACCAAGATGATCATGTATAATTAATAAAATTAAGAACTACTCATCATTAAGCACGTCCTATATCGACTCGGATTCTCTCGTATACACTTATCGATTTATTTATTTCATATCAAAAGAATTTGAAGAAAAATAATAAAAAGAGAGTTTGTGTACTTCCCTGATATATTTGAAGATGTCTTGATTGAGTGGGAATCCATGTCTACTCTCAAGAAGTTGTGGAAGAGCAGTTTGTAGATTTAGCAAGCCTCTTAGATCTACTGTCAGGGGTGCAACGTGCAAGAGGTATAACTTCATGCACAATTATCAGAAGCTTGTCATGTGGGTACTTAAAATTACTAGAACATGTGTATTCTACAACCTAGTGTGGGCGAAATTGCCAAAATTAGCTGTATGTGAAAGTCAACTCCAAAAATACATCATGTTTTACTTTTTTATCAAATTTCCATTTGCATGTCCATCTACATACCTAAAGGCTTTCTTTACGCTGCACACTAACTAATTGAAAACTCGATCTTGAATTTTCACTTAATTTTAACACTTAGAATTTTTACTACTAAAAAACTACTCAAAATCTACTGGAATTCATTACCGAAATTTGTAGCATCTAATACTTAAGATTATCTTGAATCATAACTTGGTTAAAGTTAGAGGTATGTTACATTTTCCCCGTTATGAAATCGTCCTCCTCGACGATAAAAACATCTTATACGCAATCATTAGACCTTGAGAAATAGTTTTTTCTTATTCAACTATTCTACTTGATATAGTACTTGAGAAGTCATATACCTTTATCTTTCAAGAAAAGTATAATTTTGTCCTAAGATTTTTTCAAGTAGCCTTGGAATGAACGACTTGCTTATCTAAGATCTTACCTTGATATAAAAGCTCTTAACTTGATTCTTCATTTCTTTCCTATCTCTTCTTGGATAAAATCAGCATATTCGGTATTCACTGCATCTATTAGACTCTCAATACTATAGCATTCTTTTCTCTCAGTATTGTGCTCTCTTTCATTCATATCTCCGATAGATCTTATCTTGGATAAACGATTTAAAATATTAAGCTAGTCATGTATACTAAACTCTAGCGTAAGAGCTTACTAGTCTTAATTCTATAAGATTTAACTCCAAATAAGAAACTAGATAAATCTTGATCCATTACACAAAGTAACTTGATTTTGTGAATCAGTCACTATCCATGTCATAAATAAATCTTCTTGGAATCACAACTTAATAAACAATAATAACTTTGATTATCATCGCATTGTCTCAAACTTTAAGGTAATCAAACAATTTACAAACTCATATTTTTACTGTTCTTGTAGCTTTAGACTTAGTCAAATTTCTTCCACAAGAAAGCAATCCTCTATTATTTCTTGAATTAAAAAGCTTAGAAAGCAAAACACTCTCCAGCTTTACGAACAAATGTGGTTACATCATGTTTCTATTGATGGACTTGCAACCTCCACAATAGATATAGATTTCCAAACCTACATTTATTTACTTCACGATGATAATTTACTACTTAACAAGCAAATAGTATACTACATGAAATACTTTTCTTGATCTGGTGCGAAGAAGATATCATTCTAATTTTTACATCACATCTTTGACCTTGCAAGTAATAATCTTTACTATGATCTCCAATCATGCAAACCCGCTTCTCATGACACAATATCTTTGCCTTTCTAGGCACTAATCAATCTATCCCTAATATGGCATCATATCTTCCCAAAGCCAACACATGGAAATGATCTTTTGACTTGGGGTTATCTATGAATAAAAAGCATATTCTTGACATACTTCTTATATGTATGTTGCTTTCTCAAAGCAAGCTCTACCATAAGATACTTTTGGTAAAATTTAGTTATTCTTAACTATTTTACCACGTGGGGTGGTTGAAAACTATAAGTGCTTCCCGAGTCAATCAAAACTTGAAATACATTATTCACAATCTTGATAGGAATATTAATAATTGAAGCTCAATTTTCAGCCTTACCTGCAAGAATAACAGCATTGACATGTGCATATTCTTTAGTATCCTCTACGCCCACAGTTGCAATATCTTCTCCTCTTGCTCCACGAGTGTCATCGGTAGTTGAAAAATTCATGTATATTCTCTTTCATACTCTGCCTTGGTTTCTAATCTCCTGAAGTTAATCACTCACATACCTTTTGTGATGTTCGTTTGTTTTTTGCACTCAAAAGTTCGATGACCCTTTTGTAGAGAACCAAAACATTGGCCTTTACGCCATGCCTTTCCTACCATCTTTGGGGATAAATATATAAAATACTAGGGTTACCATTCTTCTTCTCGCTCATTTGCATTATCTTATTCTCCAAAAAAAATTTCCTTCTCCTTGACTTTGTCTATCATCAAAATTAAGACGATCTTGCATCTCTTTATCTTCTCCACCACTCCTTTTTTTCTTCATTCAAATCCATAGAAGCTCAAGTACGCACAGCTCTCATTCCTTTCTCTAAGCTAAGTCCTGATGCATACAATAACTCTAATAACTCTCTCAAGAGTTACACCCACAAAGAATAATGTGTAAAAGCTCCTCTTCTTGTCCTACGTTAACTACTGAATTTGTTTAATGTGTGGCCATCTTGTGATTGTATATCAAATCGTAAAAAAATTTAAAAAGAAAAGAATCTTCTCATTGTATCACAAAAATAAAGAATAATATGAGTCCCCCAAGACCTGCAACATCCGCAGTGCGGACTGCCCAACCTATGCTCTGATACCAACTATGATGGTCCCAAATCTAGCCATATCTTAATCGTACAACTTAATCTAAGCAAACATTGAAACTCACTTAATCGTGCTATTTTTACATAGTAGTATAATCAAATCAATCCTCTCAAATAGCAAAATAAGCATGCATGCCATATCCAAGATTCTTATCACATACGTAAAGAATTTTTTAAGGCATGCATATTCAAATCAATCAAAATTAACTTCAACTATAAAACTAGCTTTTAATTCAAACAGTCCTTAACTTCTCTTAGTCTTTTAAGTCACATGAGAATCTATGTTTTTAACAAAATCAATTATCATGTTCTAACTAGCAAGATAATCTCTAGTCACTATAGCTAAGTCTTAACGATGCTTATGCATTAGTCCATCCGGTCGATGCCTTAGTCCATCTGATCTATACAGATCTATACAGATAAGATAGTCAATCTTGATGGTAATTTCTAAGGCAAATCCTGACAACTGGTCTCTTTGGGAGAGTAATACCTACCAATCTGTTTGGAATTAGAGAAAAGTCAAAACTATAAAAAGTTTTAGGACTTCTAATTCTCTATAGAACATTTCTTAGTGATGGCTCTCTAAAAATGAGTTCTAAGGTCTCTCTGAGAGCATTCGAAATGGCCAAAGTTGTATTTTCAGCATAAAATTGTAAGAAAAAGCCAAGTGCCCCACTTTGTTGCACTCGAATAACTCAAAAACGAAAGGGATTTGGCTTTTTAGCGTCTCATACACTCCTGTAGAGTTTTCTGCCATCTAAAACTTTTGTCTTTATGTCAAAATCTGATTCTAAACACACGAAAAGATAAATGCTTTGCAAAATAGTCCCTAATAAAGGTTATACCTAAAATGTAGTCACAAACTAGTCAAATATTCTACTTCAAATTCTTTACCCCACCAAAACTATTTATTCCATGAGTCTCATAGACCAAGATGATCATGTATACATAATAAAGTTAAGAATTACTCATCATTAAGCACACCCTATACCAACTCGGATTCTCTTGTATTCACTTATCGATTTATTTATTTCATATCAAAAGAATTTGAAGAAAAATAATAAAAAGAGAGTTTGTGTACTTCCGCAATATATTTGAAGATGTCTTGATTGGTTGGGAATTCATATCTACTCTCAAGAAGTTGTGGAAGAGCTGTTTGTAGATTTGGCAAGCCTCTTAGATCTGTTGTGAGGGGTGCAACCTGCAATAGGTATAACTTCGTACACAATTATAAAAAACTAGTCGTGTGGGTACTTAAAATTTCTAGAACATGTGCAGTCTACAACAACCTGGCGTGTGCGAAGTTGCCAAAATTAGCAGTATGTGGTGAAAGTCGACTCCAAAAATAGGTTACGTTTTACTTTTTTATCAAATTTCGATTTGCATGTCCATCTACACACTTAAATTCTTTCTTTGAGCACACTAACTAATTGAAAACTCAATCTTGAATTTTCACTTAATTTTAACACTTAGAATTTTTACTACTAAAACCTACTTGATTTCATTACTGAAATCTGTAGCATCCAAAACTTAAGATTATCTTTAATCATAACTTGGTTAAACTTAGAGTTATGTTACAAAAAACCTTGCACACACAAATACATAAATTGATAAACAAGAAAATAGAATTGGATCACATAAATAAATTGCAACATAGAGCATGATAGATAATAATCTTCAATAGTAGACATGAGTGAGAGAGAGAAAGAAATATATAGAGTACACCGTCAACACTCTCACACCGAGCACAATCATCCCCCCCCATGCATGAGTATTTAAATGTATTAATTTTGTTTTAGGCCAAAGTGACCTATTTACAAGAAGTGTCCTTCTACAAATATTAAAGAAGGTAATTCAATCTTAGATAAAATAAAACAACTTAATTTTATCTATTTTTAGGCCTGCAAAACTAATGTATGTCAAAAGTACTCCTCTCATGCATTGAATTCTAAAGAAAGTCACAACATAAATATTAGATCGTATAAATGTCTAATTTTGCATACTTTTTTGTTATTTACAGTCTTGTCCAAATACCTCCACTCATTTCAACTTTGCTAAAAATATAATATCGCCATAAATATAATGATGCCAAAATGTGTACCAATATGCACGCCAAAAATGTGTAACCATCATCATGTCGCCCGCACAAGCCCTGCCAACCACTGATCCATTGTTACATACCTCTGAGATTAATCGAGTTATGATTAAAGATAATCCTAAGTTTTGGATGCTACAGATTCCAGTAATAAATTCCAACAGGTTTCTAGTGGTTTTTTAGCAGTAAAGATTCTCAGTGTTAAAATTAAGTAAAAATTTCAGATTGAGTTTAGTTAGCATACTCAAAAGAAGCCTTTAAGTGTGTAGATGGACATGCAAATCAAAATTTTATAAAAAAGTAAAACATGACCTATTTTTAGAGACGACTTTCACATAGAGTAGATTTTAGTAATTTCACCCGCGCGGCGGCAGGTTGTAGACCGTACATATTCCGATAATTTTAAGTATCCATCAAGCTAGTATCTGATAACTGTGCGCGGAGTTACACCTATTGCAGATTACAACCCTGAGAGCAAATTTGAGAGGCTTGCCAAGTCTAGAAGCAGCTCTTCCACAACTTCTGGAGAGTAGACATGGATTCCCAATCAATCAAGACATCAGCAAATATATCGGGGAAGTACACAAACACTCTTTCTATTATTTTTCTTTAAATTCTTTTGAGATTAAATAAATATATTGATAAGCGTGTATATGGGAGAATTTGAGTCGATGTATGGCATGCTTAACCATGGGAATGATGGGAAAACACCACGAGAAGAGAAGAGGGGGGGTTCCCGTAAAGAATCCATAACATTCAGTCAATGTATCCATAACCTTCTGTCAATGTATTTGCATACTAAATACCCTTTTTGTATCCATAACATTTGATCAATGTATCTGCATACTAAATTCCCTTTTTGTTTGATTTTGGACATTTTTTAGAGTAATTCTTTATTACTACGTGTGTCTCTATATCTTTCAATTAATCTTTGAGCTTTTTTTTAATAAGTGGCTAAGTCTCTTGGGAAGGTATTGATGACACCACCTTTCTACCTTACCCTTTAATGAACACAAAAGGTAATCCAAATAACTCTCTTCAATCCCGTTAAGTTGTGTCCACTTTTAGAATGCTTGCATTTGTACTTTTGTATCCCATTTAAGTATTGGACTCACCATTTTGATTGTCCCTTAACTGGATTTTGTTTTCTTGTTCTCATCTATGCAAAGTAGAAGAATCGAGGGTGACTATCCCCTCGCTCATGTCTTCTTGAAATTTTTCTTATGAACTGGATAAGTGTGTGACGAAGGTCCAAACCTTGGGGTTAAGCCGCCTCAAAGGGAAATCTAGTCAATGGTTTCAATCACTAAGATTGATGGCCAATGATGAGATTTAGAAGCTCATAAATTATAGATTTACTTACAAAAATGAAGCATATAGAATGATTTTTATAATTATGCTCCATATTTTTTAACATCTGCTCAATCTAAGGTTTTCTTAAAAAGAATATTTTGGAACCTTACTTTTTAATCTTACACTAAATCATTGTAGTTTTAGGTTTAGTTTTATTTCCATTGCAATTGAGCAGAGATTACATAGCATATTTCACCTATCCTCTTCCCCCAGACAAAGGAAGACTGGCTCCAAGATACATGGTGCCCTAGTTGCATACAGGCTTTCATCATTGCTTGAGTAGTGCATCCTTTTGGGGGCAGCTTCTCCAAGATTTGCTTTCCTATCCACACCTTCACCACTGGTGGTCCAGTCCCCAGGGGGTTTTCTTTGAAGGCTACAAAAGTAAAGGAGGGGTGTTTGACTTTTCGGTACCATCTTCTAGTCTTTGGCCCAAATTTTGGAGAGCTTTGCCTTCACTTCATACCTTGGATACCCCTGCGAGAGGAACGTGCCCCGTTCGATTGAGCATGCACGCGAGAATTAAAAGGTCACGTCGTTCACTCACCTCAAGAGTAGAGTTGTCTCCCTTAGCTATATTGTTAATTGTATTTCTAAGTTGAAGTGGACCTGCAAGGTTTATTGGTTTTCATTGTCTATCGTTCCCACTGCAGCAGCTTTAGCTTTTCTAGGGAGGACAACGATAGCAAACATGATTTTATAACTTATATAAAGAATAATATAGCATGTGAATAATAATGACCAGTCTAATGATGTTTGAGAGGCTTTCCTCTTTTTGGGGGAGGTGGTAAAGAAGTCCCGAGTGACACCAACTTTGGTTGAAACGTGGCGCATGCGTATATAAGGAGACCACAAATTCTATTAGACCGGGAATGTACGCACGATGTGCATGTTACTGGGCGCGAGAGAGACAAGGGCAAAGGTTGTGTTTGAAGCGGAACTAGAATATTAGTCGGATATCAGTCGTGAGACTTCGTGACAAAGTTCGATTGTGCACACCAACCAGTTCATGAGGATCTGCTAGACTTCGGTCTGCAGCCGTCGTCCAGTAAGTCCTCAGTACGAGCACGTTAATCTCTCTGTATGATTTATATACCATACTATTGTATGGTTATATATGTGTATAATTATATCCTAACGCAAGAACATAAATAATAAAGTCACATATATTGAATTTAGTCCAAAATCGATATAGTATAGTTCGCATAATTTATACACTTTCTCCACACAAATTATATCGAGAGAACATTTTATTGGTGGCCATAATATTATATTATATTTATATTTATATAATATTGACAGCAGCACTAGTTGTGTGATGGAATCGCAGGCGTCCTCTCAGGAAAACGGAGGCACTAGTAGTACTGACTAGTCGTAGGCAAGACTAGTAATTGGGAGGCCTGCTGCTAGCGCATTATAAAAGCAAGCAGCGCTGCGCCCCTCTAATACAGCACAGCCAGCCATATCACAATTAAGCCACCCCCTTGGGCTGAGCTACACACAGCGAGCGCAGTACTGTCCGAAATTATAGTAGCCTCTGCCTGCTCTGCTCGTCTCGTCTCCTGCGCTAGCTAGCTCGCCGCCGCCATGCCGATCTCCACCACCAATGGCGCCGCATGCAAAGCCAAATTAGCCAAAGCCCAAGCCGATGGCCCTGCCAGCGTGCTCGCCATGGGCAGCGCCACCCCTCCGCACCTCTTCAAGCAGCACGAGTACCCGGACTTCTACTTCAACGTCACCAACAGCAACCACATGACCGACCTCAAGCAAAAGTTCCAGCGCATTTGTAAGCCCCCTCATATATACTAATATATATAATTGCAATAATACTGTATAATAATAGGCAGGTGAGACGCAACTCCAAGCTAACGTTGCTCTCCTCTGTACGTACGTACTACTGCAGGTGACAGATCAGGCATCCAGAAGAGGCACATGTACCTGAACGAGGAGATTCTGCGGGCCAACCCGAGCATGTGCGACTTCTGGGGCCAGTCCTTGGATGCGAGGCAAGAGCACATGGTGGAGGAGATACCCAGGCTTGGTGGGGAAGCTGCCCTCAAGGCGTTGGAGGAGTGGGGCCGCCCCAAGTCCTGCATCACCCACCTTGTCTTCTGCTCAACGGGCGGCATGGACTTGCCCGGGGCGGACTGGGCTCTCACCAAGCGTCTGGGTTTGCGCCACAATATCAAGAGGCTGATGCTGTACTCGCAGGGCTGCTTTGGTGGAGGCACGGCCCTCCGCATGGCCACGGAGCTGGCCGAGAACAACAAGGGCGCACGCGTGCTAGTGGTCTGCAGTGAGATCACCGTGGTGACCTTTCGTGGGCCTAATGAGACCCATATCGACAGCCTTGTGGGTCAGGCTTTGTTCAGCGACGGTGCCTCCGCCCTCATCGTCGGCTCCGACCCCATCGCTCACGTGGAGAAGCCCTGGTTTCAGGTTCACTGGACCGGCTCCTACATCTTGCCCGACAGTGATGGTGCCATCCAAGGCCACTGGAAGCAAATCGGCCTCACATTCCACCTCCACAAAACCGTTCCACAGCTTGTCTCTCAGAACCTGCCTGCCGTCTTGCAAGATGCCCTGGATAATGTCCATGATGATGATGGCCATGCCCCTAGTCCCAATGACATCTTCTGGATCACGCACCCAGGTGGCCCCGCCATTCTAAACCAAATGGAGCAGGCACTCAAGCTCAAACCCGAGAAACTCGCAGCCACTAGACAAGTGCTCGCTGAATACGGCAACATGTCCAGCGCTTGTGTTTTCTTCATCATGGAGCAGATGCGGCGCAACTCTCTGGAAAAGAAGCTCGCCACTTCTGGCGAGGGCTTCGATTGGGGGGTGCTCGTCAGCTTTGGCCCGGGTGTGACTTGCGAGGCTCTTCTCCTTAAGAGCCTCCCCCTTGCTTAAACTACTCGGCTAGAAGTGAAAATATGAGAGGATTTTACCCTAGGAAGATTCAGGCCAAGGCACCTTCATTCATTCTAGTTTTCCTTAAATAAAGATACAACTAGAAAGGCTATGGCATGTGGGCACTCGTAGAGTTGGTTGGGTCTATTGCAAGATGATGATTAGTAGCGTGTGTGGTTCATCTTCTTGGCATTTCTACGTTCTTTCCGGCCCATGATAACATGTCTTTTTCTTGCCATTTCTACTAAGTCTCTATATGCGTGCCCTCTTATCATATAAGAGACATATTGAATTTCATAATTATAAAATTTCTTGTTTTTAGTATTTACCTCATGGAGATGCTATGAATTTTGTGAAGAAGGATTAATATTATCATGACAAAGAGAGAGAGAAAGAGAGAGAGAGAGAGAGAGAGAGAGAGAGAGAGCATGCCGTGTCACGAGCATCAATATAGAATCCATTTTCCTTCGCTAAAGTCATATTATCTAGGTTGAGATGTCCTAAAATCTTGAGTACACGGCAGTGGCCACTCTCTTGCTTTGAACGCTATTCCTTTGCCATGCTACATCTTATAGTATTTGTAATAACACGCCCAATTAATTTACACTCATCTTTCTCTTATTTCTCTTCTTTCTTCTTTTTCTTTACATTCAGAGAGGAAGAAGAATATAAGATTTTATGTTTCTTCTACCGCGACTTCTCATCAAGAATAAGATAATAAGACAGAAAAAGAACAAGAAAAGAGAAACTTACCAATGGATAAAGAGATATTGTTGGACAATAAACACACTTAGAACCTTATTTTTGAGAAAATAAAGATAAAGCCTAACAAAAAAGATAGAAGCTTAAACCAAAAATATAATTTACTTGATGAGATTGTTTCTTATTGTGTAAATAACTTCAAGTATATAATTGAGAGATGAATGGTGTTGCATAGAGGAATAATTGATACATTTTACAAATTGCTAAAGCCATGTTGGAACAAAAATGTATGCTCATTATTGGGCAAAAGCTTGCAATTATGCTGTGTTTGACTTATGGATGTGATGTTGAAGATATAG
Source organism: Cibotium barometz (assembly GCF_041138505.1). Classification (NCBI taxonomy): domain Eukaryota; kingdom Viridiplantae; phylum Streptophyta; class Polypodiopsida; order Cyatheales; family Cibotiaceae; genus Cibotium; species Cibotium barometz. The sequence continues at coordinate 49,918,462 of NC_141048.1, read as the reverse complement.
AATGATGGAGATCAAGCTGTATAGGTACCAAGAAGAGGGTCACTCATTCAGAGGTTAACTTATGATACCTTTCTATCTCCACATTACGCTTTTATAGTAGCTATATCATAATGGAATGAACTTGAAGCGAGTATCCTTGTCGGCAGATATAGTAGCTTCCTTTAGAAACATTTTTCAATAGGCTTTCAAGGAGAGTGGAACTTCGACAAGCAGTTGAGATTTAGTACTTAAAGAGGCATAATCTTGAGAGCAAGGTAAGATTTTAATGACAAGTTCCATTCCATTCTTTCCTATCTATGAATGAGTAGAGTTTTACATAGGTATAAAGGGGGACTCAAACATAGGTTTACTTGACCAAAGTGTGCTAGTGGTTGGTTAAATCATAGGCTTCTTTAACTATTTGCTTACCTTTTCCATATTGAAGAACAAAGGGCTGGTTCCTCCTCTATACTTGTCATTGTGCTCCTATTTTGAATCTCTGCGCATGATAATGTTTATTTTCTAGTTTCTTTATGGTGCTCCAGTAAAACTTTAACATCTTGAAGATCTTTGTAAATAACTTAACATAAAAGAAAAGCTAGCTTCAAAAAATGCACTTTCTTCACACATGCAAGTGTGGGCTTCCAAAAACATACCTCCCTCTCGCAAACCTATGTGGGCACATTAATCTTGATCAAAACTTTTGCAAGGAAACTTTCGTTTTACCAACCTTGAGAGAATTTATGACATCAACAATTCACTCAATTATAGACACAAAAATTCATGTATTGAAAAAACTTATTTTACATGTGCATCCCCTTTAAAACTTTTTCGTTCTCACTGAGAAAATTTCATCACTTCATGATTTTGCACACTATATATACTACTCATAACATTATCGATTAGACATCTTAGCCAAAACATGCACTTATAAATTATCTATAAAGATTTTGTTTATGCATCATAGCAACGCCCTCTTATACCATGAAGGTGTTTAAGCCTTATTTATCCCAAATATTAAGCATAGGTTAGAATTTATCTTTGTTTCAAACATTCGTTTGGATTTTGTAACATCAAATGAAAGCTTGATCTTGGTAATGGCTATAAAGCAAACACAATGGTTCACACCATTTTATTGGATGTTTTGAAGTGGGGTTGACTACTTGTTTACATCAACAAGGTTCTTTAAAAGGCATGCTTGGTCTTAGGATCATCTAGTGGTGTACAAATCATGCAAAGTGCTACTCTCCCTCAATCTATTGTGCACATTGCTCAATGTTAATGAAACAAGTAATAAGCCTTATAAGGCTTTACAAAATCATGTTTAATATCTAGCCTTGAGATCTTAGCTACCAACCCTTATCACAAAAAACATGTGATTGTCTTCATCGTAGTAGATTATGCTTTGAGCATAGTGTAGTTTTCACAGGTTTAATTAAAAACTAATAATGAAAATAAAAATTAATGGGTAGGAACTTGGGTAAACGAAAGACAAATTGTGTAATGGTTTAAATGCTATTAAACAAGGGAAAGGCTTTTATACCGAATTGATATAACACTAGTGTGGTGGATATGATCAATGAGGGGATGAAGAGACTAATGACTTGATTAATGAACGTGAAATGTGAACACTTTAATAAGAATCAAGCAAAGAACAACCTTTCTTTGCAATTACTTGTATTTATTTACAAAACAAAGGAGTAGCATTCATGTTGTTCAAACATTATTAGTTTTAACTTGATGGAGATGCTATGAATTTTGTGAAAAAGGATATATCATAATATGACAGAGAGAGAGAGCCATGCCACTAGCATCAATATAAAATCCAATTGCCTTCGACAAAGTCATGTTATCTAGGTTGAGAGATCCTAAAACCTTGTGCACACGATGGTGGGCACTCTATTGAATTGAATGATATTCCTTCCCAGTCTATGTCTTGTATTATTTATACTAACATGCCTACTTAATTTACTCTCCACTTCCTCTCCTTTCTTCGTTTTTATTTACATATGGAGAGGAAAACGAATAAAAAGATTTCATTTTTCTTCTACTTCGACTTCTCATCAAACATAAGGTAATATGACAAGGAGAGAAGAACAAAATAAGAATAAGAAAAGAGAAACCTATGTTCTTGTGAACATCTTCGCGCATGCATCCCTCAACTCAGCATAGTTAGAAAAATGGTCATCATCAAATTGCATGAGCCAATCCATTAGAATATCTTCAAAGGTGGTAGCAAATTGATCTCTCTTTAGATCCTTTAAGAGTTCTCTTATTGGCTTATAGACCTTCCATGCCTGCTCAAATGTATTTATGTGGATGTGAGGGTCATTTGACTTTGCACCCTTAATCATCGGGAAGTGATTATTTGTTCAAGTTTTTAGCTATTTTAAACCACACTTCGACCTTTGTGCTTTGTCAAGTCAACACTTCTGTGAGTTTTTAGTGCCACTCATATCCTATTTCATCTAGTTTTCTCAACATTGTATTGAACTGCTTCTCCTCATAAAAACACTCCTAGTTTTGAGTTGTTGATGTCATTATCCTGTGTGCAAGTTGATGATGCCATTGAGAATCTGATTCTAATTCTGAAGTATCATTGGAGGTGCTCTTATCACACAAGTAAAGAATCATGTAATCTCAAACAAACATTCACACAATATAAATCTCTATCAATTAAAGCATCTCATCTCAAGCAATCACAATGTATGTTTCTATCTCAAGATTCTATTATCATTACCATGCTTAACAACATGGTTACTCATAATGATCAAAATCCAACCAATCTAGGGCTTTCTCCGATGCCTGTCCACCACCCAACCTCCACATTGGACATCTCAGCCATCTCGAGTATGTCTCTTTCTTAAGCTCGTCCTCTCTGGGATCTACCACATGGCTTCTAGAGGGCATAAATCTCGTTCTTTGTCTGACGTTCCCTGTCTAAGGACGACCGGCATGCATATCAATCATTCATACACATGCATATCAATCCTTCATTTTAAAAAAAAGCAATCACAAGTCATACTTACCATCTTACACTATTACTAGTCCATAATCTTTTAAGGCATGCATATTCAAATCAATCAAAATCAACTTCAAGTATAAAACAAGCTTTTAATTCAAACAGTCCTTAACTTCTCTTAGTCTTTTAAGTCACACGAGAATCTTTATTTTTAACAAAATCAATTATCATGTTCTAACTAGCGAGATAATCTCTAGTCACTATAGCTAAGTCTTAACTATGCTTATGCATTAGTCCATCCGGCTTATGCGTTAGTCCATCCGGTTTATGCGTTAGTCCATCCAATCAATATAGATAAGATAGTCAATCTGGATGGAAATTTCTAAGGCAAATCCTGACGTTTCTTTCGGAGAGTAATGCCTTCCAATTTATTTAGAATTACACAAAAGTCAAAACTACAAAGTTTTAGGACTTCTAGTTCTATATAAAACATATCTGAGTGATGGTTCTCTAAAAATGAGTTCTAAGGTCTCTTTGAGAGCATTTGAAATGGCCAAAGTTGTGTTTTCAGCATAAAACTATAGAAAACAGCCAAGTGTTCCACTTTGTACTCGAATAACTCAAAAACGAAAGGGATTTGGCTTTCTAGCCTCTCATACGCTCTTGTAGAGTTTTCTGCCGTCTAAACTTTTGTCTTTATGTCAAAATCTAATTCTAACCACACGGAAAGATAAATGCTTTGCAAAACAATTCCTAATAAAAGTTATACCTAAAATTTTATCACACAAACTAGTCAAATACTCTATCTTCTAATTCTTTGCCCCACCAAAACTATTTATTCCATGAGTATCATAGACCAAAGAAATCATGTATAATTAATAAAGTTAAGAATTGCTCATCATCATTAAGCACGCCCTATATCGACTCGGATTTATTTATTTCAGATATCGAAAGAATTTGAAGAAAAATAATAAAAAGAGAGTTTGTGTACTTCCCTGATATATTTGAAGATGTCTTCATTAATTGGGAATCCATGTCTACTCTCAAGAAGTTGTGGAAGGGCTATTTGTCTCTTTATATTCTAATCCTCCATGACATATATGTTTGGGAGGTCGATGTGACTTATGAAACTCCTTCTACATCTACATGAGTTTTAGCAAATTTGTCAAATTTTCAACATGTACTCACTACCTTCATCACTTCTCAAGACTTTGAACTTATAAATAATAATAACATTAGTTTTTTATAAAAAATTTAAATTCAACAAACTTCTTAGAAGCTTCACTATTATGTTTAACGAATTAGATCCATAACGTCCTTGTGCAATCATGAATTGAGGTGATATAATAATGAGATCCACCAATGCTTGGCATTTTTTTTGGTTGGATCCCGTATCTTTTTAAGCCTCAAATAATGAGAAGAAGTTTAGCCTTAATACTTCATTTAACTTCCAACAAACATGGACTGATAATGTTGGATAAGTCCTTGTCTTTGAAGTTAGCTGGTCCTTCTACCTTCATACATTTATATGACCCAATATCTTATGCCATTGCTCAAACTTTGGTAGACTATTGTTCTTTACATAAGAGCACACTTGTTCTTCTTCTTCAGAGGTGGTCTCATACTTCTTCTTCTTCATCTTCTTTTCCTCCTTATTAGAGTCACTATGTGACTAAGATTGTGTCTTGGTTCTTCTTGCCTTTCGTTCCTTTATCAACAAACCTGATGGTGTTCTTAATAAAATCTTCCAAGATCTTTGTAGGATTATATTGTTCCATTTTCTTGATGTCCTTGTCCCTCAGGCCATTGGTAGCAAATCATCTAAGGTTTTGCACCATTGGCGGGTTTTCCACTTTCTGGGCCTTTTCCTTGATTCGGTGTCATCATGGAAAGAGGGAATTTTTATAAGCTAAATTGATATAAAAATGTGACGGTCTCGAATGTAGCCATATCTTAATCGTATAACTTAATCTAAGAAAACATTGAAACTGACTTAATCGTTAGATTTCTACATAGCAATACAATCAAATCAATCCTCTCAAATAGAAAAATTAGCATGCATGCCATATCCAAGATTCTTATCACATAAGTAAAGAATCATGTAATCTCAAACAAACATTCACAGAATATAAATCTCTATCAATTAAAGCATCTTATCTCAATCAATCACAATGTGTTTCTATCTCAAGATTCTATCATCATTACCATGCTTGACAACATGGTTACTCATAATGACCAAAATCCAACCAATCTAGGGCTTTCTCCGATGCCTATCCACCCAACCTCCACACTGGACATCTCGGCCATTCCTGAGTATGCCTCTTTCTAAAACTCGTCCTCTCTGGGTTCTACCACATGGATTCCAAAGGGCATAAATCTCGTTCTCTGTCCGGCGTTCCCTATCTAAGGACGGCCAGCATGCATATCAATCATTCATACACATGCATATAAAAAAAAAGCAATCAGAAGTCATACTTACCATCTTACACTATCTCTAGTCCATAATCTTTTAAGGTATGCATATTTAGATCAATCAAAATAAACTTCAAGTATAAAACAAGCTTTTAATTCGAACAATCCTTAACTTCTCTTGGTCTTTTAAGTCACACAAGAATCTTTTTTTTTACAAAATCAATTATCATGTTCTAACTAGCGAGATAATCTCTAGTCACTATAGCTAAGTCTTAATCTCTAGTCACTATAGCTAAGTCTTAACTATGCCTGCCGTCTTGCAAGATGCCCTGGATAATGTCAATGATGATGATGGCCATGCCCCTAGTCCCAATGACATCTTCTGGATCACGCACCCAGGTGGCCCTGCCATTCTAAACCAAATGGAGCAGGCACTCAAGCTCAAACCCGAGAAACTCGCAGCCACTAGACAAGTGCTCGCTGAATACGGCAACATGTCCAGCGCTTGTGTTTTCTTCATCATGGAGCAGATGCGGCGCAACTCTCTGGAAAAGAAGCTCGCCACTTCTGGCGAGGGCTTCGATTGGGGGGTGCTCGTCAGCTTTGGCCCGAGTGTGACTTGCGAGGCTCTTCTCCTTAAGAGCCTCCCCCTTGCTTAAACTACTCGGCTAGAAGTGAAAATATGAGAGGATTTTACCCTAGGAAGATTCAGGCCAAGGCACCTTCATTCATTCTAGTTTTCCTTAAATAAAGATACAACTAGAAAGGCTATGGCATGTGGGCACTCGTAGAGTTGGTTGGGTCTATTGCAAGATGATGATTAGTAGCGTGTGTGGTTCATCTTCTTGGCATTTCTACGTTCTTTCTGGCCCATGATAACATGTCTTTTTCTTGCCATTTCTCCTAAGTCTCTATATGTGTGCCCTCTTATCATATAAGAGACATATTGAATTTCATAATTATAAAATTTCTTGTTTTTAGTATTTACCTCGTGGAGATGCTATGAATTTTGTGAAGAAGGATTAATATTATCATGACAAAGAGAGAGAGAAAGAGAGAGAGAGAGAGAGAGAGCATGCCGTGTCACGAGCATCAATATAGAATCCATTTTCCTTCGCTAAAGTCATATTATCTAGGTTGAGATGTCCTAAAATCTTGAGCACACGGCAGTGGCCACTCTCTTGCTTTGAACGCTATTCCTTTGCCATGCTACATCTTATAGTATTTGTAATAACATGCCCAATCAATTTACACTCCTCTTTCTCTTATTTCTCTTCTTTCTTCTTTTTCTTTACATTCAGAGAGGAAGAAGAATAGAAGATTTTATGTTTCTTCTACCACGACTTCTCATCAAGAATAAGATAATAAGACAGAAAAAGAACAAGAAAAGAGAAACTTACCAATGGATAAAGAGATATTGCGAGTCCCTGTTGGACAATAAACACACTTAGAACCTTATTTTTGAGAAAATAAAAATAAAACCTAACAGAAAAGATAGGATCTTAAACCCAAAATATAATTTACTTGATGAGATTGTTTCTTATTGTGTAAATAACTTCAAGTATATAATTGAGAGATGAATGGTGTTGCATAAAGGAATAATTGATACATTTTACAAATTGCTAAAGCCATGTTGGAACAAAAATGTATGCTCATTATTGGGCAAAAGCTTGCAATTATGCTGTGTTTGACTTATGGATGTGATGTTGAAGATATAGAATGATGGAGATCAAGCTGTATAGGTACCAAGAAGAGGGTCACTCATTCAGAGGTTAACTTATGATACCTTTCTATCTCCACATTACGCTTTTATAGTAGCTATATCATAATGGAATGAACTTGAAGCGAGTATCCTTGTAGGCAGATATAGTAGCTTCCTTTCGAAACATTTTTCAAAAGGCTTTCAAGGAGAGTGGAGCTTCGACAAGCAGTTCAGATTTGGTACTTAAAGAGGCATAATCTTGAGAGCAAGGTAAGATTTTAATGACAAGTTCCATTCCATTCTTTCCTATCTATGAATGAGTAGAGTTTTACATAGGTTTACTTTACATAGGTATAAAGGGGGACTCAAACATAGGTTTACTTGACTAAAGTGTATATTCTACATTTGAATTTCTTGATTCAAAATCCGTGGGAAAATTTCTCTCTTTATATTGTAATCCTCCATGACATATATATTTGGGAGGTCGATGTGACTTATGAAACTCCTACATCTACATGAGTTTTAACAAACTTGTCAAATTTTCAAGACATGTACTCACTACCTTCAGCACTTCTCAAGACCTTGAACTTATAATTACATTAGTTTTCTACAAATTTTTTAAATTCAACAAACTTCTTAGAAGCTTCACTTTTATGTTTAACATATTAGATTCATAACGTCCTTGTGCAATCATGAATTGAGGTGATATAATAATGAGATCCACCAATGCTTGGCAATTTTTCTTTTTGTTGGATCCCGTATCTTTTTAAGCTTCAAATAATGAGAAAAAGTGTAGCCTTAATACTTCATTTAATTTCCAACAAACATGGACTGATAATGTTGGACAAGTCCTTGTCTTTGAAGTTAGCTAGTCCTTCTACCTTCATACATTTGTGTCTTATGCCATTGCTCAAAGTTTGGTAGACTATTGTTCTTTACATAAGAGCACACTTTGTGCTATAAAATAACATCCAAAACAAACATTATACCATCTTTGTTAGCTTTGCCCAAAACCTTACAATTATTGTTGTGCTCTTACAGCATGCATTCATATGAATTGAGAATAACCTCCAAATTTCTTTCCTCAATCTCACCAACTTACACAATATTTTTTATTATACTTGGTACACACAATACATCATGCAGATATTTCACAACATTATTTCAAAAATCAACTACTATGTCACCTACAAGAGTAGTAGAATGTGTTGTCATATTTTGTGGACACAAATGCAAGAACCTTAATTTATTTCTTATATGAAAACCATACTTCATGAGAATTTATATGGTAAGAACACTTATCATCAAATGGCTCTTCAGTTATAACACTAACCATATGTTGCATTAGAAAGTATGTGTTTGTCACCGTTGTTTTAAGTTGATGATGTATGACTACCTTTATTAAAATTTTCTTCTCGCACATCTCTTTATCTTGATTAAAATTACCTTCTTTCACATATTTTTATCTTGAAAAATAATATTTTATGACATGACCTGGCTTATAATAGTAGTGATACATTGGCCTTTGATTTCAGAAATTTAAAAAACACCTCTTATATCTTGATATGCATAACATGTACCTCATTCTATTGTTGAAATTTTGAAGCTCCCCTTTTCTATCGCATTCTAAAAATCTACTGTTACTTGTTGAATGTTTGAAGCTCACCTTGCCTCTTGAATTCTAAAAACCTTACTTGTTTTGTGATCCTCGGCAATTTCCAAGAATTTTAATGTTGGGTTTGATATGAAGTTTGATTAGCTCTTCCATATGAGTCAGAGCCGCTTCCTTTATTTCTTTTTCCGCTATAATTTTTAAGAAAATGATTTCATTCTGACCATACTAATTATTATAAGACTTTGATGTACCTCCAAGAATGTGTTCTTCTCGGGTCGTCTTTTATAATGAGATCCTTAAAAGTAGGTAACTCTTCTTTCACCATGATAAATGAATAAAACAATTTATATTCACAACAAAAGCTATTCAAGCATGCTTGAAACACAATTCTTTAACATAATTTGAGATAGAAATATTTTAGCTTTTAACATTATTCACGACTCTACTTTCAATTGCATTCTACGTGAATTGGACACACTCTTATACATGTTTGCAAGAATATCCCATAGTTCTTCAATTAAATCACAATGTTCAATGTGAGGTGTGATTACTTGCCTTACATTTTGCTCATCATTGTTTTGTTCTTGAGATTCAAATTCTTGAGCTCCATGTGCTAGTGGTTGGCTAAATCGTAGGCTTCTTTAACTATTTGCTCATCTTTCCCATAATGAAGAACAAAGGGCACGTCCTCCTCTATACTTGTCAGTGTGCTCCTATTTTGAATCTCTGCACATGATAATGTTTGTTGTCTAGTTTCTTTATGGTGCCCCAATAAAACTTTAACATTTTGAAGATCTTTGTAAACAACTTAACATAAAAGAAAAGGCTTCAAAAAATTGACTTTCTTCACACATGCAAGTGTGGACTTCCAAAAACATACCTGCCTCTCGCAAACCTATGTGGGCACATTAAACTTGATCAGAACTTTTGCAAGGAAACTTTAGTGTATTAATGACATCATCAATTCACTCAATTATAGACACAAAAATTCATGCATACAAAAAACTTATTTTACATGTATAGCCCCTTCAAAACTTTTCTGCTGAAAACTTCATCACTTCATGTTTCAAACATTCATTTGGATTTTGTAACATCAAATGAAAGCTTGATCTTGGCAATGGCTATAAAGTAAACACAATGGTTCACACCATTTTGTTGGATGTTTTTAAGTGGGGTTGACTACTTGTTTACATCAACAAGGTTCTTTAAAAGGCATGCTTGGTCTTAGGCACTACAAGAGCTTGAGGGCATACCGACGCTTAAATACCGACGTAAATGTCGAACGTCGGTATGTCCGTCGTAATGTTGAAGGAGTATTGTAGGGCGGGGTTTTTTCAAATTTTCGTGTCCCGACGCGTATACCGACGCCTATACCGACGCATATTCCGACGCGTATACTGACGCACATTCCGTGGCATATACCGACGTATATTCCGACGCATATTCCGTAGCATATACCGGCGCTCGTAAGTTTTTCACAGCCGAGAGCCTATTTTCTGATTTTTTCGCACAGGAGGACGCGTTACAGCTAGAGAAGGTCTCTTTCTCTCCCTCTTCTCTTTCTCTCCCTCTCCTCTTTTTTCCTCTCTCCTCTTTTCTCCTTCTTTCTTCTTTTCTCCTCTTCTCCTTCTCCTAATATGTTCTTGCAATTGCTTTTACTTTTTAATTTAAGAATTAGGATGTTTAGGGTTTTGTGTTTTTTTGGCTCTCTATGCATGTTGAGAGCTCTCTATGTATGCATAGATCTCCTAATGCATGCATAGAGATTTTAGGGTTTTGTATTAGTTCTTTTTCTTGTGTTTAATTTACTAATTAGTTTGTTTAATATTTTGTTTTGCAGCTCTTTCACCTCACCAATCTTTCACCAATCCTCTCCAGCTTTGCAAAAAAGAGGTAGATCCTCTTTCGATTTTTCTTGTTTATGCTATTTTCTATGAATTATTGCATCCCTGTTTTATGGTTTAGGGTTAGTTTTGGGTTCTTGTAAGCTTACACATAGGATTAATTTAATATCTATGCATAAAACCTATCATAAGCTTGCAATCTCTATGCATAGCCTTCTTGCAAGCTTTATGCATAAGCTCTATTCATAGAGCTTGTGAGCTTGTGAAATCTCTATGCATAAGCTCTATGCATAGGCTTTATGCATAGAGTTTGCAAGCTTATAAAATCTCTATGCATAGGTTTCTTACAAGCTTGTAAAATCTCTATGCATAGGTTTCTTACAAGATCTATTATCCATGTAAAACAAGATCATGTTTATTACACCATTGGGTGATGGGATTAAGGGTTAGCATAGTGCATAAGGCTTATAGCATAGAGCTTATGCATAAGTCTTGCATAGAGCGTATGCATAAGACTTATACATAGAGCGTGTGCATAAGACTTATACATATGGCTTATGCATAGAGCTTATGCATATGGCTTATGCATAGAGCGTACGCATAAGGCTTATGCATAGAGCTTATGCATAAGACCTATGCATATGGCTTATGCATAAGACTTATGCATAGAGCGTGTGCATATGGCTTATGCATAGAGCGTGTGCATAAGACTTATGCATATGGCTTATGCATAGAGCGTATGCATAATACTTATGCATAGAGCGTATGCATATGGCTTATGCATAAGACTTATGCATAGAGCGTGTGCATAAGACTTATGCATATGGCTTATGCATAGAGCTTATGCATATGGCTTATGCATAAGACTTATGCATAAGGCTTATGCATAGAGCTTATGCATAAGTCTTGCAGCCTTATTATGCATAAGACTTATGCATAGAGCTTATGCATAAGGCTTATGCATAGAGCGTATGCATATGGCTTATGCATAAGACTTATGCATAGAGCGTGTGCATAAGACTTATGCATATGGCTTATGCATAGAGCTTATGCATATGGCTTATGCATAGAGCATACGCATAAGACTTATGCATAGAGCTTATGCATAAGACTTATGCATAGAGCATGTGCATATGGCTTATGCATAGAGCTTATGCATATGGCTTATGCATAAGACTTATGCATAAGGCTTATACATAGAGCTTATGCATAAGTCTTGTAGCCTTATTATGCAAGCTTCTACTTATACTATGCATTTAGATTATTGCATAAGGCCTTTATAAATAGCTATTTATGAATAGAGATAGCTTCTCTCTCCATCCTTGTTCAAATTCGAGTTAATTTTGTATGGAGAGGAGATAAGCTAATGTATGAGTTATTTTTAAAATCTCCCTCAACGGCTGGGGAAAAGAAGCCCGTTTGACGCTTTTTTAAATATTTGTCAAGTCTCCCTCAACGGCTGGGAAAAAGAAGCCCGTTTGACGCTTTTTTAAATATTTGTCAAGTCTCCCTCAACGGCGGCTGGGGAAAAGAAGTCCGTTTGACGCTTTAAATGTTATTTTTAAAAATCTCCCTCGCGGCTGGGAAAAAGAAGCCCTGTTTTATGGTTTACATAGTGCTTTGTGTAATGCATAATGATTTGTGTTTAATGAGCTGCATATACATGTTATCCTGCTAGATGGAGCCTCTCAATCTTGAAGAGAGAATAGCGTGTCCATGCATGCGATGTAAGTACCAAATCTTTCGAAAACAAAGGATTTGCAACCAGCATGTTCATGACGCTGGCATATTTCCAATGGAGCGCTTGCAAAATTTACGGTTTCAATCCTACAACCAAGCAAGTGTGCAGCTGCATCTTGATAACATTGCGCCTGTGAATTCTCGTCCCCAACAAAGGATGAGGATATCGCAGGAGGGAGTGACAGATGGAGCTCAATTAACAGCACCCGAGGGAATGGAAGAAGGTCAGGAAATGGAAGAAGGTCCAATGGAAGAAATGTTGGATGCCTTCATCGAGCAACAAGAAGCTCTCTTCGAGGAGCATGAACATGAAGATCATCAACCACGACATTCTCAACGGTCAAATTATGAACCAGAGGAAGAGGCTATGTGTAAACTTGCACGCCTTCCATTATACAATGGTGCCAACATATCTGTATTGCGTGCATCTCTTACGATGCTAAATTTGCAGTCAATTTTTGGATGGTCTAATACAAGTGTCACTGAACTATTCAAGTAAGGTCTTTTTTTGGAGATTACACCTACTGTTGAAATGATAAATTATCAACTTGTATTTGAGAAAATCTTAATAGTAACGATCAGATATTGCCATACTTGCAGGCTTTTGAAAGATCAGATATTGCCCCCTGGCAACGAGATGCCTCCATCTCGTGCAGATGCAAAGAAGTTATTGAAATCCATAGACATGGATTACAATAATATTCATGCTTGTCGCAATGATTGTTGCCTCTTCCGCCATGAATATGAGCATTTGCAAGAATGTCCCCATTGTGGCTCTAACAGATATAGAGAAGATGTTCAGGGGAAAGCTGTCCCGGTAAAGGTTCTCAGGCACTTTCCAATCATCCCAAGGATAAAAAGCATGTTCAGGTGCAAATCTATAGCAAGCTTGATGACATGGCATGCCACAACTCGATCCACAGATGAAGTGATGCGTGTGCTGCTGACTCACCCGCATGGAGACACATTGAAGAGAAATGGCCGGCTTTTAAGGAAGAACCTCGAAACCTCCGTCTTGGCCTAGCAATGGATGGTGTAAACCCTTTTGGTTTAAGGAGCTCTTCATGGAGCACATGGCCTGTTTGCCTTGTGAATTATAATCTTCCGCCATGGTTAGCAATAAAGAAAGGTCATATGTTGCTCTCATTAATAGTTCCAGGAAAGTACAAGGTGAAGAACATGGATGTATATTTGGCACCACTTATTGATGAGTTACGCACCTTGTGGAACGGAATTGAAGTGAAGGACATGTCAAAGCAGCAGAGTGGCCAAAGACTTACAACTGTGCAAGGTATTCTCATGTGGACAATGCATGATTGGCCTGGCTATTATCTATAAGATTGGCACATTGGTGTGCTGGATTTCTTCAAAAGAGATAAAGAGAGACACTTTGGAGACAGCGCGTTTAAACTCCATAGAGGCAGTCTGCATGGTAGAGAAGTTTTTCCCTACAAGTTTATTAACAATCCAGATGCATCTGCTAGTTCATGTTGTAGATGAGGTTGCAGTTGCTGGAACAGTCCATTCAAGATGGATGTTCTTTTTGGAGAGGTTTATGAAGACATTAAAGGGATTTGTTCGCCAAATGGCTCGCCCAGAGGGTAGTATGTCAGAAGGGTGGCTGATACAAGAGTCCCTTGTTTACATCACTGAATATTTAAGTTCCTCAGATCCAGAGATACCTCGACTATGGTCTCTCAAGAGTCCAACAGGCGAGTCATTGGTGAGGAACCTCAAGGCCAAGGCATTAAGAGAAAGATGGATAACAATTTGAGGGAAAAAATCAACAAATTTTTCATCTTGAACTCTCATGTAATGGAGAAGTGGATTGAGACATATAAAGCTCTCAAGCGACAACGACGAGTACAAGATCGTTTAAGTTTCAGAAGGAATCGCACTACAAGAAATCTCCCATATCCAGAAGGTATGCAAGCTCTTCCGGACTTTCCCACAGGTAGATGGCTAGAAGCTACAATTTTAGAAGCCAAACGTGCTGGTTTACCTATAACAGAGGAGGAGGAGGAGCTTACAAAAGGATGCGATTGGCATGTAAGTGTTTAAGTTCTACATGTCTCTCTTTTTTTTCTCTACATGTCTCAGTGTTTGATTCTCCATCAACAAACTTTTTGTGCTATTTGTAGTATCACAAATATGGGGCGTTTTGGTCACATGGACGTCATTTTCGAGTAGAACGAATAGACCAAAGAAGAGCAACCTTTGATTGTGGTGTCACAGCACAGTTTGTTCAAGAAAGTTGTGCAAGTGCAAGTGATGATAACACAATTACTGGAATGCTTGATTACTTTGGAACCATTCAAGATATATTAAAGGTTGGCTTCAGAAGTTTTGAGTTGTTTATCTTTGATGTGAAGTGGTTCAAGGTAATCATGAATGGGCCACATGCAACTGTACGTAGAGACAAGAGTGGCCTCATCCAAGTGGACTCCACAAAGGTATGGACCGATCAGCAAGATACTTTTGTGCACCCAGAGCATTGTGAGCAGGTTGTCTTTAAAGTGGATCCAAAAGATCCACGCTGGCTGTTTGTGGTTCAAGTCGCCCCCCGCAGTAAGCAAATTTTTGAAGAATTTGAGCTACAACAAGGTGATGTGGATGCACAAGGTAATGGAGAGCAGCAAGAACAAGCCGATATCAACAATGAAGAGGAGCAAGCAAATAAAGAGGAGCAACTAGAGCAAGATCCAAATGAAGAGGTGCAAACCAAGGAAGCTGAAAAACAAGTTGAGGAAGAAGACATAGATGATGAAGACATCCTTCATCAAGGGACTTTTAATGATGAGGATGCTGAAATGTACATAGACATAGATCTCTTTGGGGCTACTGATCTTAATGAGGATGATAGAATAGATAATGATTTTTAAAATGATGTATCTTAATGATTATGCAAATAGTTATGACATATTTGTAATGGTTTTATGACATTGAAGGTCCTTTCATTGTTTACCATTGTTAATGTTTACCATCATAATCACTACTGTAGGAGCAAGTTGATATAGTTTTACCAATGTTGTTTATTATTGCTAATGTTTGTCTTATGGTTCTTTCATTAATTGTTTACCGTGTAATTTTCATTTCGCACAAGTTTGTCATATGGTTTTTTGTCCAACAGGCCATGGGTGACTCACCGCCCTACGACTACAGTCCAGATTTCTCATTTAATCCTACACCGCAAGGCATGAGTCCCCAGCAGTTATATGGTTTTCTTTCGTCCATGACTCCAGAGCAGAGAGCCATGGCTCAGAGTTATTGGGGTTCTGGAGCAGGGACGTCTGCCTCACCCTCTGGCTTCCCGACGCCAGTTCCCACACCCGTGGGTAGGACAGCAGCTCCCACACCTCATACCACACAGCCTTCCACTCCTCTTACAGCTCGATCTACCACCTCTTCACATAGACGGCGCTCACGTAGTAGGTCTTCAGGGGGAGGTTGTTGTGGTGGTAGTGCCATAGATGCTGTGACACCACCACCACGTGAGCGTCGTCCTTCGCTCTCATCTGTTGATAGCACACCCATAGGGTCACCTTCCACTCCCTGGGGTGCACATGACCATGACAATAGCAAGATTTACACAATTAGGGATGGGGCACCAATAATGGATAGTGCAAGGAAGGCAATGAAGACACGCATTCGACAATTGTGCACTATACAGTTTCATGACTCTGTCATGACTAAATGGGATCAGCAAGGCAAGGGGAAGAAAAATTATATAAACACAAAGATAAAGCAAGAGTTCCAGCCATCTGACCCTATGAATGTCGTCTCTAATGAGTGGATACAGTATACAGCTCGCATTTTGATGGGGCATCGTAGGTCAGAGGCGAGGGACGCATTTAGAGAGGGGAAAGAGAAACCTGTTTGGCTAGATGACAGGGAGTGGGCAGCCATTGCTCAGGAGCTCACCGAAACACCAGACAGGTTTCAACAACAAAGAGAGGCGGCAAGGGCAAGACTCCAAACAGTAGGGGCTTCTCATCTCGGGAGTGGTGGTAACGAAACCATGCGCCATGAATTCGTAAGTGTTTGTAGCAATTTTATTTATTTAAATGTATGTATGTGGGCTAAATGTTGATTTCTAAAAGTTATAATTGTTAATCGTGTGTGCAGGAGTTGGCCATGAATCGCCCACCAAGTAGGCGAGAGGAGAAGTACGCTCACAAACATGGCCTTGTGGCCTTGTTTGAGATGCTTGAAGAAGAAGGAGAGACCGTCAATTGGGAGGCATTACCATGATGTAAGATGACCTTCAAACTAATGAAATATGATCAAAACATTCTTGAGTATTAATGTTTAATTTAATTTCTTGTTTGTCGATCAAGAAAATAAAAAAACGAGCACGGTTGTTTTTGTGCTCTATTTTAGACAGAATGGTGCTGTCTGTTTGCTGTTGTTGATCCTACTCATTGCAGGCAGCTAGGCAACAGCCAGGCAGCACTATTCTGCCCAAAAAAAAATTTCTGCTACAGCGTCGGTATATACCCCGGTATTGACGTCGGTATATGCACTAGTATATATCTCGAAATTAAAGTCGGTATACACCCCGGTATTTAACCCGGTATATAACACGGTATATGCGCCGGTGTGCACGCCGGTTTATGCGTCGGTATTACCCCCGGTAAGCGTCGGTATATTCACCGGTATAGACGTCGGTATAATTACCCGACGCTTATACCGACGCTACGGTTCCGGCGCTTATACCGGCGCTTATACCGATGACGAGGCTTTTTTAGACCCCGTTAAATAGCGCCGGTATATGCGCCGGTATTAGGCTAACATGTAGTAGTGAGGATCATCTAGTGGTGCACAAATCATGCAAAGTGTTGATATTCCTCAATCTATTTTGCACATTGCTCAATGTTAATGAAACAAGTAATAAGCCTTATAAGGCTTTACAAAATCATGTTTAATATCTAGCCTTGAGATCTTAGCTACCAACCCTTATCACAAAAAACATGTGATTGTCTTCATATTAGTAGATTATGCTTTGAGCATAGTGTAGTTTTCATAGGTTTAATAAAAAACTAATAATGAAAATAAAAATTACTGGGTAGGAACTTGGGTAAATGAAAGACAAATTGAGTAATGGTTTAAATGCTATTGGACAAGAGAAAGTCTTTTATACCGAAATGATATAAAACTAGTGTGGTGGATATGATCAATGAGGGGATTAAAAAATAATTATGAAGAGGCTAATGACTTGATTAATGAACGTGAAATGTGAACACTTTAATAAGAATCAAGCAAAGAACAACCTTTCTTTGCTTGATAAAATTACTTGTATATATTTACAAAACAAAGGAGTAGCATTCATGTTGTTCAAACATTATTAGTTTTAACTTGATGGAGATGCTATGAATTTTGTAAAAAAGGATATATCATAATATGAGAGAGAGAGAGAGAGGGAGAGAGAGAGAGCGAGAGAGTGAGAGAGAGAAAGAGAGAGAGAGAGAGAGAGAGAGAGAGAGAGAGAGAGAGAGAGCAATGCCACTAGCATCAATATAAAATCCAATTGCCTTTGACAAAGTCACGTTATCTAGGTTGAGAGATCCTAAAACCTTGTGCACATGATGGTGGGCACTCCGTTGATTTGAATGATATTCCTTCCCAGTCTATGTCTTATATTATTTAACAATAAAGAGAGAACCACCACGAACATGTAGTACCTTTTCTGGAGAGACATTATAATGAACCAAATTAGCATCTTGATGAACATTGTCTTCATCATCATGAGGATTTTGTTGACTAGCATAAGCTTGATTTCGAGCTTCATCACATAATGCCTCTTGAAGCATCGACTGGATGAATGCCTTGTGCTCCCACAATATTCATAAGTTGCAGAAGAGGAAGAACCCCTTGATAAATGAGGTTGCTTATTTGTAATACCGTGTTCTTCATCGTACTCTCGTGCTCAACATTCAGATACCAAGTGACGAGTTTTGTCACAATAAGAACAATGCTTTTAAGGAAATCTCAAACGAGAAGAATTACCTCCTCTTTGGAAGCCACGACATGTAAACTGGGAGGAGGAAGAAGGGCGTTGCTGAAATGGACATCTCCAGACAGCAAAAGCTGTCTCTGATTCTGTGTACTCTTGGTGGGCAATCATGACCATTTTATGAGTTACCGACGTCTCACGATCATGACGTTGAGAATATTCAATCAAAGAAATACATGTATGCTCAAAGTCAATTCCAGCCTTGTTAGATAATATAGTGACAATATTATTATACAAAGGATTCTTCACCGTATGAAGAAGGTGTGTAACCAATTGAGTTCGAGGAATAGGATCCCCTGCAGCAAAAAGTTGATTTCATAATACCTTTGAATGATTAAATGTGACTAGACATGGATGTACGTGCCTTGAATTGAAGCTTGCCCAAAAGATTACAGAGATAGAGAATCTCTGTAACAGTTTTCTTCTCAAACATAGTGATAAGAAAGTCCCATATAGCATATGCATAACGTGGATAACGGATAAACATCTAGCATGAGTGAATCGTTAAGGGCAGAAAGTATATACCAACAAGCAGCCTTATCACGACGAATCCAGTGTGCATGATCAATTTTCCACTGTTCAAAAACAGGACCTTCGGTAATAATAACATCATTCTGAAGTGGATCAATAGGTTGAGGAGGGCATGCAAGAATACCAAGAAAAATATCTACCAATTCGTCTCCTCCCAAAATTAATAGCATCTTGTATTTCCAACCAAGAAATCGTTGGCCTTGGAAAAGAGGAACAGAACGCTGCCCAGAAGGAAATCCGTTAACAAGTATGGTGTTTGCCATGTCCGGTTGTGAGAACACGTATAAGATAAGATCGCAGAACTTACAGACCATGTATGAGATATGAGAAACGTAGCTAGAAATAGGCATGCACCAGACGATGAGCATAAATTGACATTGTAAAGAATAGAACGTGAACCAAAATTAGAACTCTAAAAGTGGAGACCCGTGTCTCATGCACGTAAGCAAACTTAGAGGTCCATAAAAGACGAAAATAATAATAAGAAAAAGCACCGCGTTAAGAAAAAAAATCACCGCGTTATAACGCAACTTGCACGGTAAGTTTTATATCTAATTATAGCTTGTATAGCAAGCATCTGTCTGAAGCTTTCACGGAAAGATTTGACGATCAAATCCTACTTACAACTCAGAGACAACTACCTATTTGCTCTCACAAAGAACCTGTTTTACTATTTTAGATACAGTTTTCCTGAACTGTCCTAACTTTTGGCTGAGAACTCTGATTGACAAACCGTTTTGATAGGACTCACCAGCACTGTGCCATCTACGCACTGTTTTAGTTTTAAGGACGTGATTAAGAAACAATTCTAATTATAACAAATGGAGATATAAAATCATGTAGGCAACATATAATCAAAGAACCAATCAAACCTACACAAAATTGTTACCAAAGATCAATCTTGTAAGAAATGAAATCATAATCATAAATTGAACAAGAAAACGTAGATGCTTCCCTTATGATTAGAATCGCTTTGATACCATGTTCAGGGAGAGAGACGAGACAAGAGACACCATATACGCTCCACAAGAATGAATCATATTAGTCACAAGTCACATATATATAGGCAAGACCTAGAGTGAGTTAGGGCTAGCTATATATAGCTCCAACAGGAATTCTTCTATCACCATGATAAATGAATAAAACAATTTATATTCACAACAAAAGCTATTCAAGCATGCTTGAAACATAATTCTTTAACATAATTTTAGATATAAATATTTTAGCTTTTAATATTATTCACGACTCTACTTTCAATTACATTTTATGTGAATTGGAGACACTCTAATACATGTTTGCAAGAATATCCCATAATTCTTCAACTAAATCACAATGTTCAATGCGAGGTGTGATTACTTGCCTTACATTTTGCTCATCACTATTTTGTTCTTGAGATTCAAATTCTTGAGCTCCATGTGCTAGTGGTTGGCTAAATCATAGGCTTCTTTAACTATTTGCTTACCTTTTCCATAATAAAGAACAAAGGGCACTGGTTCCTTCTCTATACTTGTCACTGTGCTCCTATTTTGAATCTCTTTGCATGATAATGTTTATTGTCTAGTTTCTTTATGGTTCTCCAGTAAAACTTTAACATCTTGAAGATCTTTGTAAACAACTTAACATAAAAGAAAAGGCTTTAAAAAATTGACTTTCTTCACACATGCAAGTGTGGGCTTCCAAAAACATACCTCCCTCTCGCAAATCTATGTGAGCACACTAATCTTGATCGAAACTTTTGCAAGGAAACTTTAGTTTTACCAACCTTGAGTGAATTGATGATATCATCAATTCACTCAATTATAGACACAAAAATTCATGCATTTCAAAAACCTATTTTACATGTGCATCCCCTTCAAAACGTTTCTGCTGAAAACTTCATCACTTCATGATTTTTCACACTATATATACTACTTATAACATTATCGATTAGACATCTTAGCCAGAACATGCACTTATTAATTATCTATAAAGATTTTGTTTGTGAATCATAGCAACGCCCTCTTATACACTAAAGGTGTTTAAGCCTTATTTATCCCAAATATGAAGCATAGGTTAGAATTTATCTTTGTTTCAAACATTCGTTTGGATTTTGTAACATCAAATGAAAGCTTGATCTTGGCAATGGCTATAAAGCAAACACAATGGTTCACACCATTTTGTTAGATGTTTTTAAGTGGGGTTGACTACTCGTTTACATCAACAAGGTTCTTTAAAAGGCATGCTTGGTCTTAGGATCATCTAGTGGTGCACAAATTGTGCAAAGTGCTTCTCTTCCTCAATCTATTGTGCACATTGCTCAATGTTAATGAAACAAGTAATAAGCCTTATAATGCTTTACAAAATCATGTTTAATAACTAGCCTTGAGATCTTAGCTACCAACCCTTATCACAAAAAACATGTGATTGTCTTCATAGTAGTAGATTATGCTTTGAGCATAGTGTAGTTTTCACAGGTTTAATTAAAAACTAATAATGAAAATAAAAATTAATGGGTAGGAACTTGGGTAAATGAAAGACAAATTGAGTAATGGTTTAAATGCTATTGGACAAGTGAAAGGCTTTTATACGGAATTGATATAACACTAGTGTGGTGGATATGATCAATGAGGAGATTAAAACATAATTATGAAGAGACTAATGACTCGATTAATGACTCGATTAATGAATATACGGAATTATGAAGAGACTAATGACTCGATTAATGAATATACGGAATTGATATAACACTAGTGTGGTGGATATGATCAATGAGGAGATTAAAACATAATTATGACTCGATTAATGAATATACAGAATTGATATAACACTAGTGTGGTGGATATGATCAATGAGGAGATTAAAACATAATTATGAAGAGACTAATGACTCGATTAATGAATGTGAACACTTTAATAAGAATCAAGCAAAGAAAAACCTTTCTTTGCTTGATAAAATTACTCGTATGTATTTACAAAACAAAGGAATAGCATTTATGTTGTTTAAACATTATTAGTTTTAGCTTGATGGAGATGCTATGAATTTTGTGAAAAAGGATATCTCATATTATGGCAGAGAGAGAGAGAGAGAGAGAGAGAGAGAGAGAGCCATGGCACTAGCATCAATATAAAATCCTTGTACACATGATGATGGGCACTCTGTTGATTTGAATGATATTCCTTCTCAGTCTATGTCTTATATTATTTATAATAACATCCCTACTTAATTTCCTCTCCACTTCCTCTCCTTTATTCGTTTTTATTTACATATGGAGAGGAAAAAGAATAGAAAGATTTCATGTTTCTTCTACTTCGAGTTCTCATCAAACATAGGGTAATATCAGGAGGAGGGAAGAACAAAAGAAGAATAAGAAAAGAGAAACTTATGTTCTTGAATATCTTTGTGAATGCATCCCTCAACTCAGCATAGTTAGAAAAATGGCCATCATCAAATTGCATGAGCCAATCCATTAGAATATCTTCAAAGGTGGTAGCAAATTGATCTCTCTTGAGATCCTTCAAGAGTTCTTCTATTGGCTTATAGACCTTCCATGCCTGCTCAAATGTATTGATGTGGATGTGAGGGTCATTTGACTTTGCACCCTTAAACATCGGGAAGTGATCATTTGTTCAAGTTTTTAGCTATTTTAAACCACACTTCGACCTTTGTGCTTTGTCAAGTCAACACTTCTGTGAGTTTTTAGTGCCACTCATATCCTATTTCATCTAGTTTTCTCAACATTGTATTGAACTGCTTCTCCTCATAAAAGCACTCCTAGTTTTGAATTGTTAAAGCCATTATCGTGTGTGCAAGTTGATGATGCCATTGAGACTCTCATTCTAATTTTGAAGTATCATTGGAGGTGCTCTTGTACTTGTTCTTCTTCTTCAGAGGTGGTCTCATACTTCTTCAGAGGTGGTCTCATACTTCTCCTTCTTCTTCTTCTTTTCCTCCTTATCAGAGTCACTATGTGACTAAGATTGTGTCTTGGTTGTTCTTGCCTTTCGTTCCTTTATCAACAAACCTGATGGTGTTCTTAATAAAATCTTCCAAGATCTTTGTAGGATTATATTGTTCCATTTTCTTGATGTCCTTGTCCCTCAGGCCATTGGTAGCAAATCATCTAAGGTTTGGCACCATTGGTGGGTTTTCCACTTTCTGGGCCTTTTCCTTGATTCGGTGTCATGGAAAGAGGAAATTTTTATAAGCTAAATTGATATAAAAATGTGACGGTCTCGAATGTAGCCATATCTTAATCGTATAACTTAATCTTAGCAAACATTGAAACTGACTTAATCGTTAGATTTCTACATAGCAATACAATCAAATCAATCCTCTCAAATAGAAAAATAAGCATGCATGCCATATCCAAGATTCTTATCACATAAGTAAAGAATCATGTAATCTCAAACAAACATTCACACAATATAAATCTCTATCAATTAAAGCATCTCATCTCAATCAATCACAATGTATGTTTCTATCTCAAGATTCTATCATCATTACCATGCTTGACAACATGGTTACTCATAATGACCAAAATCCAACCAATCTAGGGCTTTCTCCGATGCCTGTCCACCCAACCTCCACACTGGACATCTCGGCCATTCCTGAGTATGCCTCTTTCTAAAACTCGTCCTCTCTGGGTTCTACCACATGGCTTCTAGAGAGCATGAATCTCGTTCTCTGTCTGGCGTTCCCTGTCTAAGGACGGCCAGCATGCATATCAATCGTTCATACACAAGCATATCAATCCTTCATTTTAAAAAAAAGCAATCTGAAGTCATACTTACCATCTTACACTATCTCTAGTCCATAATCTTTTAAGGCATGCATATTCAAGTCAATCAAAATTACCTTCAAGTATAAAACAAGCTTTTAATTCAAACACCCCTTAACTTCTCTTGGTCTTTTAAGGCACACAAGAATCTTTATTTTTAACAAAATCTATTATCATGTTCTAACTAGCGAGATAATCTCTAGTCACTATAGCTAAGTCCTAACTATGCTTATGCATTAGTCCATCCGGTTTATGCGTTAGTCCATCCGATCACTATAGATAAGATAGTCAATCTTGATGGCAATTTCTAAGGCAAAGCCTGACAACTTGTCTCTTTCGGAGAGTAATACCTTTCAATTTATTCATTAGTCCATCCGGTTTATGCATTAGTCCATCCGGTTTATGCGTTAGTCCATCCGATCACTATAGATAAGATAGTCAATCTTAATGGCAATTTCTAAGGCAAAGCCTAACAACTTGTCTCTTTCGGAGAGTAATACCTTTCAATTTATTTAGAATTAGAGAAAAGTCAAAACTACAAAGTTTTAGGACTTCTAATTCTCTATAAAATATATCTCAATGATGGTTCACTAAAAATGAGTTCTAAGGTCTCTTTGAGAGCATTCGAAATGGCCAAAGTTGTGTTTTCAGCATAAAACTGTAAAAAATAGCCAAGTGCTCCACTTTGAACTCGAATAACTCAAAAACGAAAGGGATTTGGCTTTCTAGCCTCTGATATGCTCTTGTAGAGTTTTCTGCCGTCTAAAACTTTTGTCTTTATGTCAAAATCTAATTCTAAACACACGGAAAGATAAATGCTTCGCAAAACAGTTCCTAATAAAGGTTATACCTAAAATTAATTCATAAACTAGTCAAATATTCTATCTTCTAATTCTTTACCCCACCAAAACTATTTATTCCATGAGTCTCATAGACCAAGATGATCATGTATAATTAATAAAATTAAGAATTACTCATCATTAAGCACGCCCTCTATCGACTCGGATTCTCTCGTATATACTTATCGATTTATTTATTTCATATCAAAAGAATTTGAAGAAAAATAATAAAAAGAGAGTTTGTATACTTCTCTGATATATTTGAAGATGTCTTGATTGAGTGGGAATCCATGTCTACTCTCAAGAAGTTGTGAAAGAGCTGTTTGTAGATTTAACAAGCCTCTTAGATCTGCTGTCAGGGGTGCAATGTGCAAGAGGTATAACTTCATGCACAATTATCAGAAGCTTGTCATGTGGGTACTTAAAATTACTGGAACATGTGTATTCTACAACCTAATGTGGGCGAAATTGCCAAAATTAGTTGTATGTGAAAGTCAACTCCAAAAATACATCACGTTTTACTTTTTTATCAAATTTTCATTTGCATGTCCATCTACATACCTAAAGGCTTTCTTTACACTGCACACTAACTAATTGAAAACTCGATCTTGAATTTTCACTTAATTTTAACACTTAGAATTTTTACTACTAAAAAACTACTCAAAATCTGCTGGAATTCATTACCGAAATTTGTAGCATCTAATACTTAAGATTATCTTGAATCATAACTTGGTTAAAGTTAGAGGTATGTTACATTCTCTCCCCGTTATGAAATCGTCCTCCTCGATGATAAAAACATCTTATACGCAATCATTAGACCTTGAGAAATAGTTTTTTCTTATTCAACTATTCTACTTGATATAGTACTTGAGAAGTCATATACCTTTATCTTTCAAGAAAAGTATAATTTTGTCCTAAGATTTTTTCAAGTAGCCTTGGAATGAACGACTTGCTTATCTAAGATCTTACCTTGATATAAAAGCTCTTAACTTGATTCTTCATTTCTTTCCTATCTCTTCTTGGATAAAATCAGCATATTCGGTATTCACTGCATCTATTAGACTCTCAATACTATAGCATTCTTTTCTCTCAGTATTGTGCTCTCTTTCATTCATATCTCCGATAGATCTTATCTTGGATAAACGATTTAAAATGTTAAGCTAGTCATGTATACTAAACTCTAGCGTAAGAGCTTACTAGTCTTAATTCTATAAAATTTAACTCCAAATAAGAAACTAGATAAATCTTGATCCATTACACAAAGTAACTTGATTTTGTAAATCAGTCACTATCCATGTCATAAATAAATCTTCTTGGAATCACAACTTAATAAACAATAATAACTTTGATTATCATCGCATTATCTCAAACTTTAAGGTAATCAAACAATTTACAAACTCATATTTTTACTGTTCTTGTAGCTTTAGACTTAGTCAAATTTCTTCCACAAGAAAGCAATCCTCTATTATTTCTTGAATTAAAAAGCTTAGAAAGCAAAACACTCTCAAGCTTTACGAACAAATGTGGTTACATCATGTTTCTATTGATGGACTTGCAACCTCTACAATAGATATAGATTTTCAAACCTACACTTATTTACTTCACGATGATAATTTACTACTTAATAAGCAAATAGTATACTACATGAAATACTTTTCTTGATCTGGTGCGAAGAAGATATCATTCTAAATTCTACATCACATCTTTGACCTTGCAAGTAATAATCTTTACTATGATCTCCAATCATGCAAACCCGCTTCTCATGACACAATATCTTTGCCTTTCTAGGCACTAACCAATCTATCCCTAATATGGCATCATATCTTCCCAAATCCAACACATGGAAATGATCTTTTGACTTGGGGTTATCTATGAATAAAAATCATATTCTTGACATACTTCTTATATGTACGTTGCTTTCTCAAAGCAAGCTCTACCCCATAAGATACTTTTGGTAAAATTTAGTTATTCTTAACTATTTTACCACGTGGGGTGGTTGAAAACTATAAGTGCTTCCCGAGTCAATCAAAACTTGAAATACATTATTCACAATCTTGATAGGAATATTAATAATTGAAGTTCGATTTTCAGCCTTACCTGCAAGAATAACAGCATTGACATGTGCATATTCTTTAATATCCTTTGCGCCCACAGTTGCAATATCTTCTCCTCTTGCTCCACAAGTGTCATCAGTAGTTGAAAAATTCATGTATATTCTCTTTCATACTGTGCCTTGGTTTCTAATCTCCTGAAGTTAATCACTCACATACCTCTTGTGATGTTCGTTTGTTTTTTGCACTCAAAAGTTCGATGACCCTTTTGTAGAGAACCAAATTTGCATTATCTTATTCTCCAAAAAAAAATTCCTTCTCCTTGACTTTGTCTATCATCAAAATTAAGACGATCTTGCATCTCTTTATCTTCTCCACCATTCCTTTTTTTCTTCATTCAAATCCATAGAAGCTCAAGTACGCACAGCTCTCATTCCTTTCTCTAAGCTAAGTCCTGATGCCTACAATAACTCTAATAACTCTCTCAAGAGTTACACCCACAAAGAAAATGTGTAAAAGCTCCTCTTCTTGTCCTACGTTAACTACTGAATTTGTTTAATGTGTGGCCATCTTGTGATTGTATATCAAATCGTTAAAAAATTTAAAAAGAAAAGAATCTTCTCATTGTATCACAAAAATAAAGAATAATATGAGTCCCCCAAGACCTGCAACATCCGCAGTGCGGACTGCCCAACCTATGCTCTGATACCAACTGTGATGGTCCCAAATCTAGCCATATCTTAATCGTACAACTTAATCTAAGCAAACATTGAAACTCACTTAATCGTGCTATTTTTACATAGTAATATAATCAAATCAATCCTCTCAAATAGCAAAATAAGCATGCATGCCATATCCAAGATTCTTATCACATACGTAAAGAATTTTTTAAGGCATGCATATTCAAATCAATCAAAATCAACTTCAAGTATAAAACTAGCTTTTAATTCGAACAGTCCTTAACTTCTCTTAGTCTTTTAAGTCACATGAGAATCTATGTTTTCAACAAAATCAATTATCATATTCTAACTAGCAAGATAATCTCTAGTCA
Source organism: Cibotium barometz (assembly GCF_041138505.1). Classification (NCBI taxonomy): domain Eukaryota; kingdom Viridiplantae; phylum Streptophyta; class Polypodiopsida; order Cyatheales; family Cibotiaceae; genus Cibotium; species Cibotium barometz. The sequence goes on along the minus strand of NC_141048.1, from coordinate 49,890,967 downwards.
CTATAGCTAAGTCTTAACGATGCTTGTGCATTAGTCCATCTGGTCGATGCCTTAGTCCATCCGATCTATACAGATCTATACAGATAAGATAGTCAATCTTGATGGCAATTTCTAAGGCAAATTCTGACAACTGGTCTCTTTGGGAGAGTAATACCCACCAATCTATTTGGAATTAGAGAAAAGTCAAAACTATAAAAAGTTTTAGGACTTCTAATTCTCTATAGAACATTTCTCAGTGATGGTTCTCTAAAAATGAGTTCTAAGGTCTCTTTGAGAGCATTCAAAATGGCCAAAGTTGTATTTTTAGCATAAAATTGTAAGAAAAAGCCAAGTGCCCCACTTTGTTGCACTCGAATAACTCAAAAACGAAAGGGATTTGGCTTTTTAGCATCTCATACACTCCTGTAGAGTTTTCTGCCATCTAAAACTTTTGTCTTTATGTCAAAATCTGATTCTAAACACACGAAAAGATAAATGCATCGCAAAACAGTCCCTAATAAAGGTTATATCTAAAATGTAGTCACAAACTAGTCAAATATTCTATCTTCAAATTACCCCACCAAAACTATTTATTCCATGAGTCTCCTAGACCAAGATGATCATGTATACATAATAAAGTTAAGAATTACTCATCATTAAGCACACCCTATACCAACTCGGATTCTCTCGTATTCACTTATCGATTTATTTATTTCATATCAAAAGAATTTGAAGAAAAATAATAAAAAGAGAGTTTGTGTACTTTCGCAATATATTTGAAGATGTCTTGATTGGTTGGGAATCCATATCTACTCTCAAGAAGTTGTGGAAGAGCTGTTTGTAGATTTGGCAAGCCTCTTAGATCTGTTGTGAGGGGTGCAACCTGCAAATAGGTATAACTTCGTACACAATTATAAAAAACTAGTCGTGTGGGTACTTAAAATTTCTAGAACATGTGCAGTCTACAACCTGGCGTGTGCGAAATTGCCAAAATTAGCAGTATGTGGTGAAAGTCGACTCCAAAAATAGGTTACGTTTTACTTTTTTATCAAATTTCGATTTGCATGTCCATCTACACACTTAAATTCTTTCTTTGAGCACACTAACTAATTGAAAACTCAATCTTGAATTTTCACTTAATTTTAACACTTAGAATTTTTACTACTAAAACCTACTTGATTTCATTACTGAAATCTGTAGCATCCAAAACTTAAGATTATCTTTAATCATAACTTGGTTAAACTTAGAGTTATGTTACAAAAAACCTTGCACACACAAATACATAAATTGATAAACAAGAAAATAGAATTGGATCACATAAATAAATTGCAACATAGAGCATGATAGATAATAATCTTCAATAGTAGACATGAGTGAGAGAGAGAAAGAAATATATAGAGTACACCGTCAACACTCTCACACCGAGCACAATCATCCCCCCCCCATGCATGAGTATTTAAATGTATTAATTTTGTTTTAGGCCAAAGTGACCTATTTACAAGAAGTGTCCTTCTACAAATATTAAAGAAGGTAATTCAATCTTAGATAAAATAAAACATCTTAATTTTATCTATTTTTAGGCCTGCAAAACTAATGTATGTCAAAAGTACTCCTCTCATGCATTGAATTCTAAAGAAAGTCACAACATAAATATTAGATCGTATAAATGTCTAATTTTGCATACTTTTTTGTTATTTACAGTCTTGTCCAAATACCTCCACTCATTTCAACTTTGCTAAAAATATAATATCGCCATAAATATAATGATGCCAAAATGTGTACCAATATGCACGCCAAAAATGTGTAACCATCATCATGTCACCCGCACTAGCCCTGCCAACCCCACTGATCCATTGTTACATACCTCTGAGATTAACCAAGTTATGATTAAAGATAATCCTAAGTTTTGGATGCTAAAGATTCCAATAAAAAATTCCAACAGGTTTTTAGTGGTTTTTTAGCAGTAAAGATTCTCAGTGTTAAAATTCAGTGAAAATTTAAGATTGAGTTTTCAATTAGTTAGCATACTCAAAAGAAGCCTTTAAGTACACGTGTAGATGGATATGCAAATCAAAATTTTATAAAAAAGTAAAACGTGACCTATTTTTAGAGACGACTTTCACATAGAGCAGATTTTAGCAATTTCGCCCGCGGTAGGTTGTAGACCGCACATATTCTAATAATTTTAAGTATCCATCAAGCTAGTATCTGATAACTGTGCGCGGAGTTACACCTTGCAGATTACAGCCCTGACAGCAAATTTGAGAGGCTTGCCAAGTCTAGAAGCAGCTCTTCCACAACTTCTGGAGAGTAGACATGGATTCCCAATCAATCAAGACATCAGTAAATATATCGGGGAAGTACACAAACACTCTTTCTATTATTTTTCTTTAAATTCTTTTGAGATTAAATAAATATATTGATAAGCATGTATATGGGAGAATTTGAGTCGATGTATGGCATGCTTAACCATGGGAATGATGAAAAGACACCACGAGAAGAGAAGAGGGGGGGTTCCCGTAAAGAATCCATAACATTCAGTCAATGTATCCATAACCTTCTGTCAATGTATTTGCATACTAAATACCCTTTTTGTATCCATAACATTCGATCAATGTATTTGCATACTAAATTCCCTTTTGGTTTGATTTTGAACATTTTTTAGAGTAATTCTTTTATAAGTGGCTAAGTCTCTTGGGAAGGTATTGATGACACCACCTTTCTACCTTACCCTTTAATGAACACAAAAGGTAATCCAAATAACTCTCTTCAATCTCGTTAAGTTGTGTCCACTTTTAGAATGCTTGCATTTGTACTTTTGTATCCCATTACTCACCATTTTGATTGTCCCTTAACTGGATTTTGTTTTCTTGTTCTCATCTATGCAAAGTAGAAGAATCGAGGGTGACTATCCCCTCGCTCATGTCTTCTTGAAATTTTTTCTTATGAACTGGATAAGTGTGTGACGAAGGTCCAAACCTTGGGGTTAAGCCGCCTCAAAGGGAAATCTAGTCAATGGTTTCAGTCACTAAGATTGATGGCCAATGATGAGATTTAGAAGCTCATAAATTATAGATTTACTTACAAAAATGAAGCATATAGAATGATTTTTATAATTATGCTCCATATTTTTTAACATGTGCTCAATCTAAGGTTTCCTTAAAAAGAATATTTTGGAACCTTACTTTTTAATCTTGCACTAAATCATTGTAGTTTTAGGTTTAGTTTTATTTACATTACAATTGAGCAGAGATTACATAGCATATTTCACCTATCCTCTTCCCCCAGACAAAGGAAGACTGGCTCCAAGATACATGGTGCCCTAGTTGCATACAGGCTTTCATCATTGCTTGAGTAGTGCATCCTTTTGGGGGCAGCTTCTCCAAGATTTGCTTTCCTATCCACACCTTCACCACTGGTGGTCCAGTCCCCAGGGGGTTTTCTTTGAAGGCTACAAAAGTAAAGGAGGGGTGTTTGACTTTTCGGTACCATCTTCTAGTCTTTGGCCCAAATTTTGGAGAGCTTTGCCTTCACTTCATACCTTGGATACCCCTGCGAGAGGAACGTGCCCCGTTCGATTGAGCATGCACGCGAGAATTAAAAGGTCACGTCGTTCACTCACCTCAAGAGTAGAGTTGTCTCCCTTAGCTATATTGTTAATTGTATTTCTAAGTTGAAGTGGACCTGCAAGGTTTATTGGTTTTCATTGTCTATCGTTCCCACTGCAGCAGCTTTAGCTTTTCTAGGGAGGACAACGATAGCAAACATGATTTTATAACTTATATAAAGAATAATATAGCATGTGAATAATAATGACCAGTCTAATGATGTTTGAGAGGCTTTCCTCTTTTTGGGGAGGTGGTAAAGAAGTCCCGAGTGACACCAACTTTGGTTGAAACGTGGCGCATGCGTATATAAGGAGACCACAAATTCTATTCGACCGGGAATGTACGCACGATGTGCATGTTACTGGGCGCGAGAGAGACAAGGGCAAAGGTTGTGTTTGAAGCGGAACTAGAATATTAGTCGGATATCAGTCGTGAGACTTCGTGACAAAGTTCGATTGTGCACACCAACCAGTTCATGAGGATCTGCTAGACTTCGGTCTGCAGCCGTCGTCCAGTAAGTCCTCAGTACGAGCACGTTAATCTCTCTGTATGATTTATATACCATACTATTGTATGGTTATATATGTGTATAATTATATCCTAACGCAAGAACATAAATAATAAAGTCACATATATTGAATTTAGTCCAAAATCGATATAGTATAGTTCGCATAATTTATACACTTTCTCCACACAAATTATATCGAGAGAACATTTTATTGGTGGCCATAATATTATATTATATTTATATTTATATAATATTGACAGCAGCACTAGTTGTGTGATGGAATCGCAGGCGTCCTCTCAGGAAAACGGAGGCACTAGTAGTACTGACTAGTCGTAGGCAAGACTAGTAATTGGGAGGCCTGCTGCTAGCGCATTATAAAAGCAAGCAGCGCTGCGCCCCTCTAATACAGCACAGCCAGCCATATCACAATTAAGCCACCCCCTTGGGCTGAGCTACACACAGCGAGCGCAGTACTGTCCGAAATTATAGTAGCCTCTGCCTGCTCTGCTCGTCTCGTCTCCTGCGCTAGCTAGCTCGCCGCCGCCATGCCGATCTCCACCACCAATGGCGCCGCATGCAAAGCCAAATTAGCCAAAGCCCAAGCCGATGGCCCTGCCAGCGTGCTCGCCATGGGCAGCGCCACCCCTCCGCACCTCTTCAAGCAGCACGAGTACCCGGACTTCTACTTCAACGTCACCAACAGCAACCACATGACCGACCTCAAGCAAAAGTTCCAGCGCATTTGTAAGCCCCCTCATATATACTAATATATATAATTGCAATAATACTGTATAATAATAGGCAGGTGAGACGCAACTCCAAGCTAACGTTGCTCTCCTCTGTACGTACGTACTACTGCAGGTGACAGATCAGGCATCCAGAAGAGGCACATGTACCTGAACGAGGAGATTCTGCGGGCCAACCCGAGCATGTGCGACTTCTGGGGCCAGTCCTTGGATGCGAGGCAAGAGCACATGGTGGAGGAGATACCCAGGCTTGGTGGGGAAGCTGCCCTCAAGGCGTTGGAGGAGTGGGGCCGCCCCAAGTCCTGCATCACCCACCTTGTCTTCTGCTCAACGGGCGGCATGGACTTGCCCGGGGCGGACTGGGCTCTCACCAAGCGTCTGGGTTTGCGCCACAATATCAAGAGGCTGATGCTGTACTCGCAGGGCTGCTTTGGTGGAGGCACGGCCCTCCGCATGGCCACGGAGCTGGCCGAGAACAACAAGGGCGCACGCGTGCTAGTGGTCTGCAGTGAGATCACCGTGGTGACCTTTCGTGGGCCTAATGAGACCCATATCGACAGCCTTGTGGGTCAGGCTTTGTTCAGCGACGGTGCCTCCGCCCTCATCGTCGGCTCCGACCCCATCGCTCACGTGGAGAAGCCCTGGTTTCAGGTTCACTGGACCGGCTCCTACATCTTGCCCGACAGTGATGGTGCCATCCAAGGCCACTGGAAGCAAATCGGCCTCACATTCCACCTCCACAAAACCGTTCCACAGCTTGTCTCTCAGAACCTGCCTGCCGTCTTGCAAGATGCCCTGGATAATGTCCATGATGATGATGGCCATGCCCCTAGTCCCAATGACATCTTCTGGATCACGCACCCAGGTGGCCCCGCCATCCTAAACCAAATGGAGCAGGCACTCAAGCTCAAACCCGAGAAACTCGCAGCCACTAGACAAGTGCTCGCTGAATACGGCAACATGTCCAGCGCTTGTGTTTTCTTCATCATGGAGCAGATGCGGCGCAACTCTCTGGAAAAGAAGCTCGCCACTTCTGGCGAGGGCTTCGATTGGGGGGTGCTCGTCAGCTTTGGCCCGGGTGTGACTTGCGAGGCTCTTCTCCTTAAGAGCCTCCCCCTTGCTTAAACTACTCGGCTAGAAGTGAAAATATGAGAGGATTTTACCCTAGGAAGATTCAGGCCAAGGCACCTTCATTCATTCTAGTTTTCCTTAAATAAAGATACAACTAGAAAGGCTATGGCATGTGGGCACTCGTAGAGTTGGTTGGGTCTATTGCAAGATGATGATTAGTAGCGTGTGTGGTTCATCTTCTTGGCATTTCTACGTTCTTTCCAGCCCATGATAACATGTCTTTTTCTTGCCATTTCTACTAAGTCTCTATATGCGTGCCCTCTTATCATATAAGAGACATATTGAATTTCATAATTATAAAATTTCTTGTTTTTAGTATTTACCTCATGGAGATGCTATGAATTTTGTGAAGAAGGATTAATATTATCATGACAAAGAGAGAGAGAAAGAGAGAGAGAGAGAGAGAGAGAGCATGCCGTGTCACGAGCATCAATATAGAATCCATTTTCCTTCGCTAAAGTCATATTATCTAGGTTGAGATGTCCTAAAATCTTGAGTACACGGCAGTGGCCACTCTCTTGCTTTGAACGCTATTCCTTTGCCATGCTACATCTTATAGTATTTGTAATAACACGCCCAATTAATTTACACTCATCTTTCTCTTATTTCTCTTATTTCTTCTTTTTCTTTACATTCAGAGAGGAAGAAGAATATAAGATTTTATGTTTCTTCTACCGCGACTTCTCATCAAGAATAAGATAATAAGACAGAAAAAGAACAAGAAAAGAGAAACTTACCAATGGATAAAGAGATATTGTTGGACAATAAACACACTTAGAACCTTATTTTTGAGAAAATAAAAATAAAGCCTAACAGAAAAGATAGAAGCTTAAACCAAAAATATAATTTACGTGATGAGATTGTTTCTTATTGTGTAAATAACTTCAAGTATATAATTGAGAGATGAATGGTGTTGCATAGAGGAATAATTGATATATTTTACAAATTGCTAAAGCCATGTTGGAACAAAAATGTATGCTCATTATTGGGCAAAAGCTTGCAATTATGTTGTGTTTGACTTATGGATGTGATGTTGAAGATATAGAATGATGGAGATCAAGCTGTATAGGTACCAAGAACAGGGTCACTCATTCAGAGGTTAACTTATGATACCTTTCTATCTCCACATTACGCTTTTATAGTAGCTATATCATAATGGAATGAACTTGAAGCGAGTATCCTTGTCGGCAGATATAGTAGCTTCCTTTAGAAACATTTTTCAATAGGCTTTCAAGGAGAGTGGAACTTCGACAAGCAGTTGAGATTTAGTACTTAAAGAGGCATAATCTTGAGAGCAAGGTAAGATTTTAATGACAAGTTCCATTCCATTCTTTCCTATCTATGAATGAGTAGAGTTTTACATAGGTATAAAGGGGGACTCAAACATAGGTTTACTTGACTAAAGTGTGCTAGTGGTTGGTTAAATCATAGGCTTCTTTAACTATTTGCTTACCTTTTCCATATTGAAGAACAAAGGGCTGGTTCCTCCTCTATACATGTCATTGTGCTCCTATTTTGAATCTCTGCGCATGATAATGTTTATTTTCTAGTTTCTTTATGGTGCTCCAGTAAAACTTTAACATCTTGAAGATCTTTGTAAATAACTTAACATAAAAGAAAAGCTGGCTTCAAAAAATGCACTTTCTTCACACATGCAAGTGTAGGCTTCCAAAAACATACCTCCGTCTCGCAAACCTATGTGGGCACATTAATCTTGATCAAAACTTTTGCAAGGAAACTTTCGTTTTACCAACCTTGAGAGAATTTATGACATCAACAATTCACTCAATTATAGACACAAAAATTCATGTATTGAAAAAACTTATTTTACATGTGCATCCCCTTTAAAACTTTTTCGTTCACTGAGAAAACTTCATCACTTCATGATTTTGCACACTATATATACTACTCATAACATTATCGATTAGACATCTTAGCCAAAACATGCACTTATAAATTATCTATAAAGATTTTGTTTATGCATCATAGCAACGCCCTCTTATACCATGAAGGTGTTTAAGCCTTATTTATCCCAAATATTAAGCATAGGTTAGAATTTATCTTTGTTTCAAACATTCGTTTGGATTTTGTAACATCAAATGAAAGCTTGATCTTGGCAATGGCTATAAAGCAAACACAATGGTTCACACCATTTTATTGGATGTTTTGAAGTGGGGTTGACTACTTGTTTACATCAACAAGGTTCTTTAAAAGGCATGCTTGGTCTTAGGATCATCTAGTGGTGCACAAATCATGCAAAGTGTTGCTCTTCCTCAATCTATTGTGCACATTGCTCAATGTTAATGAAACAAGTAATAAGCCTTATAAGGCTTTACAAAATCATGTTGAATATCTAGCCTTGAGATCTTAGCTACCAACCCTTATCACAAAAAACATGTGATTGTCTTCATCGTAGTAGATTATGCTTTGAGCATAGTGTAGTTTTCACAGGTTTAATTAAAAACTAATAATGAAAATAAAAATTAATGGGTAGGAACTTGGCTAAATGAAAGACAAATTGTGTAATGGTTTAAATGCTATTTAAACAAGGGAAAGGCTTTTATACCGAATTGATATAACACTAGTGTCGTGGATATGATCAATGAGGGGATGAAGAGACTAATGACTTGATTAATGAATGTGAAATGTGAACACTTTAATAAGAATCAAGCAAAGAACAACCTTTCTTTGCAATTACTTGTATTTATTTACAAAACAAAGGAGTAGCATTCATGTTGTTCAAACATTATTAGTTTTAACTTGATGGAGATGCTATGAATTTTGTTAAAAAGGATATATCATAATATGACAGAGAGAGAGAGCCATGCCACTAGCATCAATATAAAATCCAATTGCCTTCGATAAAGTCATGTTATCTAGGCTGAGAGATCCTAAAACCTTGTGCACACGATGGTGGGCACTCTATTGATTTGAATGATATTCCTTCCCAGTCTATGTCTTGTATTATTTATACTAACAGGCCTACTTAATTTACTCTCCACTTCCTCTCCTTTCTTCATTTTTATTTACATATGGAGAGGAAAACGAATAAAAAGATTTCATTTTTCTTCTACTTCGACTTCTCATCAAACATAAGGTAATATGACAAGGAGAGAAGAACAAAATAAGAATAAGAAAAGAGAAACCTATGTTCTTGAACATCTTCGCACATGCATCCCTCAACTCAGCATAATTAGAAAAATGGTCATCATCAAATTGCATGAGCCAATCCGTTAGAATATCTTCAAAGGTGGTAGCAAATTGATCTCTCTTTAGATCCTTTAAGAGTTCTCTTATTGGCTTATAGACCTTCCATGCCTGCTCAAATGTATTTATGTGGATGTCAGGGTCATTTGACTTTGCACCCTTAGTCATCGGGAAGTGATTATTTGTTCAAGTTTTTAGCTATTTTAAACTACACTTCGACCTTTGTGCTTTGTCAAGTCAACACTTCTGTGAGTTTTTAGTGCCACTCATATCCTATTTCATCTAGTTTTCTCAACATTGTATTGAACTGCTTCTCCTCATAAAAACACTCCTAGTTTTGAGTTGTTGATGCCATTATCCTATGTGCAAGTTGATGATGCCATTGAGAATCTGATTCTAATTCTAAAGTATCATTGGAGGTGCTCTTATCACACAAGTAAAGAATCATGTAATCTCAAACAAACATTCACACAATATAAATCTCTATCAATTAAAGCATCTCATCTCAATCAATCACAATGTATGTTTCTATCTCAAGATTCTATCATCATTACCATGCTTAACAACATGGTTACTCATAATGACCAAAATCCAACCAATCTAGGGCTTTCTCTGATGCCTGTCCACCACCCAACCTCCACACTGGACATCTCAACCATCCCGAGTATGCCTCTTTCTGAAGCTCGTCCTCTCTGGGATCTACCACATGGCTTCTAGAGGGCATAAATCTCGTTCTTTGTCTAACGTTCCCTGTCTAAGAACGACCGGCATGCATATCAATCATTCATACACATGCATATCAATCCTTCATTTTTAAAAAAAGCAATCACAAGTCATACTTACCATCTTACACTATCTCTAGTCCATAATCTTTTAAGGCATGCATATTTAAATCAATCAAAATCAACTTCAAGTATAAAACAAGCTTTTAATTCAAACACTCCTTAACTTCTCTTAGTCTTTTAAGTCACACGAGAATATTTATTTTTAACAAAATCAATTATCATGTTCTAACTAGCGAGATAATCTCTAGTCACTATAGCTAAGTCTTAACTATGCTTATGCATTAGTCCATCTGGTTTATGCATTAGTCCATCCGATCAATATAGATAAGATAGTCAATCTGGATGGAAATTTCTAAGGCAAATCCTGACGTCTCTTTCGGAGAGTAATGCCTTCCAATTTATTTAGAATTACACAAAAGTCAAAACTTCAAAGTTTTAGGACTTCTAGTTCTCTATAAAACATATCTGAGTGATGGTTCTCTAAAAAATGAGTTCTAAGGTCTCTTTGAGAGCATTCGAAATGGCCAAAGTTGTGTTTTCAGCATAAAACTATAAAAAACAGCCAAGTGTTCCACTTTGTACTCGAATAACTAAAAAACGAAAGGGATTTGGCTTTCTAGCCTCTCATACGCTCTTGTAGAGTTTTTTGCCATCTAAAACTTTTGTCTTTATGTCAAAATCTAATTCTAACCACACGGAAAGATAAATGCTTTGCAAAACAGTTCCTAATAAAAGTTATACCTAAAATTTTGTCACACAAACTAGTCAAATACTCTATCTTCTAATTCTTTACCCCACCAAAACTATTTATTCCATGAGTATCATAGACCAAGATGATCATGTATAATTAATAAAGTTAAGAATTGCTCATCATCGTTAAGCACGCCCTATATCGACTCGAATTTATTTATTTCATATATCGAAAGAATTTGAAGAAAAATAATAAAAAGAGAGTTTGTGTACTTCCCTGATATATTTGAAGATGTCTTCATTAATTGGGAATCCATGTCTACTCTCAAGAAGTTGTGGAAGGGCTATTTGTCTCTTTATATTCTAATCCTCCATGACATATATGTTTGGGAGGTCGATGTGACTCATGAAACTCCTACATCTACATGAGTTTTAGCAAGTTTGTCAAATTTTCAAGACATGTACTCACTACCTTCATCACTTCTCAAGACTTTGAACTTATCATAACATTAGTTTTTTATAAAAAATTTAAATTCAACAAACTTCTTAGAAGCTTCACTATTATGTTTAACGAATTAGATCCATAACGTCCTTGTGCAAATCATGAATTGAGGTGATATAATAATGAGATCCACTAATGCTTGGCATTTTTTTTTGGTTGGATCCCGTATCTTTTTAGGCCTCAAATAATGAGAAGAAGTTTAGCCTTAATACTTCATTTAATTTCCAACAAACATGGAGTGATAATGTTGGATAAGTCCTTGTCTTTGAAGTTAGCTGGTCCTTCTACCTTCATACATTTATATGACCCAATATCTTATGCCATTGCTCAAACTTTGGTAGACTATTGTTCTTTACATAAGAGCACACTTGTTCTTCTTCTTCAGAGGTGGTCTCATACTTCTTCTTCTTCATCTTCTTTTCCTCCTTATCAGAGTCACTATGTGACTAAGATTGTGTCTTGGTTCTTCTTGCCTTTCGTTCCTTTATCAACAAACCTGATGGTGTTCTTAATAAAATCTTCCAAGATCTTTGTAGGATTATATTGTTCCATTTTCTTGATGTCCTTGTCCCTCAGGCCATTGGTAGCAAATCATCTAAGGTTTTGCACCATTGGTGGGTTTTCCACTTTCTGGGCCTTTTCCTTGATTCAGTCATGGAAAGAGGGAATTTTTATAAGCTAAATTGATATAAAAATGTGACGGTCTCGAATGTAGCCATATCTTAATCGTATAGCTTAATCTATGAAAACATTGAAACTAACTCGTTAGATTTCTACATAGCAATACAATCAAATAGATCCTCTCAAATAGAAAAATAAGCATGCATGCCATATCCAAGATTCTTATCACATAAGTTAAGAATCATGTAATCTCAAACAAACATTCACAGAATATAAATCTCTATCAATTAAAGCATCTCATCTCAATCAATCACAATGTGTTTCTATCTCAAGATTCTATCATCATTACCATGCTTGACAACATGGTTACTCATAATGACCAAAATCCAACCAATCTAGGGCTTTCTCCGATGCCTATCCACCGATGCCTATCCACCCAACCTCCACACTGGACATCTCGGCCATTCCTGAGTATGCCTCTTTCTAAAACTCGTCCTCTCTGGGTTCTACCACATGGCTTCCAAAGGGCATAAATCTCGTTCTCTGTCTGGCGTTCCCTGTCTAAGGATGACCAGCATGTATATCAATCATTCATACACATGCATATAAAAAAAAGCAATCAGAAGTCATACTTACCATCTTACACTATCTCTAGTCCATAATCTTTTAAGGCATGCATATTTAAATCAATCAAAATCAACTTCAAGTATAAAACAAGATTTTAATTCGAACAGTGCTTAACTTCTCTTGGTCTTTTAAGTCACACAAGAATCTTTATTTTTAACAAAATCAATTATTATGTTCTAACTAGCGAGATAATCTCTAGTCACTATAGCTAAGTCTTAACTATGCTTATGCATTAGTCCATCCGGTTTATGCGTTAGTCCATCCGATCACTATAGATAAGATAGTCAATCTTGATGGCAATTTCTAAGGCAAAGCCTGACAACTTGTCTCTTTCGGAGAGTAATACCTTTCAATTTATTTAGAATTAGAGAAAAGTCGAAACTACAAAGTTTTAGGACTTCTAATTCTCTATAAAACATATCTCAGTGATGGTTCTCAAAAAATGAGTTCTAAGCATTCGAAATGGCCAAAGTTGTGTTTTCAGCATAAAACTATAAAAAACAGCCAAGTGCCCTACTTTGTACTCGAATAACTCGAAAACGAAAGGGATTTGGCTTTCTAGCCTCTCATACGCTCTTGTAGAGTTTTCTGCCGTCTAAAACTTTTGTCTTTATGTCAAAATCTAATTCTAAACACACGAAAAGATAAATGCTTCGCAAAACAGTTCCTAATAAAGGTTATACCTAAAATTTAGTCATAAACTTGTCAAATATTCTATCTTCTAATTCTTTACCCCACCAAAACAATTTATTCCATGAGTCTCATAGACCAAGATGATCATCTATAATTAATAAAATTAAGAATTACTCATCATTAAGCACGCCCTATATCGACTCGGATTCTCTCGTATACACTTATCGATTTATTTATTTCATATCAAAAGAATTTGAAGAAAAATAATAAAAAGAGAGTTTGTGTACTTTCGTGATATATTTGAAGATGTCTTGATTGATTGGGAATCCATGTCTACTCTCAAGAAGTTGTGGAAGAGCTGTTTGTAGATTTAGCAAGCCTTAGATCTGCTGTCAGGGGTGCAACATGCAACAGGTATAACTTCATGCAGCAGAGTTATCAGAAACTTGTCGCGTGGGTACTTAAAATTACTAGAACATGTGTATTCTACAACCTAGTGTGGGCAGAATTGTCAAAATTAGCTGTTTATGAAAGTCAACTCCAAAAATAGATCACGTTTTACGTTTTTATCAAATTTCGATTTGCATGTCCATCTACATAATTAAAGGCTTTCTTTACGCACACTAACTAATTGAAAACTCGATCTTGAATTCTCACTTAATTTTAACACTTAGAATTTTTACTATTAAAAAACTACTGAAAATTTGTTGGAATTCATTACTGAATCCCCGTTATGAAATCGTCCTCCTCGACGATAAAAACATCTTATTCTCAATCATTAGACCTTGAGAAATAGTTTTTTCTTATTCAACTATTATACTTGATATAGTACTTGAGAAGTCATATACCTTTATCTTTCAAGAAAAGTATAATTTTGTCCTAAAATTTCTTCAAGTAGCCTTGGAATGAAGGACTTGCTTATCTAAGATCTTATAAACTTGATATAAAAGCTCTTAACCTGATTCTTCATTTCTTTCCTATCTCTTCTTGGATAAAATCAACATATTCGGTATTCACTGCATCTATTAGACTCTCAATACTATAGCATTCTTTTCTCTCAGTATTGTGCTCTCTTTCATTCATATCTCCGATAGATCTTAATATCTTGGATAAACAATTTAAAGCTAGTCATGTATACTAAACTCTAGTGTAAGAGCTTAGACTCTCAATACTATAGCATTCTTTTCTCTCAGTATTGTGCTCTCTTTCATTCATATCTCCAATAGATCTTATCTTGGATAAACGATTTAAAATGTTAAGCTAGTCATGTATACTAAACTCTAGTGTAAGAGCTTACTAGTCTTAATTCTAAAAAATTTAACTCCAAATAAGAAACTAGATAAATCTTGATCCATCTTGATTTTGTAAATCAGTCACTATCCATGTCATAAATAAATCTTCTTGGAATCACAACTTAATAAACAATAATAACTTTGATTATCATCGCATTGTCTCAAACTTTAAGGTAATCAAACAATTTACAAACTCATATTTTTACTTTTCTTGTAGCTTTAGGCTTTGTCAAATTTCTTCCACAAGAAAGCAATCCTCTATTATTTCTTCAATTAAAAAGCTTAGAAAGCAAAACACTCTCAAGCTTTACGAACAAATGTGGTTACATCATGTTTCTATTAATGGACTTGCAACCTCCACAATAGATATAGATTTCCAAACCTAACACCATATTGGGGAATATGGGAATTTTCCACAAGTTTAGGACACATGGTCAAAAGTTTGGATTAAACATAACTTGAACACCACTAATCCAAAATGAGCGCTTTATAGCTCTTTAGATTTCATTTTTCAAGCGCTTTCCAACGATAGGTCATATGATAGGGTTTTGAGAAACTTACAAACATGTTATCCATGTCCCCTTTTTTAAGTATTCAAAAATGGGTATTGGAAAATTCCCAAATTCACTAATATGGTGCTACCTACACTTATTTACTTCACGATGAGAATTTACTACTTAATAAGCAAATAGTATACTACCTGAAATACTTGTCTTGCTCTGGTGCGAAGAAGATATCATTCTAAATTCTACATCACATCTTTGACCTTTTAAGTAATAATCTTTACTATGATCTCCAATCATGCAAACCCGCTTCTCATGACACAATATCTTGGCCTTTCTAGGCACACTAACGAATCTATCCGTAATATGGCATCATATCTTCCCAAAGCCAACACATGGAAATGATCTTTTGACTTGGGATTATCTATGAATAAAAAGCATATTCTTGACATACTTCTTATATGTATGTTGCTTTCTCAAAGCAAGCTCTACCATAAGATACTTTTGGTAAAATTCAGTTATTCTTAACTATTTTACCACGTGGGGTGATTGAAAACTATAAGTGCTTCTCGAGTCAATCAAAACTTGAAATACATTATTCACAATCTTGATAGGAATATTAATAATTGAAGCTCGATTTTTAGCCTTACTTGCAAGAATAACAGCATTGACATGTGCATATTCTTTAATATCCTCGGCCCACACTTGCAATATCTTCTCCTCTTGCTCCACGAGTGTCATCTGTAGTTGAAAAATTCATGTATATTCTCTTTCGTACTCTGCCTTGGTTTCTGATCTCCTGAAGTTAATCGTCGCTCACGTACCTCTTGTGATGGTCGTTTGTTTTTTGCACTCAAAAGCTCGATGACCCTTTTGTAGAGAACCGAAACATTGGCCTTTGTGCATGCCTTTCCTACCATCTCTGGGGATAGATATACAAAATACTAGTTACTATTCTTCTTCTCGCTCATTTGCATTATCTTATTCTCCATAAAATTTTTCCTTCTCCTTGACTTTGTCTATCATCAAAATTAAGACGATCTTGCATCTCTTCATCTTCTCCACCACTCCTTTTTTTCTTCATTCAAATCCATAGAAGCTCAAGTACACATAGCTCTCATTCCTTTCTCTAAGCTAAGTCTTGATGCCTACAATAACTCTAATAACTTTCTCAAGAGTTACACCCACACAGAATAATAACTTTCTCAAGAGTTACACCCACACAGAATAATCTGTGTAAAAGCTCCTCTTCTTGTCCTAGGTTGACTACTGAATTTGTTTAATGTGTGACCATCTTGTGATTGTATATCAAATCGTAAAAACATTTAAAAAGCAAAGAATCTCCTCGTTGTATCACAAAAATAAAAAATAATATGAGTCACCCAAGACCTGCAACATCCGCAATTAAGTAAGGACTCCCCAACCTATGCTCTGATACCAACTCTGATGGTCCCAAATCTAGCCATATCTTAATCGTAAAACTTAATCTAAGCAAACATTAAAACTCACTTAATCGTGCTATTTTTACATAGTAATATAATCAAATCAATCCTCTCAAATAGCAAAATAAGTATGCATGCCATATCCAAGATTCTTATCACATACGTAAAGAATTTTTGAAGGCATGCATACTTCAAATAGTCCTTAACTTCTCTTAGTCTTTTAAGTCACATGAGAGTCTATGTTTTCAACAAAATCAATTATCATGTTCTAACTAGCAAGATAATATCTAGTCACTATAGCTAAGTCTAACGATGCTTATGCATTAGTCCATCCGGTCGATGCATTAGTCCATCCGATCTATACAGATAAGATAGTCAATCTTGATGGTAATTTCTAAGGCAAATCCTGACAACTGGTCTCTTTGGGAGAGCAATACCTACCAATCTATTTGGAATTAGAGAAAAGTCAAACTATAAAAAGTTTTAGGACTTCTAATTCTCTATAGAACATTTCTCAGTGATGGTTCTCTAAAAATGAGTTCGAAGGTCTCTTTGTTGAGAGCATTTAAAATGGCCAAAATTATATTTTCATCATAAAATTATAAGAAAAAGCCAAGTGCCCCACTTTGTTGTACTCGAATAACTCAAAAACGAAAGGGATTTGGCTTTCTAGCGTCTCATACACTCCTGTAGAGTTTTCTGCCGTCTAAAACTTTTATCTTTATGTCAAAATCTGATTCTAAACACACAAAAAGATAAATGCTTCGCAAAACAGTCCCTAATAAAGGTTATACCTAAAATGTAGTCACAAACTAGTCAAATATTCTATCTTCGAATTCTTTACCCCACCAAAACTGTTTATTCCATGAGTCTCATAGACCAAGATGGTCATGTATAATTAATAAAGTAAATAATTACTCATCGTTAAGCACACCCTATACCAACTCGGATTCTCTCCTATTCACTTATCGATTTATTTATTTCATATCAAAAGAATTTGAAGAAAAATAATAAAAAGAGAGTTTGTGTACTTCCGCGATATATTTGAAGATGTCTTGATTGGTTGGGAATCCATGTCTACTCTCAAGAAGTTGTGGAAGAGCTATTTGTAGATTTGGCAAGCCTCTTAGATCTGTTGTGAGGGGTGCAACCTGCAATAGGTATAACTTCGTACACAATTATCAGAAACTCGTCGTGTGGGTACTTTAAATTTCTAGAACATGTGCAGTCTACAACCTGGCATGTGCGGAATTGCCAAAAATAGCAGTATGTGAAAGTCCACTCCAAAAATAGGTCACGTTTTACTTTTTTTTATCAAATTTCTATTTGCATGTCCATCTACACACTTAAATTCTTTCTTTGAACACACTAACTAATTGAAAACTCAATCTTGAATTTTCACTTAAATTTAACACTTAGAATTTTTACTCTCCTGAAAAACTACTTAAAACCTGCTTGAATTCATTACTGAAATCTGTAGCATCCAAAACTTAAGATTATCTTTAATCATAACTTGGTTAAACTTAGAGTTATGTTACGAAAAACCTTGCACACATAAATACATAAATTGATAAACAAGAAATTAGAATTGGATCACATTTATAAATTGCAACATAGAGCATGATAGATAATAATCTTCAATAGTAGACATGAGTGAGAGAGAGAAAGAAATATATAGAGTACACCGTCAACACTCTCACCGAGTACAATCATCCCCCCCCATGCATGAATATTTAAATGTATTAATTTTGTTTCAGGCCAAAGTGACCTGTTTACAAGAAGTGTCCTTCTACAAATATTAAAGAAGGTAATTAAATCTTAGATAAAATAAAACATCTTAATCTTATCTATTTTTAGGCCTGCAAAACTAATGTATGTCAAAAGTACTCCTCTCATGCATTGAATTCTAAAGAAAGTCACAACATAAATATAAGATCGTATAAATGTCTAATTTTGCATACTTTTTTGTTATTTACAGTCTTGTCCAAATACCTCCACTCATTTCAACTTTGCTAAAAATATAATATCGCCATAAATATAATGATGCCAAAATGTGTACCAATATGCACGCCAAAAATGTGTAACCATCATCATGTCGCCGCGCTAGCCCTGCCCCCACTGATCCATTGTAACATATCTCTGAGATTAACCAAATTATGATTAAAGATAATCCTAAGTTTTGGATGCTACAGATTTCAGTAGTGAATTCCAATAGGTTTTTAGTGGTTTTTTAGAAGTAAAGATTCTTAGTGTTAAAATTAAGTGAAAATTTAAGATTGAGTTTTTAATTAGTTAGCATACTCAAAAGAAGCCTTTAAGTGTGTAGATGGACATGCAAATCAAAATTTTATAAAAAAGTAAAACATGACCTATTTTTGGAGAAGACTTTCATATAGAGAAGATTTTAGCGATTTCGCCGCCCGCAGTAGGTTGTAGACCGCACATATTCGAGTAATTTTCAGTATCCATACAGCTAGTATCTGATAACTGTGCGTGGAGTTATACCTGGTGCATATTAGAGCCCTGACAGCAAATTTGAGAGGCTTGCCAAATCTAGAAGCAGCTCTTCCACAACTTCTGGAGAGTAGACATGGATTCCCAATCAATCAAGACATCAGCAAATATATCGAGGAAGTACACAAACACTCTTTCTATTATTTTTCCTTAAATTCTTTTGTGTATATGGGAGAATTTGAGTCGATGTATGGCATGCTTAACCATGGGAATGATGGAAAAACACCACGAGAAGAGGAGGGGGGGATTCCCGCAAAGAACTATTGTTGATTGCCTTAGTTCGACTCATAGAATAAAACTTTGGAGTTAAAGAATTAGAAGATAGAATATTTGACTAGTTTATGACTAGATTCTAGGAATAACCTTCATTAGGGGCTATTTTGCAAAGACTCTATCTATCCGTGTGTTTAGAATCAGATTTTGAGATAAACACGAAAGTTTTGGAGGACAAGAAACTCTACAAGAGTGTAAGAGACTGTAGAAAGCCAAATTCCTTTCGTTTTTGAGTTATTCGAGTGCAAAGTGGGCACTTGGCTGTTTTTTATAGTTTCACCCTGAAAATACAACTTTGGCTATTTTGAATGCTCTCAAAGAGACCTTCGAACTCACTTTTAGAGAACCATCACTGAGACGTGCTTTAAAGAGCATTAGAAGTCCTAAAACTTTATAGTTTTGTCCTTTCTCTAATTCTACATAGATTGAAAGATATTACTCTCCCAACGAAACCAGTTATTAGGCTTTGCCTTAGAAATTGCTATCAAGATTGACTACCTTGTCTATATAGACCGTATGGACTAATGCATAAGCATAGTTAAGACTTAGTTATAGTGACTAGAGATGACCTCTCTCGTTAGAACATGATAATTGATTATGTTCAAAACAAGGACTCCCATGTGACTTAAAAGATAAAGAGAAGTTAAAGTCTGTTTAAATTAAAGGCTTGTTTTATACTTGAAATTGATTTTGATTGATTTGAATATGCATGCCTTGAAAGATTATGGACTAGAGATGAGTGTGAGATGATATGTATGAGTTATGATTGCTTTGTTTTGGCATGAATGATTAATATGCATGCGTATGACTGATTGATATGCATGTGTATGATGAGACTCGACATGAGGTTTTGAGATTCAGGTCGGCCGTCCTTAGACAGGGAACGCCAGACAGAGAACGAGATTTATGCCCTCTGGGAGCCATGTGGTAGAACCTAGAGAGGACGAGATTCAGAAAGAGGCATACCCGCCGAGGATAGCCGCGATGTCTAGTGTGGAGGTTGGGTGGACGGGCATCGGAGAAAGCCCTAGATTGGCTGGATTTTGGTCATTATGACTAACCATGTTGTCGAGCATGGTGATGATGATAGAGTTTTGAGATAGACACATACATTGTGATTGATTGAGATGCTATGCTGTAATTGATAGAGATTTATATCATGTGAATGTTTGTTTGAGATTACATGATTCTTTAGTTATGTGATAAGAATCTTAGATATGCATGCATGCTTGTTTGATATTTGAGAAGGTTGATTTGATTGTATTGCTATGTAGAAACAACAGGATTAAATAAGTTTAATGTTTTCTTAGATGACATTGTATGATTAAGATATGGTTAGAATTTGGGTATGTTTCATCCGTTATCAAACACACATGCATAAGATTATATCTAGTGACTATTAACCGAACACGGTGCGACCAGCACCTCACTAACCATGTGGCAGATAATCAGAAATAAATATCGATGATAAAATTTACTATTAAAATACCATTTTCAATAATTCAAATAATTTCCATAATCCATAACATTCGATCAATGTATCTGCATTCTAAATGCCCTTTTCCTATCCATAACATTCAGTCAATGTATCCATAACCTTATGTCAATGTATTTACATACTAAATACCCTTTTTGTATCCATAACATTCAGTCAATGTATCTACATAATAAATTCCCTTTTTGTATCTGCATAACATTCGGTCAATGTATCTGTATACTAAATTCCCTTCTTGTTTGATTTTGGACATTTTCTAGAGTAATTCTTCATTACTACGTGTGTCTCTACATCTTTCAATTAATCTTTGAGCTTTTTTTTATAAGTGGCCAAGTCTCTTGGGAAGGTATTGATGACACCACCTTTCAGCCTTACCCTTTAATGAACACAAAAGGTAATCCAAATAACTCTCTTCAATCCCGTTAAGTTGTGTCCACTTTTAGAATGCTTGCATTTGTACTTTCGTATCCCATTTAAGTATTGGACTCACCATTTTGATTGTCCCTTAACTGGATTTTGTTTTCTTGTTCTCATCTATGCAAAGTAGAAGAATCGAGGGTGACTATCCCCTCGCTCATGTCTTCTTGAAATTTTTTCTCCAAGATTTGCTTTCCTATCCACACCTTCACCACTGGTCCAGTCCCCAAGGGGTTTTCTATGAAGGCTACAAAAGTAAAGGAGGGGTGTTTGACTTTTCGGTACCATCTTCTAGTCTTTGGCCCAAATTTTGGAGAGCTTTGCCTTCACTTCATACCTTGGATACCCCTGCGAGAGGAACGTGCCCCGTTCGATTGAGCATGCACGCGAGAATTAAAAGGTCACGTCGTTCACTCACCTCAAGAGTAGAGTTGTCTCCCTTAGCTATATTGTTAATTGTATTTCTAAGTTGAAGTGGACCTGCAAGGTTTATTGGTTTTCATTGTCTATCGTTCCCACTGCAGCAGCTTTAGCTTTTCTAGGGAGGACAACGATAGCAAACATGATTTTATAACTTATATAAAGAATAATATAGCATGTGACCAGTCTAATGATGTTTGAGAGGCTTTCCTCTTTTTGGGGAGGTGGTAAAGAAGTCCCGAGTGACACCAACTTTGGTTGAAACGTGGCGCATGCGTATATAAGGAGACCACAAATTCTATTAGACCGGGAATGTACGCACGATGTGCATGTTACTGGGCGCGAGAGAGACAAGGGCAAAGGTTGTGTTTGAAGCGGAACTAGAATATTAGTCGGATATCAGTCGTGAGACTTCGTGACAAAGTTCGATTGTGCACACCAACCAGTTCATGAGGATCTGCTAGACTTCGGTCTGCAGCCGTCGTCCAGTAAGTCCTCAGTACGAGCACGTTAATCTCTCTGTATGATTTATATACCATACTATTGTATGGTTATATATGTGTATAATTATATCCTAACGCAAGAACATAAATAATAAAGTCACATATATTGAATTTAGTCCAAAATCGATATAGTATAGTTCGCATAATTTATACACTTTCTCCGGCCATAATATTATATTATATTTATATTTATATAATATTGACAGCAGCACTAGTTGTGTGATGGAATCGCAGGCGTCCTCTCAGGAAAACGGAGGCACTAGTAGTACTGACTAGTCGTAGGCAAGACTAGTAATTGGGAGGCCTGCTGCTAGCGCATTATAAAAGCAAGCAGCGCTGCGCCCCTCTAATACAGCACAGCCAGCCATATCACAATTAAGCCACCCCATATCTTTTTAAGCTTCAAATAATGAGAAAAAGTGTAGCCTTAATACTTCATTTAATTTCCAACAAACATGGACTGATAATGTTCGACAAGTCCTTGTCTTTGAAGTTAGCTAGTCCTTCTACCTTCATACATTTGTGTCTTATTCCATTGCTCAAAGTTTGGTAGACTATTGTTCTTTACATAAGAGCACACTTTGTGCTATAAAATAACATCCAAAACAAACATTATACCATCTTTGTTAGCTTTTCCCAAAACCTTACAATTATTGTTGTGCTCTTACAGCATGCATTCATATGAATTGAGAATAACCTCCAAATTTCGTTCCTCAATCTCACCAACTGACACAATATTTTTAATTAT
This sequence comes from Cibotium barometz, assembly GCF_041138505.1. NCBI lineage: Eukaryota > Viridiplantae > Streptophyta > Polypodiopsida > Cyatheales > Cibotiaceae > Cibotium > Cibotium barometz. Next base: position 49,868,323 of record NC_141048.1, on the reverse strand, counting down.
ACTTGGTACACACAATACATCATGTAGATATTTCACAACATTATTTGAAAAATCAACTACTATGTCACTTACAAGAGTAGTAGAATGTGTTAAGTCATATTTTGTGGACACAAATGCAAGAACCTTAATTTATTTCTTATATGAAAACCATACTTTATGATAATTTATAAGGTAAGAATACTTATCATCAAATGGCTCTTCAATTATAACACTAACCATATGTTGCATTAGAAAGTACGTGCTCCTCTTTGTCACTGTTGTTTTAAGTTGATGTTGATGCATGACTACCTTTATTAAAATTTTCTTCTCGCACATCTCTTTATCTTTATTAAAATTACCTTCTTTCACATATTTTTATCTTGAAAAATAATATTTTATGACATGACCTGACTTATAATAGTAGTGATACATTGGCCTTTGATTTCAGAAATTTAAAAAACACCTCTTATATCTTGATATGCATAACATGTACCTCATTCTTGTTGAAATATACAAGTGAATAGGGTGTGTATGGGAACAAGCTCTTGGATAGAGGCTGTAAAAGAGAAGATATAATTGTGAAAGAACCTGTGAAAAGGTGAGAAGAATCTATTGGGAGAGAATAATGGGTAGCATGAGGGAATTTAGGAGTGTGGAGATATTCTGGGAGATATTCAGGGAAAAGAGAAGAGGTGGAGAGAATCAAGCAAAAGGTGGAGATATTCTGGGAGTGAATCATGGAGAAATCAATGGGATTTGATGCTTGATGTAAACTCTATAAATTGACGCATAGCCCTAATGAGAATTTGCTAGTTTTTGAGTATCCATGCCTACATTAATCTATTTGCTAATTATTCACTAATTACATCTTAATTATTTGCTAATCACTTTGTTAATGATGTTGATTCTAGTGTTTGATCCACCATAGCTCATCATTATGCTCAAATTTCAATAATTCTATTGTTGAAATTTTGAATCTCCCCCTTTCTATCGCATTCTAAAAATCTACTCTTACTTGTTGAACGTTTGAAGCTCACCTTGCCTCTTGAATTCTAAAAAGCTTACTTGCGATCCTCGGCAATTTCCAAGAAATTTAATGTTGGGTTTGATATGAGGTTTGATTAGCTCTTCCATATGAGTCATAGGTGCTTCCTTTATTTCCTTTTCCTCTAGAACTTTTAAAGAAATGATTGCATTCTGACCATACTAATTATTATAAGACTTTGATATACCTCCAAGGATGTGTTCTTCTCGGATCGTCTTTATAATGAGATCCTTCAAAGTAGGTAACTCTTCTATCACCATGATAAATGAATAAAACAACTTATTTTCACAATAAAAGCTATTCAAGCATGCTTGAAACACAATTCTTTAACATAATTTGAGATAGAAATATTTTAGCTTTTAACAATATTCATGACTCTACTTTCAATTGCATTTTATGTGAATTGGACACACTCTTATACATGTTTGCAAGAATATCCCATAATTCAACAACTAAATCACAATGTTCAATGTGAGGTGTGATTACTTGCCTTACATTTTGCTCACTGTTTTGTTCTTGAGATTCAAATTCTTGAGTCCATGTGCTAGTGATTGGTTAAATCGTAGGCTTCTTTAACTATTTGCTTACCTTTTCCATATTGAAGAACAAAGCGCACTGGTTCCTCCTCTATACTTGCCACTGTGGTTTCTTTATGGTGCTCCAGTAAAACTTTAACATCTTGAAGATCTTTGTAAATAACTTAACATAAAAGAAAAGGCTTCAAAAAATGCACTTTCTTCACACATGCAAGTGTGGGCTTCCAAAAACATACCTCCCTCTCGCAAACCTATGTGGGCACATTAATCTTGATCAAAACTTTTGCAAGGAAACTTTCGTTTTACCAACCTTGAGAGAATTTATGACATCAACAATTCACTCAATTATAGACACAAAAATTCATGTATTGAAAAAACTTATTTTACATGTGCATCCCCTTTAAAACTTTTTCGTTCACTGAGAAAACTTCATCACTTCATGATTTTGCACACTATATATACTACTCATAACATTATCAATTAGACATCTTAGCCAAAACATGCACTTATAAATTATCTATAAAGATTTTGTTTATGCATCATAGCAACGCCCTCTTATACCATGAAGGTGTTTAAGCCTTATTTATCCCAAATATTAAGCATAGGTTAGAGTTTATCTTTGTTTCAAACATTCGTTTGGATTTTGTAACATCAAATGAAAGCTTGATCTTGGCAATGGCTATAAAGAAAACACAATGGTTCACACCATTTTATTGGATGTTTTGAAGTGGGGTTGACTACTTGTTTACATCAACAAGGTTCTTTAAAAGGCATGCTTGGTCTTAGGATCATCTAGTGGTGTACAAATCATGCAAAGTGCTGCTCTCCCTCAATCTATTGTGCACATTGCTCAATGTTAATGAAACAAGTAATAAGCCTTATAAGGCTTTACAAAATCATGTTTAATATCTAGCCTTGAGATCTTAGCTACCAACCCTTATCACAAAAAACATGTGATTGTCTTCATCGTAGTAGATTATGCTTTGAGCATAGTGTGGTTTTCATAGGTTTAATTAAAAACTAATAATGAAAATAAAAATTAATGGGTAGGAACTTGGGTAAATGAAAGACAAATTGAGTAATGGTTTAAATGCTATTGGACAAGTGAAAGGCTTTTATACGGAATTGATATAACGCTAGTGTGGTGGATATGATCAATGAGGGGATTAAAACATAATTATGAAGAGACTAATGACTTGATTAATGAATGTGAAATGTGAACACTTTAATGTGAATCAAGCAAAGAAAAACCTTTCTTTGCTTGATAAAATTACTCGTATGTATTTACAAAACAAAGGAATAGCATTTATGTTGTTTAAACATTATTAGTTTTAGCTTGATGGAGATGCTATGAATTTTGTGAAAAAGGATATATCATATTATGGCAGAGAGAGAGAGAGAGAGAGAGAGAGAGAGAGCCATGCCACTAGCATCAATATAAAATCCAATTGCCTTCGACAAAGTCATGTTATCTAGGTTGAGAGATCCTAAAACCTTGTACACATGATGGTGGGCACTCTGTTGATTTGAATGATATTCCTTCTTATTCTATGTCTTATATTATTTATATATAACATCCCTACTTAATTTACTCTCCACTTCCTCTCCTTTATTCGTTTTTATTTACATATGGAGAGGAAAAAGAATAGAAAGATTTCATGTTTCTTCTACTTCGAGTTCTCATCAAACATAGGGTAATATAAAAAGGAGGGAAGAACAAAAGAAGAATAAGAAAAGAGAAACTTATGTTCTTGAATATCTTTGTGAATGCATCCCTCAACTCAGCATAGTTAGAAAAATGGCCATCATCAAATTGCATGAGCCAATACATTAGAATATCTTCACAGGTGGTAGCAAATTGATCTCTCTTGAGATCCTTCAAGAGTTCTTCTATTGGCTTATAGACCTTCCATGCCTGCTCAAATGTATTGATGTGGATGTGAGGGTCATTTGACTTTGCACCCTTAAACATCGGGAAGTGATCATTTGTTCAAGTTTTTAGCTATTTTAAACCACACTTCGACCTTTGTGCTTTGTTAAGTCAACATTTCTGTGAGTTTTTAGTGCCACTCATATCCTATTTCATCTAGTTTTCTCAACATTGTATTGAACTGCTTCTCCTCATAAAAACACTCCTAGTTTTGAGTTGTTGATGCCATTATCGTGTGTGCAAGTTGATGATGCCATTGAGACTCTCATTCTAATTCTGAAGTATCATTGGAGGTGCTCTTGTACTTGTTCTTCTTCTTCAGAGGTGGTCTCATACTTCTTCTTCTTCTTCTTCTTCAGAGGTGGTCTCATACTTCTTCTTCTTCATCTTCTTTTCCTCCTTATCAGAGTCACTATGTGACTAAGATTGTGTCTTGGTTTTTCTTGCCTTTCGTTCCTTTATCAACAAACCTGATGGTGTTCTTAATAAAATCTTCCAAGATCTTTGTAGGATTATATTGTTCCATTTTCTTGATGTCCTTGTCTCTTAGGCCATTGGTAGCAAATCATCTAAGGTTTGGCACCATTGGTGGGTTTTCCACTTTCGGGGCCTTTTCCTTGATTCGGTGTCATGGAAAGAGGGAATTTTTATAAGCTAAATTGATATAAAAATGTGACGGTCTCGAATGTAGCCATATCTTAATCGTATAACTTAATCTTAGCAAACATTGAAACTGACTTAATCGTTAGATTTCTACATAGCAATACAATCAAATCAATCCTCTCAAATAGAAAAATAAGCATGCATGCCATATCCAAGATTCTTATCACATAAGTAAAGAATCATGTAATCTCAAACAAACATTCACAGAATATAAATCTCTATCAATTAAAGCATCTCATCTCAATCAATCACAATGTATGTTTCTATCTCAAGATTCTATCATCATTACCATGCTTGACAACATGGTTACTCATAATGACCAAAATCCAACCAATCTAGGGCTTTCTCCGATGCCTGTCCACCCAACCTCCACACTGGACATCTCGGCCATTCCTGAGTATGCCTCTTTCTAAAACTCGTCCTCTCTGGGTTCTACCACATGGCTTTCAAAGGGCATGAATCTCGTTCTCTGTCTGGCATTCCCTGTCTAAGGATGGCCAGCATGCATATCAATCATTCACACACAAGCATATAATTCCTTCATTTAAAAAAAAGCAATCTGAAGTCATACTTACCATCTTACACTATCTCTAGTCCATAATCTTTTAAGGCATGCATATTCAAGTCAATTAAAATTACCTTCAAGTATAAAACAAGCTTTTAAATCAAACACCCCTTAACTTCTCTTGGTCTTTTAAGGCACACAAGAATCTTTATTTTTAACAAAATCTATTATCATGTTCTAACTAGCGAGATAATCTCTAGTCACTATAGCTAAGTCTTAACTATGCTTATGCATTAGTCCATCCGGTTTATGCGTTAGTCCATCCGATCACTATAGATAAGATAGTCAATCTTGATGTCGATTTATTTATTTCATATCAAAAGAATTTGAAGAAAAATAATAAAAAGAGAGTTTGTGTACTTCCCTGATATATTTGAAGATGTCTTGATTGAGTGGGAATCCATGTCTACTCTCAAGAAGTTGTGGAAGAGCAGTTTGTAGATTTAGCAAGCCTCTTAGATCTACTGTCAGGGGTGCAACGTGCAAGAGGTATAACTTCATGCACAATTATCAGAAGCTTGTCATGTGGGTACTTAAAATTACTAGAACATGTGTATTCTACAACCTAGTGTGGGCGAAATTGCCAAAATTAGCTGTATGTGAAAGTCAACTTTAAAAATACATCACTTTTTACTTTTTTATCAAATTTCCATCCATCTACATACCTAAAGGCTTTCTTTATGCTGCACACTAACTAATTGAAAACTCGATCTTGAATTTTCACTTAATTTTAACACTTAGAATTTTTACTACTAAAAAACTACTCAAAATCTGCTGGAATTCATTACCGAAATTTGTAGCATCTAATACTTAAGATTATCTTGAATCATAACTTGGTTAAAGTTAGAGGTATGTTACATTCTCTCCTCGTTATGAAATCGTCCTCCACGATGATAAAAACATCTTATACGCAATCATTAGACCTTGAGAAATAGTTTTTTCCTATTCAACTATTCTACTTGATATAGTACTTGAGAAGTCATATACCTTTATCTTTCAAGAAAAGGATAATTTTGTCCTAAGATTTTTTCAAGTAGCCTTGGAATGAACGACTTGCTTATCTAAGATCTTACCTTGATATAAAAGCTCTTAACTTGATTCTTCATTTCTTTCCTATCTCTTCTTGGATAAAATCAGCATATTCGGTATTCACTGCATCTATTAGACTCTCAATACTATAGCATTCTTTTCTCTCAGTATTGTGCTCTCTTTCATTCATATCTCCGATAGATCTTATCTTGGATAAACGATTTAAAATGTTAAGCTAGTCATGTATACTAAACTCTAGCGTAAGAGCTTACTAGTCTTAATTCTATAAAATTTAACTCCAAATAAGAAACTAGATAAATCTTGATCCATTACACAAAGTAACTTGATTTTGAGAATCAGTCACTATCCATGTCATAAATAAATCTTCTTGGAATCACAACTTAATAAACAATAATAACTTTGATTATCTTTGCATTGTCTCAAACTTTAAGGTAATCAAACAATTTACAAACTCATATTTTTACTGTTCTTGTAGCTTTAGACTTAGTCAAATTTCTTCCACAAGAAATTAATCCGTGATTATTTCTTGAATTAAAAAGCTTAGAAAGCAAAACACTCTCAAGCTTTACGAACAAATGTGGTTACATCATGTTTCTATTGATGGACTTGCAATCTCCACAATAGATATAGATTTCCAAACCTACACTTATTTACTTCACGATGATAATTTACTACTTAATAAGCAAATAGTATACTACATGAAATACTTTTCTTGATCTGGTGCGAAGAAGATATCATTCTAAATTCTATATCACATCTTTGACCTTGCAAGTAATAATCTTACTATGATCTCCAATCAGGCAAACCCGCTTCTCATGACACAATATCTTTGCCTTTCTAGGCACTAACCAATCTATCCCTAATATGGCATCATATCTTCCCAAAGCCAACACATGGAAATGATCTTTTGACTTGGGGTTATCTATGAATAAAAAGCATATTCTTGACATACTTCTTATATGTATGTTGCTTTCTCAAAGCAAGCTCTACCATAAGATACTTTTGGTAAAATTCAGTTATTCTTAACTATTTTACCACGTGGGGTGGTTGAAAACTATAAGTGCTTCCCGAGTCAATCAAAACTTGAAATACATTATTCACAATCTTGATAGGAATATTAATAATTGAAGCTCGATTTTCAACCTTACCTGCAAGAATAACAGCATTGACATGTGCATATTCTTTAATATCCTCAGCCCACAATTGCAATATCTTCTCCTCTTGCTCCACAAGTGTCATCGGTAGTTGAAAAATTCATGTATATTCTCTTTCATACTCTGCCTTGGTTTCTAATCTCCTGAAGTTAATCGCTCACGTACCTCTTGTGATGTTTGTTTGTTTTTTGCACTCAAAAGTTCGATGACTCTTTTGTAGAGAACCAAAACATTGGCCTTTACACCATGCCTTTCCTACCATCTCTAGGGATAAATATATAAAATACTAGGGTTACCATTCTTCTTCTCGCTCATTTGCATTATCTTATTCTCCAAAAAAAATTTCCTTCTCCTTGACTTTGTCTATCATCAAAATTAAGATGATCTTGCATCTCTTTATCTTCTCCACCACTCCTTTTTTTCTTCATTCAAATCCATAGAAGCTCAAGTACGCAAGCTCTCATTCCTTTCTCTAAGCTAAGTCCTGATGCCTATAATAACTCTAATAACTTTCTCAAGAGTTACACCCATAAAGAATAATGTGTAAAAGCTCCTCTTCTTGTCCTACGTTAACTACTGAATTTGTTTAATGTGTGGCCATCTTGTGATTGTATATCAAATCGTAAAAAAATTTAAAAAGAAAAGAATCTTCTCATTGTATCACAAAAATAAAAAATAATATGAGTCCCCCAAGACGTGCAACATCCGCAATTAAGTGCGGACTGCCCAACCTATGCTCTGATACCAATTGTGATGGTCCCAAATCTAGCCATATCTTAATCGTACAACTTAATCTAAGCAAACATTGAAACTCACTTAATTGTATTTTTACATAGTAGTATAATCAAATCAATCTCCTCAAATAGCAAAATAAGCATGCATGCCATATCCAAGATTCTTATCACATACATCAAGAATTTTTTAAGGCATGCATATTCAAATCAATCAAAATTAACTTCAAGTATAAAACTAGCTTTTAATACAAACAGTCCTTAACTTCTCTTAGTCTTTTAAGTCACATGAGAATCTATGTTTTCAACAAAATCAATTATCATGTTCTAACTAGCAAGATAATCTCTAGTCACTATAGCTAAGTCTTAACGATGCTTATGCATTAGTCCATCCGGTCGATGCCTTAGTCCATCCGATCTATACAGATCTATACAGATAAGATAGTCAATCTTGATGGCAATTTCTAAGGCAAATCCTGACAACTGGTCTCTTTGGGAGAGTAATACCTACCAATCTGTTTGGAATTAGAGAAAAGTCAAAACTATAAAAAGTTTTAGGACTTCTAATTCTCTATAGAACATTTCTCAGTGATGGTTCTCTAAAAATGAGTTCTAAGGTCTCTTTGAGAGCATTCAAAATGGCCAAAGTTGTATTTTCAGCATAAAATTGTAAGAAAAAGCCAAGTGCCCCACTTTGTTGTACTCGAATAACTCAAAAACGAAAGGGATTTGGCTTTTTAGTGCCTCATACACTCCTGTAGAGTTTTCTGCCATCTAAAACTTTTGTCTTTATGTCAAAATCTGATTCTAAACACACGAAAAGATAAATGCTTCGCAAAACAGTCCCTAATAAAGGTTATACCTAAAATGTAGTCACAAACTAGTCAAATATTCTATCTTCAAATTCTTTACCCCACCAAAACTATTTATTCCATGAGTCTCATAGACCAAGATGATCATGTATACATAATAAAGTTAAGAATTACTCATCATTAAGCACACCCTATACCAACTCGGATTCTCTCGTATTCACTTATCGATTTATTTATTTCATATCAAAAGAATTTGAAGAAAAATAATAAAAAGAGAGTTTGTGTACTTCTGTAATATATTTGAAGATGTCTTGATTGGTTGTTGGGAATTCATATCTACTCTCAAGAAGTTGTGGAAGAGCTGTTTGTAGATTTGGCAAGCCTCTTAGATCTGTTGTGAGGGGTGCAACCTGCAATAGGTATAACTTCGTACACAATTATAAAAAACTAGTCGTGTGGGTACTTAAAATTTCTAGAACATGTGCAGTCTACAACAACCTGGCGTGTGCGAAGTTGCCAAAATTAGCAGTATGTGGTGAAAGTCGACTCCAAAAATAGGTTACGTTTTACTTTTTTATCAAATTTTGATTTGCATGTCCATCTACACACTTAAATTCTTTCTTTGAGCACACTAACTAATTGAAAACTCAATCTTGAATTTTCACTTAATTTTAACACTTAGAATTTTTACTACTAAAACCTACTTGAATTCATTACTGAAATCTGTAGCATCCAAAACTTAAGATTATCTTTAATCATAACTTGGTTAAACTTAGAGTTATGTTACAAAAAACCTTGCACACACAAATACATAAATTGATAAACAAGAAATTAGAATTGGATCACATTTATAAATTGCAACATAGAGCATGATAGATAATAATCTTCAATAGTAGACATGAGTGAGAGAGAGAAAGAAAAATATAGAGTACACCGTCAACACTCTCACACCGAGCACAATCATCCCCCCCCATGCATGAGTATTTAAATGTATTAATTTTGTTTTAGGCCAAAGTGACCTATTTACAAGAAGTGTCCTTCTACAAATATTAAAGAAGGTAATTCAATCTTAGATAAAATAAAACAACTTAATTTTATCTATTTTTAGGCCTGCAAAACTAATGTATGTCAAAAGTACTCCTCTCATGCATTGAATTCTAAAGAAAGTCACAACATAAATATTAGATCGTATAAATGTCTAATTTTGCATACTTTTTTGTTATTTACAGTCTTGTCCAAATACCTCCACTCATTTCAACTTTGCTAAAAATATAATATCGCCATAAATATAATGATGCCAAAATGTGTACCAATATGCACGCCAAAAATGTGTAACCATCATCATGTCGCCCGCACAAGCCCTGCCAACCACTGATCCATTGTTACATACCTCTGAGATTAACCGAGTTATGATTAAAGATAATCCTAAGTTTTGGATGCTACAGATTCCAGTAATAAATTCCAACAGGTTTCTAGTGGTTTTTTAGCAGTAAAGATTCTCAGTGTTAAAATTAAGTAAAAATTTCAGATTGAGTTTAGTTAGCATACTCAAAAGAAGCCTTTAAGTGTGTAGATGGACATGCAAATCAAAATTTTATAAAAAAGTAAAACATGACCTATTTTTAGAGATGACTTTCACATAGAGCAGATTTTAGTAATTTCACCCGCGCGGCGGCAGGTTGTAGACCGTACATATTCCGATAATTTTAAGTATCCATCAAGCTAGTATCTGATAACTGTGCGCGGAGTTACACCTATTGCAGATTACAACCCTGAGAGCAAATTTGAGAGGCTTGCCAAGTCTAGAAGCAGCTCTTCCACAACTTCTGGAGAGTAGACATGGATTCCCAATCAATCAAGACATCAGCAAATATATCGGGGAAGTACACAAACACTCTTTCTATTATTTTTCTTTAAATTCTTTTGAGATTAAATAAATATATTGATAAGCGTGTATATGGGAGAATTTGAGTCGATGTATGGCATGCTTAACCATGGGAATGATGGGAAAACACCACGAGAAGAGAAGAGGGGGGGTTCCCGTAAAGAATCCATAACATTCAGTCAATGTATCCATAACCTTCTGTCAATGTATTTGCATACTAAATACCCTTTTTGTATCCATAACATTTGGTCAATGTATCTGCATACTAAATTCCCTTTTTGTTTGATTTTGGACATTTTTTAGAGTAATTCTTTATTACTACGTGTGTCTCTATATCTTTCAATTAATCTTTGAGCTTTTTTTTAATAAGTGGCTAAGTCTCTTGGGAAGGTATTGATGACACCACCTTTCTACCTTACCCTTTAATGAACACAAAAGGTAATCCAAATAACTCTCTTCAATCCCGTTAAGTTGTGTCCACTTTTAGAATGCTTGCATTTGTACTTTTGTATCCCATTTAAGTATTGGACTCACCATTTTGATTGTCCCTTAACTGGATTTTGTTTTCTTGTTCTCATCTATGCAAAGTAGAAGAATCGAGGGTGACTATCCCCTCGCTCATGTCTTCTTGAAATTTTTCTTATGAACTGGATAAGTGTGTGACGAAGGTCCAAACCTTGGGGTTAAGCCGCCTCAAAGGGAAATCTAGTCAATGGTTTCAATCACTAAGATTGATGGCCAATGATGAGATTTAGAAGCTCATAAATTATAGATTTACTTACAAAAATGAAGCATATAGAATGATTTTTATAATTATGCTCCATATTTTTTAACATGTGCTCAATCTAAGGTTTCCTTAAAAAGAATATTTTGGAACCTTACTTTTTAATCTTACACTAAATCATTGTAGTTTTAGGTTTAGTTTTATTTACATTGCAATTGAGCAGAGATTACATAGCATATTTCACCTATCCTCTTCCCCCAGAGACAAAGGAAGACTGGCTCCAAGATACATGGTACCCTAGTTGCATACCGGCTTTCATCATTGCTTGATTAGTGCATCCTTTTGGGGGCAGCTTCTCCAAGATTTGCTTTCCTATCCACACCTTCACCACTGGTGGTCCAGTCCCCAGGGGGTTTTCTTTGAAGGCTACAAGAGTAAAGGAGGGGTGTTTGACTTTTCGGTACCATCTTCTAGTCTTTGGCCCAAATTTTGGAGAGCTTTGCCTTCACTTCATACCTTGGATACCCCTGCGAGAGAGGAAGGTGCCCCGCTCGATTGAGCATGCACGCGAGAATTAAAAGGTCACGTCGTTCACTCACCTCAAGAGTAGAGTTGTCTCCCTTAGCTATATTGTTAATTGTATTTCTAAGGTTAGGTGGACATGCAAGGTTTATTGGTTTTCCTTGTCTATTGTTCCCACTGCAGCAGCTTTAGCTTTTCTAGGGAGGACAACGATAGCAAACATGATTTTATAACTTATATAAAGAATAATATAGCATGTGAATAATAATGACCAGTCTAATGATGTTTGAGAGGCTTTCCTCTTTTTGGGGGAGGTGGTAAAGAAGTCCCGAGTGACACCAACTTTGGTTGAAACGTGGCGCATGCGTATATAAGGAGACCACAAATTCTATTAGACCGGGAATGTACGCACGATGTGCATGTTACTGGGCGCGAGAGAGACAAGGGCAAAGGTTGTGTTTGAAGCGGAACTAGAATATTAGTCGGATATCAGTCGTGAGACTTCGTGACAAAGTTCGATTGTGCACACCAACCAGTTCATGAGGATCTGCTAGACTTCGGTCTGCAGCCGTCGTCCAGTAAGTCCTCAGTACGAGCACGTTAATCTCTCTGTATGATTTATATACCATACTATTGTATGGTTATATATGTGTATAATTATATCCTAACGCAAGAACATAAATAATAAAGTCACATATATTGAATTTAGTCCAAAATCGATATAGTATAGTTCGCATAATTTATACACTTTCTCCACACAAATTATATCGAGAGAACATTTTATTGGTGGCCATAATATTATATTATATTTATATTTATATAATATTGACAGCAGCACTAGTTGTGTGATGGAATCGCAGGCGTCCTCTCAGGAAAACGGAGGCACTAGTAGTACTGACTAGTCGTAGGCAAGACTAGTAATTGGGAGGCCTGCTGCTAGCGCATTATAAAAGCAAGCAGCGCTGCGCCCCTCTAATACAGCACAGCCAGCCATATCACAATTAAGCCACCCCCTTGGGCTGAGCTACACACAGCGAGCGCAGTACTGTCCGAAATTATAGTAGCCTCTGCCTGCTCTGCTCGTCTCGTCTCCTGCGCTAGCTAGCTCGCCGCCGCCATGCCGATCTCCACCACCAATGGCGCCGCATGCAAAGCCAAATTAGCCAAAGCCCAAGCCGATGGCCCTGCCAGCGTGCTCGCCATGGGCAGCGCCACCCCTCCGCACCTCTTCAAGCAGCACGAGTACCCGGACTTCTACTTCAACGTCACCAACAGCAACCACATGACCGACCTCAAGCAAAAGTTCCAGCGCATTTGTAAGCCCCCTCATATATACTAATATATATAATTGCAATAATACTGTATAATAATAGGCAGGTGAGACGCAACTCCAAGCTAACGTTGCTCTCCTCTGTACGTACGTACTACTGCAGGTGACAGATCAGGCATCCAGAAGAGGCACATGTACCTGAACGAGGAGATTCTGCGGGCCAACCCGAGCATGTGCGACTTCTGGGGCCAGTCCTTGGATGCGAGGCAAGAGCACATGGTGGAGGAGATACCCAGGCTTGGTGGGGAAGCTGCCCTCAAGGCGTTGGAGGAGTGGGGCCGCCCCAAGTCCTGCATCACCCACCTTGTCTTCTGCTCAACGGGCGGCATGGACTTGCCCGGGGCGGACTGGGCTCTCACCAAGCGTCTGGGTTTGCGCCACAATATCAAGAGGCTGATGCTGTACTCGCAGGGCTGCTTTGGTGGAGGCACGGCCCTCCGCATGGCCACGGAGCTGGCCGAGAACAACAAGGGCGCACGCGTGCTAGTGGTCTGCAGTGAGATCACCGTGGTGACCTTTCGTGGGCCTAATGAGACCCATATCGACAGCCTTGTGGGTCAGGCTTTGTTCAGCGACGGTGCCTCCGCCCTCATCGTCGGCTCCGACCCCATCGCTCACGTGGAGAAGCCCTGGTTTCAGGTTCACTGGACCGGCTCCTACATCTTGCCCGACAGTGATGGTGCCATCCAAGGCCACTGGAAGCAAATCGGCCTCACATTCCACCTCCACAAAACCGTTCCACAGCTTGTCTCTCAGAACCTGCCTGCCGTCTTGCAAGATGCCCTGGATAATGTCCATGATGATGATGGCCATGCCCCTAGTCCCAATGACATCTTCTGGATCACGCACCCAGGTGGCCCCGCCATTCTAAACCAAATGGAGCAGGCACTCAAGCTCAAACCCGAGAAACTCGCAGCCACTAGACAAGTGCTCGCTGAATACGGCAACATGTCCAGCGCTTGTGTTTTCTTCATCATGGAGCAGATGCGGCGCAACTCTCTGGAAAAGAAGCTCGCCACTTCTGGCGAGGGCTTCGATTGGGGGGTGCTCGTCAGCTTTGGCCCGGGTGTGACTTGCGAGGCTCTTCTCCTTAAGAGCCTCCCCCTTGCTTAAACTACTCGGCTAGAAGTGAAAATATGAGAGGATTTTACCCTAGGAAGATTCAGGCCAAGGCACCTTCATTCATTCTAGTTTTCCTTAAATAAAGATACAACTAGAAAGGCTATGGCATGTGGGCACTCGTAGAGTTGGTTGGGTCTATTGCAAGATGATGATTAGTAGCGTGTGTGGTTCATCTTCTTGGCATTTCTACGTTCTTTCCGGCCCATGATAACATGTCTTTTTCTTGCCATTTCTACTAAGTCTCTATATGCGTGCCCTCTTATCATATAAGAGACATATTGAATTTCATAATTATAAAATTTCTTGTTTTTAGTATTTACCTCATGGAGATGCTATGAATTTTGTGAAGAAGGATTAATATTATCATGACAAAGAGAGAGAGAAAGAGAGAGAGAGAGAGAGAGAGAGAGAGCATGCCGTGTCACGAGCATCAATATAGAATCCATTTTCCTTCGCTAAAGTCATATTATCTAGGTTGAGATGTCCTAAAATCTTGAGCACACGGCAGTGGCCACTCTCTTGCTTTGAACGCTATTCCTTTGCCATGCTACATCTTATAGTATTTGTAATAACACGCCCAATTAATTTACACTCATCTTTCTCATCTTTCTCTTCTTTCTTCTTTTTCTTTACATTCAGAGAGGAAGAAGAATATAAGATTTTATGTTTCTTCTACCGCGACTTCTCATCAAGAATAAGATAATAAGACAGAAAAAAAACAAGAAAAGAGAAACTTACCAATGGATAAAGAGATATTGTTGGACAATAAACACACTTAGAACCTTATTTTTTAGAAAAAAAAAATAAAGCCTAACAGAAAAGATAGAAGCTTAAACCAAAAATATAATTTACTTGATGAGATTGTTTCTTATTGTGTAAATAACTTCAAGTATATAATTGAGAGATGAATGGTGTTGCATAGAGGAATAATTGATACATTTTACAAATTGCTAAAGCCATGTTGGAACAAAAATGTATGCTCATTATTGGGCAAAAGCTTGCAATTATGCTGTGTTTGACTTATGAATGTGATGTTGAAGATATAGAATGATGGAGATCAAGCTGTATAGGTACCAAGAAGAGGGTCACTCATTCAGAGGTTAACTTATGATACCTTTCTATCTCCACATTACGCTTTTATAGTAGCTATATCATAATGGAATGAACTTGAAGCGAGTATCCTTGTCGGCAGATATAGTAGCTTCCTTTAGAAACATTTTTCAATAGGCTTTCAAGGAGAGTGGAACTTCGACAAGCAGTTGAGATTTAGTACTTAAAGAGGCATAATCTTGAGAGCAAGGTAAGATTTTAATGATAAGTTCCATTCCATTCTTTCCTATCTATGAATGAGTAGAGTTTTACATAGGTATAAAGGGGGACTCAAACATAGGTTTACTTGACTAAAGTGTGCTAGTGGTTGGTTAAATCATAGGCTTCTTTAACTATTTGCTTACCTTTTCCATATTGAAGAACAAAGGGCTGGTTCCTCCTCTATACTTGTCATTGTGCTCCTATTTTGAATCTCTGCGCATGATAATGTTTATTTTCTAGTTTCTTTATGGTGCTCCAGTAAAACTTTAACATCTTGAAGATCTTTGTAAATACCTTAACATAAAAGAAAAGCTGGCTTCAAAAAATGCACTTTCTTCACACATGCAAGTGTGGGCTTCCAAAAACATACCTCCCTCTCGCAAACCTATGTGGGCACATTAATCTTGATCAAAACTTTTGCAAGGAAACTTTCGTTTTACCAACCTTGAGAGAATTTATGACATCAACAATTCACTCAATTATAGACACAAAAATTCATGTATTGAAAAAACTTATTTTACATGTGCATCCCCTTTAAAACTTTTTTGTTCGCTGAGAAAACTTCATCACTTCATGATTTTGCACACTATATATACTACTCATAACATTATCGATTAGACATCTTAGCCAAAACATGCACTTATAAATTATCTATAAAGATTTTGTTTATGCATCATAGCAACGCCCTCTTATACCATGAAGGTGTTTAAGCCTTATTTATCCCAAATATTAAGCATAGGTTAGAATTTATCTTTGTTTCAAACATTCGTTTGGATTTTGTAACATCAAATGAAAGCTTGATCTTGGTAATGGCTATAAAGCAAACACAATGGTTCACACCATTTTATTGGATGTTTTGAAGTGGGGTTGACTACTCGTTTACATCAACAAGGTTCTTTAAAAGGCATGCTTGGTCTTAGGATCATCTAGTGGTGTACAAATCATGCAAAGTGCTGCTCTCCCTCAATCTATTGTGCACATTGCTCAATGTTAATGAAACAAGTAATAAGCCTTATAAGGCTTTACAAAATCATGTTTAATATCTAGTCTTGAGATCTTAGCTACCAACCCTTATCACAAAAAACATGTGATTGTCTTCATCGTAGTAGATTATGCTTTGAGCATAGTGTAGTTTTCACAGGTTTAATTAAAAACTAATAATGAAAATAAAAATTAAAGGGTAGGAACTTGGGTAAACGAAAGACAAATTGTGTAATGGTTTAAATGCTATTAAACAAGGGAAAGGCTTTTATACCGAATTGATATAACACTAGTGTGGTGGATATGATCAATGAGGGGATGAAGAGACTAATGACTTGATTAATGAACGTGAAATGTGAACACTTTAATAAGAATCAAGCAAAGAACAACCTTTGTTTGCAATTACTTGTATTTATTTACAAAACAAAGGAGTAGCATTCATGTTGTTCAAACATTATTAGTTTTAACTTGATGGAGATGCTATGAATTTTGTGAAAAAGGATATTTCATAATATGACAGAGAGAGAGAGCCATGCCACTAGCATCAATATAAAATCCAATTGCCTTCGACAAAGTCATGTTATCTAGGTTGAGAGATCCTAAAACCTTGTGCACACGATGGTGGGCACTCTATTGAATTTAATGATATTCCTCCCAGTCTATGTCTTGTATTATTTATACTAACATGCCTACTTAATTTACTCTCCACTTCCTCTCCTTTCTTCGTTTTTAGTTACATATGGAGAGGAAAAGGAATAAAAAGATTTCATTTTTCTTCTACTTCGACTTCTCATCAAACATAAGGTAATATGACAAGGAGAGAAGAACAAAATAAGAATAAGAAAAGAGAAACCTATGTTCTTGTGAACATCTTCGCGCATGCATCCCTCAACTCAGCATAGTTAGAAAAATGGTCATCATCAAATTGCATGAGCCAATCCATTAGAATATCTTCAAAGGTGGTAGCAAATTGATCTCTCTTTAGATCCTTTAAGAGTTCTCTTATTGGCTTATAGACCTTCCATGCCTGCTCAAATGTATTTATGTGGATGTGAGGGTCATTTGACTTTGCACCCTTAATCATCGGGAAGTGATTATTTGTTCAAGTTTTTAGCTATTTTAAACCACACTTCGACCTTCCATGCCTGCTCAAATGTATTTATGTGGATGTGAGGGTCATTTGACTTTGCACCCTTAATCATCGGGAAGTGATTATTTGTTCAAGTTTTTAGCTATTTTAAACCACACTTCGACCTTTGTGCTTTGTCAAGTCAACACTTCTGTGAGTTTTTAGTGCCACTCATATCCTATTTCATCTAGTTTTCTCAACATTGTATTCAACTGCTTCTCCTCATAAAAACACTCCTAGTTTTGAGTTGTTGATGTCATTATCCTTTGTGCAAGTTGATGATGCCATTGAGAATCTGATTCTAATTCTGAAGTATCATTGGAGGTGCTCTTATCACACAAGTAAAGAATCATGTAATCTCAAACAAACATTCACACAATATAAATCTCTATCAATTAAAGCATCTCATCTCAAGCAATCACAATGTATGTTTCTATCTCAAGATTCTATTATCATTACCATGCTTAACAACATGGTTACTCATAATGATCAAAATCCAACCAATCTAGGGCTTTCTCCGATGCCTGTCCACCACCCAACCTCCACATTGGACATCTCAGCCATCCCGAGTATGTCTCTTTCTTAAGCTCGTCCTCTCTGGGATCTACCACATGGCTTCTAGAGGGCATAAATCTCGTTCTTTGTCTGACATTCCCTGTCTAAGGACGACCGGCATGCATATCAATCATTCATACACATGCATATCAATCCTTCATTTTTAAAAAAAAGCAATCACAAGTCATACTTACCATCTTACACTATCTCTAGTCCATAATCTTTTAAGGCATGCATATTCAAATCAATCAAAATCAACTTCAAGTATAAAACAAGCTTTTAATTCAAAAGTCCTTAACTTCTCTTAGTCTTTTAAGTCACACGAGAATCTTTATTTTTAACAAAATCAATTATCATGTTCTAACTAGCGAGATAATCTCTAGTCACTATAGCTAAGTCTTAACTATGCTTATGCATTAGTCCATCCGGTTTATGCGTTAGTCCATCCGATCAATATAGATAAGATAGTCAATCTGGATGGAAATTTCTAAGGCAAATCCTCACGTTTCTTTCGGAGAGTAATGCCTTCCAATTTATTTAGAATTACACAAAAGTCAAAACTACAAAGTTTTAGGACTTCTAGTTCTATATAAAACATATCTGAGTGATGGTTCTCTAAAAATATGTTCTAAGGTCTTATTGAGAGCATTCGAAATGGCCAAAGTTGTGTTTTCAGCATAAAACTATAAAAAACAACCAAGTGTTCCACTTTGTACTCGAATAACTCAAAAACGAAAGGGATTTGGCTTTCTAGCCTCTCATACGCTCTTGTAGAGTTTTTTGCCGTCTAAAACTTCTGTCTTTATGTCAAAATCTAATTCTAACCACACGGAAAGATAAATGCTTTGCAAAACAGTTCCTAATAAAAGTTATACCTAAAATTTTATCACACAAACTAGTCAAATACTCTATCTTCTAATTCTTTACCCCACCAAAACTATTTATTCCATGTGTATCATAGACCAAAGAAATCATGTATAATTAATAAAGTTAAGAATTGCTCATCATCATTAGGCACGCCCTATATCGACTCGGATTTATTTATTTCATATATCGAAAGAATTTGAAGAAAAATAATAAAAAGAGAGTTTGTGTACTTCCCTGATATATTTGAAGATGTCTTCATTAATTGGGAATCCATGTCTACTCTCAAGAAGTTGTGGAAGAGCTATTTGTCTCTTTATATTCTAATCCTCCATGACATATATGTTTGGGAGGTCGATGTGACTTATGAAACTCCTTCTACATCTACATGAGTTTTAGCAAATTTGTCAAATTTTCAACATGTACTCACTACCTTCATCACTTCTCAAGACTTTGAACTTATAAATAATAATAACATTAGTTTTTTATAAAAAATTTAAATTCAACAAACTTCTTAGAAGCTTCACTATTATGTTTAACGAATTAGATCCATAACGTCCTTGTGCAATCATGAATTGAGGTGATATAATACTGAGATCCACCAATGCTTGGCATTTTTTTTGGTTGGATCCCGTATATTTTTAAGCCTCAAATAATGAGAAGAAGTTTAGCCTTAATACTTCATTTAACTTCCAACAAACATGGACTGATAATGTTGGATAAGTCCTTGTCTTTGAAGTTAGCTGGTCCTTCTACCTTCATACATTTATATGACCCAATATCTTATGCCATTGCTCAAACTTTGGTAGACTATTGTTCTTTACATAAGAGCACACTTGTTCTTCTTCTTCAGAGGTGGTCTCATACTTCTTCTTCTTCATCTTCTTTTCCTCCTTATTAGAGTCACTATGTGACTAAGATTGTGTCTTGGTTCTTCTTGCCTTTCGTTCCTTTATCAACAAACCTGATGGTGTTCTTAATAAAATCTTCAAAGATCTTTGTAGGATTATATTGTTCCATTTTCTTGATGTCCTTGTCCCTCAGGCCATTGGTAGCAAATCATCTAAGGTTTTGCACCATTGGCGGGTTTTCCACTTTCTGGGCCTTTTCCTTGATTCGGTGTCATCATGGAAAGAGGGAATTTTTATAAGCTAAATTGATATAAAAATGTGACGGTCTCGAATGTAGCCATATCTTAATCGTATAACTTAATCTAAGAAAACATTGAAACTGACTTAATCGTTAGATTTCTACATAGCAATACAATCAAATCAATCCTCTCAAATAGAAAAATAAGCATGCATGCCATATCCAAGATTCTTATCACATAAGTAAAGAATCATGTAATCTCAAACAAACATTCACAGAATATAAATCTCTATCAATTAAAGCATCTCATCTCAATCAATCACAATGTGTTTCTATCTCAAGATTCTATCATCATTACCATGCTTGACAACATGGTTACTCATAATGACCAAAATCCAACCAATCTAGGGCTTTCTCCGATGCCTATCCACCCAACCTCCACACTAGACATCTCGGCCATTCCTGAGTATGCCTCTTTCTAAAACTCGTCCTCTCTAGGTTCTACCACATGGATTCCAAAGGGCATAAATCTCGTTCTCTGTCCGGCGTTCCCTATCTAAGGACGGCCAACATGCATATCAATCATTCATACACATGCATTTAAAAAAAGCAATCAGAAGTCATACTTACCATCTTACACTATCTCTAGTCCATAATCTTTTAAGGTATGCATATTTAAATCAATCAAAATCAACTTCAAGTATAAAACAAGCTTTTAATTCGAACAATCCTTAACTTCTCTTGGTCTTTTAAGTCACACAAGAATCTTTTTTTTAAACAAAATAAATTATCATGTTCTAACTAGCGAGATAATCTCTAGTCACTATAGCTAAGTCTTAACTATGCTTATGCATTACTCCATCCGGTTTATGCATTAGTCCATCCGATCACTATAGATAAGATAGTCAATCTTGTGGCAATTTCTAAGGCAAAGCAGCCTGACAACTTGTCTCTTTCGGAGAGTAATACCTTCCAATTTATTTAGAATTAGAGAAAAGTTGAAACTACAAAGTTTTAGGACTTCTAATTCTCTATAAAACATATCTCAGTGATGGTTCTCAAAAAATGAGTTCTAAGCATTCAAAATGGCCAAAGTTGTGTTTTCAGCATAAAACTATAAAAAACAGCCAAGTGCCCCACTTTGTACTCGAATAACTCAAAAACGAAAGGGATTTGGCTTTCTAGCCTCTCATACGCTCTTGTAGAGTTTTTTGCCGTCTAAAACTTTTGTCTTTATGTCAAAATTAATTCTAAACACACAAAAAGATAAATGCTTCACAAAACAGTTCCTAATAAAGGTTATACCTAAAATTTAGTCATAAACTAGTCAAATATTCTGTCTTCTAATTCTTTACCCCACCAAAACAAGTTATTCCATGAGTCTCATAGACCAAGATGATCATGTATAATTAATAAAATTAAGAATTACTCATCATTAAGCACGCCCTATATCGACTCGGATTCTCTCGTATACACTTATCGATTTATTTATTTCATATCAAAAGAATTTGAAGAAAAATAATAAAAAGAGAGTTTGTGTACTTCCGTGATTTATTTGAAGAAAAATAATAAAAAGAGAGTTTGTGTACTTCCCTGATATATTTGAAGATGTCTTGATTGATTGGGAATCCATGTCTACTCTCAAGAAGTTGTGGAAGAGCTGTTTGTAGATTTAGCAAGCCTCTTAGATCTGCTGTCAGGGGTGCAACGTGCAACAGGTATAACTTCATGCAGTAGAGTTATCAGAAACTTGTCGTGTGGGTACTTAAAATTACTAGAACATGTGTATTATACAACCTAGTGTGGGCAGAATTGTCAAAATTAGCTGTTTATGAAAGTCAACTCCAAAAATAGATCACGTTTTACGTTTTTATCAAATTTTGATTTGCATGTTCATCTACATACTTAAAGGCTTTCTTTACGCACACTAACTAATTGAAAACTCGATCTTGAATTCTCACTTAATTTTTAATACTTAGAATTTTTAATATTAAAAACTACTTTAAATTTGCTGGAATTCATTACCGAATCCCCGTTATGAAATCGTCCTCCTCGACGATAAAAACATCTTATTCTCAATCATTAGACCTTGAGAAATAGTTTTTTCTTATTCAACTATTATACTTGATATAGTACTTGAGAAGTCATATACCGTTATCTTTCAAGAAAAGTTTAATTTTGTCCTAAGATTTCTTCCAGTAGCCTTGGAATGAAGGACGTGCTTATCTAAGATCTTAACTTGATATAAAAGCTCTTAACCTGATTCTTCATTTCTTTCCTATCTATTCTTGGATAAAATCAACATATTCGGTATTCACTGCATCTATTAGACTCTCAATACTATAGCATTCTTTTCTCTCAGTATTATGCTCTCTTTCATTCATATCTCCCCGATAGATCTTATCTTGGATAAACGATTTAAAATGTTAAGCTAGTTATGTATACTAAACTCTAGTGTAAGAGCTTAGACTCTCAATACTATAGCATTCTTTTCTCTTAGTATTGTGCTCTCTTTCATTCATATCCCCAATAGATTTTATCTTGGATAAACGATTTAAAATGTTAAGCTAGTCATGTATACTAAACTCTAGTGTAAGAGCTTACTAGTCTTAATTCTATAAAATTTAACTCCAAATAAGAAACTAGATAAATCTTGATCCATTACACAAACATTAGGGGAAGGTTGAGGTCTATAGGGACCCTTTAAGCTACCATATTATGATTTTAATGACTTTTTGTTAAAATGTTAAGTTTCTTTGACTTTAGATGCCTTCTTATTCTTCAAATGGCTAGAAGTTTGAATTTAAAAGTTTTCTGCCAAAATTAAATTTAAAATTGAGTGGGCAAAACCATATCATGTGACATATCTATGGAAAGAGCTCAGTGAGTAGATTTTGGATCTCTAATCTCCGACAAATTTTGAGCTCATATGTAGAAGTTATGGATGTCCGAAATTTCAAAAACTTTTCCCCCCCACTTTTTGGGAATTAAAAGTACAAAAAGGCATCTTCTAGAGAATCTTTTGACCACCTTTAATCACCCAACATTTTTGTACACATGGCATCACATGATTGGCCCTTTTCCTTAATAACCTTTTAATCACATGGCATCTTAAAGGGCCCCTATGGACCTCAACCTTCCCCTAATGGTAACTTGATTTTGTAAATCAGTCACTATCCATGTCATAAATAAATCTTCTTGGAGTCACAACTTAATAAACAATAATAAATTTGATTATCATCGCATTGTCTCAAACTTTAAGGTAATCAAACAATTTACAAACTCATATTTTTACTTTTCTTGTAGCTTTAGACTTTGTCAAATTTCTTCCACAAGAAAGCAATCCTCTATTATTTCTTCAATTAAAAAGCTTAGAAAGCAAAACACTCTCAAGCTTTACGAACAAATGTGGTAACATCATGTTTCTATTAATGGACTTGCAACCTCCACAATAGATATAGATTTCCAAACCTACACTTATTTACTTCACGATGATAATTTACTACTTAATAAGCAAATAGGATACTACCTAAAATACATTTCTTGCTCTAGTGCGAAGAAGATATCATTCTAAATTCTACATCACATCTTTGACCTTTCAAGTAATAATCTTTACTATGATCTCCAATCATGCAAACCCGCTTCTCATGACACAATATCTTGGCCTTTCTAGGCACACTAACCAATCTATCCCTAATATGGCATCATATCTTCCCAAAGCCAACACATGGAAATGATCTTTTGACTTGGGGTCAAAGCAAGCTCTACCATAAGATACTTTTGGTAAAATTCAGTTATTCTTAACTATTTTACCACGTGGGGTGATTGAAAACTATAAGTGCTTCTCGAGTCAATCAAAACTTGAAATACATTATTCACAATCTTGATAGGAATATTAATAATTAAAGCTCGATTTTCAGCCTTACCTGCAAGAATAACAGCATTGACATGTGCATATTCTTTAATATCCTCCGCCCACAGTTGTAATATCTTCTCCTCTTGCTCCACGAGTGTCATCTGTAGTTGAAAAATTCATGTATATTCTCTTTTATACTTTGCCTTGGTTTCTGATCTCCTGAAGTTAATCGGTCACGTACCTCTTGTGATGGTCGTTTATTTTTTGCACTTAAAAGCTTGATGACCCTTTTGTAGAGAACCGAAACATTGGCCTTTGTACATGCCTTTCCTACCATCTCTGGGGATAAATATACAAAATACTAGTTACCATTCTTCTTCTCGCTCATTTGCATTATCTTATTCTCCATAAAATTTTTCCTTCTCCTTGACTTTGTCTATCATCAAAATTAAGACGATCTTGCATCTCTTCATCTTCTCCACCACTCCTTTTTTTCTTCATTCAAATCCATAGAGCTCAAGTACGCATAGCTCTCATTCCTTTCTCTAAGCTAAGTCTTGATGCCTACAATAACTCTAACTTTCTCAAGAGTTACACCCACACAGAATAATAACTTTCTCAAGAGTTACATCCACACAGAATAATCTATGTAAAAGCTCCTCTTCTTGTCCTAGGTTGACTACTGAATTTGTTTAATGTGTGACCATCTTGTGATTGTATATCAAATCGTAAACAAATTTAAAAAGCAAAGAATCTCCTCGTTGTATCACAAAAACAAAAAATAATATGAGTCACCCAAGACCTCCAACATCCGCAATTAAGTAAGGACTCCCCAACCTATGCTCTGATACCAACTCTGATGGTCCCAAATCTAGCCATATCTTAATCGTACAACTTAATCTAAGCAAACATTAAAACTCACTTAATCGTGCTATTTTTACATAGTAATATAATCAAATCAATCCTCTCAAATAGCAAAATAAGTATGCATGCCATATCCAAGATTCTTATCACATACGTAAGGAATTTTTTAAGGCATGCATATTCAAATCAATCAAAATCAATCAAGTATAAAATCAAAATCAACTTCAAGTATAAAACTAGCTTATAATTCAAACAGTCCTTAACTTCTCTTAGTCTTTTAAGGCATGCATATTCATATTCAATCAAAATCAACTTCAAGTATAAAACTAGCTTATAATTCAAACAGTCCTTAACTTCTCTTAGTCTTTTAAGTCACATGAGAATCTATGTTTTCAACAAAATCAATTATCATGTTCTAACTAGCAAGATAATCTCTACCCACTATAGCTAAGTCTAACGATGCTTATGCATTAGTCCATCCGGTTGATGCATTAGTCCATCCGATCTATACCGATAAGATAGTCAATCTTGATGGTAATTTCTAAGGCAAATCCTGACAACTGGTCTCTTTGGGAGAGCAATACCTACCAATCTATTTGGAATTAGAGAAAAGTCAAACTATAAAAAGTTTTAGGACTTCTAATTCTCTATAGAACATTTCTCAGTGATGGTTCTCTAAAAATAAGGTTTAAGGTCTCTTTGAGAGCATTCAAAATGGCCAAAATTGTATTTTCAGCATAAAATTGTAAGAAAAAGCCAAGTGCCCCACTTTGTTGTACTCGAATAACTCAAAAATGAAAGGGATTTGGCTTTCTAGCGTCTCATACACTCCTGTAGAGTTTTCTGCCGTCTAAAACTTTTATCTTTATGTCAAAATCTGATTCTAAACACATGAAAAGATAAATGCTTCGCAAAACCATCCCTAATAAAGGTTATACCTAAAATGTAGTCACAAACTAGTCAAATATTCTATCTTCGAATTCTTTATCCCACTAAAACTGTTTATTCCATGAGCCTCATAGACCAAGATGATCATGTATAATTAATAAAGTTAAGAATTACTCATCGTTAAGCACACCCTATACCAACTTGG
This sequence comes from Cibotium barometz, assembly GCF_041138505.1. Taxonomy (NCBI): domain Eukaryota; kingdom Viridiplantae; phylum Streptophyta; class Polypodiopsida; order Cyatheales; family Cibotiaceae; genus Cibotium; species Cibotium barometz. Next base: position 49,842,533 of record NC_141048.1, on the reverse strand, counting down.
ATTCTCTCGTATTCACTTATCGATTTATTTATTTCATATCAAAAGAATTTGAAGAAAAATAATAAAAAGAGAGTTTGTGTACTTCCGCGATATATTTGAAGATGTCTTGATTGGTTGGGAATCCATGTCTACTCTCAAGAAGTTGTGGAAGAGCTATTTGTAGATTTGGCAAGCCCCTTAGATCTGTTATGAGGGGTGCAACCTGCAATAGGTATAACTTCGTACACAATTATCAGAAACTGGTCGTGTGGGTACTTCAAATTTCTAGAACATGTGCAGTCTACAACCTGGCATGTGCGAAATTGCCAAAAATAGTAGTATGTAAAAGTCCACTCCAAAAATAGGTCACGTTTTACTTTTTTATCAAATTTCTATTTGCATGTCCATCTACACGCTTAAATTCTTTCTTTGAGCACACTAACTAATTGAAAACTCAATCTTGAATTTTCACTTAAATTTAAAACTTAGAATTTTTACTCTACTGAAAAACTACTTAAAACCTGCTTGAATTCATTACTGAAATCTGTAGCATCCAAAACTTAAGATTATCTTTAATCATAACTTGGTTAAACTTAGAGTTATGTTATGAAAAACCTTGCACACATAAATACATAAATTGATAAACAAGAAATTAGAATTGGATCACATAAATAAATTGCAACATAGAGCATGATAGATAATAATCTTCAATAGTAGACATGAGTGAGAAAGAGAAAGAAATATATAGAGTACACCGTCAACACTCTCACCGAGTACAATCATCCCCCCCATGCATGAATATTTAAATGTATTAATTTTGTTTCAGGCCAAAGTGACCTGTTTACAAGAAGTGTCCTTCTACAAATATTAAAGAAGGTAATTAAATCTTAGATAAAATAAAACATCTTAATCTTATCTATTTCTAGGCCTGCAAAACTAATGTATGTCAAAAGTACTCCTCTCATGCATTGAATTCTAAAGAAAGTCACAACATAAATATAAGATCGTATAAATGTCTAATTTTGCATACTTTTTTGTTATTTACAGTCTTGTCCAAATACCTCCACTCATTTCAACTTTGCTAAAAATATAATATCGCCATAAATATAATGATGCCAAAATGTGTATCAATATGCACGCCAAAAATGTGTAACCATCATCATGTCGCTCGCGCTAGCCGTGCCCCCACTCATCCATTGTAACATACCTCTGAGATTAACCAAGTTATGATTAAAGATAATCCTAAGTTTTGGATGCTACAGATTTCAGTAGTGAATTCCAATAGGTTTTTAGTGGTTTTTTAGCAGTAAAGATTCTTAGTGTTAAAATTAAGTGAAAATTTAAGATTGAGTTTTCAATTAGTTAGCATATTCAAAAGAAGCCTTTAAGTGTGTAGAGGGACATGCAAATCAAAATTTTATAAAAAAGTAAAACGTGACCTATTTTTGGAGACGACCTTAACATAGAGCAGATTTTAGCGATTTCGTCGCCCGCAGTAGGTTGTAGACCGCACATATTCCAGTAATTTTCAGTATCCATATAGCTAGTATCTGATAACTGTGCGTGGAGTTATACCTGGTGCAGATTATAGCCGTGACAGCAAATTTGAGAGGCTTGCCAAATTTAGAAGCAGCTCTTCCACAACTTCTGGAGAGTAGACATGGATTCCTAATCAATCAAGACATCAGCAAATATATCGGGGAAGTACACAAACACTCTTTCTATTATTTTTTCTTAAATTCTTTTGAGATTAAATAAATATATTGATAAGCGTGTATATGGGAGAATTTGAGTCGATGTATGGCATGCTTAACCATGGGAATGATGGAAAAACACCACGAGAAGAGGAGGGGGGATTCCCACAAAGAACTATTGTTGATTGCCTTAGTTCGACTCATAGAATAAAACTTTGGAGTTAAAGAATTAGAAGATAGAATATTTGACTAGTTTATGACTAGATTCTAGGAATAACCTTCATTAGGGGCTATTTTGCAAAGACTCTATCTATCCGTGTGTTTAGAATCAGATTTTGAGATAAACACGAAAGTTTTAGAGGACAAGAAACTCTACAAGAGTGTAAGAGACTGTAGAAAGCCAAATTCCTTTCGTTTTTGAGTTATTCGAGTGCAAAGTGGGCACTTGGCTGTTTTTTATAGTTTCACCCTGAAAATACAACTTTGGCTATTTTGAATGCTCTCAAAGAGACCTTCGAACTCACTTTTAGAGAACCATCACTGAGACGTGCTTTAAAGAGCATTAGAAGTCCTAAAACTTTATAGTTTTGTCCTTTCTCTAATTCTACATAGATTGAAAGATATTACTCTCCCAAAGAAACCAGTTATTAGGCTTTGCCTTAGAAATTGCTATCAAGATTGACTACCTTGTCTATATAGACCGTATGGACTAATGCATAAGCATAGTTAAGACTTAGTTATAGTGACTAGAGATGACCTCTCTCGTTAGAACATGATAATTGATTATGTTCAAAACAAGGACTCCCATGTGACTTAAAAGATAAAGAGAAGTTAAAGTCTGTTTAAATTAAAGGCTTGTTTTATACTTGAAATTGATTTTGATTGATTTGAATATGCATGCCTTGAAAGATTATGGACTAGTGATGAGTGTGAGATGATATGTATGAGTTATGATTGCTTTGTTTTGGCATGAATGATTAATATTCATGCGTATGACTGATTGATATGCATGTGTATGATGAGACTCGACATGAGGTTTTGAGATTCAGGCCGGCCGTCCTTAGACAGGGAACGCCAGACAGAGAACGAGCTTTATGCCCTCTAGGAGCCATGTGGTAGAACCTAGAGAGGATGAGATTCAGAAAGAGGCATACCCGAGGATAGCCGCGACGTCTAGTGTGGAAGGTTGGGTGGATGGGCATCGGAGAAAGCCCTAGATTGGCTGGATTTTGGTCATTATGACTAACCATGTTGTCGAGCATGGTGATGATGATAGAGTCTTGAGATAGACACATACATTGTGATTGATTAATGAGATGCTATGCTGTAATTGATAGAGATTTATAGCATGTGAATGTTTGTTTGAGATTACATGATTCTTTGGTTATGTGATAAGAATCTTAGATATGCATGCATGCTTGTTTGAGAAGGTTGATTTGATTGTATTGCTATGTAGAAACAACAAGATTAAATAAGTTTAATGTTTTCTTAGATGACGTATGATTAAGATATGGTTAGAATTTGGGTATGTTTCATCCGTTATCAAACACACATGCATAAGATTATATCTAGTGACTATCTACCGAACACGGTGCGACCAGCACCTCACTAACCATGTGGCAGATAATCGTAAATAAATATCGATGATAAAATTTACTATTAAAATACCATTTTCAATAATTCAAATAATTTCCATAATCCATAACATTCGATCAATGTATCTGCATTCTAAATGCCCTTTTTCTATCCATAACATTCAGTCAATGTATCCATAACCTTATGTCAATGTATTTACTTTTGTATCCATAACATTCGGTCAATGTATCTGCATACTAAATTCCCTTTTTGTATCTGCATAACATTCGGTCAATGTATCTGTATACTAAATTCCCTTCTTGTTTGATTTTGGACATTTTCTAGAGTAATTCTTCATTAATACGTGTGTCTCTACATCTTTCAATTAATCTTTGAGCTTTTTTTTATAAGTGGCCAAGTCTCTTGGGAAGGTATTGATGACACCACCTTTCTGCCTTAAACACTATATTCGTGAGTTTGGGAATTTCCCAACTCCCATTTTTTGAATACTAAAAAGGTGGGACCTGGATAACATGCCTATAGGTTTCTCAAAACCATATCATGTGACCTATTGTTGGAAAGCGCTTGGAAAATGGAATCTAGTGAGCTATAGAGCGCTCAATTTGGAGTAACGGTGTTCAAGTTATGATTAATCCAAAGATTTGACCACGTGTCCCAAACTACTGGGAAATTCCCATATTCCCCAATATGGTGTTCTTACCCTTTAATGAACACAAAAGCTAATCCAAATAACTCTCTTCAATCCCGTTAAGTTGTGTCCACTTTTAGAATGCTTGCATTTGTACTTTTGTATCCCATTTAAGTATTGGACTCACCATTCTGATTGTCCCTTAACTGGATTTTGTTTTCTTGTTCTCATCTATGCAAAGTAGAAGAATCGAGGGTGACTATCCCCTCGCTCATGTCTTCTTGAAATTTTCTCTTATGAACTGGATAAGTGTGTGACGAAGGTCCAAACCTTGGGGTTAAGCCTCAAAAGGAAATCTAGTCAATGGTTTCAATCACTAAGATTGATGGCCAATGATGAGATTTAGAAGCTCATAAATTATAGATTTACTTATAAAAATGAAGCATATAGAATGATTTTTATAATTATGCACCATATTTTTTAACATCTGCTCAATCAAAGGTTTCCTTAAAAAGAATATTTTAGAACCTTACTTTTTAATCTTACACTTAATCATTGTAGTTTTAGGTTTAGTTTTATTTACATTGCAATTGAGCAGAGATTACATAGCATATTTCACCTATCCTCTTCTCCGAGACAAAGGAAGAGTGGCTCCAAGATACATGATGGTACCCTAGTTGCATACAGGCTTTCATCATTGCTTGAGTAGTGCATCCTTTTGGGGGCAGCTTCTCCAAGATTTACTTTCCTATCCACACCTTCACCATTGGTCCAGTCCCCAGGGGATTTTCTATGAAGGCTACAAAAGTGAAGGAGGGGTGTTTGACTTTCCGGTACCATCTTCTAGTCTTTGGCCCAAATTTTGGGGAGCTTTGCATTCACTTCATACCTTGGATACCCCTGTGCGAGGAACGTGCCCCCGCTAGATTGAGCATGAACGCGAGAATTAAAAGGTCATGTCGTTCACTCACCTCAAGAGTAGAGTTGTGTGATGGAATCGGAGGCGTTCTCTCAGGAAAACGGAGGCACTAGTAGTACTGACTAGTGGTAGGCAAGACTAGTAATTGGGAGGCCTGCTGCTAGCGCATTATAAAACCAAGTAGCGCTGCATGGTGAGCTTCAAAAAACATACCTCCCTCTCGCAAACCTATGTGGGCACATTAATCTTGATCAAAACTTTTGCAAGGAAACTTTCGTTTTACCAACCTTGAGAGAATTTATGACATCAACAATTCACTCAATTATAGACACAAAAATTCACGTATTGAAAAAACTTATTTTACATGTGCATCCCCTTCAAAACTTTTTCACTGAAAAAACTTCATCACTTCATGATTTTGCACAGTATATATACTACTCATAACATTATCGATTAGACATCTTAGCCAAAACATGCACTTATAAATTATCTATAAAGATTTTATTTATGCATCATAGCAACGCCCTCTTATACCATGAAGGTGTTTAAGCCTTATTTATCCCAAATATTAAGCATAGGTTAGAATTTATCTTTGTTTCAAACATTCATTTGGATTTTGTAACATCAAATGAAAGCTTGATCTTGGCAATGGCTATAAAGCAAACACAATGGTTCACACCATTTTATTGGATGTTTTGAAGTGGGGTTGACTACTTGTTTACATCAACAAGGTTCTTTAAAAGGCATGCTTGGTCTTAGGATCATCTACATCAACAAGGTTCTTTAAAAGGCATGCTTGGTCTTAGGATCATCTAGTGGTGCACAAATCATGCAAAGTGCTGCTCATCCTCAATCTATTGTGCACATTGCTCAATGTTAATGAAACAAGTAATAAGCCTTATAAGGCTTTACAAAATCATGTTTAATATCTAGCCTTGAGATCTTATCTACCAACCCTTATCACAAAAAACATGTGATTGTCTTCATCGTAGTAGATTATGCTTTGAGCATAGTGTAGTTTTCACAGGTTTAATTAAAAACTAATAATGAAAATAAAAATTAATGGGTAGGAACTTGGGTAAATGAAAGACAAATTGTGTAATGGTTTAAATGCTATTAAACAAGGGAAAGGCTTTTATACTGAATTGATATAACACTAGTGTGGTGGATATGATCAATGAGGGGATTAAAACATAATTATGAAGAGACTAATGACTTGATTAATGAACGTGACATGTGAACACTTTAATAAGAATCAGGCAAAGAACAACCTTTCTTTGCAATTACTTGTATTTATTTACAAAACAAAGGAGTAGCATTCATGTTGTTCAAACATTATTAGTTTTAACTTGATGGAGATGCTATGAATTTTGTGAAAAAGGATATATCATAATATGACAAAGAGAGAGAGCCATGCCACTAGCATCAATATAAAATCCAATTGCCTTCGACAAAGTCATGTTATCTAGGTTGAGAGATCCTAAAACCTTGTGCACATGATGGTGGGCACTCTGTTGATTTGAATGATAATCCTTCCTAGTCTTTGTCTTGTATTATTTATACTAACATGCCTACTTAATTTACTCTCCACTTCCTCTCCTTTCTTCGTTTTTATTTACATATGGAGAGGAAAAAGAATAAAAAGATTTCATTTTTCTTCTACTTCGACTTCTCATCAAACGTAAAGTAATATGACAAGGAGAGAAGAACAAAATAAGAATAAGAAAAGAGAAACCTATGTTCTTGAATATCTTCGCGCATGCATCCCTCAACTTAGCATAGTTAGAAAAATGGTCATCATCAAATTGCATGAGCCAATCCATTAGAATATCTTCAAAGGTGGTAGCAAATTGATCTCTCTTGAGATCCTTTAAGAGTTCTCTTATTGGCTTATAGACCTTCCATGCCTGCTCAAATGTATTGATGTGGATGTCAGGGTCATTTGACTTTGCACCCTTAATCATCGGGAAGTGATTATTTTTTCAAGCTTTTAGCTATTTTAAACCACACTTCGACCTTTGTGCTTTGTCAAGTCAATACTTCTCTGAGTTTTTAGTGCCACTCATATCCTGTTTCATCTAGTTTTCTCAACATTGTATTGAACTGCTTCTCCTCATAAAAACACTCCTAGTTTTGAGTTGTTGATGCCATTATCATGTGTGCAAGTAGATGATGCCATTGAGACTCTGATTCTAATTCTGAAGTATCATTGGAGGTGCTCTTATCACACAAGTAAAGAATCATGTAATCTCAAACAAACATTCACACAATATAAATCTCTATCAATTAAAGCATCTCATCTCAATCAATCACAATGTATGTTTCTATCTCAAGATTCTATCATCATTACCATGCTTAACAACATGGTTACTCATAATGACCAAAATCCAACCAATCTAGGGCTTTCTCCGATGCCTATCCATCCAACCTCCACACTCGACATCTCGGCCATCCCGAGTATGCCTCTTTTTGAAGCTCGTCCTCTCTGGGTTCTACCACATGGCTTCTAGAGGGCATAAGTCTCGTTCTTTGTTCGACGTTCCGTGTCTAAGGATGACCGGCATGTATATCAATCATTCATACACATGCATATCAATCATTCATATACATGCATATCAATCCTTCATTTTTAAAAAAAGCAATCACAATTCATACTTACCATCTTACACTATCTCTAGTCCATAATCTTTTAAGGTATGCATATTCAAATCAATCAAAATCAACTTCAAGTATAAAACAAGCTTTTAATTCAAATAGTCCTTAACTTCTTTTAGTCTTTAAGGTCACACGAGAATCTTTATTTTTAACAAAATCAATTGTCATGTTCTAACTAGCGAGATAATCTCTAGTCACTATAGCTAAGTCTTAACTATGCTTATGCATTAGTCCATCCGGTTTATGCGTTAGTCCATCCGATCAATATAGATAAGATAGTCAATCTTGATGGAAATTTCTAAGGCAAATCCTGACGTCTCTTTCGGAGAGTAATGCCTTCCAATTTATTTAGAATTAGAGAAAAGTCAAAACTACAAAGTTTTAGGACTTCTAGTTCTCTATAAAACATATCTGAGTGATGGTTCTCTAAAAATGAGTTCTAAGGTCTCTTTGAGAGCATTCGAAATGGCCAAAGTTGTGTTTTGAGCGTAAAACTATAAAAAATAGCCAAGTGTTCCACTTTGTACTCGAATAACTAAAAAACGAAAGCGATTTGGCTTTCTAGCCTCTCATACGCTCTTGTAGAGTTTTCTGCCATCTAAAACTTTTGTCTATATGTCAAAATCTAATTCTAACCACACGGAAAGATAAATGCTTTGCAAAATAGTTCCTAATAAAAGTTATACCTAAAATTTTGTCACAAACTAGTCAAATATTCTATCTTCTAAATCTTTACCCCACCAAAACTATTTATTCCATGAGTATCATAGACCAAGATGATCATGTATAATTAATAAAGTTAAGAATTGCTCATCGTCGTCCTTAAGCACGCCCTATATCAACTCGGATTTATTTATTTCATATATAAAAAGAACTTGAAGAAAAATAATAAAAAAGAGAGTTTGTGTACTTCCTTGATATATTTGAAGATGTCTTCATTAATTGGGAATCCATGTCTACTCTCAAGAAGTTGTGGAAGAGCTATTTGTCTCTTTATATTCTAATCCTCCATGACATATATGTTTGGGAGGTCGATGTGACTTATGAAACTCCTTCTACATCTACATGAGTTTTAGCAAATTTGTCAAATTTTCAAGACATGTACTCACTACCTTCATCACTTCTCAAGACTTTGAACTTATAACATTAGTTTTTTATAAAAATTTTAAATTCAACAAACTTCTTAGAAGCTTCACTATTATGTTTAACGAATTAGATCCATAATGTCCTTGTGCAATCATGAATTGAGGTGATATAATAATGAGATCCAGCAATGCTTGGCATTTTTTTTTGTTGGATCCCGTATCTTTTTAAGTCTCAAATAATGAGAAAAAGTTTAGCCTTAATACTTCATTTAATTTCCAACAAACATGGACTGATAACGTTGAATAAGTCCTTGTCTTAGAAGTTAGCTGGTCCTTCTACCTTCATACATTTATATGACCCAATTTCTTATGCCATTGCTCAAACTTTGGTAGACTATTGTTCTTTACATAAGAGCACACTTGTTCTTCTTCTTCAGAGGTGGTCTCATACTTCTTCTTCTTCATCTTCTTTTCCTCCTTATCAAAGTCACTATGTGACTAAGATTGTGTCTTGGTTCTTCTTGCCTTTCGTTCCTTTATCAACAAACCTGATGGTGTTCTTAATAAAATCTTCCAAGATCTTTGTAGGATTATATTGTTCCATTTTCTTGATGTCCTTGTCCCTCAGGCCATTGGTAGCAAATCATCTAAGGTTTTGCACCATTGGCGGGTTTTCCACTTTCTGGGCCTTTTCCTTGATTCGGTGTCATGGAAAGAGGGAATTTTTATAAGCTAAATTGATATAAAAATGTGACGGTCTCGAATGTAGCCATATCTTAATCGTATAACTTAATCTAAGAAAACATTGAAACTGACTTAATCGTTAGATTTCTACATAGCAATACAATCAAATCAATCCTCTCAAATAGAAAAATAAGCATGCATGCCATATCCAAGATTCTTATCACATAAGTAAAGAATCATGTAATCTCAAACAAACATTCACACAATATAAATCTCTATCAATTAAAGCATCTCATCTCAATCAATCACAATGTGTTTCTATCTCAAGATTCTATCATCATTACCATGCTTGACAACATGGTTACTCATAATGACCAAAATCCAACCAATCTAGGGCTTTCTCCGATGCTTATCCACCCAACCTCCACACTGGACATCTCGGCCATTCGTGAGTATGCCTCTTTCTAAAACTCGTCCTCTCTGGGTTCTACCACATGGCTTCCAAAGGGCATAAATCTCGTTATCTATCCGGCGTTCCCTATCTAAGGACGGCCAGCATGCATATCAATCATTCATACACATGCATATCAAAAAAAAGCAATCAGAAGTCATACTTACCATCTTACACTATCTCTAGTCCATAATCTTTTAAGGCATGCATATTTAAATTAATCAAAATCAACTGCAAGTATAAAACAAGCTTTTAATTCAAATAGTCCTTAACTTCTCTTGGTCTTTTAAGTCACACAAGAATCTTTATTTTTAACAAAATCAATTATCATGTTCTAACTAGCGAGATAATCTCTAGTCACTATAGCTAAGTCTTAACTATGCTTATGCATTAGTCCATCCGGTTTATGCGTTAGTCTATCCGATCACTATAGATAAGATAGTGAATCTTGATGGCAATTTCTAAGGCAAAGCCTGACAACTTGTCTCTTTCCGAGAGTAATACCTTCCAATTTATTTAGAATTAGAGAAAAGTCGAAACTACAAAGTTTTAGGACATCTAATTCTCTATAAAACATACCTCAGTGATGCTTCTCAAAAAATGAGTTCTAAGCATTCGAAATGAACAAAGTTGTGTTTTCAGTATAAAACTGTAAAAAACAGCCAAGTGGCCCACTTTGTACTCGAATAACTCAAAAACGAAAGGGATTTGGCTTTCTAGCCTCTCTTTTCTGTCGTCTAAAACTTTTGTCTTTATGTCAAAATCTAGTTCTAAACACACGGAAAGATAAATGCTTCGCAAAACATTTCCAAATAAAGGTTATACCTAAAATTTAGTCATAAACTAGTTAAATATTCCAGCTTCTAATTCTTTACTCCACCAAAACTATTTATTCCATGAGTCTCATAGACCAAGATGATCAATTAATAAAATTAAGAACTACTCATCATTAAGCACGCCCTATATCGACTCGGATTCTCTCGTATACATTTATCGATTTATTAATTTCATATCAAAAGAATTTGAAGAAAAATAAAAAAAGAGAGTCTGTGTACTTCCTTGATATATTTGAAGATGTCTTGATTGATTGGGAATCCATGTCTACTCTCAAGAAGTTGTGGAAGAGCTGTTTGTAGATTTAGCTTTGTAGATTTAGCAAGCCTCTTAGATCTAATGTCAGGGGTGCAATGTGCAACACGTATAACTACATGCAGCAGAGTTATCAGAAACTTGTCGTGTGGGTACTTAAAATTACTAGAACATGTGTACTCTACAACCTAGTGTGGGCAGAATTACCAAAATTAGCTGTATATGGAAGTCAACTCCAAAAATAGATCACGTTTTATGTTTTTATCAAATTTCGATTTGCATGTCCATCTACTTACTTAAAGGCTTTTTTTACGCACACGAACTAATTGAAAACTCGATCTTGAATTCTCACTTAATTTTAACACTTAGAATTTTTACTATTAAAAAACTACTGAAAATTTGCTGGAATTCATTATCGAATCTCCGTTATGAAATTATCCTCCTCGATGATAAAAACATCTTATTCTCAATCATTAGACCTTGAGAAATAGTTTTTTCTTATTCAACAATCATACTTGATATAGTACTTGAGAAGTCATATACCTTTATCTTTCAAGAAAAGTATAATTTTGTCCTAAGATTTCTTCAAGTAGCCTTGGAATGAAGGACTTGCTTATCTAAGATCTTAACTTGATATAAAAGCTCTGAACTTGATTCTTTATTTCTTTCCTATCTCTTCTTGGATAAAATCAACATATTCGGTATTCACTGCATCTATTAGACTCTCAATACTATAGCATTCTTTTCTCTCAGTATTGTGCTCTCTTTCATTCACATCTCCGATAGATCTTATCTTGGATAAACGATTTAAAATATTAAGCTAGTCATGTATACTAAACTCTAGTGTAAGAGCTTAGACTCTCAATACTATAGCATTCTTTTCTTTCAGTATTGTGCTCTCTTTCATTCATATCTCCAATAGATCTTATCTTGGATAAACGATTTAAAATGTTAAGCTAGTCATGTATACTAAACTCTAGTGTAAGAGCTTACTAGTCTTAATTCTATAAAATTTAACTCCAAATAAGGAACTAGATAAATCTTGATCCATTACACAAAGTAACTTGATTTTGTAAATCAATCACTATCCATGTCATAAATAAATCTTCTTGGAATCACAACTTAATAAACAATAATAACTTTGATTATCATCGCATTGTCTCAAAATTTAAGGTGAAAGTACGTCTTTGTGCCTTATAAATATCTCGTGTTTCACTTAAGAAATTTTTTTATATACTGGCTTTTTTTCAGATAATTATTTAATTGCACTCCATCCTTTGATTTGCACTCAAGAAAGTATGTCTTTGTATCTTATGGATTCATTTTGTGTTTCACTCAAGAAAAATTTTGTATAGTTTTTTTAAGATAATTATTTTAACTACATCAATCCTTTAATTTGCACTTGTTAAAGTACATCTTTGTGCTTTCTTCGATTTGGGACCATCGCAGTTGGTATTAGAGCATAGGTTGGGGAGTCCTCACTTAATTTGTGAATGTTGCAGGTCTTGGGTGACTCACATTATTTTTTATTTTTGTGATACAACAAGGAGATTCTTTGCTTTTTAAAATTTTTTACCATTTGATATACAATCACAAGATGGTCACACATTAAACAAATTCGGTAGTCAACCTAGGACAAGAAGAGGAGCTTTTACACAGATTATTCTGTGTGGGTGTAACTCTTGAGAAAGTTATTAGAGTTATTATAGGCATCAAGACTTAGCTTAGAGAAAGGAATGAGAGCTGTGCGTACTTGAGCTTCTATGGATTTGAATGAAGAAAAAAAGGAGTGGTGAAGAAGATGAAGAGATACAAGATCGTCTTAATTTTGATGATAGACAAAGTCAAGGAGAAGGAAAAATTTTATGGAGAATAAGATAATGCAAATGAGCGAGAAGAAGAATGGTAACTAGTATTTTGTATATTTATCCCCAGAGATGGTAGGAAAGGAATGCGTAAAGGCCAATGTTTCGGTTCTCTACAAAAGGGTCATCGAGCTTTTGAGTGCAAAAAACAAACAAACATCACAAGAGGTACGTGAGCGATTAACTTCAGGAGATCAAAAACCAAGGCAGAGTATGAAAGAGAATATACAAGAGTTTTTCAACTACCGACGACACTCCTGGAGCAAGAGGAGAAGATATTGCAACTGTGGGCCGAGGATATTAAAGAATATGCACATATCAATGCTGTTATTCTTGCAGGTAAGGCTGAAAATCGAGCTTCAATTATTAATATTCCTATCAAGATTGTGAATAATGTATTTCAAGTTTTGATTGACTCGAGAAGCACTTATAGTTTTCAATCACCCCACGTGGTAAAATAGTTAATAATTAACTAAATTTTACCAAAAGTATCTTATGGTACAGCTTGCTTTGAGAAAGCAACATACATATAAGAAGTATGTCAAGAATATGCTTTTTATTCATAGATAAACCCAAGTCAAAAGATGATTTCCATGTGTTGGCTTTGGGAAGATATGATGCCATATTAGGGATAGATTGGTTAGTGTGCCTAGAAAGGCCAAGATATTGTGTCATGAGAAGCGCGTTTGCATGATTGGAGATCATCGTAAAGATTATTACTTACAAGGTCAAAGATGTGATGTAGAATTTAGAATGACATCTTCTTCGCACCAGAGAAAGAAAAGTATTTCATGTAGTATACTATTTGCTTATTAAGTAGTAAATTATCATCGTGAAGTAAATAAGTGTAGGTTTGGAAATCTATACCTATTGTGGAGGTTGCAAGTCCGTTAATAGAAACATGATGTAACCACATTTGTTCATAAAGCTTGAGAGTGTTTTTCTTTCTAAGCTTTTTAATTGAAGAAATAATAGAGGATTGCTTTCTTGTGGAAGAAATTTGACAAAGAATAGAGTGTAATTAAATAATCATAATAAAAACTAATACATAAATTTTTGCTTGAGTGAAACACAAGAAAAATCCATAAGACACAAAGACATAGTTTCATAAACGTACTTTTCACGAGTGTAAATGAAAGAACAGCCATATCTTAATCGTACAACTTAATCTAAGAAAACATTGAAACTCACTTAATCGTGCTATTTTTACATAGTAATATAATCAAATCAATCCTCTCAAATAGCAAAATAAGCATGCATGCCATATCCAAGATTCTTATCACATACGTAAAGAATTTTTTAAGGCATGCATATTCAAATCAATCAAAATCAATCAAAATCAACTTCAAGTATAAAACTAGCTTTTAATTCAAACAGTCCTTAACTTCTCTTAGTCTTTTAAGTCACATGAGAATCTATGTTTTCAACAAAATCAATTATCATGTTCTAACTAGCAAGATAATCTCTAGTCACTATAGCTAAGTCTAACGATGCTTATGCATTAGTCCATCCGGTCGATGTATTAGTCCATCCGATCTATACAGATAAGATAGTCAATCTTGATGGCAATTTCTAAGGCAAATCTTGACAACTAGTCTCTTTGGGAGAGCAATACCTACCAATCTATTTGGAATTAGAGAAAAGTCAAACTATAAAAAGTTTTAGGACTTCTAATTCTCTATAGAACATTTCTCAGTGAGATGGTTCTCTAAAAATGAGTTCTAAGGTCTCTTTGAGAGCATTCAAAATGGCCAAAATTGTATTTTCAACATAAAATTGTAAGAAAAAGCCAAGTGCCCCACTTTGTTGTACTCGAATAATTAAAAAACGAAAGGGATTTGGTTTTCTAGCATCTCATACACTCCTGTAGAGTTATCTACCGTCTAAAACTTTTGTCTTTATATCAAAATCTGATTCTAAACACACAAAAAGATAAATGCTTTGCAAAACAGTCCCTAATAAAGGTTATACCTAAAATGTAGTCACAAACTAGTCAAATATTCTATCTTCAAATTCTTTACCCCACCAAAACTGTTTATTCCATGAGTCTCATAGACCAAGATGATCATGTATAATTCATAAAGTTAAGAATTACTCATTGTTAAGCACACCCTATACCAACTCGGATTCTCTCGTATTCACTTATCGATTTATTTATTTCATATCAAAAGAATTTGAAGAAAAATAATAAAAAGAGAGTTTGTGTACTTCCGCGATATATTTGAAGATGTCTTGATTGGTTGGGAATCCATGTCTACTCTCAAGAAGTTGTGGAAGAGCTGTTTGTAGATTTGGCAAGCCTCTTAGATCTGTTGTGAGGGGTGCAACCTGCAATAGGTATAACTTCATACACAATTATTAGAAACCGGTCATGTGGGTACTTAAAATTTCTAGAACATGCGCAATCTACAACCTGGCATTATTTAAGTATTGGACTCACCATTTTGATTGTCCCTTAACTGGATTTTGTTTTCTTGTTCTCATCTATCCAAAGTAGAAGAATCGAGGGTGACTATCCCCTCGCTCATGTTTTCTTGAAATTTTTTCTTATGAACTGGATAAGTGTGTGACGAAGGTCCAAACCTTGGGGTTAAGCCTCAAAGGGAAATCTAGTCAATGGTTTCAATCACTAAGATTGATGGCCAATGATGAGATTTAGAAGCTCATAAATTATAGATTTACTTATAAAAATGAAGCATATAGAATGTTTTTTATAATTATGCACCATATTTTTTAACATCTACTCAATCTAAGGTTTCCTTAAAAAGAATATTTTGGAACCTTACTTTTTAATCTTACACTAAATCATTGTAGTTTTAGGATTAGTTTTATTTACATTGCAATTGAGAAGAGATTACATAGCATATTTCATCTATCCTCTTCCCCGAGACAAAGGAAGAGTGGCTCCAAGATACATGGTACCCTAGTTGCATACAAGCTTTCATCATTGCTTGAGTAGTGCATCCTTTTGGGGGCAGCTTCTCCAAGATTTTCTTTCCTATCCACACCTTCACCACCACTGGTCCAGTCCCCAGGGGGTTTTCTATGAAGGCTACAAAAGTAAAGGAGGGGTGTTTGACTTTTCGGTAATCTTCTAGTCTTTGGCCCAAATTTTGGGGAGCTTTGCCTTCTGGATACCCGTGCAAGGAACGTGCCCCGTTCGATTCAGCATGCACACGAGAATTAAATGGTCACGTCACTCACTCACGTCAAGAGTAGAGTTGTCTCCCTTAGCTATATTGTTAATTGTATTTCTAAGTTTGAGTGGACATGCAAGGTTTATTGGTTTTCCTTGTCTATTGTTCCCACTGCAGTAGCTTTAGCTTTTCTAAGGAGGACAACGATAGCAAACATGATTTTATAACTTATATAAAGAATAATATAGCATGTGAATAATATTGACCAGTCTAATGATGTTTGAGAGGCTTTCTCTCTTTTTGGGGGAGGTGGTAAAGAAGTCTCGAGTGACACCAACTTTGGTTGAAACGTGGCACATGCGTATATAAGGAGACCACAAATTCTACTAGACCGACGCACGATGTGCATGTTACTGGGCACGAGAGAGACAAGGGCAAAGGTTGTGTTTGAAGCGAAACTAGAATATTAGTCGGATATCAGTCATGAGACTTTGTGACAAAGTTCGATTGTGCACACCAACCAGTTCATGAGGATCTGTTAGACTTCGGTCTGCAGCCATCGTCCAGTAAGTCCTCAGTACGAGCACGTTAATCTCTCTGTATGATTTATATACCATACTATTGTATGGTTATATATCTGTATAATTATATCCTAACGGAAGAACATAAATAATAAATCAATACATTGGCCTTCCATGCCTGCTCAAATGACCTTCCATGCATGCTCAAATGTATTGATGTGGATGTCAGGGTCATTTGACTTTGCACCCTTAATCATCGGGAAGTGATTATTTGTTCCAGTTTTTAGCTATTTTAAACCACACTTCAACCTTTGTGCTTTGTCAAGTTAATACATCTCTGAGTTTTTAGTGCCACTCATATCCTATTTCATCTAGTTTTCTCAACATTGTATTGAACTGCTTCTCCTCATAAAAACACTCCTAGTTTTGAGATGTCGATGCCATTATCCTGTGTGCAAGTTGATGATGCCATTGAGACTCTGATTCTAATTCTGAAGTATCATTGGAGGTGCTCTTATTACACAAGTAAAGAATCATGTAATCTCAAACAAACATTCACACAATATAAATCTCTATCAATTAAAGCAGCTCATCTCAATCAATCACAATGTATGTTTCTATCTCAAGATTCTATCATCATTACCATATCATCATTACCATGCATGACAACATGGTTACTCATAATGACCAAAATCCAACCAATCTAGGGCTTTCTCCGATGCCTGTCCACCCAACCTCCACACTCGACATCTCGGCCATCCTGAGTATGCCTCTTTCTGAAGCTCTCTGGGTTCTACCACATGGCTTCTAGAGGGCATAATCTCGTTCTCTGTCCGAGGTTCCCTGTCTAAGGACGATCAGCATGCATATCAATCATTCATACACATGCATATCAATCATTCATTTAAAAAAAACAATCACAAGTCATACTTACCATCTTACACTATCTCTAGTCCATAATCTTTTAAGGCATGCATATTCAAATCAATCAAAATTAACTTCAAGTATAAAACAAGCTTTTAATTCAAACAGTCCTTAACTTCTTTTAGTCTTTTAAGTCACACGAGAATCTTTATTTTTAATAAAATCAATTATCATGTTCTAACTAGCGAGATAATCTGTAGTCACTATAGCTAAGTCTTAACTATGCTTATGCATTAGTCCATCCGGTTTATGTGTTAGTCCATCGGATCAATATAGATAAGATAGTCAATCTTGATGGAAATTTCTAAGGCAAATCCTGACAACTTGTCTCTTTCGGAGAGTAATGCCTTCCAATTTATTTAAAATTAGAGAAAAATCAAAACTACAAAGTTTTAGGACTTCTAGTTCTCTATAACACATATATGAGTGATGGTTCTCTAAAAATGAGTTCTAAGGTCTCTTTCAGAGCATTCAAAATGGCCAAAGTTGTGTTTTCAGCAATAAAACTATAAAAAAACAGCCAAGTGTCCCACTTTGTACTCGAATAACTCGAAAATGGATTTGGCTTTCTAGCCTCTCATACGCTCTTGTAGATTTTTTTGCCGTCTAAAACTTTTGTCTTTATGTCAAAATCTAATTCTAACCACACGGAAAGATAAATGCTTTGCAAAACAGTTCCTAATAAAAGTTATACCTAAAATTTTGTCACAAACTAGTCAAATATTATATCTTCTAATTCTTTACCCCACCAAAACTATTTATTCCATGAGTATCATAGACCAAGATGATCATGTATAATTAATAAAGTTAAGAATTACTCATCGTCGTTAAGCATGCCCTATATTGACTCGGATTTATTTATTTCATATATCAAAAGAATTTGAAGAAAAATAATAAAAAGAGAGTTTGTGTACTTTTCTGATATATTTGAAGATGTCTTCATTAATTGGGAATCCATGTCTACTCTCAAGAAGTTGTGGAAGAGCTATTTGTCTCTTTATATTCTGGTCCTCCATGACATATATGTTTGGGAGGTCGATGTGACTTATGAAACTCCTACATCTACATGAGTTTTAACAAATTTGTCAAATTTTCAAGACATGTACTCACTACCTTCATCACTTCTCAAGACTTTGAACTTATAATTACATTAGTTTTTTATAAAAAAATTAAATTCAACAAACTTCTTAGAAGCTTCACTTTTATGTTTAACGAATTAGATCCATAATGTCCTTGTGCAATCATGAATTGAGGTGATATAGTAATGAGATCCACCAATGCTTGGCATTTTTTTTTGTTGGATCTCGTATCTTTTTAAGCCTCAAATAATGAGAAAAAGTTTAGCCTTAATACTTCATTTAATTTCCAACAAACATGGACTGATAATGTTGGACAAGTCCTTGTCTTTGAAGCTAGCTGGTCCTTCTACCTTCATACATTTATATGACCCAATATCTTATGCCATTGCTCAAACTTTGGTAGACTATAGTTCTTTACATAAGAGCACACTTGTTCTTCTTCTTCAGAGGTGGTCTCATACTTCTTCTTCTTCAACTTCTTTTCCTCCTTATCAGAGTCACTATGTGACTAAGATTGTGTCTTGGTTCTTCTTGCCTTTCGTTCCTTTATCAACAAACCTGATGGTGTTCTTAATAAAATCTTCCAAGATCTTTGTAGGATTATATTGTTCCATTTTCTTGATGTCCTTGTCCCTCAGGCCATTGGTAGCAAATCATCTAAGGTTTTGCACCATTGATGGGTTTTCCACTTTCTAGGCCTTTTCCTTGATTCAGTGTCATGAAAAGAGGTAATTTTTATAAGCTAAATTGATATAAAAATGTGACGGTCTCGAATGTAGCCATATCTTAATCGTATAACTTAATCTAAGAAAACATTGAAACTGACTTAATCGTTAGATTTCTACATAGCAATACAATCAAATCAATCCTCTCAAAAAGAAAAATAAGCATGCATGCCATATCTAAGATTCTTATCACATAAGTAAAGAATCATGTAATCTCAAACAAACATTCACACAATATAAATCTCTATCAATTAAAGCATCTCATCTCAATCAATCACAATGTGTTTCTATATCAAGATTCTATCATCATTACCATGCTTGACAACATGGTTACTCACAATGACCAAAATCCAACCAATCTAGGGCTTTCTCCAATGCCTATCCGCCCAACCTCCACACTGGACATCTCGGCCATTCGTGAGTATGCCTCTTTCTAAAACTCGTCCTCTATGGGTTCTACCACATGGCTTCCAAAGGGCATAAATCTCGTTCTCTGTCCGGCGTTCCCTGTCTAAGGATGGCCAGCATGCATATCAATCATTCATACACATGTATATAAAAAAAAAGCAATCAGAAGTAATACTTACCATCTTACACTATCTCTAGTCCATAATCTTTTAAGGCATGCATATTTAAATCAATCAAAATCAACTTCAAGTATAAAACAAGCTTTTAATTCAAATAGTCCTTAACTTCTCTTTGTCTTTTAAGTCACACAAGAATCTTTATTTTTAACAAAATCAATTTTCATGTTCTAACTAGCGAGATGATCTCTAGTCACTATAGCTAATTCTTAACTATGCTTATGCATTAGTCCATCCGGTTTATGCGTTAGTCTATCCGAGAACTATAGATAAGATAGTCAATCTTGATGGCAATTTCTAAGGCAAAGCCTGACAACTTGTCTCTTTCGGAGACTAATACCTTCCAATTTATTTAGAATTAGAGAAAAGTCAAAACTACAAAGTTTTAGGACTTCTAATTCTCTATAAAACATGTCTTAGTGATGGTTCTCAAAAAATGAGTTCTAAGCATTCGAAATGGCCAAAGTTGTGTTTTCAGCATAAAACTGTAAAAAACATCCAAGTGCCCCACTTTGTACTCGAATAACTCAAAAACAAAAGGGATTTGGCTTTCTAGCCTCTCATACACTCTTGTAGAGTTTTCTGCCGTCTAAAACTTTTGTCTTTATGTCAAAATCTAATTCTAAACACACGGAAAGATAAATGCTTCGCAAAACAATTCCTAATAAAGGTTATACTTAAAATTTAGTCATAAACTAGTCAAATATTCTATCTTCAAATTCTTTACCCCACCAAAACTATTTATTCCATGAGTCTCATAGACCAAGATGATCATGTATAATTAATAAAATTAAGAATTACTCATCATTAAGCATGCCCTATATCGACTCCGATTCTCTCGTATAGACTTATCTATTTATTTATTTCATATCAAAAGAATTTGAAGAAAAATATTAAAGAGAGAGTTTGTGTACTTCCCTGATATATTTGACGATGTCTTGATTTGGGAATCCATGTCTACTCTCAAGAAGTTGTGGAAGAGCTATTTGTAGATTTAGCAAGCCTCTTAGATCTGCTGTCAGGGGTGCAACGTGCAACAGGTATAACTTCATGCAGCAGAGTTATCAGAAACTTGTCGTGTGGGTACTTAAAATTACTAGAGCATGTGTATTCTACAACCTAGTGTGGGCAGAATTGCCAAAATTAGCTGTATATGAAAGTCAACTCCAAAAATAGATCACGTTTTACGTTTTTATCAAATTTTGATTTGCATGTCCATCTACATACTTAAAGGCTTTCTTTATGCACACTAACTAATTAAAAACTCGATCTTTAATTCTCACTTAATTTTAACACTTAGAATTTTTACTATTAAAAAACTACTGAAAATTTACTGGAATTTATTACCGATATGAAATCGTCCTCCTCGACAATAAAAACATCTTATTCTCAATCATTAGACCTTGAGAAATAGTTTTTTGTTATTCAACTATTATACTTGAGAAGTCATATACCTTTATCTTTCAAGAAAAGTATAATTTTGTCCTAAGATTTCTTCAAGTAGCCTTGGAATGAAGGACTTGCTTATCTAAGTTCTTAACTTGATATAAAAGCTCTTAACTTGATTCTTCATTTCTTTCCTATCTCTTCTTGGATAAAATCAACATATTCGGTATTCACTGCATCTATTAGACTCTCAATACTATAGCATTCTTTTCTCTCAGTATTGTGCTCTCTTTCATTCATATCTCCGATAGATCTTATCTTGGATAAACGATTTAAAATGTTAAGCTAGTCATGTATACTAGACTCTAGTGTAAGAGCTTAGACTCTCAATACTATAGCATTCTTTTCTCTCAGTATTGTGCTCTCTTTCATTCATATCTCCAATAGATCTTATCTTGGGTAAACGATTTAAAATGTTAAGCTAGTCATGTATACTAAACTCTAGTGTAAGAGCTTACTAGTCTTAATCAATGATTTTATATTCACGTGATCACAAATTTTTTTTTGTTAATAACATGTGTTAACATGTTATTAACATGTTAACATATGTGTTAACATGTGTTATTAACATGTTAATAACATGTGTTAACATGTTATTAACATGTTAACATGTTAACATGTTCTCAAAAAAGCCGGTGGCAAGCGACCTGGTAAAACCGGATAAGATCCCGCCGGCGGGCTTTTGCTATACCCGGCGGTCCTGTCGGGAAAACCTAAACCCCGGCGGGTCCCGACGGGGTCGTCATCCAGCCCAGCGGGGTACAATTTCCTATATATATGGGCCCGGGGGGCCCTTTGGGAGTTCATTGTTGCTGACAGCATACACAGGTAATGAAACTTGTGTGTGTGT
This sequence comes from Cibotium barometz, assembly GCF_041138505.1. NCBI lineage: Eukaryota > Viridiplantae > Streptophyta > Polypodiopsida > Cyatheales > Cibotiaceae > Cibotium > Cibotium barometz. The sequence goes on along the minus strand of NC_141048.1, from coordinate 49,820,622 downwards.
GTGTGTGTGTGTGTGTGTGTGTGTATGTGTGTTTTCTATGAAGGCTACAAAAGTAAAGGAGGGGTGTTTGACTTTTTGGTAATCTTCTAGTCTTTGGCCCAAATTTTGGGGAGCTTTGCCTTCTGGAGACCCGTGCGAGGAATGTGCCCCGTTCGATTCACCATGCACACGAGAATTAAATGGTCACGTCGCTCACTCACGTCAAGAGTAGAGTTGTCTCCCTTAGCTATATTGTTAATTGTATTTCTAAGTTTAAGTGGACATGCAAGGTTTATTGGTTTTCCTTGTCTATTGTTCCCACTGCAGTAGTTTTAGCTTTTTTAGGGAGGACAACGATAGCAAACATGACTTTATAACTTATATAAAGAATAATATAGCATGTGAATAATATTGACCAGTCTAATGATGTTTGAGAGGCTTTCTCTCTTTTTGGGGAAGGTGGTAAAGAAGTCTCGAGTGATACCAACTTTGGTTGAAAGGTGGCGCATGCGTATATAAGGAGACCACAAATTCTATTAGACCGACGCACGATGTGCATGTTACTGGGCACGAGAGAGACAAGGGCAAAGGTTGTGTTTGAAGCGAAACTAGAATATTAGTCGGATATCAATCATGAGACTTCGTGACAAAGTTCAATTGTGCACACCAACCAGTTCATGAGGATCTGTTAGACTTCGGTCTGCAGCCGTCGTCCAGTAAGTCCTCACCAGTAAGTCCTCAGTACGAGCACGTTAATCTCTCTGTATGATTTATATACCATACTATTGTATGGTTATATATCTATATAATTATATCCTAACGGAAGAACATAAATAATAAATCAATACATTGGCCTTCCATGCCTGCTCAAATGACCTTCCATGCATGCTCAAATGTATTGATGTGGATGTCAGGGTCATTTGACTTTGCACCCTTAATCATCGGGAAGTGATTATTTGTTCCAAATTTTAGCTATTTTAAACCACACTTCAACCTTTGTGCTTTGTCAAGTTAATACATCTCTGAGTTTTTAGTGCCACTCATATCCTATTTCATCTAGTTTTCTCAACATTGTATTGAACTGCTTCTCCTCATAAAAACACTCATAGTTTTGAGATGTCGATGCCATTATCCTGTGTGCAAGTTGATGATGCCATTGAGACTTTGATTCTAATTCTGAAGTATCATTACACAAGTAAAGAATCATGTAATCTCAAACAAACATTCACACAATATAAATCTCTATCAATTAAAGCATCTCATCTCAATCAATCACAATGTATGTTTCTATCTCAAGATTCTATCATCATTACCATGCTTGACAACATGGTTACTCATAATGACCAAAATCCAACCAATCTAGGGCTTTCTCCGATGCCTGTCCACCCAACCTCCACACTCGACATCTCGGCCATCCTGAGTATGCCTCTTTCTGAAGCTCTCTGGGTTCTACCACATGGCTTCTAGAGGGCATAATCTCGTTCTCTGTCCGAGGTTCCCTGTCTAAGGACGATCGGCATGCATATCAATCATTCATACACATGCATATCAATCATTCATTAAAAAAAAAACAATCACAAGTCATACTTACCATCTTACACTATCTCTAGTCCATAATCTTTTAAGGCATGCATATTCAAATCAATCAAAATTAACTTCAAGTATAAAACAAGCTTTTAATTTAAACAGTCCTTAACTTCTTTTAGTCTTTTGAGTCACACGAGAATCTTTATTTTTAATAAAATCAATTATCATGTTCTAACTAGCGAGATAATCTGTAGTCACTATAGCTAAGTCTTAACTATGCTTATGCATTAGTCCATCCGGTTTATGCGTTAGTCCATCGGATCAATATAGATAAGATAGTCAATCTTGATGGAAATTTCTAAGGCAAATCCTGACAACTTGTCTCTTTCGGAGAGTAATGCCTTCCAATTTATTTAAAATTAGAGAAAAGTCAAAACTACAAAGTTTTAGGACTTCTAATACTGTATAACACATATCTGAGTGATGGTTCTCTAAAAATGAGTTCTAAGGTCTCTTTCAGAGCATTCAAAATGGCCAAAGTTGTGTTTTAAGCATAAAACTATAAAAAACAGCCAAGTGTCCCACTTTGTACTCGAATAACTCAAAAATGAAAGGGATTTGGGTTTCTAGCCTCTCATATGGTCTTGTAGATTTTTTTGCCGTCTAAAACTTTTGTCTTTATGTCAAAATCTAATTCTAACCACACGGAAAGATAAATGCTTTGCAAAACAATTCCTAATAAAAGTTATACCTAAAATTTTGTCACAAACTAGTCAAATATTATATCTTCTAATTCTTTACCCCACCAAAACTATTTATTCCATGAGTATCATAGACCAAGATGATCATGTATAATTAATAAAGTTAAGAATTACTCATCGTCGTTAAGCACACCCTATATCGACTTGGATTTATTTATTTCATATATCAAAAGAATTTGAAGAAAAATAATAAAAAGAGTTTTTGTGTACTTCCCTGATATATTTGAAGATGTCTTCATTAATTGGGAATCCATGTCTACTCTCAAGAAGTTGTGGAAGAGCTATTTGTCTCTTTATATTCTGATCCTCCATGACATATATGTTTGGGAGGTCGATGTGACTTATGGAACTCCTACATCTACATGAGTTTTAACAAATTTGTCAAATTTTCAAGACATGTACTCACTACCTTCATCACTTCTCAAGACTGAACTTATAATTACATTAGTTTTTTTATAAAAAAATTAAATTCAACAAACTTCTTAGAAGCTTCACTTTATGTTTAACGAATTAGATCCATAATGTCCTTGTGCAATCATGAATTGAGGTGATATAGTAATGAGATCCACCAATGCTTGGCATTTTTTTTTGTTGGATCCCGTATCTTTTTAAGCCTCAAATAATGAGAAAAAGTTTAGCCTTAATACTTCATTTAATTTCCAACAAACATGGACTGATAATGTTGGACAAGTCCTTGTCTTTGAAGCTAGCTGGTCCTTCTACCTTCATACATTTATATGACCCAATATCTTATGCCATTGCTCAAACTTTGGTAGACTATAGTTCTTTACATAAGAGCACACTTGTTCTTCTTCTTCAGAGGTGGTCTCATACTTCTTCTTCTTCAACTTCTTTTCCTCCTTATCAGAGTCACTATGTGACTAAGATTGTGTCTTGGTTCTTCTTGCCTTTCGTTCCTTTATCAACAAACCTGATGGTGTTCTTAATAAAATCTTCCAAGATCTTTGTAGGATTATATTGTTCCATTTTCTTGATGTCCTTGTCCCTCAGGCCATTGGTAGCAAATCATCTAAGGTTTTGCACCATTGATGGGTTTTCCACTTTCTGGGCCTTTTCCTTGATTCGGTGTCATGAAAAGAGGTAATTTTTATAAGCTAAATTGATATAAAAATGTGACGGTCTCGAATGTAGCCATATCTTAATCGTATAACTTAATCTAAGAAAACATTGAAACTGACTTAATCGCAATACAATCAAATCAATCCTCTCAAATAGAAAAATAAGCATGCATGCCATATCTAAGATTCTTATCACATAAGTAAAGAATCATGTAATCTCAAACAAACATTCACACAATATAAATCTCTATCAATTAAAGCATCTCATCTCAATCAATCACAATGTGTTTCTATATCAAGATTCTATCATCATTACCATGCTTGACAACATGGTTACTCATAATGACCAAAATCCAACCAATCTAGGGCTTTCTCCACCGCCCAACCTCCACACTGGGGACATCTCGGCCATTCCTAAGTATGCCTCTTTCTAAAACTCGTCCTCTATGGGTTCTACCACATGGCTTCCAAAGGGCATAAATCTCGTTCTCTGTCCGGCGTTCCCTGTCTAAGGATGGCTAGCATGCATATCAATCATTCATACACATGCATATAAAAAAAAAGCAATCAGAAGTCATACTTACCATCTTACACTAGCTCTAGTCCATAATCTTTTAAGGCATGCATATTTAAATCAATCAAAATCAACTTCAAGTATAAAACAACCTTTTAATTCAAACAGTCCTTAACTTCTCTTGTCTTTTAAGTCACACAAGAATCTTTATTTTTAACAAAATCAACTTTCATGTTCTAACTAGCGAGATAATCTCTAGTCACTATAGCTAATTCTTAACTATGCTTATGCATTAGTCCATCCGGTTTATGCATTAGTCTATCCGAGAACTATAGATAAGATAGTCAATCTTGATGGCAATTTCTAAGGCAAAGCCTGACAACTTGTCTCTTTCGGAGAGTAATACCTTCCAATTTATTTAGAATTAGAGAAAAGTCAAAACTACAAAGTTTTAGGACTTCTAATTCTCTATAAAACATGTCTTAGTGATGGTTCTCAAAAAATGAGTTCTAAGCATTCGAAATGGCCAAAGTTGTGTTTTCAGCATAAAACTGTAAAAAACAGCCAAGTGCCCCACTTTGTACTCGAATAACTCAAAAACAAAAGGGATTTGGCTTTCTAGCCTCTCATACGCTCTTGTAGAGTTTTTTGCCGTCTAAAACTTTTGTCTTTATGTCAAAATCTAATTCTAAACACACGGAAAGATAAATGCTTCGCAAAACAATTCCTAATAAAGGTTATACTTAAAATTTAGTCATAAACTAGTCAAATATTCTATCTTCAAATTCTTTACCCCACCAAAACTATTTATTCCATGAGTCTCATAGACCAAGATGATCATGTATAATTAATAAAATTAAGAATTATTCATCATTAAGCACGCCCTATATCGACTCCGATTCTCTCGTATAGACTTATCTATTTATTTATTTCATATAAAAAGAATTTGAAGAAAAATATTAAAGAGAGAGTTTGTGTACTTCCCTGATATATTTGAAGATGTCTTGATTTGGGAATCCATGTCTACTCTCAAGAAGTTGTGGAAGAGCTGTTTGTAGATTTAGCAAGCCTCTTGGATCTGCTGTCAGGGGTGCAACGTGCAACAGGTATAACTTCATGCAGCAGAGTTATCAGAAACTTGTCATGTGGGTACTTAAAATTACTAGAGCATGTGTATTCTACAACCTAGTGTGGGTAGAATTGCCAAAATTAGCTGTATATGAAAGTCAACTCCAAAAATAGATCACTTTTTACGTTTTTATCAAATTTCGATTTGCATGTCCTTCTACATACTTAAAGGATTTCTTTACGCACACTAACTAATTAAAAACTCGATCTTGAATTCTCACTTAATTTTAACACTTAGAATTTTTACTATTAAAAAACTATTGAAAATTTACTGGAATTTATTACTGAATTTATTACATATATGAAATCGTCCTCCTCGACGATAAAAACATCTTATTCTCAATCATTAGACCTTGAGAAGTAGTTTTTTGTTATTCAACTATTATACTTGAGAAGTCATATACCTTTATCTTTCAAGAAAAGTATAATTTTGTCCTAAGATTTCTTCAAGTAGCCTTGGAATGAAGGACTTGCTTATCTAAGTTCTTAACTTGATATAAAAGCTCTTAACTTGATTCTTCATTTCTTTCCTATCTCTTCTTGGATAAAATCAACATATTCGGTATTCACTGCATCTATTAGACTCTCAATACTATAGCATTCTATTAGACTCTCAATACTATAGCATTCTTTTCTCTCAGTATTGTGCTCTCTTTCATTCATATCTCCGATAGATCTTATCTTGGATAAACGATTTAAAATGTTAAGCTAGTCATGTATACTAGACTCTAGTGTAAGAGCTTAGACTCTCAATACTATAGCATTCTTTTCTCTCAGTATTGTGCTCTCTTTCATTCATATCTCCAATAGATCTTATCTTGGATAAACGATTTAAAATGTTAAGCTAGTCATGTATAAACTCTAGTGTAAGAGCTTACTAGTCTTAATCAATGATTTTATATTCACGTGATCACAAATTTTTTTTTGTTAATAACATGTGTTAACATGTTATTAACATGTTAACATGTTAACATGTTCTCAAAAAAGCCGGTGGTGGCAAGCGACCTGGTAAGTGGATAAAATCCCGCCGGCGGGCTTTTGCTATACCCGGTGGTCCCGCCGGGGAAACCTAAACCCCGGCGGGTCCCGGCGGGGTCGTCATCCAGCCCATCGGGGTACAATTTCCTATATATATGGGCCCGGGGGGCCTTTTGGGAGTTCATTGCTGACAACAAACACAGGTAATGAAACTTGTGTGTGTGTGTTCGTGCGGGCAGCTGCCCACCACTGTCGCAATGCGCGGCAGGATGTGGGTGGTCCGCCACACGAGGGATGTGTGTGTGGGTGTGTGTTCGTGCGGGCAGCCGCCCATTGTCGCAATGCGCGGCAGGATGTGGGTGGTCCGCCACACGACAGGTGTGTGTGTAAGGCCATTCTTCGGAATGGTGCTTACCCTGGGGCACTTAGTCGGTAACACGGCTAGTCTATGTCCTATGGTAAGTATGGCACGCCGTAGTGGTACTAGTCGGTAACGCGGCAAGCATAGTATCGTTATGGCGATGTCACCTTCCTTCCCTTCCCTTTGTCAAATGCGGACATATGGTCGGTAACGCGGCCAGTGTATGTTCGTATCCTATTCGTATTTCCATAGAATCGGGCGGCATTTTGTCGTTAACGCGGCAAGTTGGTGTCGTCCGCTACTAGTGCATAAATTGTTTTTTGCATATTGCGGCATTTGATCGGAGATTCGGAGCCTTGAGTGATTTGAAGGTTTGTCCTCACTAGGATTTGATTGACAATTTTCCGACGAGACACAGGGGAATGATTTTTTCGAGAAGAGAGTGCGGGGGCATGTGCGAGCCATTATAATTCGAGTTCGGATGAATAAAATATATTTTGACGAACTAGATCGAATGAATATTTATGCCCGGGCGGCAATGCCCATAGTCCATGGAGTGTTGACCATGTTCCCACTCAAGGCTAAGCCTGCAATGGGTTATGGGGTCCTTCTGTGATGTCACATGTGGGTTTTAAGGTTTAAAGGGCTTTGATGCCCTGTGTGTTAGAGATGGAGGCGATAGCATGAGAGACACAAGATTGAATCCCCAAAGTGTGTGGAATACACACAATAGATGAGTATATATAGAGGAGATCCTAGGGCTATATATATAGAGACATTCTATATATAGCCAACACCCCCGCTCAAAGAAGGGTCTCTAACTGTGGATGAAAAAACCCTTGGGGGCTCAAGGGAAAAACCCACAGCTCTATATACACCTACCGCTATATTAAATTATTTTATAGTTACAAAGTATTATTCAAAGGAGCTACATCACTCCCATATATACAATAGCCATGAAGGCTGTGAAGGAGCTACATCACTCCCATATACACAATATCCATGAAGGAGCTACATCACTCCCATATATAGAATAGCCATGAAGGAGCTACATCACTCCCATATATACTTCATCACTCTTATATGTGTACAATAGCCATGAAGGCTTTGAAGGAGTCATCGTCATCCATCTTCAGGTTGTCTTGATCCATTCATGTAGGTTGGGTGCGAGTCTATCTTCGTGAGACGATGCCCAATAATATTTTTGTAGTCTCTTCTCTATATTGAAGCTCAACAATATCCAAATACAATCCTGATCCATAAACCCTATAATATGGAAGAAGTCTCCATAACAAATGGAAAACCATAATTTTGTTATAGAAATATGAGATGTACACGAAAAGATGTACACAAAGAAATAGACAGAAAGGTATCTATTATATGGTTGCTTAGGAATATAGTCCATCCGCCGCCACAAGGACATGCATGGCAATGTCAACTTGTGGAAGATCATCCAATCAATGGCAAATGAACTAGATTTGGTAAGAGAATTTGGTTACTTGGAGAAGTTTTGGAAGATTGACCTGTCAATAAACACTAAAATAGAAAATGACACTCATTCTAGTTAGTAAGGATATCATGGAAAGCTAGAATCATATCTTTGCCATGGGAAAAATCTATGATATAAGATCAAACCTCCAATATTATGAGTCAAGATAATGAGACAACTATATCTTGGATCAAACCTCCAGGATGACATGATATGAAAGTAAACCTCATAAGATGACAGGACGAGAAATCAAACCTCTGACGTCCATAGGTAGGAAGACCAGACATGATGAAAAAACAAACCTCTGACATGAAACGATAATTAGGATGTAGAAATCTCTGATGAGACGCAAAAAGCAAACCTCTGACATGACGTACTTGAAAGTAAACCTCATAAGATGATAGGCGGAGAATTCAAACGTGTGACATTCACAATCAGGATAGTAAACCTCATAAGATGACGGAACGAGAAATCAAACCTTTGACATCCGCAGGCAGCATGTAGCCAGGATAACATGATAGGCCGAGAAATCAAACGTGTGACATTCACAATCAGGATAGTAAACCTCGTGTGACATTCACAATCAGGATAGTAAACCTCATAAGATGACGGAACGAGAAATCAAACCTTTGACATCTCCGCAGGCAGCATGTAGCCAGGATAACATGATGTGAAAGTAAACCTCATAAGATGACAGAACGAGAAATCAAACCTTTGACATCTCCGCAGGCAGCATGTAGCCAGGATAACATGATGTGAACATAAACCTCATAAGTTGATAGGACAAGAAATCAAACCTCTGACGGGAAGAGAAATCAAACCTCTGACATGTAGTCAGGATGACATGACGTGAACGTAAACCAACCTCGTAAGATGACGGGACAAGAAATCAAACCTCTGACATCCATAGGTAGGAAGACTACACATGATGAAAAAACGAACCTCTGACATGAAACAATAATTAGGATGTAGACATCTATGATGAGACCTCTGACATGTAGTCAAGATGACATGATGTGAACATAAACCTCATAAGCTGAGGGGATGAGAAATCAAACCTCTCGGAAAATATGCTCGACGGAATTTCTTGTTAGTTGCCATAGATTGAATTCCAAGACTTGACCACCATTATAGCCATTTAGACCTGCATGGTTGCATTGTCGACCACAAAAGACATTGATAGACTTAAATAAACCTAGTCAATCTAATGAGCCAAAGCCAAGGCACGGTGCATCCAATGACCACGGCATCATGGGTACAATCCATGGAAACGTAGTCAACCATCATCGATGAAACATGTAACCATCATCATGGAACAACACCATGGCATCATGGATAAAATCCTTGGAAACACAATCAACCAATATAGATTAGTCAAGTGAACCAACATCAACGAAACATGTAGCTTGGAATGACCAACATCAACGAAACATGTAACCATCACCATGGAACAACGATCCATGGAAACATAGTCAACCATCATCGACGAAACATGTAACCATCATCATGGAACAACACCACGGCATCATGGATATAATCCATGGAAACGTAGTCAACCATCATCGACGAAACATGTAACCATCATCATGGAACCAACTAATATAGATTAGTCAAGTGAACCAACATCAACGAAACATGTAGCTTGGAATGACCAACATCAACGAAACATGTAACCAACTAATATAGATTAGTCAAGTGAACCAACATCAACGAAACATGTAGCTTGGAATGACCAACATCAACGAAACATGTAACCATCACCATGGAAACATAGTCAACCATCATCCATGAAACATGTAACCATCACTATGGAACAACAATCAACCAATGTAGATTAGCCAAGTGAACCAATATCAATCAACCATGTAGCTTGGAATGACCAACATCAACGAATATAGATTAGCCAAGTGAACCAACATCAACGAAACACAATCAACCAATATAGATTAGCCAAGTGAACCAACATCAACGAAACATGTAGCTTGGAATGACCAACATCAACGAAACATGTAACCATCACCATGGAACAACGATCCATGGAAACATAGTCAACCATCATCGACGAAACATGTAACCATCATCATGGAACAACACCACGGCATCATGGATACAATCCATGGAAACGTAGTCAACCATCATCGAGACGAAACATGTAACCATCATCATGGAACAACACCATGGCATCATGGACATTTTAACGAAAAAGCATCCATATGTATATTTGAAAAATCATCATAAAACAGCACCATGGCATCATGGATCTTTTTCATGGGAACATAGTCAACCAATATCGATGAAATATGTAACCATCACCATGGCATCATGGACATTTTGAGGAAACGTGTAACCATCATCACGGAACAACACCACAGCATCATGGATAAAATCCATGGAAACACAATCAACCATGTAGCTTGGAATGACCTACATCAACGAAACATGTAACCATCACCATGGAACAACGATCCATGGAAACATGTAACCAAGTCAATGGATGCACATTCCATCAATATGAAAGAAACAAGATGCATTTAAAAGCATCACAATCAATACCTTTTCTTGAGGATTTAATATGAGAGTCATACCTATTAGCTCCTCATCTGAAAAGTGAGATTTGAGTATCCTCCACGGACTTGATGGATACCTACCCATATAGCAGTTTTTGTGATGGAGAACCAATGCTACCATTGTATGATGGAGATAAGGATTATGTCTCCACAAGTTCTTCCTTAAGGTCACAAACTACTCCTGAATAGCTTTCATTAAAAGATGTCAAAATAAGCAGGTTACGATCGCCATAATCCAAACTCGACACCAAATGCAGGGTGAGAAAGGTAAAATTAGCGTGAACATGTGTAAAATAGTAGTTATGCTCTGTCTAAGAGACGCTTGATAGTAGATTCATGTATGAATTTCAATACAATTTCTCATAGTTAATGCAAAACAAACTATAAAATAGAGAACTTATCTCGCCATAATCCAAACTCTCCTGCTCTTGTTGGCACCTACCGCAGCAGCAGCAGGCTTGACAGGGAGGGGTGAATCCATGAAATCATAAATTTTCAGATAGTTCTGGGTACCCAAACATCATCCGTAGTCTTGCAATAGCTTTCTATCTGAAGATTTTCAGAAGTTGGTTGAAAAAGTTAATCCGGCCACATCAATTACGACGCCCTTGAGTAAGCCCACCGGTTGAACTCTGCGCTAATCTGCCATCCGCACGAAGAACGGTGCAGGTTCCCAATCCGTGAGACCCACACGCTCGCAAGCAGCTTGTGTGATGATATTGACTCCTCTGATATTACACCACTGCTTTCTCCTCTTGTTGACGTGCGTACGTGAGCGGACTACGATTACATGTTTGCTTTCTCCTCTTGTTGACGTGCGCACGTGGACGGACTACTGTGTGTGTGTGATCTTGTTGGACGTCCGTGTGACGATTCGGGCTCTGCCTGCTGTTGCGCAGGCTCTGCAGGCTGCTCTCTATCCCCACCTTACTTTTTGTGTATCATTCCGCCGGTGGTGAAGGCTGCTGAGCGATCTGACGGGTGTTTTCCCCACCCCGCCATCTCTTTGCAAAGCCCAACAACAACAACTGCTTCGCTTCTTCCTCGTCGTGTGTCTGGGCGGCATCCCACCACCGTTTCTCTTTGGCTGCTGGCCAGCCAGCCAGCCTCTCACACTTACTTTTTGTTGACGTGAGCGGACACGATTTGGGCTCTACTGCTGTTGCGCAGCTATCCCCACCTTGCTTTTTGTTGATCTTGTTAGACGTGAGCAGACACGATTCGGTGTTGCGCAGCTATCCCCACCTTGCTTTTTGTTGATCTTGTTAGACGTGAGCAGACACGATTCGGGCTCTGCTGCTGTTGCGCAGGCTGCTCTCTATCCTCGCCTTGCTTTTTATTTCTTCAAACCAGAAACACAGAGTTGCTTCGAATGGAGACGAGAGTCACACAAACCTCTCCGATAGACTTTGACCTGTAGAGATCTCTAGGTTCACGTAGAACCATAGCTCTGATACCATGTTAGAGATGGAGGCGAAAGCATGAGAGACACAAGATTGAATCCCCAAAGTGTGTGGAATACACACAATAGATGAGTATATATAGAGGAGATCCTAGGGCTATATATATAGAGACATTCTATATATAGCCAACACTGTGGAGGCTTCAAATTTCAGTGTGTGCGCCTGTGCAGTTACTACATCACATTGTCAGGCTTAGGTTTTAGTTGAGTTGTCTCTATACAAAGGGCTACCATGCACATTGGGAAGCCCACAGAGCTCATTCCCAGTACTGTCCACTTTAGGGCCCCCTACTGATGTGCGAGACTCGAGTGGGCTTTCCTTTTACAAGAGCGAAGTTTCTCATTGAATTGAACCGGCCAAAGTTGTGTACGCGGCGATGACGATGGCGGACGTTGAGTTTCCCCCAACTGTCGTTGACAAGCCACCGTCTCTGGTCGGTAAGTTGTGTCAAACTTCTACGGGAAAGAAGAGAGAATTTCCTTACTGTTTCAAAAAAGTGCTGACCCAAACAGACACAAGAAGAGGGTCTCACAATACGCCCTATTTGGTAAACCCTCCGGTTGCCATTTTTGCAGACTAGTTTTCCACTTCCATTTTGCTTGCATTAAGGTCGTGCTGTTTGATGTCTTGCAGCCGTTGCAACTCTCTGTCACTAAAGCTTGCCTGGATCTGGGTGTGGGCGGAGACATTGAGTTGCAGGAAGAGACCGGGCAGGTGTGGAATGTAGGGCTAAAACATCCGAGCAGTGGGAGCTTCATTTGCAAAGGATGGAAAAAGTTCGCCCGCTACTACAAGCTCCAAGTGGGGGATATCGTGAAGATGAAGATAGTGAGCTAGCATCGAATCTTAGTGCAGATCAGGCGACCCCCTCATAATGCCACCACCTGCATGCGGCCGTCAATATATAACTTAAGAGGACCAGCACGACTCTCTAATCCAACAACAGCCCATAATGCAAAATACAACTCAAGAGAAAAACGACCACCTTTCCATCCAATCGCCCATAAGGAGGAAGGTGTAGAAGTTGCTCAGAGCTCGGAGTTGGCAACGGCACCCATCATCTCAAAAAGACATCCCCTATGCTACATAAAACTAAAGGCTTCTAATGTCAGAAAGCCCTTCATCATTGTAAGTAGCCTTTCTTCTCTCTTCATTTGGGCTACACGATAAATCCTTTCCCCTTCCTGTAGTTCATTGTCTCTAGTGTTTATGTTTTCATTGTTCTAATGTTTGTGTCCTCCTTTTGTAGGACATCCCCCGCGAGTTCGCCAAACACATGCCCAAGGGACCATGCATTGTCTCTCTTGTTGATGCCTCTAAAGGAAAGTTGATAGTTCATTCGTCTTATTCACGCACAAGAGTAACACTTGAGGAGGGATGGAAACGCTATTGCATTGATCATCGACTTCAAGAAGGTGATATTTGCATCTTTGAGATGATTGACAATACGCAAGTATTAGCTACGAAACACACCCTGCCCCCAGTTCAAAGAACTAAGGACGAGTGGCTCAATAGCCTTAGGAGTGCCTACAAGGAAAGACGACAGCCCCTAAGATAAGGACGTTCTTCCCAAGAGGACACTTCTAGCAACTCGAGAGCTCTACAAGTACTTTGAGGAGAGATATCACGTCCCCAAAACAAGGACTATCTCCCCAAAAGTTGTACGATGGGTGCCAGGCAGTGTTTATATACAGAATAGTACCCCGCCGGTGTTTCACTTTTTCCCGGCGGGCCCGTCGGGATAATTAGTTTTCCCGGCAGGCCCGTCGGGATAATTAGTTTTCCTGGCGGGCCCGCCGGGAAAACCAAAAGCCTGGAGGTGTTACGGGACTAGTGGGTTCTGGCAGGTCATTGCTCAGGTCATGTGAATATACAATGTGATCACAAGTTTTAATATGTTAACAATAGGTTTTGTTAACGTGATCACGAAATTGTGAAGACGTTAATGAAATCCCTGGTCTTAATTCTATAAAATTTAACTCCAAATAAGAAACTAGATAAATCTTGATCCATTACACAAAGTAACTTGATTTTGTAAATCAGTCACTATCCATGTCATAAATAAATCTTCTTGGAATCACAACTTAATAAACAATAATAACTTTGATTATCATCGCATTGTCTCAAACTTTAAGGTAATCAAACAATTTACAAACTCATATTTTTACTTTTCTTGTAGCTTTAGACTTTGTCAAATTTCTTCCACAAGAAAGCAATTCTCTATTATTTCTTCAATTAAGAAGCTTAGAAAGCAAAACACTCTCAAGCTTTACGAACAAATGTGGTTACATCATGTTTCTATTAATGGACTTGTAACCTCCACAATAGATATAGATTTCCAAACCTACACTTATTTACTTTACGATGATAATTTACTACTTAATAAGCAAATAGTATACTACATGAAATACTTAATATTATAGTACATGAAATACTTTTCTTGCTCTGGTGCGAAGAAGATATTATTCTAAATTCTACATCACATCTTTGACCGATCTATACAGATAAGATAGTCAATCTTGATGGCAATTTCTAAGACAAATCTTGGCAGTTGGTCTCTTTGGGAGAGCAATACCTACCAATCTATTTGGAATTAGAGAAAAGTCAAACTATAAAAAGTTTTAGGACTTCTAATTCTCTATAGAACATTTCTTAGTGATGGTTCTTTAAAAATGAGTTCTAAGGTCTCTTTGAGAGCATTCAAAATGGCCAAAATTGTATTTTCAGCATAAAATTGTAAGAAAAAGCCAAGTGCCCCACTTTGTTGTACTCGAATAACTCAAACGAAAGGGATTTGGCTTTCTAGCCTCTCATACACTCCTGTAGAGTTTTCTGCCATCTAAAACTTACTTTCTTGCCTCTGATTGTATTGGTTTTCCAAGCTCTTCGATTACATTACTCCAATAATCTATGACGGGCCTATAATATCTTGGCACAAATGAACCATTACTTAGATTCTGCCAAAATTTTATGTAACCCTTCAATCCTGATATTACTTCTGCATGCATCTTTATATGCTCGGCCATTAGTAGTAGAGGTGGATCTCCTTTTGGTAACCTTGGTTTACCTTCACTGTTTTTCTTCCAAAGACGGTTACTTCCACTCCAATTACGAATAGCTACATGTGCCTTGAATTGCATTACCGGTGTGTCTCCTTCCATGAAGAACTTGAATAGAAGTGGTTTGGAGTGACCTATAAGTGCTTCTTGCCCATCACAAATGTAGCCATCACAATATGCCTTGAAGTCAAGGACCTCTGTAAGCAAGAAGGGAGCTGGAGAAGAAGTTGAGCTTGTTCTTAAAGTATCCATCAAATGTGGTAAAGTAAAAGTTTTCCCCACTCTGAAAACCTGCTAAACATGGCATCTATATCCTCATGTGTATGTCAGACCATTAGAAATCCCAACTGTACAGTTTTGAAAGCACCTCATGCAACAAGCAATGACAAATAGGCAAATAAGTACCGATTTTTATTTTCTCCAGCACAATTATCTAGTTGTAGCAACAAGTTTTCTGGCAACTTGCAAAACGAGGAAACCCAATTCATTGTGGCTCCCTGATTTATACATGGTTCAACAATGGGATCTTTACCATCACTCATATTGTGGTTGTCTAAAGCTGTCCTTGAATTTAAAGCATGTAGAAGTGAAATATTGCTCCTTGGAAGCCCATTTGTTACTAGATCACCAAGAGGATGCTTATCCATCCTCTCTAAGTTATGTAAACAACTTGCAATTGAGCCAATTGTTAGATTGGGATCAGATGGCCATAAACCATTCAAAATAAAGTGTCCATAATGACCTTCTGCATGGCCATGAGTGATCATACCAATCAATGCAATTGGTAAATTATATCCTGAATCCACACCCTTGGGAAGGACCCGTAGTCTGGGAATGGCTGTTTTCTTTTGATCCATCTTGTCATGGATGATGCATACATACTTTTGTGGTTGGGTTTCCGAAAATATGCACCATGCATAGTATAAGCTCCTGCAACTTTGTTGTTGTCGCATGTGAATATCTCTTTCACTGAGGAGCCTTGCTCTTTCTTCTAGACTAGGTTTGGCTTCTAGTTTTGCCTTGAGACCACTACACAAGGTGCACTTGGAGAACTCACTTGCCTTTGTTAGGGACACTTGTGGGTACTCTTTATTCCAAATTCTACTAAACGATGACTTTGATAGCCTCTTCTCATGTCCCAACTGCTCAAGTGTTGCCTTGATTTCAAATGTCAACTTGCCTGAATATTGATGGAATCGACAACCTGGTTTCCCTTGAGCCATCTAGCATTGTTCTAGTTTTGTGTGGCGCAGGCTCGGAGTTCATGTTCACAAATTCATCAAGTAGTGCTCTTGCCTCACTAGCATGTTATAGGCCTCTCCTCAATACCCCTGTGTTTCCATGCAGATATTGACACACACCGGACTCAAACTTTTCCCTATAACGGTAAAAGGATGTCTTTGGTATACCATGCATCTCATACCATGCTCTGCAACAAACAATCACCCCATTTAACCTAAATTCATATTTAATTTTTTGACCTGAATCACGATGCCAAGCTGTAGAAAGCAATCATATACATAATTTGTACGAGACTCCTGAGATTGTCCCCAAAAGTCTTGTTGTGTCCTCATTAGTACATCACGATCGATTAGCTGACAACATTTTTTTGCACAACAATCAATGGATGAAATCCTTTGATGAACTGATTCACGTGACATATATAATGCAGAAGCTAGTTGTGGTCTCTGCTTTGGAATCCTGTTTATGAAAGTGTAGAGTCTTTTTGCGGAGGTTTGGGCAACAATAACCTCATTAGTTACATCTCCATCATTATCCTCATTACATACATTAGCATGTTCAACATGCATGCCATTAAGCGGAACATAGCATTGCAATGGGCTCCCATCCAGCATTGTCAGCTGTATAACACTACTACATGTTAGCCTAATACCGAGGCTTGTACCGGCGCTATTTAACGGGGTCTAAAAAAGCCTCGTCATCGGTATAATCGCCGGTATAAGCACCGGAACCATAGCGTCGGTATAAGTGTCGGGTAACAATACCGGCGCCTATACCGGTGCATATACCGCCGACGCTCACCGGGGGTAATACCGACGCATAAACCGGCGTCTATACCGGTGCATATACCGTGTCATATACCGGGGTGTATACAGACTTTAATACCGACAGAAATACCACTGTATATACCGACGTCGGTACCGGGGCATATACCGACGCTGTAGCAAAAAAAAAATTTTGGGCAGAATAGTGCTGCCTAGCTGTTGCTTAGCTGCCTGCAATGAGCAGGATCAACAACAGCAAACAGACAGCACCATTCTGTCTACAATAGAGCACAAAAACAACCGTGCTCGTTTGCATATTTTCCAGACCGACAAACAAGAAATTAAATTAAACATTAATACTCAAGAATGTTTTGATCATATTTCATTAGTTTGAAGGTCATCTTACATCATGGTAATGCCTCCCAATTGACGGTCTCTCCTTCTTCTTCAAGCATCTCAAACAAGGCCACAAGGCCATGTTTGTGAGCGTACTTCTCCTCTCGCCTACTTGGTGGGCGATTCATGGCCAACTCCTGCACACATGATTAACAATTATAACTTTTAGAAATCAACATTTAGCCCACATACATACATTTAAATAAATAAAATTGCTACAAACACTTACGAATTCATGGCGCATGGTTTCGTAACCACCACTCTCGAGATGAGAAGCCCCTACTGTTTGGAGTCTTGCCCTTGCCGCCTCTCTTTGTTGTTGAAAACTGTCTGGTGTCTTGGTGAGCTCCTGAGCAATGGCTGCCCACTCCCTGTCATCTAGCCAAACAGGTTTCTCCTTCCCCTCTCTAAATGCGTCCCTCGCCTCTGACCTACGATGCCCCAACCCTATGCGGGAGTCATGTGCACCCCAGGGAGTGGAAGGTTTTTCTTGCTGATCCCATTTAGTCATGACAGAGTCATGAAACTGTATAGTGCACAATTGTCGAATGCGTGTCTTCATTGCCTTCCCTACACTATCCTTTATTGGTGTCCCATCCCTAATTGTGTAAATCTTGCTGTTGTCATGGTCATGTGCATCCCAGGGAGTGGAAGGTGACCCTATGGGTGTGCTATCAACAGATGAGAGCGAAGGACGAAGGCTTTCCTCTTTTTGGGGGAGGTGGTAAAGAAGTCCCGAGTGACACCAACTTTGGTTGAAACGTGGCGCATGCGTATATAAGGAGACCACAAATTCTATTAGACCAGGAATGTACGCACGATGTGCATGTTACTGGGCGCGAGAGAGACAAGGGCAAAGGTTGTGTTTGAAGCGGAACTAGAATATTAGTCGGATATCAGTCGTGAGACTTCGTGACAAAGTTCGATTGTGCACACCAACCAGTTCATGAGGATCTGCTAGACTTCGGTCTGCAGCCGTCGTCCAGTAAGTCCTCAGTACGAGCACGTTAATCTCTCTGTATGATTTATATACCATACTATTGTATGGTTATATATCTGTATAATTATATCCTAACGCAAGAACATAAATAATAAAGTCACATATATTGAATTTAGTCCAAAATCGATATAGTATAGTTCGCATAATTTATACACTTTCTCCACACAAATTATATCGAGAGAACATTTTATTGGTGGCCATAATATTATATTATATTTATATTTATATAATATTGACAGCAGCACTAGTTGTGTGATGGAATCGCAGGCGTCCTCTCAGGAAAACGGAGGCACTAGTAGTACTGACTAGTCGTAGGCAAGACTAGTAATTGGGAGGCCTGCTGCTAGCGCATTATAAAAGCAAGCAGCGCTGCGCCCCTCTAATACAGCACAGCCAGCCATATCACAATTAAGCCACCCCCTTGGGCTGAGCTACACACAGCGAGCGCAGTACTGTCCGAAATTATAGTAGCCTCTGCCTGCTCTGCTCGTCTCGTCTCCTGCGCTAGCTAGCTCGCCGCCGCCATGCCGATCTCCACCACCAATGGCGCAGCATGCAAAGCCAAATTAGCCAAAGCCCAAGCCGATGGCCCTGCCAGCGTGCTCGCCATGGGCAGCGCCACCCCTCCGCACCTCTTCAAGCAGCACGAGTACCCGGACTTCTACTTCAACGTCACCAACAGCAACCACATGACCGACCTCAAGCAAAAGTTCCAGCGCATTTGTAAGCCCCCTCATATATACTAATATATATAATTGCAATAATACTGTATAATAATAGGCAGGTGAGACGCAACTCCAAGCTAACGTTGCTCTCCTCTGTACGTACGTACTACTGCAGGTGACAGATCAGGCATCCAGAAGAGGTACATGTACCTGAACGAGGAGATTCTGCGGGCCAACCCGAGCATGTGCGACTTCTGGGGCCAGTCCTTGGATGCGAGGCAAGAGCACATGGTGGAGGAGATACCCAGGCTTGGTGGGGAAGCTGCCCTCAAGGCGTTGGAGGAGTGGGGCCGCCCCAAGTCCTGCATTACCCACCTTGTCTTCTGCTCAACGGGCGGCATGGACTTGCCCGGGGCGGACTGGGCTCTCACCAAGCGTCTGGGTTTGCGCCACAATATCAAGAGGCTGATGCTGTACTCGCAGCGCTGCTTTGGTGGAGGCACGGCCCTCCGCATGGCCACGGAGCTGGCCGAGAACAACAAGGGCGCACGCGTGCTAGTGGTCTGCAGTGAGATCACCGTGGTGACCTTTCGTGGGCCTAATGAGACCCATATCGACAGCCTTGTGGGTCAGGCTTTGTTCAGCGACGGTGCCTCCGCCCTCATCGTCGGCTCCGACCCCATCGCTCACGTGGAGAAGCCCTGGTTTCAGGTTCACTGGACCGGCTCCTACATCTTGCCCGACAGTGATGGTGCCATCCAAGGCCACTGGAAGCAAATCGGCCTCACATTCCACCTCCACAAAACCGTTCCACAGCTTGTCTCTCAGAACCTGCCTGCCGTCTTGCAAGATGCCCTGGATAATGTCCATGATGATGATGGCCATGCCCCTAGTCCCAATGACATCTTCTGAATCACGCACCCAGGTGGCCCCGCCATTCTAAACCAAATGGAGCAGGCACTCAAGCTCAAACCCGAGAAACTCGCAGCCACTAGACAAGTGCTCGCTGAATACGGCAACATGTCCAGCGCTTGTGTTTTCTTCATCATGGAGCAGATGCGGCGCAACTCTCTGGAAAAGAAGCTCGCCACTTCTGGCGAGGGCTTCGATTGGGGGGTGCTCGTCAGCTTTGGCCCGGGTGTGACTTGCGAGGCTCTTCTCCTGAAGAGCCTCCCCCTTGCTTAAACTACTCGGCTAGAAGTGAAAATATGAGAGGATTTTACCCTAGGAAGATTCAGGCCAAGGCACCTTCATTCATTCTAGTTTTCCTTAAATAAAGATACAACTAGAAAGGCTATGGCATGTGGGCACTCGTAGAGTTGGTTGGGTCTATTGCAAGATGATGATTAGTAGCGTGTGTGGTTCATCTTCTTGGCATTTCTACGTTCTTTCCGGCCCATGATAACATGTCTTTTTCTTGCCATTTCTCCTAAGTCTTTATATGTGTGCCCTCTTATCATATAAGAGACATATTGAATTTCATAATTATAAAATTTCTTGTTTTTAGTATTTACCTCATGGAGATGCTATGAATTTTGTGAAGAAGGATTAATATTATCATGACAGAGAGAGAGAGAGAGAGAGAGAGAGAGAGAGAGAGAGAGAGAGAGAGCATGCCGTGTCACGAGCATCAATATAGAATCCATTTTCCTTCGCTAAAGTCATATTATCTAGGTTGAGATGTCCTAAAATCTTGAGCACACGGCAGTGGCCACTCTCTTGCTTTGAACGCTATTCCTTTGCCATGCTACATCTTATAGTATTTGTAATAACACGCCCAATCAATTTACACTCCTCTTTCTCTTATTTCTCTTCTTTCTTCTTTTTCTTTACATTCAGAGAGGAAGAAGAATAGAAGATTTTATGTTTCTTCTACCGCGACTTCTCATCAAGAATAAGATAATAAGACAGAAAAAGAACAAGAAAAGAGAAACTTACCAATGGATAAAGAGATATTGCGAGTCCCTGTTGGACAATAAACACACTTAGAACCTTATTTTTGAGAAAATAAAAATACAACCTAACAGAAAAGATAGGATCTTAAACCCAAAATATATTTTACTTGATGAGATTGTTTCTTATTGTGTAAATAACTTCAAGTATATAATTGAGAGATGAATGGTGTTGCATAAAGGAATAATTGATACATTTTACAAATTGCTAAAGCCATGTTGGAACAAAAATGTATGCTCATTATTGGGCAAAAGCTTGCAATTATGCTGTGTTTGACTTATGGATGTGATGTTGAAGATATAGAATGATGGAGATCAAGCTGTATAGGTACCAAGAAGAGGGTCACTCATTCAGAGGTTAACTTATGATACCTTTCTATCTCCACATTACGCTTTTATAGTAGCTATATCATAATGGAATGAACTTGAAGCGAGTATCCTTGTAGGCAGATATAGTAGCTTCCTTTAGAAACATTTTTCAATAGGCTTTCAAGGAGAGTGGAGCTTCGACAAGCAGTTGAGATTTAGTACTTAAAGAGGCATAATCTTGAGAGCAAGGTAAGATTTTAATGACAAGTTCCATTCCATTCTTTCCTATCTATGAATGAGTAGAGTTTTACATAGGTAGAAAGGGGGACTCAAACATAGGTTTACTTGACTAAAGTGTATATTCTACATTTGAATTTCTTGATTCAAAATCTGTGGGAAAATTTCTCTCTTTATATTGTAATCCTCCATGACATATATATTTGGGAGGTTGATGTGACTTATGAAACTCCTACATCTACATGAGTTTTAACAAACTTGTCAAATTTTCAAGACATGTACTCACTACCTTCAGCACTTCTCAAGACTTTGAACTTATAATTACAATAGTTTTCTACGAATTTTTTAAATTCAACAAACTTCTTAGAAGCTTCACTTTTATGTTTAACGAATTAGATCCATAACGTCCTTGTGCAATCATGAATTGAGGTGATATAATAATGAGATCCACCAATGCTTGGCATTTTTTTTTTGTTGGATCCCGTATCTTTTTAAGCTTCAAATAATGAGAAAAAGTGTAACCTTAATACTTCATTTAATTTCCAACAAACATGGACTGATAATGTTGGACAAGTCCTTGTCTTTGAAGTTAGCTAGTCCTTCTACCTTCATACATTTGTGTCTTATGCCATTGCTCAAAGTTTGGTAGACTATTGTTCTTTACATAAGAGCACACTTTGTGCTATTAAATAACATCCAAAACAAACATTATACCATCTTTGTTAGCTTTGCCGAAAACCTTACAATTATTGTTGTGCTCTTACAGCATGCATTCATATGAATTGAGAATAACCTCCAAATTTCTTTCCTCAATCTCACCAACTGACACAATATTTTTAATTATACTTGGTACACACAATACATCATGCAGATATTTCACAACATTATTTGAAAAATCAACTACTATGTCACCTACAAGAGTAGTAGAATGTGTTAAGTCATATTTTGTGGACACAAATGCAAGAACCTTAATTTATTTCTTATATGAAAACCATACTTCATGAGAATTTATAAGGTAAGAACACTTATCATCAAATGGCTCTTCAATTATAACACTAACCATATGTTGCATTAGAAAGTACGTGCTCCTCTTTGTCACTACTGTTTTAAGTTGATGTTGATGCATGACTACCTTTATTAAATTTTTCTTCTCGCACATCTCTTTATCTTGATTAAAATTACCTTCTTTCACATATTTTTATCTTGAAAAACAATAGTTTATGACATGACCTAGCTTATAATAGCAGTGATACATTGGCCTTTGATTTTAGAAATTCAAAAAACACCTCTTATATCTTGATATGCATAACATGTACCTCATTCTATTGTTAAAATTTTGAATCTCCCCTTTTCTATCACATTCTAAAAATCTACTCTTACTTGTTGAACATTTGAAGCTCACCTTGCCTCTTGAATTCTGAAAAGCTTACTTGTGATCCTCAGCAATTTCCAAGAAATTTAATGTTGGGTTTGATATGAGGTTTGATTAGCTCTTCCATATGAGTCAGAGCCGCTTCCTTTATTTCCTCTTCCTCTAGAACTTTTAAAGAAATGATTGCATTCTGACCATACTAATTATTGTAAGACTTTGATGTACCTCCAAGGATGTGTTCTTCTCGGATCGTCTTTATAATGAGATTCTTCAAAGCAAGTAACTCTTCTATCACCATGATAAATGAATAAAACAACTTATATTCACAATAAAAGCTATTCAAGCATGCTTGAAACACAATTCTTTAACATAATTTGAGATAAAAATATTTTAGCTTTTAACAATATTCACGACTCTACTTTCAATTGCATTTTACGTGAATTGGACACACTCTTATACATGTTTGCAAGAATATCCCATAATTCAACAACTAGATCATAATGTTCAATGTGAGGTGTGATTACTTGCCTTACATTTTGCTCATCAGTGTTTTGTTCTTGAGATTCAAATTCTTGAGCTCCATGTGCTAGTGGTTGGTTAAATCGCAGGCTTCTTTAACTATTTGCTTACCTTTTCCATATTGAAGAACAAAGGGCACTGGTTCCTCCTCTATACTTGTCACTGTGCTCCTATTTTGAATCTCTGCGCATGATAATGTTTATTGTCTAGTTTCTTTATGGTGCTCCAGTAAAACTTTAACATCTTGAAGATCTTTGTAAATAACTTATCATAAAAGAAAAGGCTTCAAAAAATGCACTTTCTTCACACATGCAAGTGTGGGCTTCCAAAAACATACCTCCCTCTCGCAAACCTATGTGGGCACATTAATCTTGATCAAAACTTTTGCAAGAAAACTTTCGTTTTACCAACCTTGAGAGAATTTATGACATCAACAATTCACTCAATTATAGACACAAAAATTCATGTATTGAAAAAACTTATTTTACATGTGCATCCCCTTCAAAACTTTTTCGTCGCTGAGAAAACTTCATCACTTCATGATTTTGCACACTATATATACTATTCATAACATTATCGATTAGACATCTTAGCCAAAACATGCACTTATAAATTATCTATAAAGATTTTGTTTATGCATCATAGCAACGCCCTCTTATACCATGAAGGTGTTTAAGCCTTATTTATCCCAAATATTAAGCATAGGTTAGAATTTATCTTTGTTTCAAACATTCGTTTGGATTTTGTAACATCAAATGAAAGCTTGATCTTGGCAATGGCTATAAAGCAAACACAATGGTTCACACCATTTTATTGGATGTTTTGAAGTGGGGTTGACTACTTGTTTACATCAACAAGGTTCTTTAAAAGGCATGCTTGGTCTTAGGATCATCTAGTGGTGCACAAATCATGCAAAGTGCTGCTCTTCCTCAATCTATTGTGCACATTGCTCAATGTTAATGAAACAAGTAATAAGCCTTATAAGGCTTTATAGAATCATGTTTAATATCTAGCCTTGAGATCTTAGCTACCAACCCTTATCACAAAAAACATGTGATTGTCTTCATCGTAGTAGATTATGCTTTGAGCATAGTGTAGTTTTCACAGGTTTAATTAAAAACTAATAATGAAAATAAAAATTAATGGGTAGGAACTTGGCTAAATGAAAGACAAATTGTGTAATGGTTTAAATGCTATTTAAACAAGGGAAAGGCTTTTATACCGAATTGATATAACACTAGTGTGGTGGATATGATCAATGAGGGGATGAAGAGACTAATGACTTGATTAATGAACGTGAAATGTGAACACTTTAAGAAAGAATCAAGCAAAGAACAACCTTTCTTTGCAATTACTTGTATTTATTTACAAAACAAAGGAGTAGCATTCATGTTGTTCAAACATTATTAGTTTTAACTTGATGGAGATGCTATGAATTTTGTGAAAAAGGATATATCATAATATGAAAGAGAGAGAGAGCCATGCCACTAGCATCAATATAAAATCCAATTGCCTTCGACAAAGCCATGTTATCTAGGTTGAGAGATCCTAAAACCTTGTGCACACGATGGTGGGCACTCTATTGATTTGAATGATATTCCTTCCCAGTCTATGTCTTGTATTATTTATACTAACATGCCTACTTAATTTACTCTCCACTTCCTCTCCTTTCTTCGTTTTTATTTACATATGGAGAGGAAAACGAATAAAAAGATTTCATGTTTCTTCTACTTTGACTTCTCATCAAACATAAGGTAATATGACAAGGAGGGAAGAACATAAGAAGAACAAGAAAAGAGAAACTTATGTTCTTGAATATCTTCGCGAATGCATCCCTCAACTCAGCATAGTTAGAAAAATGGTCATCATCAAATTGCATGAGCCAATCCATTAGAATATCTTCAAAGGTGGTAGCAAATTGATCTCTCTTTAGATCCTTTAAGATTTCTCTTATTGGCTTATAGACCTTCCATGCTTGCTCAAATGTATTTATGTGGATGTCAGGGTCATTTGACTTTGCACCCTTAATCATCGGGAAGTGATTATTTGTTCAAGTTTAGCTATTTTAAACTACGCTTCGACCTTTGTGCTTTGTCAAGTCAACACTTCTGTGAGTTTTTAGTGCCACTCATATCCTATTTCATCTAGTTTTCTCAACATTGTATTGAACTGCTTCTCCTCATAAAAACACTCCTAGTTTTGAGTTGTTGATGCCATTATCCTATGTGCAAGTTGATGATGCCATTGAGAATCTGATTCTAATTCTGAAGTATCATTGGAGGTGCTCTTATCACACAAGTAAAGAATCATGTAATCTCAAACAAACATTCACACAATATAAATCTCTATCAATTAAAGCATCTCATCTCAATCAATCACAATGTATGTTTCTATCTCAAGATTCTATCATCATTATCATGCTTAACAACATGGTTACTCATAATGACCCAAATCCAACCAATCTAGGGCTTTCTCTTATGCCTGTCCAGCACCCAACCTCCACACTGGACATCTCAACCATCCCGAGTATGCCTCTTTCTGAAGCTCGTCCTCTCTGGGATCTACCACATGGCTTCTAGAGGGCATAAATCTCGTTCTTTGTCTGACGTTCCCTGTCTAAGAACGAGCGGCATGCATATCAATCATTCATACACATGCATATCAATCATTCATACACGTGCATATCAATCCTTCATTTTTTAAAAAAGTAATCACAAGTCATACTTACCATCTTACACTATCTCTAGTCCATAATCTTTTAAGGCATGCATATTCAAATCAATCAAAATCAACTTCAAGTATAGAACAAGCTTTTAATTCAAGCAGTCCTTAACTTCTCTTAGTCTTTTAAGTCACACGAGAATCTTTATTTTTAACAAAATCAATTATCATGTTCTAACTAGCGAGATAATCTCTATTCACTATATCTAAGTCTTAACTATGCTTATGCATTAGTCCATCTGGTTTATGCGTTAGTCCATCCGATCAATATAGATAAGATAGTGAATCTGGATGGAAATTTCTAAGGCAAATCCTGACGTCTCTTTCGGAGAGTAATGCCTTCCAATTTATTTAGAATTACACAAAAGTCAAAACTACAAAGTTTTAGGACTTCTAGTTTTCTATAAAACATATCTGAGTGATGGTTCTCTAAACATGAGTTCTAAGGTCTCTTTGAGAGCATTCGAAATGGCCAAAGTTGTGTTTTCAGCATAAAACTATAAAAAACAGCCAAGTGCCCTACTTTGTACTCGAATAACTCAAAAACGAAAGGGATTTGGCTTTCTAGCCTCTCATACGCTCTTTCTGAGTTTTTTGCCGTCTAAAACTTTTGTCTTTATGTCAAAATCTAATTCTAACCACACGGAAAGATAAATGCTTTGCAAAACAGTTCCTAATAAAAGTTATACCTAAAATTTTGTCACACAAACTAGTCAAATACTCTATCTTCTAATTCTTTACCCCACCAAAACTATTTATTCCATGAGTATCATAGACCAAGATGATCATGTATAATTAATAAAGTTAAGAATTTCTCATCATCGTTAAGCACGCCCTATATCGACTCGAATTTATTTATTTCATATATCGAAAGAATTTGAAGAAAAATAATAAAAAGAGAGTTTGTGTACTTCCCTGATATATTTGAAGATGTCTTCATTAATTGGGAATCCATGTCTACTCTCAAGAAGTTGTGGAAGGGCTATTTGTCTCTTTATATTCTAATCCTCCATGACATATATGTTTGGGAGGTCGATGTGACTTATGAAACTCCTTCTACATCTACATGAGTTTTAGCAAGTTTGTCAAATTTTCAAGACATGTACTCACTACCTTCATCACTTCTCAAGACTTTGAACTTATAATAACATTAGTTTTTTATAAAAAATTTAAATTCAACAAACTTATTAGAAGCTTCACTATTATGTTTAACGAATTAGATCCATAACGTCCTTGTGCAAATCATGAATTGAGGTGATATAATAATGAGATCCACCAATGCTTGGCATTTTTTTTTGGTTGGATCCCGTATCTTTTTAAGCCTCAAAAAATGAGAAGAATTTTAGCCTTAATACTTCATTTAATTTCCAACAAACATGGAGTGATAATGTTGGATAAGTCCTTGTCTTTGAAGTTAGCTGGTCCTTCTACCTTCATACATTTATATGACCCAATATCTTATGCCATTGCTCAAACTTTGGTAGACTATTGTTCATTACATAAGAGCACACTTGTTCTTCTTCTTCAGAGGTGGTCTCATACTTCTTCTTCTTCATCTTCTTTTCCTCCTTATTATCAGAGTCACTATGTGACTAAGATTGTGTCTTGGTTCTTCTTGCCTTTCGTTCCTTTATCAACAAA
This sequence comes from Cibotium barometz, assembly GCF_041138505.1. Classification (NCBI taxonomy): domain Eukaryota; kingdom Viridiplantae; phylum Streptophyta; class Polypodiopsida; order Cyatheales; family Cibotiaceae; genus Cibotium; species Cibotium barometz. The sequence continues at coordinate 49,792,899 of NC_141048.1, read as the reverse complement.
CCTGATGGTGTTCTTAATAAAATCTTCCAAGATCTTTGTAGGATTATATTGTTCCATTTTCTTGATGTCCTTGTCCCTCAGGCCATTGGTAGCAAATCATCTAAGGTTTTGCACCATTGGTGGGTTTTCCACTTTCTGGGCCTTTTCTTTGATTCGGTCATGGAAAGAGGGAATTTTTATAAGCTAAATTGATATAAAAATGTGATGGTCTCGAATGTAGCCATATCTTAATCGTATAACTTAATCTGAGAAAACATTGAAACTGACTTAATCATTAGATTTCTACATAGCAATACAATAAAATCAATCCTCTCAAATAGAAAAATAAGCATGCATGCCATATCCAAGATTCTTATCACATAAGTAAAGAATCATGTAATCTCAAACAAACATTCACACAATATAAATCTCTATCAATTAAAGCATCTCATCTCAATCAATCACAATGTGTTTCTATCTCAAGATTCTATCATCATTACCATGCTTGACAACATGGTTACTCATAATGACCAAAATCCAACCAATCTAGGGCTTTCTCCGATGCCTATCCACCCAACCTCCACACTGGACATCTCGGCCATTCCTGAGTATGCCTCTTTCTAAAACTCGTCCTCTTTGGGTTCTACCACATGGCTTCCAAAGGGCATAAATCTCCTTCTCTGTCCGGCGTTCCCTGTCTAAGGATGGCCAGCATGTATATCAATCATTCATACACATGCATATAAAAAAAAAGAAATCAGAAGTCATACTTACCATCTTACACTATCTCTAGTCCATAATCTTTTAAGGCATGCATATTTAAATCAATCAAAATCAACTTCAAGTATAAAACAAGCTTTTAATTCGAACAGTCCTTAACTTCTCTTGGTCTTTCAAGTCACACAAGAATCTTTATTTTTAACAAAATCAATTATTATGTTCTAACTAGCGAGATAATCTCTAGTCACTATAGCTAAGTCTTAACTATGCTTATGCATTAGTCCATCCGGTTTATGCGTTAGTCCATCCAATCACTATAGATAAGATAGTCAATCTTCATGGCAATTTCGAAGGCAAAGCCTGACAACTTGTCTCTTTCGGCGGAGAGTAATACCTTTCAATTTATTTAGAATTAGAGAAAAGTCGAAACTACAAAGTTTTAGGACTTCTAATTCTCTATAAAACATATCTCAGTGATGGTTCTCAAAAAATGAGTTCTAAGCATTCGAAATGGCCAAAGTTGTGTTTTCAGCATAAAACTATAAAAAACAGCCAAGTGCCCTACTTTGTACTCGAATAACTCAAAAATGAAAGGGATTTGGCTTTCTAGCCTCTCATACGCTCTTGTAGAGTTTTCTGCCGTCTAAAGCTTTTGTCTTTATGTCAAAATCTAATTCTAAACACACGGAAAGATAAATGCTTTGCAAAACAGTTCCTAATAAAGGTTATACTTAAAATTTAGTCATAAACTTGTCAAATATTCTATCTTCTAATTCTTTACCCCACCAAAACAATTTATTCAATGAGTCTCATAGACCAAGATGATCATGTATAATTAATAAAATTAAGAATTACTCATCATTAAGCATGCCCTATATCGACTCGGATTCTCTCGTATACACTTATCGATTTATTTATTTCATATCAAAAGAATTTGAAGAAAAATATTGATTGATTGGGAATCCATGTCTACTCTCAAGAAGTTGCGGAAGAGCTGTTTGTAGATTTAGCAAGCCTCTTGGATCTGCTGTCAGGGGTGCAACGTGCAACAGGTATAACTTCATGCAGCAGAGTTATCAGAAACTTGTCACGTGGGTACTTAAAATTACTAGAACATGTGTATTCTACAACCTAGTGTGGGCAGAATTGTCAAAATTAGCTGTTTATGAAAGTCAACTCCAAAAATAGATCACGTTTTACGTTTTTATCAAATTTCGATTTGCATGTCCATCTACATACTTAAAGGCTTTCTTTATGCACACTAACTAATTGAAAACTCGATCTTGAATTCTCACTTAATTTTAACACTTAGAATTTTGACTATTAAAAAACTACTGAAAATTTGCTGGAATTCATTACTGAATCCCCGTTATGAAATCGTCCTCCTCGACGATAAAAACATCTTATACGCAATCATTAGACCTTGAGAAATAGTTTTTTCTTATTCAACTATTCTACTTGATATAGTACTTGAGAAGTCATATACCTTTATCTTTCAAGAAAAGTATAATTTGGTCCTAAGATTTTTTCAAGTAGCCTTGGAATGAAGGACTTGCTTATCTAAGATCTTAACTTGATATAAAAGCTCTTAACCTGATTCTTCATTTCTTTCCTATCTCTTCTTGGATAAAATCAACATATTTGGTATTCACTGCATCTATTAGACTCTCAATACTATAGCATTCTTTTCTCTCAGTATTGTGCTCTCTTTCATTCATATCTCCGATAGATCTTAATATCTTGGATAAACGATTTAAAGCTAGTCATGTATACTAAACTCTAGTGTAAGAGCTCAGACTCTCAATACTATAGCATTCTTTTCTCTCAGTATTGTGCTCTCTTTCATTCATATCTCCAATAGATCTTATCTTGGATAAACAATTTAAAATGTTAAGCTAGTCATGTATACTAAACTCTAGTGTAAGAGCTTACTAGTCTTAATTCTAAAAAATTTAACTCCAAATAAGAAACTAGATAAATCTTGATCCATCTTGATTTTGTAAATCAGTCACTATCCATGTCATAAATAAATCTTCTTGGAATCACAACTTAATAAACAATAATAACTTTGATTATCATCGCATTGTCTCAAACTTTAAGGTAATCAAACAATTTACAAACTCATATTTTTACTTTTCTTGTAGCTTTAGACTTTGTCAAATTTCTTCCACAAGAAAGCAATCCTCTATTATTTCTTCAATTAAAAAGGAAAGAAAAACACTCTCAAGCTTTACAAACAAATGTGGTTACATCATGTTTCTATTAATGGACTTGCAACCTCCACAATAGATATAGATTTCCAAACCTACACTTATTTACTTCACGATGATAATTTACTACTTAATAAGCAAATAGTATACTACCTGAAATACTTTTCTTGCTCTGGTGCGAAGAAGATATCATTCTAAATTCTACATCACATCTTTGACCTTTTAAGTAATAATCTTTACTATGATCTCCAATCATGCAAACCCGCTTCTCATGACACAATATCTTGGCCTTTCTAGGCACACTAACGAATCTATCCCTAATATGGCATCATATCTTTCCAAAGCCAACACATGGAAATGATCTTTTGACTTGGGATTATCTATGAATAAAAAGCATATTCTTGACATACTTCTTATATGTATGTTGCTTTCTCAAAGCAAGCTCTACCATAAGATACTTTTGGTAAAATTCAGTTATTCTTAACTGTTTCACCACGTGGGGTGATTGAAAACTATAAGTGCTTCTCGAGTCAATCAAAACTTGAAATACATTATTCACAATCTTGATAGGAATATTAATAATTGAAGCTCGATTTTCAGCCTTACCTGCAAGAATAACAGCATTGACATGTGCATATTCTTTAATATCCTCGGCCCACAGTTGCAATATCTTCTCCTCTTGCTCCACGAGTGTCATCTGTAGTTGAAAAATTCATGTATATTCTCTTTCATACTCTGCCTTGGTTTCTGATATCCTGAAGTTAATCGTCGCTCACGTACCTCTTGTGATGGTCGTTTGTTTTTTGCACTCAAAAGCTCGATGGCCCTTTTGTAGAGAACCGAAACATTGGCCTTTGTGCATGCCTTTCCTACCATCTTTGGGGATAAATATACAAAATACTAGTTACCATTCTTCTTCTCGCTCATTTGCATTATCTTATTCTCCATAAAAATTTTTCCTTCTCCTTGACTTTGTCTATCATCAAAATTAAGACGATCTTGCATCTCTTCATCTTCTCCACCACTCCTTTTTTTCTTCATTCAAATCCATAGAAGCTCAAGTACGCATAGCTCTCATTCCTTTCTCTAAGCTAAGTACGCATAGCTCTCATTCCTTTCTCTAAGCTAAGTCTTGATGCCTACAATAACTCTAATAACTTTCTCAAGAGTTACACCCACACAGAATAATAACTTTCTCAAGAGTTACACCCACACAGAATAATCTATGTAAAAGCTCCTCTTCTTGTCCTAGGTTGACTACTGAATTTGTCTAATGTGTGACCATCTTGTGATTGTATATCAAATCGTAAAAAAAATTAAAAAGCAAAGAATCTCCTCGTTGTATCACAAAAATAATAAATAATAATATGAGTCACCCAAGACCTGCAACATCCACAATTAAGTAAGGACTCCCCAACCTATGCTCTGATACCAACTTTGATGGTCCCAAATCTAGCCATATCTTAATCGTAAAACTTAATCTAAGCAAACATTAAAACTCACTTAATCGTGCTATTTTTACATAGTAATATAATCAAATCAATCCTCTCAAATAGCAAAATAAGTATGCATGCCATATCCAAGATTCTTATCACATATGTAAAGAATTTTTTAAGGCATGCATATTCAAATCAATCAAAATCAATCAAAATCAATCAAAATCAACTTCAAGTATAAAACTAGCTTATAATTCAAATAGTCCTTAACTTCTCTTAGTCTTTTAAGTCACATGAGAATCTATGTTTTCAACAAAATCAATTATCATGTTCTAACTAGCAAGATAATCTCTAGTCACTATAGCTAAGTCTAACGATGCTTATGCATTAGTCCATCCGGTCGATGCATTAGTCCATCCGATCTATACAGATAAGATAGTCAATCTTGATGGTAATTTCTAAGGCAAATCCTGACAACTGGTCTCTTTGGGAGAGCAATACCTACCAATCTATTTGGAATTAGAGAAAAGTCAAACTATAAAAAGTTTTAGGACTTCTAATTCTCTATAGAACATTTCTCAGTGATGGTTCTCTAAAAATGAGTTCGAAGGTCTCTTTGTTGAGAGCATTCAAAATGGCCAAAATTGTATTTTCAGCATAAAATTGTAAGAAAAAGCCAAGTGCCCCACTTTGTCATACTCGAATAACTCAAAAACGAAAGGGATTTGGCTTTCTAGCGTCTCATACACTCCTGTAGAGTTTTCTGCCGTCTAAAACTTTTATCTTTATGTCAAAATATGATTCTAAACACACGAAAAGATAAATGCTTCGCAAAACAGTCCCTAATAAAGGTTATACCTAAAATGTAGTCACAAACTAGTCAAATATTCTATCTTTGAATTCTTTACCCCACCAAAACTGTTTATTCCATGAGTCTCATAGACCAAGATTATCATGTATAATTAATAAAGTAAAGAATTACTCATCGTTAAGCACACCCTATACCAACTCGAATTCTCTCCTATTCACTTATCGATTTATTTATTTCATATCAAAAGAATTTGAAGAAAAATAATAAAAAGAGAGTTTGTGTACTTCCGCGATATATTTGAAGATGTCTTGATTGGTTGGGAATCCATGTCTACTCTCAAGAACTTGTGGAAGAGCTATTTGTTGATATGGCAAGCCTCTTAGATCTGTTGTGAGGGGTGCAACCTGCAATAGGTATAACTTCGTACACAATTATCAGAAACTGGTCGTGTGGGTACTTCAAATTTCTAGAACATGTGCAGTCTACAACCTGGCATGTGCGGAATTGCCAAAAATAGCAGTATGTGAAATTCCACTCCAAAAATAGGTCACGTTTTACTTTTTTTATCAAATTTCTATTTGCATGTCCATCTACACACTTAAATTCTTTCTTTGAGCACACTAACTAATTGAAAACTCAATCTTGAATTTTCACTTAAATTTAACACAGAATTTTTACTCTCCTGAAAAACTACTTAAAACCTGCTTGAATTCATTACTGAAATCTGTAGCATCCAAAACTTAAGATTATCTTTAATCATAACTTGGTTAAACTTAGAGTTATGTTACGAAAAACCTTGCACACATAAATACATAAATTGATAAACAAGAAATTAGAATTGGATCACATAAATAAATTGCAACATAGAGCATGATAGATAATAATCTTCAATAGTAGACATGAGTGAGAGAGAGAAAGAAATATATAGAGTACACCGTCAACACTCTCACCAAGTACAATCATCCCCCCCCATGCATGAATATTTAAATGTATTAATTTTGTTTCAAGCCAAAGTGACCTGTTTACAAGAAGTGTCCTTCTACAAATATTAAAGAAGGTAATTAAATCTTAGATAAAATAAAACATCTTAATCTTATCTATTTTTAGGCCTGCAAAACTAATGTATGTCAAAAGTACTCCTCTCATGCATTGAATTCTAAAGAAAGTCACAACATAAATATAAGATCGTATAAATGTCTAATTTTGCATACTTTTTTGTTATTTACAGTCTTGTCCAAATACCTCCACTCATTTCAACTTTGCTAAAAATATAATATTGCCATAAATATAATGATGCCAAAATGTGTACCAATATGCACGCCAAAAATGTGTAACCATCATCATGTCGCCGCGCTAGCACTGATCCATTGTAACATACCTCTGAGATTAACCAAATTATGATTAAAGATAATCCTAAGTTTTGGATGCTACAGATTTCAGTAGTGAATTCCAATAAGTTTTTAGTGGTTTTTTAGCAGTAAAGATTCTTAGTGTTAAAATTAAGTGAAAATTTAAGATTGAGTTTTCAATTAGTTAGCATACTCAAAAGAAGCCTTTAAGTGTGTAGATGGACATGCAAATCAAAATTTTATAAAAAAGTAAAACGTGACCTATTTTTGGAGATGACTTTCATATAGAGCAGATTTTAGCGATTTTGCCGCCCCCGCAGTAGGTTGTAGACCGCACATATTCCAGTAATTTTCAGTATCCATATAGCTAGTATCTGATAACTGTGCGTGGAGTTATACCTAGTGCAGATTAGAGCCCTGACAGCAAATTTGAGAGCCTTGCCAAATCTAGAAGCAGCTCTTCCACAACTTCTGGGGAGTAGACATGGATTCCCAATCAATCAAGACATCAGGAAATATATCGGGGAAGTACACAAACACTCTTTCTATTATTTTTCTTTAAATTCTTTTGAGATTAAATAAATATATTGATAAGCGTGTATATGGGAGAATTTAAGTTGATGTATGGCATGCTTAACCATGGGAATGATGGAAAAACACCACGAGAAGAGGAGGGGGGGGATTCCCGCAAAGAACTATTGTTGATTGCCTTAGTTCGACTCATAGAATAAAACTTTGGAGTTAAAGAATTAGAAGATAGAATATTTGACTAGTTTATGACTAGATTCTAGGAATAATCTTCATTAGGGGCTATTTTGCAAAGACTCTATCTATCCGTGTGTTTAGAATCAGATTTTGAGATAAACACGAAAGTTTTAGAGGACAAGAAACTTTACAAGAGTGTAAGAGACTGTAGAAAGCCAAATTCCTTTCGTTTTTGAGTTATTCGAGTGCAAAGTGGGCACTTGGCTGTTTTTTATAGTTTCACCCTGAAAATACAACTTTGGCTATTTTGAATGCTCTCAAAGAAGCCTTCGAACTCACTTTTAGAGAACCATCACTGAGACGTGCTTTAAAGAGCATTAGAAGTCCTAAAACTTTATAGTTTTGTCCTTTCTCTAATTCTGCATAGATTGAAAGATATTACTCTCCCAAAGAAACCAGTTATTAGGCTTTGCCTTAGAAATTGCTATCAAGATTGACTACCTTGTCTATATAGACCGTATGGACTAATGCATAAGCATAGTTAAGACTTAGTTATAGTGACTAGAGATGATCTCTCTCGTTAGAACATGATAATTGATTATGTTCAAAACAAGGACTCCCATGTGACTTAAAAGATAAAGAGAAGTTAAAGTCTGTTTAAATTAAAGGCTTGTTTTATACTTGAAATTGATTTTGATTGATTTGAATATGCATGCCTTGAAAGATTATGGACTAGAGATGAGTGTGAGATGATATGTATGAGTTATGATTGCTTTGTTTTGGCATGAATGATTAATATGCATGTGTATAACTGATTGATATGCATGTGTATGATGAGACTCGACGTGAGGTTTTGAGATTCAGGTCGGTCGTCCTTAGACAGGGAACGCCAGACAGAGAACGAGATTTATGCCCTCTGGGAGCCATGTGGTAGAACCTAGAGAGGACGAGATTCAGAAAGAGGCATACCCGAGGATAGCCGCGATGTCTAGTGTGGAGGTTGAGTGGACGGGCATCGGAGAAAGCCCTAGATTGGCTGGATTTTGGTCGTTATGACTAACCATGTTGTCGAGCATGGTGATGATGATAAAATCGTGCAAAGTGCTGCTCTTCCTCAATCTATTGTGCACATTGCTCAATGTTAATGAAACAAGTAATAAGCCTTATAATGCTTTACAAAATCATGTTTAATAACTAGCCTTGAGATCTTAGCTACCAACCCTTGTCACAAAAAACATGTGATTGTCTTCATAGTAGTAGATTATGCTTTGAGCATAGTGTAGTTTTCACAGGTTTAATAAAAAACTAATAATGAAAATAAAAATTAATGGGTAGGAACTTGGGTAAATGAAAGACAAATTGAGTAATGGTTTAAATGCTATTGGACAAGTGAAAGGCTTTTATACGGAATTGATATAACACTAGTGTGGTGAATATGATCAATGAGGGGATTAAAACATAATTATGAAGAGACTAATGACTCGATTAATGAATATGAAATGTGAACACTTTAATAAGAATCAAGCAAAGAAAAACCATTCTTTGCTTGATAAAATTACTCGTATGTATTTACAAAACAAAGGAATAGCATTTATGTTGTTTAAACATTATTAGTTTTAGCTTGATGGAGATGCTATGAATTTTGTGAAAAAGGATATATCATATTATGGCAGAGAGAGAGAGAGAGAGAGAGAGAGAGAGAGAGAGCCATGCCACTAGCATCAATATAAAATCCAATTGCCTTCGACAAAGTCATGTTATCTAGGTTGAGAGATCCTAAAACCTTGTACACATGATGGTGGGCACTCTGTTGATTTGAATGATATTCCTTCTCAGTCTATGTCTTATATTATTTATATATAAGATCCCTACTTAATTTACTCTCCACTTCCTCTCCTTTATTCGTTTTTATTTACATGAGGAGAGGAAAAAGAATAGAAAGATTTCATGTTTCTTCTACTTCGAGTTCTCATCAAACATAGGGTAATATGAGAAGGAGGGAAGAACAAAAGAAGAATAAGAAAAGAGAAACTTATGTTCTTGAATATCTTTGTGAATGCATCCCTCAACTCAGCATAGTTAGAAAAATGGCCATCATCAAATTGCATGAGCCAATCCATTAGAATATCTTCAAAGGTGGTAGCAAATTGATCTCTCTTGAGATCCTTCAAGAGTTCTTGTATTGGCTTATAGACCTTCCATGCCTGCTCAAATGTATTGATGTGGATGTGAGGGTCATTTGACTTTGCACCCTTAAACATCGGGAAGTGATCATTTGTTCAAGTTTTTAGCTATTTTAAACCACACTTTGACCTTTGTGCTTTGTCAAGTCAACACTTCTGTGAGTTTTTAGTGCCACTCATATCCTATTTCATCTAGTTTTCTCAACATTGTATTGAACTGCTTCTCCTCATAAAAACACTCCTAGTTTTGAGTTGTTGATGCCATTATCGTGTGTGCAAGTTGATGATGCCATTGAGACTCTCATTCTAATTCTGAAGTATCATTGGAGGTGCTCTTGTACTTGTTCTTGTGCTCTTAGGGAAGTACACAAACTCTCTTTTTATTATTTTTCTTCAAATATATCACGGAAGTACACAAACTCTCTTTTTATTATTTTTCTTCAAATTCTTTTGATATGAAATAAATAAATCGATAAGTGTAGACGAGAGAGTCCGAGTCGATATAGGGCGTGCTTAATGATGAGTAATTCTTAATTTTATTAATTATACATGATCATCTTGGTCTATGAGACTCATAGAATAAATTGTTTTGGTGGGGTAAAGAATTAGAAGACAGAATATTTGACTAGTTTATGACTAAATTTTAGGTATAATCTTTATTAGGAATTGTTTTGCGAAGCATTTATCTTTCTGTGTGTTTAGAATTAATTTTGACATAAAGACAAAAGTTTTAGACGGCAAAAAACTCTACAAGAGCGTATGAGAGGCTAGAAAGCCAAATCCCTTTCGTTTTTGAGTTATTCGAGTACAAAGTGGGGCACTTGGCTGTTTTTTATAGTTTTATGCTGAAAACACAACTTTGGCCATTTCGAATGCTTAGAACTCATTTTTTGAGAACCATCACTGAGATATGTTTTATAGAGAATTAGAAGTCCTAAAACTTTGTAGTTTTGACTTTTCTCTAATTCTAAATAAATTGGAAGGTATTACTCTCCGAAAGAGACAAGTTGTCAGGCTTTGCCTTAGAAATTGCCATCAAGATTGACTATCTTATCTATAGTGATCGGATGGACTAACGCATAAACCGGATGGACTAATGCATAAGCATAGTTAAGACTTAGCTATAGTGACTAGAGATTATCTCGCTAGTTAGAACATCATAATTGATTTTGTTAAAAATAAAGATTCTTGTGTGACTTAAAAGACCAAGAGAAGTTAAGGACTGTTCGAATTAAAAGCTTGTTTTATACTTGAAGTTGATTTTGATTGATTTAAATATGCATACCTTAAAAGATTATGGACTAGAGATAGTGTAAGATGGTAAGTATGACTTCTGATTGCTTTTTTTTTATATGCATGTGTATGAATGATTGATATGCATGCTGGCCGTCCTTAGATAGGGAACACCGGACAGAGAACGAGATTTATGCCCTTTGGAATCCATGTGGTAGAACCCAGACAGGACGAGTTTTAGAAAGAGGCATACTCAGGAATGGCCGAGATGTCCAGTGTGGAGGTTGGGTGGATAGGCATCGGAGAAAGCCCTAGATTGGTTGGATTTTGGTCATTATGAGTAACCATGTTGTCAAGCATGGTAATGATGATAGAATCTTGAGATAGAAACACATTGTGATTGATTGAGATGAGATGCTTTAATTGATAGAGATTTATATTCTGTGAATGTTTGTTTGAGATTACATGATTCTTTACTTATGTGATAAGAATCTTGGATATGGCATGCATGCTTATTTTTCTATTTGAGAGGATTGATTTGATTGTATTGCTATGTAGAAATCTAACGATTAAGTCAGTTTCAATGTTTTCTTAGATTAAGTTATACGATTAAGATATGGCTACATTCGAGACCGTCACATTTTTATATCAATTTAGCTTATAAAAATTCCCTCTTTCCATGACACCGAATCAAGGAAAAGGCCCAGAAAGTGGAAAAACTGCCAATGGTGCAAAACCTTAGATGATTTGCTACCAATGGCCTGAGGGACAAGGACATCAAGAAAATGGAACAATATAATCCTACAAAGATCTTGGATGATTTTATTAAGAACACCATCAGGTTTGTTGATAAAGGAACGAAAGGCAAGAAGAACCAAGACACAATCTTAGTCACATAGTGACTCTGATAAGGAGGAAAAGAAGATGAAGAAGAAGAAGTATGAGACCACCTCTGAAGAAGAAGAACAAGTGTGCTCTTATGTAATGAACAATAGTCTACCAAAGTTTGAGCAATGGCATAAGATATTGGGTCATATAAATGTATGAAGGTAGAAGGACCAGCTAACTTCAAAGACAAGGACTTATCCAACATTATCACTCCATGTTTGTTGGAAATTAAATGAAGTATTAAGGCTAAAATTCTTCTCATTTTTTGAGGCTTAAAAAGATACGGGATCCAACCAAAAAAAAATGCCAAGCATTGGTGGATCTCATTATTATATCACCTCAATTCATGATTTGCACAAGGACGTTATGGATCTAATTCGTTAACATAATAGTGAAGCTTCTAATAAGTTTGTTGAATTTAAATTTTTTATAAAAAACTAATGTTATTATAAGTTCAAAGTCTTGAGAAGTGATGAAGGTAGTGAGTACATGTCTTGAAAATTTGACAAACTTGCTAAAACTCATGTAGATGTAGAAGGAGTTTCATAAGTCACATCGACCTCCCACATATATATGTCATGGAGGATTAGAATATAAAGAGACAAATAGCCCTTCCACAACTTCTTGAGAGTAGACATGGATTCCCAATTAATGAAGACATCTTCAAATATATCAGGGAAGTACACAAACTCTCTTTTTATTATTTTTCTTCAACTTCTTTCGATATATGAAATAAATAAATCCGAGTCGATATAGGACGTGCTTAACGATGATGAGCAATTCTTAACTTTATTAATTATACATGATCATCTTGGCCCATGTGATAAAATTTTAGGTATAACTTTTATTAGGAACTGTTTTGCAAAGCATTTATCTTTCCGTGTGGTTAGAATTAGATTTTGAGATAAAGACAAAAGTTTTAGACGGCAGAAAACTCTACAAGAGCGTATGAGAGGCTAGAAAGCCAAATCCCTTTCGTTTTTGAGTTATTCGAGTACAAAGTGGAACACTTGGCTGTTTTTTATAGTTTTATGCTGAAAACACAACTTTGGCCATTTCGAATGCTCTCAAAGAGACCTTAGAACTCATTTTTAGAGAACCATCACTCAGATATGTTTTATAGAGAACTAGAAGTCCTAAAACTTTGTAGTTTTGACTTTTGTGTAATTCTAAATAAATTGGAAGGCATTACTCTCCAAAAGAAACGTCAGGATTTGCCTTAGAAATTTCCATCTAGATTGACTATCTTATCTATATTGATCGGATGGACTAACGCATAAACCGAATGGACTAATGCATAAGCATAGTTAAGACTTAGCAATAGTGACTAGAGATTATCTCGCTAGTTAGAACATGATAATTGATTTTGTTAAAAATAAAGATTCTTGTGTGACTTAAAAGACTAAGAGAAGTTAAGGACTGTTTGAATTAAAAGCTTGTTTTATACTTAAAGTTGATTTTGATTGATTTGAATATGCATGCCTTAAAAGATTATGGACTAGAGATAGTGTAAGATGGTAAGTATGACTTGTGATTGCTTTTTTAAAAAATGAAGGATTGATATGCATGTGTATGAATGATTGATATGCATGCCGGTTGTCCTTAGACAGGGAACGTCAGACAAAGAACGAGATTTATGCCCTCTAGAAGCCATGTGGTAGATCCCAAAGAGGACGAGCTTCAGAAAGAGGCATACTCGGGATGGCTGAGATGTCCAATGTGGAGATTGGGTGGTGGACAGGCATCGGAGAAAGCCCTAGATTGGTTGGATTTTGGTCATTATGAGTAACCATGTTGTTAAGCATGGTAATGATGATAGAATCTTGAGATAGAAACATACATTGTGATTGCTTGAGGTGAGATGCTTTAATTGATAGAGATTTATATTGTGTGAATGTTTGTTTGAGATTACATGATTCTTTACTTGTGTGATAAGAGCACCTCCAATGATACTTCAGAATTAGAATCAGATTCTCAATGGCATCATCAACTTGCACACAGGATAATGGCATCAACAACTCAAAACTAGGAGTGTTTTTATGAGGAGAAGCAGTTCAATACAATGTTGAGAAAACTAGATGAAATAGGATATGAGTAGTACTAAAAACTTACAGAAGTGTTGACTTGACAAAGCACAAAGGTCGAAGTGTGGTTTAAAATAGCTAAAAACTTGAACAAATAATCACTTCCCGATGATTAAGGGTGCAAAGTCAAATGACCCTCACATCCACATAAATACATTTGAGCAGGCATGGAAGGCCAATAAGAGAACTCTTAAAGGATCTAAAGAGAGATCAATTTGCTACCACCTTTGAAGATATTCTAATGGATTGGCTCATGCAATTTGATGATGACCATTTTTCTAACTATGCTGAGTTGAGGGATGCATGCGCGAAGATGTTCACAAGAACATAGGTTTCTCTTTTCATATTCTTATTTTGTTCTTCTCTCCTTGTCATATTACCTTATGTTTGATGAGAAGTCGAAGTAGAAGAAAAATGAAATCTTTTTATTCGTTTTCCTCTCCATATGTAAATAAAAACGAAGAAAGGAGAGGAAGTGGAGAGTAAATTAAGTAGGCATGTTAGTATAAATAATACAAGACATAGACTGGGAAGGAATATCATTCAAATCAATAGAGTGCCCACCATTGTGTGCACAAGGTTTTAGGATCTCTCAACCTAGATAACATGACTTTGTCGAAGGCAATTGGATTTTATATTGATACTAGTGGCATGGCTCTCTCTCTCTGTCATATTATGATATATCCTTTTTCACAAAATTCATAGCATCTCCATCAAGGTAAAACTCATAATGTTTGAACAACATGAATGCTACTCCTTTGTTTTGTAAATAAATACAAGTAATTGCAAAGAAAGGTTGTTCTTTGCTTGATTCTTATTAAAGTGTTCACATTTCACGTTCATTAATCAAGTCATTAGTCTCTTCATCCCCTCATTGATCATATCCACCACACTAGTGTTATATCAATTCGGTATAAAAGCCTTTCCCTTGTTTAATAGCATTTAAACCATTACACAATTTGTCTTTCGTTTACCCAAGTTCCTACCCATTAATTTTTATTTTCATTATTAGTTTTTAATTAAACCTGTGAAAACTACACTATGCTCAAAGCATAATCTACTACTATGAAGACAATCACATGTTTTTTGTGATAAGGGTTGGTAGCTAAGATCTCAAGGCTAGATATTAAACATGATTTTGTAAAGCCTTATAAGACTTATTACTTGTTTCATTAACATTGAGCAATGTGCACAATAGATTGAGGAAGAGCAGCACTTTGCATGATTTTGTAAAGCCTTATAAGACTTATTACTTGTTTCATTAACATTGAGCAAAAATGTGCACAATAGATTGAGGAAGAGCAGCACTTTGCATGATTTGTACACCACTAGATGATCCTAAGACCAAGCATGCCTTTTAAAGAACCTTGTTGATGTAAACAAGTAGTCAACCCCACTTCAAAACATCCAATAAAATGGTGTGAACCATTGTGTTTGCTTTATAGTCATTGCCAAGATCAAGCTTTCATTTGATGTTACAAAATCCAAACGAATGTTTGAAACAAAGATAAATTCTAACCTATGCTTAATATTTGGGATAAATAAGGCTTAAACACCTTCATGGTATAAGAGGGCGTTGCTATGATGCATAAACAAAATCTTTATAGATAATTTATAAGTGCATGTTTTCGCTAAGATGTCTAATCGATAATGTTATGAGTAGTATATATAGTGTGCAAAATCATGAAGTGATGAAGTTTTCTCAGTGAACGAAAAAGTTTTAAAGGGGATGCACATGTAAAATAAGTTTTTTCAATACATGAATTTTTGTGTGTATAATTGAGTGAATTGTTGATGTCATAAATTCTCTCAAGGTTGGTAAAACAAAAGTTTCCCTGCAAAAGTTTTGATCAAGATTAATGTGCCCACATAGGTTTGCGAGAGGGAGGTATGTTTTTGGAAGCCCACACTTGCATGTGTGAAGAAAGTGCATTTTTTGAAGCCTTTTCTTTTATGTTAAGTTATTTACAAAGATCTTCAAGATGTTAAAGTTTTACTGGAGCACCATAAAGAAACTAGAAAATAAACATTATCATGCGCAGAGATTCAAAATAGGAGCACAGTGACAAGTATAGAGGAGGAACCAGCCCTTTGTTCTTCAATATGGAAAAGGTAAGCAAATAGTTAAAGAAGCCTATGATTTAACCAACCACTAGCACATGGAGCTCAAGAATTTGAATCTCAAGAACAAAATAGTGATGAGCAAAATGTAAGGCAAGTAATCACACCTCACATTGAACATTATGATTTAGTTGTTGAATTATGGGATATTCTTGAAAACATGTATAAGAGTGTGTCCAATTCACGTAAAATGCAATTGAGGTAGAGTCGTGAATATTGTTAAAAGCTAAAATATTTTTATCTCAAATTATGTTAAAGAATTGTGTTTCAAGCATGCTTGAATAGCTTTTATTGTGAATATAAGTTTTTTTATTCATTTATCATGGTGATAGAAGAGTTACTTGCTTTGAAGGATCTCATTATAAAGACGATCTGAGAAGAACACATCCTTGGAGGTACATCAAAGTCTTATAATAATTAGTATGGTCAGAATGCAATCATTTCTTTAAAAGTTCTAGAGGAACAGGAAATACTTGCTTTGAAGGATCTCATTATAAAGACGATCTGAGAAGAACACATCCTTGCAGGTACATCAAAGTCTTATAATAATTAGTATGGTCAGAATGCAATCATTTCTTTAAAAGTTCTAGAGGAACAAGAAATAAAGGAAGCGGCTCTGACTCATATGGAAGAGCTAATCAAACCTCATATCAAACCCAACATTAAATTTCTTGGAAATTGCAGAGGATCACAAGTAAGCTTTTCAGAATTCAAGAGGCAAGGTGAGCTTCAAACGTTCAACAAGTAAGAGTAGATTTTTAGAATGCGATAGAAAAGGGGAGATTCAAAATTTCAACAATAGAATGAGGTACATGTTATGCATATCAAGATATAAGAGGTGTTTTTTAAATTTCTGAAATCAAAGGCCAATGTATCACTCCTATTATAAGCCAGGTCATGTCATAAAATATTGTTTTTCAAGATAAAAATATGTGAAAGAAGGTAATTTTAATCAAGATAAAGAGATGTGCGAGAAGAAAATTTTAATAAAGGTAGTCATGCATCAACATCAACTTAAAACAACAGTGACAAAGAGGAGCACGTACTTTCTAATGCAACATATGGTTAGTGTTATAATTGAAGAGCCATTTGATGATAAGTGTTCTTACCTTATAAATTCTCATGAAGTATGGTTTTCATATAAGAAATAAATTAAGGTTCTTGCATTTGTGTCCACAAAATATGACTTAACACATTCTACTACTCTTGTAGGTGACATAGTAGTTGATTTTTCAAATAATGTTGTGAAATATCTGCATGATGTATTGTGTGTACCAAGTATAATTAAAAATATTGTGTCAGTTGGTGAGATTGAGGAAAGAAATTTGGAGGTTATTCTCAATTCATATGAATGCATGCTGTAAGAGCACAACAATAATTGTAAGGTTTTGGGCAAATCTAACAAAGATGGTATAATGTTTGTTTTGGATGTTATTTTATAGCACAAAGTGTGCTCTTATGTAAAGAACAATAGTCTACCAAACTTTGAGCAATGGCATAAGACACAAATGTATGAAGGTAGAAGGACTAGCTAACTTCAAAGACAAGGACTTGTCCAACATTATCAGTCCATGTTTGTTGGAAATTAAATGAAGTATTAAGGCTACACTTTTTCTCATTATTTGAAGCTTAAAAAGATACGGGATCCAACAAAAAAAAATGCCAAGCATTGGTGGATCTCATTATTATATCACCTTAATTCATGATTGCACAAGGACGTTATGGATCTAATTCGTTAAACATAAAAGTGAAGCTTCTAAGAAGTTTGTTGAATTTAAAAAATTCGTAGAAAACTAATGTAATTAAAAGTTCAAAATCTTGAGAAGTGCTGAAGGTAGTGAGTACATGTCTTGAAAATTTGACAAGTTTGTTAAAACTCATGTAGATGTAGGAGTTTCATAATTCACATCGACCTCCCAAATATATATGTCATGGAGGATTACAATATAAAGAGAGAAATTTTTCCACAGATTTTGAATCAAGAAATTCAAATGTAGAATATACACTTTAGTCAAGTAAACCTATGTTTGAGTCCCCCTTTATACCTATGTAAAACTCTACTCATTCATAGATAGGAAAGAATGGAATGGAACTTGTCATTAAAATCTTACCTTGCTCTCAAGATTATGCCTCTTTAAGTACTAAATCGTCGAAGCTCCACTCTCCTTGAAAGCCTATTGAAAAATGTTTCTAAAGGAAGCTACTATATCTGCCGACAAGGATACTCGCTTCAAGTTCATTCCATTATGATATAGCTACTATAAAAGCGTAATGTGGAGATAGAAAGGTATCATAAGTTAACCTCTGAATGAGTGACCCTCTTCTTGGTACCTATACAGCTTGATCTCCATCA
The DNA here is from genome assembly GCF_041138505.1 of Cibotium barometz. Classification (NCBI taxonomy): domain Eukaryota; kingdom Viridiplantae; phylum Streptophyta; class Polypodiopsida; order Cyatheales; family Cibotiaceae; genus Cibotium; species Cibotium barometz. Next base: position 49,774,827 of record NC_141048.1, on the reverse strand, counting down.
TTCTATATCTTCAACATCACATCCATAAGTCAAACACAGCATAATTGCAAGCTTTTTGCCCAATAATGAGCATACATTTTTGTTCCAACATGGCTTTAGCAATTTGTAAAATGTATCAATTATTCCTCTATGCAACACCATTCATCTCTCAATTATATACTTGAAGTTATTTACATAATAAGAAACAATCTCATCAAGTAAATTATATTTTTGGTTTAAGCTTCTATCTTTTCTGTTAGGCTTTATTTTTATTTTCTCAAAAATAAGGTTCTAAGTGTGTTTATTGTCCAACAATATCTCCTTATCCATTGGTAAGTTTCTCTTTTCTTGTTCTTTTTCTGTCTTATTATCTTATTCTTGATGAGAAGTCGCGGTAGAAGAAACATAAAATCTTCTATTCTTCTTCCTCTCTGAATGTAAAGAAAAAGAAGAAAGAAGAGAAATAAGAGAAAGATGAGTGTAAATTGATTGGGCGTGTTATTACAAATACTATAAGATGTAGCATGGCAAAGGAATAGCGTTCAAAGCAAGAGAGTGGCCACTGCCGTGTGCTCAAGATTTTAGGACATCTCAACCTAGATAATATGACTTTAGCGAAGGAAAATGGATTCTATATTGATGCTCGTGACACGGCATGCTCTCTCTCTCTCTCTCTCTCTCTCTCTTTCTCTCTCTCTTTGTCATGATAATATTAATCCTTCTTCACAAAATTCATAGCATCTCCATGAGGTAAATACTAAAAACAAGAAATTTTATAATTATGAAATTCAATATGTCTCTTATATGATAAGAGGGCACGCATATAGAGACTTAGTAGAAATGGCAAGAAAAAGACATGTTATCATGGGCCGGAAAGAACGTAGAAATGCCAAGAAGATGAACCACACACGCTACTAATCATCATCTTGCAATAGACCCAACCAACTCTACGAGTGCCCACATGCCATAGCCTTTCTAGTTGTATCTTTATTTAAGGAAAACTAGAATGAATGAAGGTGCCTTGGCCTGAATCTTCCTAGGGTAAAATCCTCTCATATTTTCACTTCTAGCCGAGTAGTTTAAGCAAGGGGGAGGCTCTTAAGGAGAAGAGCCTCGCAAGTCACACCCGGGCCAAAGCTGACGAGCACCCCCCAATCGAAGCCCTCGCCAGAAGTGGCGAGCTTCTTTTCCAGAGAGTTGCGCCGCATCTGCTCCATGATGAAGAAAACACAAGCGCTGGACATGTTGCCGTATTCAGCGAGCACTTGTCTAGTGGCTGCGAGTTTCTCGGGTTTGAGCTTGAGTGCCTGCTCCATTTGGTTTAGGATGGCGGGGCCACCTGGGTGCGTGATCCAGAAGATGTCATTGGGACTAGGGGCATGGCCATCATCATCATGGACATTATCCAGGGCATCTTGCAAGACGGCAGGCAGGTTCTGAGAGACAAGCTGTGGAACGGTTTTGTGGAGGTGGAATGTGAGGCCGATTTGCTTCCAGTGGCCTTGGATGGCACCATCACTGTCGGGCAAGATGTAGGAGCCGGTCCAGTGAACCTGAAACCAGGGCTTCTCCACGTGAGCGATGGGGTCGGAGCCGACGATGAGGGCGGAGGCACCGTCGCTGAACAAAGCCTGACCCACAAGGCTGTCGATATGGGTCTCATTAGGCCCACGAAAGGTCACCACGGTGATCTCACTGCAGACCACTAGCACGCGTGCGCCCTTGTTGTTCTCGGCCAGCTCCGTGGCCATGCGGAGGGCCGTGCCTCCACCAAAGCAGCCCTGCGAGTACAGCATCAGCCTCTTGATATTGTGGCGCAAACCCAGACGCTTGGTGAGAGCCCAGTCCGCCCCGGGCAAGTCCATGCCGCCCGTTGAGCAGAAGACAAGGTGGGTGATGCAGGACTTGGGGCGGCCCCACTCCTCCAACGCCTTGAGGGCAGCTTCCCCACCAAGCCTGGGTATCTCCTCCACCATGTGCTCTTGCCTCGCATCCAAGGACTGGCCCCAGAAGTCGCACATGCTCGGGTTGGCCCGCAGAATCTCCTCGTTCAGGTACATGTGCCTCTTCTGGATGCCTGATCTGTCACCTGCAGTAGTACGTACGTACAGAGGAGAGCAACGTTAGCTTGGAGTTGCGTCTCACCTGCCTATTATTATACAGTATTATTGCAATTATATATATTAGTATATATGAGGGGGCTTACAAATGCGCTGGAACTTTTGCTTGAGGTCGGTCATGTGGTTGCTGTTGGTGACGTTGAAGTAGAAGTCCGGGTACTCGTGCTGCTTGAAGAGGTGCGGAGGGGTGGCGCTGCCCATGGCGAGCACGCTGGCAGGGCCATCGGCTTGGGCTTTGGCTAATTTGGCTTTGCATGCGGCGCCATTGGTGGTGGAGATCGGCATGGCGGCGGCGAGCTAGCTAGCGCAGGAGACGAGACGAGCAGAGCAGGCAGAGGCTACTATAATTTCGGACAGTACTGCGCTCGCTGTGTGTAGCTCAGCCCAAGGGGGTGGCTTAATTGTGATATGGCTGGCTGTGCTGTATTAGAGGGGCGCAGCGCTGCTTGCTTTTATAATGCGCTAGCAGCAGGCCTCCCAATTACTAGTCTAGCAGGCCTCCCAATTACTAGTCTTGCCTACGACTAGTCAGTACTACTAGTGCCTCCGTTTTCCTGAGAGGACGCCTGCGATTCCATCACACAACTAGTGCTGCTGTCAATATTATATAAATATAAATATAATATAATATTATGGCCACCAATAAAATGTTCTCTCGATATAATTTGTGTGGAGAAAGTGTATAAATTATGCGAACTATACTATATCGATTTTGGACTAAATTCAATATATGTGACTTTATTATTTATGTTCTTGCGTTAGGATATAATTATACACATATATAACCATACAATAGTATGGTATATAAATCATACAGAGAGATTAACGTGCTCGTACTGAGGACTTACTGGACGACGGCTGCAGACCGAAGTCTAGCAGATCCTCATGAACTGGTTGGTGTGCACAATCGAACTTTGTCACGAAGTCTCACGACTGATATCCGACTAATATTCTAGTTCCGCTTCAAACACAGCCTTTGCCCTTGTCTCTCTCGCGCCCAGTAACATGCACATCGTGCGTACATTCCCGGTCTAATAGAATTTGTGGTCTCCTTATATACGCATGCGCCACGTTTCAACCAAAGTTGGTGTCACTCGGGACTTCTTTACCACCTCCCCCAAAAAGAGGAAAGCCTCTCAAACATCATTAGACTGGTCATTATTATTCACATGCTATATTATTCTTTATATAAGTTATAAAATCATGTTTGCTATCGTTGTCCTCCCTAGAAAAGCTAAAGCTGCTGCAGTGGGAACGATAGACAATGAAAACCAATAAACCTTGCAGGTCCACTTCAACTTAGAAATACAATTAACAATATAGCTAAGGGAGACAACTCTACTCTTGAGGTGAGTGAACGACGTGACCTTTTAATTCGCGCGTGCATGCTCAATCGAACGGGGCACGTTCCTCTCGCAGGGGTATCCAAGGTATGAAGTGAAGGCAAAGCTCTCCAAAATTTGGGCCAAAGACTAGAAGATGGTACCGAAAAGTCAAACACCCCTCCTTTACTTTTGTAGCCTTCAAAGAAAACCCCCTGGGGACTGGACCACCAGTGGTGAAGGTGTGGATAGGAAAGCAAATCTTGGAGAAGCTGCCCCCAAAAGGATGCACTACTCAAGCAATGATGAAAGCCTGTATGCAACTAGGGTACCATGTATCTTGGAGCCAGTCTTCCTTTGTCTGGGGGAAGAGGATAGGTGAAATATGCTATGTAATCTCTGCTCAATTGCAATGTAAATAAAACTAAACCTAAAACTACAATGATTTAGTGTAAGATTAAAAAGTAAGGTTCCAAAATATTCTTTTTAAGGAAACCTTAGATTGAGCGGATGTTAAAAAATATGGAGCATAATTATAAAAATCAGTCTATATGCTTCATTTTTGTGAGTAAATCTATAATTTATGAGCTTCTAAATCTCATCATTGGCCATCAATCTTAGTGACTGAAACCATTGACTAGATTTCCCTTTGAGGCGGCTTAACCCCAAGGTTTGGACCTTCATCACACACTTATCCAGTTCATAAGAAAAAATTTCAAGAAGACATGAGCGAGGGGATAGTCACCCTCGATTCTTCTGCTTTGCATAGATGAGAACAAGAAAACAAAATCCAGTTAAGGGACAATCAAAATGGTGAGTCCAATACTTAAATGGGATACAAAAGTACAAATGCAAGCATTCTAAAAGTGTACACAACTTAACAGGATTGAAGAGAGTTATTTGGATTACCTTTTGTGTTCATTAAAGGGTAAGGTAGAAAGGTGGTGTCATCAATACCTTCCCAAGAGACTTAGCCACTTATTAAAAAAAGCTCAAAGATTAATTGAAAGATATAGAGACACAAGTAGTAATAAAGAATTACTCTAAAAAATGTCCAAAATCAAACAAAAAGGGAATTTAGTATGCAGATACATTGACCGAATGTTATGGATACAAAAAGGGTATTTAGTATGCAAATACATTGACAAAAGGTTATGGATACATTGACTGAATGTTATGGATTCTTTACGGGAACCCCCCCTCTTCTCTTCTCGTGGTGTTTTTCCATCATTCCCATGGTTAAGCATGCCATACATCGACTCAAATTCTCCCATATACACGCTTATCAATATATTTATTTAATCTCAAAAGAATTTAAAGAAAAATAATAGAAAGAGTGTTTGTGTACTTCCCCGATATATTTGCTGATGTCTTGATTGATTAGGAATCCATGTCTACTCTCCAGAGAGCTGCTTCTAGACTTGGCAAGCCTCTCAAATTTGCTGTCAGGGTTGTAATCTGCAGTAGGTGTAACTCTGCGCACAGTTATCAGATACTAGCTTGATGGATACTTAAAATTATTGGAATATGTACAGTCTACAACCTGCCCCGCCGCGCGGGTGAAATTACTAAAATCTTCTCTATGTGAAAGTCGTCTCTAAAAACAGGTCATGTTTTACTTTTTTATAAAATTTTGATTTGCATGTCCATCTACACACTTAAAGGCTTCTTTTGAGTATGCTAACTAAACTCAATCTTAAATTTTCACTTAATCTTAACACTGAGAATCTTTACTACTAAAAAACCACTAAAAACCTGTTGGAATTTATTACTGGAATCTGTAGCATCCAAAACTTAGGATTATCTTTAATCATAACTTGGTTAATCTCAAAGGTATGTAACAATGGATCAGTGGTTATGGCAGGGCTAGTGCGGGCGACATGATGATGGTTACACATTTTTGGCGTGCGTATTGGTACACATTTTGGCATCATTATATTTATGGCGATATTATATTTTTAGCAAAGTTGAAATGAGTGGAGGTATTTGGACAAGAGTGTAAATAACAAAAAAGTATGTAGAATTAGACATTTATACGATCTAATATTTATGTTGTGACTTTCTTTAGAATTCCATGCATGAGAGGAGTACTTTTGACATACATTAGTTTTGCAGGCCTAAAAATAGATAAAATTAAGATGTTTTATTTTATCCAAGATTGAATTACCTTCTTTAATATTTGTAGAAGGACACTTCTTGTAAATAGGTCACTTTGGCCTAAAACAAAATTAATACATTTAAATACTCATGCATGGCGGGGGGATGATTGTACTCTGTGTGAGAGTGTTGACGGTGTACTCTATATATTTCTTTCTCTCTCTCACTCATGTCTACTATTGAAGATTATTATCGATCATGCTCTATGTTGCAATTTATTAATGTGATCCAATTCTAATTTCTTGTTTATCAATTTATGTATTTGTGTGTGCAAGGTTTTTTGTAACATAACTCTAAGTTTAACCAAGTTAGGATTAAAGATAATCTTAAGTTTTGGATGCTACAGATTTCAGTAATGAATTCAAGTAGGTTTTAGTAAAAATTCTAAGTGTTAAAATTAAGTGAAAATTCAAGATTGAGTTTTCAATTAGTTAGTGTGCTCAAAGAAAGAATTTAAGTGTGTAGATGGACATGCAAATCGAAATTTGATAAAAAAAGTAAAACGTAACCTATTTTTGGAGTCGACTTTCACCACATACTGCTAATTTTGGCAATTTCGCACACGCCAGGTTGTAGACTACACATGTTCTAGAAATTTTAAGTACCCACACGACTAGTTTTTTATAATTGTGCACGAAGTTATACCTAAGAGGCTTGCCAAATCTACAAACAGCTCTTCCACAATTTCTTGAGAGTATATATGGATTCCCAACAACCAATCAAGACATCTTCAAATATATTGCGAAAGTACACAAACTCTCTTTTTATTATTTTTCTTCAAATTCTTTTGATATGAAATAAATAAATCGATAAGTGAATACGAGAGAATCCGAGTTGGTATAGGGTGTGCTTCATGATGAGTAATTCTTAACTTTATTATGTATACATGATCATCTTGGTCTATGAGACTCATGGAATAAATAGTTTTGGTGGGGTAAAGAATTTGAAGATGGAATATTTGACTAGTTTGTGACTACATTTTAGGTATAACCTTTATTAGGGACTGTTTTGCGAAGCATTTATCTTTTCGTGTGTTTAGAATCAGATTTTGACATAAAGACAAAAGTTTTAGATGGCAGAAAACTCTACAGGAGTGTATGAGACGCTAAAAAGCCAAATCCCTTTCGTTTTTGAGTTATTCGAGTGCAACAAAGTGGGGCACTTGGCTTTTTCTTACAATTTTATGCTGAAAATACAACTTTGGCCATTTTGAATGCTCTCAAAGAGACCTTAGAACTCATTTTTAGAGAACCATCACTGAGAAATGTTCTATAGAGAATTAGAAGTCCTAAAACTTTTTATAGTTTTGACTTTTCTCTTATTCCAAATAGATTGGTAGGTATTACTCTCCCAAAGAGACCAGTTGTCAGGATTTGCCTTAGAAATTGCCATCAAGATTGACTATCTTATTTGTATAGATCTGTATAGATCGGATGGACTAAGGCATCGACCGGATGGACTAATGCATAAGCATCGTTAAGACTTAGCTATAGTGACTAGAGATTATCTTGCTAGTTAGAACATGATAATTGATTTTGTTGAAAACATAGATTCTCATGTGACTTAAAAGACTAAGAGAAGTTAAGGACTGTTTGTATTAAAAGCTAGTTTTATACTTGAAGTTAATTTTGATTGATTTGAATATGCATGCCTTAAAAAATTCTTGACGTATGTGATAAGAATCTTGGATATGGCATGCATACTTATTTTGCTATTTGAGAGGATTGATTTGATTATATTACTATGTAAAAAAACAATTAAGTGAGTTTCAATGTTTGCTTAGATTAAGTTGTACGATTAAGATATGGCTAGATTTGGAACCATCACAGTTGGTATCAGAGCATAGGTTGGGCAGTCCGCACTTAATTGCGGATGTTGCAGGTCTTGGGGGACTCATATTATTTTTTATTTTTGTGATACAATGAGAAGATTCTTTTCTTTTTAAATTTTTTTACGATATACAATCACAAGATGGCCACACATTAAACAAATTCAGTAGTTAACGTAGGACAAGAAGAGGAGCTTTTACACATTATTCTTTGTGGGTGTAACTCTTGAGAAAGTTATTAGAGTTATTGTAGGCATCAGGACTTAGCTTAGAGAAAGGAATGAGAGCTATGCATACTTGAGCTTCTATGGATTTGAATGAAGAAAAAAAGGAGTGGTGGAGAAGATAAAGAGATGCAAGATCGTCTTAATTTTGATGATAGACAAAGTCAAGGAGAAGGCAATTTTTTTTGGAGAATAAGATAATGCAAATGAGCGAGAAGAAGAATGGTAACCCTAGTATTTTATATATTTATCCCCAGAGATGGTAGGAAAGGCATGGCGTAAAGGCCAATGTTTTGGTTCTCTACAAAAGGGTCATCGAACTTTTGAGTGCAAAAAACAAACGAACATCACAAGAGGTACGTGAGCGATTAACTTCAGGAGATTAGAAACCAAGGCAGAGTATGAAAGAGAATATACATGAATTTTTCAACTACCGATGACACTTGTGGAGCAAGAGGAGAAGATATTGCAACTGTGGGCTGAGGATATTAAAGAATATGCACATGTCAATGCTGTTATTCTTGCAAGTAAGGCTGAAAATCGAGCTTCAATTATTAATATTCCTATCAAGATTGTGAATAATGTATTTCAAGTTTTGATTGACTCGGGAAGAACTTATAGTTTTCAACCACCCCACGTGGTAAAATAGTTAAGAATAACTAAATTTTACCAAAAGTATCTTATGGTAGAGCTTGCTTTGAGAAAGCAACATACATATAAGAAGTATGTCAAGAATATGCTTTTTATTCATAGATAACCCCAAGTCAAAAGATCATTTCCATGTGTTGGCTTTGGGAAGATATGATGCCATATTAAGGATAGATTGGTTAGTACCTAGAAAGGCAAAGATATTGTGTCATGAGAAGCGGGTTTGCATGATTGGAGATCATAGTAAAGATTATTACTTGCAAGGTCAAAGATGTGATGTAGAATTTAGAATGATATCTTCTTCGCACCAGATCAAGAAAAGTATTTCATGTAGTATACTATTTGCTTATTAAGTAGTAAATTATCATCGTGAAGTAAATAAGTGTAGGTTTGGAAATCTATATCTATTGTGGAGATTGCAAGTCCATCAATAGAAACATGATGTAACCACATTTGTTCGTAAAGCTTGAGAGTGTTTTGCTTTCTAAGCTTTTTAATTCAAGAAATAATAGAGGATTAATTTCTTGTGGAAGAAATTTGACTAAGTCTAAAGCTACAAGAACAGTAAAAATATGAGTTTGTAAATTGTTTGATTACCTTAAAGTTTGAGACAATGCAATGATAATCAAAGTTATTATTGTTTATTAAGTTGTGATTCCAAGAAGATTTATTTATGACATGGATAGTGACTGATTTACAAAATCAAGTTACTTTGTGTAATGGATCAAGATTTATCTAGTTTCTTATTTGGAGTTAAATTTTATAGAATTAAGACTAGTAAGCTCTTACGCTAGAGTTTAGTATACATGACTAGCTTAACATTTTAAATCGTTTATCCAAGATAAGATCTGTCGGAGAAATGAATGAAAGAGAGCACAAAACTGAGAGAAAAGAATGCTATAGTATTGAGAGTCTAATAGATGCAGTGAATACCGAATATGCTGATTTTATCCAAGAAGAGATAGGAAAGAAATGAAGAATCAAGTTAAGAGCTTTTATATCAAGGTAAGATCTTAGATAAGCAAGTCGTTCATTCCAAGGCTACTTGAAAAAATCTTAGAACCAAATTATACTTTTCTTGAAAGATAAAGGTATATGACTTCTCAAGTACTATATCAAGTAGAATAGTTGAATAAGAAAAAACTATTTCTCAAGGTCTAATGATTGCGTATAAGATGTTTTTATCGTCGAGGAGGACGATTTCATAATGGGGAGAGAATGTAACATAGCTCTAACTTTAACCAAGTTATGATTCAAGATAATCTTAAGTATTAGATGCTACAAATTTCGGTAATGAACTCCAGCAGATTTTGAGTAGTTTTTTAGTAGTAAAAATTCTAAGTGTTAAAATTAAGTGAAAATTCAAGATCGAGTTTTCAATTAGTTAGTGTGCAGCGTAAAGAAAGCCTTTAGGTATGTAGATGGACATGCAAATGGAAATTTGATAAAAAAGTAAAACGTGATGTATTTTTGGAGTTGACTTTCACATACAGCTAATTTTGGCAATTTCGCCCACACTAGGTTGTAGAATACACATGTTCTAGTAATTTTAAGTACCCACATGACAAGCTTCTGATAATTGTGCATGAAGTTATACCTCTTGCACGTTGCACCCCTGACAGCAGATCTAAGAGGCTTGCTAAATCTACAAACAGCTCTTCCACAACTTCTTGAGAGTAGACATGGATTCCCACTCAATCAAGACATCTTCAAATATATCAGGGAAGTACACAAACTCTCTTTTTATTATTTTTCTTCAAATTCTTTTGATATGAAATAAATAAATCGATAAGTTTATACGAGAGAATCCGAGTCGATATAGGGTGTGCTTAATGATGAGTAATTCTTAATTTTATTAATTATACATGATCATCTTGGTCTATGAGACTCATGGAATAAATAGTTTTGGTGGGGTAAAGAATTAGAAGATAGAATATTTGACTAGTTTATGAATTAATTTTAGGTATAATCTTTATTAGGAACTGTTTTGCGAAGCATTTATCTTTCCGTGTGTTTAGAATCAGATTTTGACATAAAGACAAAAGTTTTTGACGGCAGAAAACTCTACAAGAGCATATGAGAGGCTAGAAAGCCAAATCCCTTTCGTTTTTGAGTTATTCGAGTTCAAAGTGGAGCACTTGGCTATTTTTTACAGTTTTATGTCGAAAACACAACTTTGGCCATTTCGAATGCTCTCAAAGAGACCTTAGAACTCATTTTTAGTGAACCATCACTGAGATATATTTTCTAGAGAATTAGAAGTCCTAAAACTTTGTAGTTTTGACTTTTCTCTAATTCTAAATAATTTGAAAGGTATTACTCTCCGAAAGAGACAAGTTGTCAGGCTTTGCCTTAGAAATTGCCATCAAGATTGACTATCTTATCTATAGTGATCGGATGGACTAACGCATAAACCGGATGGACTAATGCATAAGCATAGTTAAGACTTAGCTATAGTGACTAGAGATTATCTCGCTAGTTAGAACATGATAATAGATTTTGTTAAAAATAAAGATTCTTGTGTGCTTAAAAGACCAAGAGAAGTTAAGGGGTGTTTGATTTAAAAGCTTGTTTTATACTTGAAGGTAATTTTAATTGCCTTGAATATGCATGCCTTAAAAGATTATGGACTAGAGATAGTGTAAGATGGTAAGTATGACTTCAGATTGCTTTTTTTTTTAATGAAGGAATTATATGCTTGTGTATGAATGATTGATATGCATGCTGGCCGTCCTTAGACAGGGAACGCCAGACAGAGAACGAGATTCATGCCCTTTGGAAGCCATGTGGTAGAACCCAGAGAGGACGAGTTTTAGAAAGAGGCATACTCAAGAATGGCCGAGATGTCCAGTGTGGAGGTTGGGTGGATAGGCATCGGAGAAAGCCCTAGATTGGTTGGATTTTGGTCATTATGAGTAACCATGTTGTCAAGAATGGTAATATGAATGTTTGTTTGAGATTACATGATTCTTTACTTATGTGATAAGAATCTTGGATATGGCATGCATGCTTATTTTTCTATTTGAGAGGATTGATTTGATTGTATTGCTATGTAGAAATCTAACGATTAAGTCAGTTTCAATATTTGCTAAGATTAAGTTATACGATTAAGATATGGCTACATTCGAGACCGTTAAATAACCTTAGATGATTTTCTACCAATGGCCTAAGGGACAAGGACATCAAGAAAATGGAACAATATAATCCTACAAAGATCTTGGAAGATTTTATTAAGAACACCATCAGGTTTGTTGATAAAGGAACGAAAGGCAAGAAGAACCAAGACACAATCTTAGTCACATAGTGACTCTGATAAGGAGGAAAAGAAGATGAAGAAGAAGAAGTATGAGACCACCTCTGAAGAAGAAGAAGAAGAAGTATGAGACCACCTCTGAAGAATAAGAACAAGATATGTATGAGTTATGATTGCTTTGTTTTGGCATGAATGATTAATATGCATGCGTATGACTGATTGATATGCATGTGTATGATGAGACTCGACATGAGGTTTTGAGATTCAGGCCGGCCGTCCTTAGACAGGGAACGCCAGACAGAGAACGAGATTTATGCCCTCTAGGAGCCATGTGGTAGAACCTAGAGAGGACGAGATTCAGAAAGAGGCATACCTGCCGAGGATAGCCGCGATGTCTAGTGTGGAAGGTTGGGTGGACGGGCATCGGAGAAAGCCCTAGATTGGCTGGATTTTGGTCATTATGACTAACCATGTTGTTGAGCATGGTGATGATGATAGAGTCTTGAGATAGACACATACATTGTGATTGATTGAGATGCTATGCTGTAATTGATAGAGATTTATATTATGCTGTAATTGATAGAGATTTATATCATGTGAATGTTTGTTTGAGATTACATGATTCTTTGGTTATGTGATAAGAATCTTAGATATGCATGCATGCTTGTTTGCTATTTGAGAAGGTTGATTTGATTGTATTGCTATGTAGAAACAACAAGATTAAATAAGTTTAATGTTTTCTTAGATGACGTATGATTAAGATATGGTTAGAATGTGGGTATGTTTCATCCGTTATCAAACACACATGTATAAGATTATATCTAGTGACTATCTACCGAACACGGTGCGACCAGCACCTCACTAACCATGTGGTAGATAATCAGAAATAAATATCGATGATAAAATTTACTATTAAAATACCATTTTCAATAATTCAAATAATTTCCATAATCCATAACATTCGATCAATGTATCTGCATTCTAAATGCCCTTTTTCTATCCATAACATTCAGTCAATGTATCCATAACCTTATGTCAATGTATTTACTTTTGTATCCATAACATTCGGTCAATGTATCTGCATACTAAATTCCCTTTTTGTACTTGCATAACATTCGGTCAATGTATCTGTATACTAAATTCCCTTTTTGTACTTGCATAACATTCGGTCAATGTATCTGTATACTAAATTCCCTTCTTGTTTGATTTTGGACATTTTCTAGAGTAATTCTTCATTACTACGTGTGTCTCTACATCTTTCAATTAATCTTTGAGATTTTTTTAATAAGTGGCCAAGTCTCTTGGGAAGGTATTGATGACACCACCTTTCTACCTTACCCTTTTTAACACAAAAGCTAATCCAAATAACTCTCTTCAATCCCGTTAAGTTGTGTCCACTTTTAGAATGCTTGCATTTGTACTTTTGTATCCCATTTAAGTATTGGACTCACCATTTTGATTGTCCCTTAACTGGATTTTGTTTTCTTGTTCTCATCTATGCAAAGTAGAAGAATCGAGGGTGACTATCCCCTCGCTCATGTCTTCTTGAAATCTTTTCTTATGAACTGGATAAGTATGTGACGAAGGTCCAAACCTTGGGGTTAAGCCTCAAAGGGAAATCTAGTCAATGGTTTCAATCACTAAGATTGATGGCCAATGATGAGATTTAGAAGCTCATAAATCATAGATTTACTTATAAAAATGAAGCATATAGAATGATTTTTATAATTATGCACCATTTTTTTTAACATCTGCTCAATCTAAGGTTTCCTTGGAAAGAATATTTTGGAACCTTACTTTTTAATCTTACACTAAATCATTGTAGTTTTAGGTTTAGTTTTATTTACATTGCAATTGAGCAGAGATTACATAGCATATTTCACCTATCCTCTTCTCCGAGACAAAGGAAGAGTGGCTCCAAGATACATGATGGTACCCTAGTTGCATACAGGCTTTCATCATTGCTTGAGTAGTGCATCCTTTTGGGGGCAGCTTCTCCAAGATTTGCTTTCCTATCCACACCTTTACCATTGGTCCAGTCCCTAGGGGATTTTCTATGAAGACTACAAAAGTAAAGGAGGGGTGTTTGACTTTTCGGTACCATCTTCTAGTCTTTGGCCTAAATTTTGGGGAGCTTTGCCTTCACTTCATACCTTGGATACCCCTGTGCGAGGAACGTGCCCCCGCTAGATTGAGCATGCACGCGAGAATTAAAAGGTCATGTCGTTCACTCACCTCAAGAGTAGAGTTGTGTGATGGAATCGGAGGCGTCCTCTCAGGAAAACGGAGGCACTAGTAGCAGGGATTTCATATTCACGTGATCACAGCCTTTTTTCTTGTGATCACAGCTATTGTTCACAAATCTCAATGTTCACAAAATTCACAGTTCTCAAATCCTAGAGGGTGGGATGACCTGGTAACCCACAATTGGCCCGCCGGGCTACAAGTCTGGACCGCCGGGCCCGCCGGGCGCGCAGAAGCCCACCGGGCCCGACTCTCGGCCCGGCGGGCTATATTGTGGTATAAAAGGGTGGTCCAGGGGGGCACTGTTCACAGAATCTTCCTTGTACTTGGTGTCAGTGGTGCTAGTGTGATCAATTTGAGGTAATTTTTAAGTTGAAAGTGTTGGTGTCATTTAATTTTTTGCATATGCTTAAGTTTAACGTTGTTTGTGATGCATGTGCATGTGTCGTTAAATGTTAAGAGGCCCGCTGCAGATGGCCGAGCGATTGGCTAGGTCTGCTGATGTGCACTCTTAATATTTAACTTATGTAGAAGTTTTCGTTGTGGCACGGTATCTGCAAATGGTCGGTTTACTGACTAGGTTTGCAGTTACCAAGTTACAATGCGGCTTTGTTTTTGTTAAATGCTTTGAGAGCCCGCTGCAGATGGCCGGTTTACTGGCTAGGTCTGCTGATGTGCGCTCGTAGCATTTGACATGTGTGATGCTTTGCTACTTAGTACGGTATCTGCAGATGGTCGGTTTACTGACTAGGTCTGCTGACACCAAGCTATGTGGTGAAGTTTGTTTTTGTTATTTGGTTTGATAGTCATCTGCAGATGGTCGGTATACTGACTAGGTCTGCTGACGATGTGTCAAAGCATTAAACTTGTGCCATAGTTTTCATCTTAATGCGATATCTGCAGATGGTCGGTATACTGACTAGGTCTGCTGACGTCAAGTTAAGTCGTAAACTTGTGTTTTGTGTTTGTTTTTGACGATGACTGTGATTATTTAGTTTGCATGACATGAGTCATAAGTGTGTTGGATGTAGAAATCTCTTAGTTAGCTTACAAATAGCATTTTTTGTGGTTATAAATGTTGCAACTATTTGTCAATTATATTGTGCAGATTGATGGCGACGCTTGCACTTACTCCTGAAATCAAGAAATCAATTCGTATCAAACTCGTTACCCTCATTAGTTGCTTGTCACCTAATCACATCGAGGGTATTGTGTCTGATAGGAATCGATTTGAGCAAATATTAGGTGAGGTTGTCCGCGCAGTGAAAAATATCCATGAGGGTGCTGATGGAGCAGCCATCAAGCATTTTGTTACTAGCATTGTGGGCAACATGCCTAGATGCGCTGTTGACCTAGGTGACGACAGACCAGCGGAAACAAATGAATCCAAGCTAGAGCACTTCCACACAAAATGGAAGGTAGAGAAAGAGAGGTCCAAGCGTGCAAAGGCCATAGACACCCAAGCTATCCTGAGCAAGAGAGCTCGCAAAGAGCTGGACCGGCCTGCTGATGAACAAGAAGATTTATCATCTGGTGCACGTGAGGTCTCTAAAGGCACCCACTTGCAGCGCACAATGCATAATACTAACTGCAGCATGACAATTGGGTTGCCTGCAGAGGCCATCATCACAGAAAAGAAGATGGGCTCTGGATCGTACGGCGTTGTACATAAATGCCATATTCAAGGTGTCTCCTGGTTTCCAGAAGGCATTTCTTATTGTGCAAAGCAATTCCTTGGTAGCCGAAGGGCTCAATTGAAGTCTTTTGCTCAGGAGGCTTCAATCGACCTAACCCACAGGGGCATAGTGCGCGCCATTGGGCACACAAGGAAGGAGCCATGGATACTGCTCTTCCCCCTCTTTAATGGGAGAAGTCTTGGAGATATAATGGAGTGTGTTCCGCCTCCTAAGGGGACCCTCAGTTCCATGCTTGCTGCAGACAAAGGCAACAGATACAAGAAAAAACAAGTGGCTCCTCATGAAATGGAGCGATACAAGTTATTCCTAAATTAACATTGATTCTATAAACTTAAAGTGTACATACTTTTTCTCAGATGGCTGATAATAATGAAGCCGCAAAGAAGACATTTGAACGCTTAAAGCAAATCTCGAGCAGTGGCACTGTGAATGATGCGGCACGTATTGCCAGACGCACCTCCAAATGGGCACCGGCCCATGGATTACAGTATGCCCAAGTAAACAAGAATGTGTCCAAAGAGATGGTCAAGAGCATCTGGCCTGACGTCTCCAATGATGCCATAAAAAAAGGGCGCTTGAAGCTGACACAATGTAGTGTTCCTTTAATTATCGAGCATGCGGAGCGCATTTTTGTGGATGTCATGGCCCAACCCATGCATCACGGTGACTGTCCCCTCTGGTTTGCTAAAATGCTATATGCACAATTTGTGCAGAATTCAGTTGTAGACTTTAGCTCTCGACCTCCTCATCTACATGTGGAAGACATTCGGAGTGAGTCAATCACTATGCCTCGAGATGAGTTGCAACTGGCCATTCTTGGAGCCTCAATGGAAGTTCATCACACGGTTGATGAGCTTCAAACTCAAATCAACCAAATTAGAGGCACCCAAGGCCCTCAACAGACGGAAGCAGCACCAGAGCGCGGGCAAGCACCTGAAAGTTCAAGCGCTAGAGATATACTAAGAGAGAACAAGCTCTTGAAGAGACGCATAACGCAAATGGAGGAGCAAGGCCATGCAAACTCTCCTATGACGGCATTTGAACACCCGAATAGTTTGGAGCAACCACCTCTACATGGGCACGAAAGTGGCGGACCATGCCCTATTTGTTATAGTTTCTTTCACTCATGGTCTGGCCACTACACTGTCCCATGTGGGCACATGTACCACTTGACCTGTCTTTTGCAACACATGGTCAACAGTACTACGTGTGCTTTGTGCGGCAAAGAATTTCACAAAAATTTGTATATATGTTTTGAATTGGGTGCCGACCATGATCGGTTGACCAATGCACGACACATGGACGAGTTAGAGCCGCATTTAAACTTATCTCTCTCTTAAATGCAACCCTGGAATTTAACAAGATTCGGCAACTTTGTTCAAAAGATTTCCAATGCTCTCTCTCTATCTCTCTCTCTCTCTCTCTCTCTCTCTCTCTCTCTCTCTCGCACACACACAAACACATGCACACAGATTACTTTGGAGTCTGTCTAAACTAACATGATATCGTATTCTAAGTTTAACATGACATGACTAAAAACCATACTCTCTAAATTGACACTAACATGTTTGATATCCAGTTGTTGCAAGACGGATTACTTTGGAGTGTCTCAAAACTAACATGATTTCGTATTCTAAGTTTAACATGACATGACTAAAAACCATACTCTCTAAATTGATCACCAACATGTTTGATATCCAGTTGTTGCAAGACGGATTACATTGGAGTGTGTCAAAACTAACATGATTTCGTATTCTAAGTTTAACATGACAAGACTAAAAACCATTCTCTCTAAAATGTTCACCAACATGTTTGATATCCAGTTGTTGCAAGACAGATTACATTGGAGTGTGTCAAAACTAACATGATTTCGTATTCTAAGTTTAATTTGACATGACTAAAAACCATACTCTCTAAATTGATCACCAACATGTTTGATATCCAGTTGTTGCAAGACGGATTACATTGGAGTGTGTCAAAACTAACATGATTTCGTATTCTAAGTTTAACATGACAAGACTAAAAACCATTCTCTCTAAAATGTTCACCAACATGTTTGATATCCAGTTGTTGCAAGACGGATTACATTGGAGTGTGTCAACTAACATGATTACATCAAACGTGACGAGCGTCTGCGGCGGGTGGCTTTACTAACACCAAAATCGGGTTGCAAGTTTTCTTCTATCTCTTCAATAAAGCACAAGTTATCGCTCGTATGTGGGACATTAGGCTCTACATCTCCATTCTCTTCTGCATCATACTCATCCTGAGTAATGTCATATGTCCACTTAGGCATCTCTTCGTTGTAATCATCTGACTCAATTGACTTCACCAATTTATCATTACAATACATATACACCAACTTCTCAGCTCTATCACTCAATAAACGATTTCTGCTAATAGAATGCACATACTTGTAACTGCTCCAATTACGTTCAGAACTAGAATTTGAAGCACATTGCGCAAGCACTCTCACAGCTAAGCGTCGCAAAGTTGGAACACTTCCCCCATTCAACATCCACCATTTCCAAGCAGGCTGTTCCTTAGCAAGCTTTTGCACAAACTCCAAGGCAAATCTACCTTCTTTCAATTTATACTTGGTTAGCTCAATTACCGCTGTTGCTTGCTCATCTGGACCTTCATAAAATCGCTCCACAACATCATAGAAATCATCGATTACCTCCTCATCTAGGGCATTCACGTCCATATGCCAGTATTCTGGGTCAAGACAATATGCAACACTATGCAATGGACTATGTGCTCCTACCCACCGAGCGCTTACATACTTGGCCAAGATATTTCTCCTTGCTCTGGTGAATGGAGGACTCCAATGCTTGACAACAGTTTTAGTGGGCTCCTCTGGGTTTGCGAGGCTTTCTTGAATGGACCACCACGCCATCCAAACCTTCCCGATATTTGGCAATCTAGAATCCAACTGGCGCAAAGCAAGCATAACTGGCATCATAACATGATAACAATCTGCTGCTTCCTCCCATAAACTACGATCCGATATCAAAGATCGCATGTACCTCACCTTTTCTTTAACCTTTTCGGACTGGTCAACCTCCCACTCAGAGAAGCCAGCACACACAAAGGTTTCCATCACTGCATTCCTATTTCTTAGGAGAGATTGAAGCATATAAAAATTAGTGCAAAATCTGGTTTCACAAGGCAACTTTAGCATAGTTTCCATGCGTTGACGATACATATCTAAAACACGTTGCCGTTTGAGCACAAATTTGACAATCTTACTTGCACTATCGATAATCTCCTTGAACCACTCTGTATCAGCATTTTTGTACCAATCTTGTAACACCAAGTTAAGGCTATGAGTGTTACAACCAAATGTATAGATATTGGAAAATCGAGATTCCAACATATGACCTGCTGCTCAACAATTAGCTGCATTATCCATAATCACTTGAAGTACATTTTCAGACCCAACTTGGTCGATAGCATCACCAATGATATCGGCGATAAATTGACCAGATTTAACTTCCCCGGAGCTATCAACAGCTTTGATAAAGCATTCCCCACGAGGACATACCAACATTACATTTATCAATGGACGTCTTTGGGCATTCGACCAACCATCACTGACAATTGTGCATCCAGACTGATTTGTGGTGTCAATTATGAGTCTTTGAACGCTTTCCCGTGTGTTGTCATAGCACTTGTCAAGTAATTGATTTCGCATGTGGTGATAAGTTGGTGGACAAAACCCAGGTCCATATTCTCCAATCTTCTTCCAAGCCATCTTCCATGAATCTTTCGTGACCATAGACAATGAAGAACCAGTAAAGAAGATCGCTTTCGCTAATGCAAGTTGAGCATCCTCTAAAGCAGTGGCACGAAAGCTGTCAACTAGATTAGTTTGTCTGGTACGAAACATACCCACCTGAAACTCAGGAGATGCATCCATCGGTATTGAGACATCTAGACCTTGGGTGTCATTTTGGCAAGTAGTATGTGTTGGAGTCACTCCTTGGTTGGAGATCCCTCCACTTGATGCTGCCAAATTCGGCGATTGGTGATTTCTTGCACAGAGATTGGGCCTCTTGTTTTGTGATACTTGTTTACTTATCAAAGCTCTAAGGCGCTTTGCAGCATCATCAGCTCCTGCACCCTTGCATTTACCTCCGGGATTTTTTGTGTTAGTGCCAAGCAAATGCTCCCTTATTCTGGGAGCACCCCCAGATTTTACCAAGCCACAAAAATTACACTTCCATTCGACAAATCTAGAAAGATTGGAAGCAAATTGCCATTCAGGTCCTGGTGATTTTCCTCCGCTCCTCCTCTTGCCACTTTGAGACGCAACATTCAAAGTTTGTGCTGTCATATCTCGTTGCAAGGAAACTCCACTAGTTTCTAATGGTCTGTTGCTTCGTTGGGTTGATGTGCCGCAATTAGAAGCAACCATTGTAACACCTAAACAACAATCATGCAAGATTTGAGATCCAAAACAGCCTGAGTAAAACCAAAATATGCAATTATAAAGTCTAAAACCCACTTCTTGCCAATGCAACCGAACGTTTGGTGAGATGCATTTGAGGCAATCCATCCCTAAATAGAGATGATGTCCCGAACATCTCACCACCTATATCCTCCTCTAGAGAAGCTCCTACCCAGACCAAATGGCACTCGAGTAGACCACCCAAGAGGAGGTAATTTCTAGTCGACCTAAAGAAATCAAACGTTTGGTGAGATGCATTTGAGACAATCCATCCCTAAATAGAGATGATGTCCCGAACATCTCACCACCTATATCCTCCTCTAGAGAAGCTTCTACCCAGACCAAATGGCACTCGAGTAGACCACCCAAGAGGAGGTATTGCTAGTCGACCTAAAGAAACCAAACGTTAGGTGAGATGCATTTGAGGCAATCCATCCCTAGATAGAGATGATGTCCCGAACATCTCACCACCTATACCCTCCTCTAGGGAAGCTCCTACCCAGACCAATTGGCACTCGAGTAGACCACCCAAGAGGAGACATTGCTAGTCCACGTAACAAATATGATAAACCATTTACAATCAAAATCTTATAAAATACAAAATATTATTAACAAGCTTCAAACAAAAATCCAGAATATTTATACTCACCTCTTGTGTCTTTTAGCCTGAGGTGAGCCACCCAAGTACGTTGGTAAAGTACATTTGGAAGTGAGGGGAAACCCTTTATATAGGTCTCTCCAAAACGGTAAAATTTTTGGCGCAAAAAAAGGCCCGCCGGGCTAGATAAGCAGCCCGCCGGGCTAAATAGTGGCCCGCCGGGCCAAGCTAGTAGCCCGCCGGGAAAACCGGGATAGCAAGTTTCTCCCGGTTGTGTGAATATCTATGATATTAACAAGTGTGTGAGTGTTATTAACTAGTGTTATTACCACTTCGCGGTTAACGTGATCACGTGAATGAAATCCCTGACTAGTAGTACTGACTAGTCGTAGGCAAGACTAGTAATTGGGAGGCCTGCTACTAGCGCATTATAAAAGCAAGCAGCGCTGCGCCGTGAGCTTCAAAAAACATACCTCCCTCTCGCAAACCTATGTGGGCACATTAATCTTGATCAAAACTTTTGCCAACCTTGAGAGAATTTATGACATCAACAATTCACTCAATTATAGACACAAAAATTTACGTATTGAAAAAACTTATTTTATATGTGCATCCCCTTTAAAACTTTTTCGCTGAAAAAACTTCATCACTTCATGATTTTGCACACTATATATACTACTCATACCATTATCGATTAGACATCTTAACCAAAACATGCACTTATAAATTATCTATAAAGATTTTATTTATGCATCATAGCAACGCCCTCTTATACCATGAAGCTATTTAAGCCTTATTTATCCCAAATATTAAGCATAGGTTAGAATTTATCTTTGTTTCAAACATTCGTTTGGATTTTGTAACATCAAATGAAAGCTTGATCTTGGCAACGGCTATAAAGCAAACACAATGGTTCACACCATTTTATTGGATGTTTTGAAGTGGGGTTGACTACTTGTTTACATCAACAAGGTTCTTTAAAAGGCATGCTTGGTCTTAGGATCATCTACATCAACAAGGTTCTTTAAAAGGCATGCTTGGTCTTAGGATCATCTAGTGGTGCACAAATCATGCAAAGTGCTGCTCATCCTCAATCTTAATAAAACAAGTAATAAGCCTTATAAGCCTTTACAAAATCATGTTTAATATCTAGCCTTGAGATCTTATCTACCAACCCTTATCACAAAAAACATGTGATTGTCTTCATCGTAGTAGATTATGCTTTGAGCATAGTGTAGTTTTCACAGGTTTAATTACAAACTAATAATGAAAATAAAAATTTGGGTAGGAACTTGGGTAAATGAAAGACAAATTGTGTAATGGTTTAAATGCTATTAAACAAGGGAAAGGCTTTTATACCGAATTGATATAACACTAGTGTGGTGGATATGATCAATGAGGGGATTAAAACATAATTATGAAGAGACTAATGACTTGATTAATGAACGTGACATGTGAACACTTTAATAAGAATCAGGAAAAGAACAACCTTTCTTTGCAATTACTTGTATTTATTTACAAAACAAAGGAGTAGCATTCATGTTGTTCAAACATTATTAGTTTTAACTTGATGGAGATGCTATGAATTTTGTGAAAAAGGATATATAATAATATGACAAAGAGAGAGAGCCATGCCACTAGCATCAATATAAAATCCAATTGCCTTCGACAAAGTCATGTTATCTAGGTTGAGAGATCCTAAAACCTTGTGCACATGATGGTGGGCACTCTGTTGATTTGAATGATAATCCTTCCCAGTCTATGTCTTGTATTATTTATACTAACATGCCTACTTAATTTACTCTCCACTTCCTCTCCTTTCTTCATTTTTATTTACATATGGAGAGGAAAAAGAATAAAAAGATTTCATTTTTCTTCTACTTCGACTTCTCATCAAACATAAGGTAATATGACAAGGAGAGAAGAACAAAATAAGAATAAGAAAAGAGAAACCTATGTTCTTGAATATCTTCGCGCATGCATCCCTCAACTTAGCATAGTTAGAAAAATGGTCATCATCAAATTGCATGAGCCAATCCATTAGAATATCTTCAAAGGTGTAGCAAATTGATCTCTCTTGAGATCCTTTAAGAGTTCTCTTATTGGCTTATAGACCTTCCATGCCTGCTCAAATGTATTGATGTGGATGTCAGGGTCATTTGACTTTGCACCCTTAATCATCGGGAAGTGATTATTTTTTCAAGCTTTTAGCTATTTTAAACCACACTTCGACCTTTGTGCTTTGTCAAGTCAATACTTCTCTGAGTTTTTAGTGCCACTCATATCCTATTTCATCTAGTTTTCTCAACATTGTATTGAACTGCTTCTCCTCATAAAAACACTCCTAGTTTTGAGTTGTTGATGCCATTATCCTGTGTGCAAGTAGATGATGCCATTGAGACTCTGATTCTAATTCTGAAGTATCATTGGAGGTGCTCTTATCACACAAGTAAAGAATCATGTAATCTCAAACAAACATTCACACAATATAAATCTCTATCAATTAAAGCATCTCATCTCAATCAATCACAATGTATGTTTCTATCTCAAGATTCTATCATCATTACCATGCTTAACAACATGGTTACTCATAATGACCAAAATCCAACCAATCTAGGGCTCTCTCCGATGCCTATCCACCCAACCTCCACACTGGACATCTCGGACATCCCGAGTATGCCTCTTTCTGAAGCTCGTCCTCTCTGGGTTCTACCACATGGCTTCTAGAGGGCATAAGTCTTGTTCTTTGTTCGACGTTCCCTGTTTAAGGACGACCGGCATGTATATCAATCATTCATACACATGCATATGAATCATTCATACACATGCATATCAATCCTTCATTTTAAAAAAAAGCAATCACAAGTCATACTTACCATCTTACACTATCTCTAGTCCATAATCTTTTAAGGCATGCATATTCAAATCAATCAAAATCAACTTCAAGTATAAAACAAGCTTTTAATTCAAATAGTCCTTAACTTCTTTTAGTCTTTAAGGTCACATGAGAATCTTTATTTTTAACAAAATCAATTGTCATGTTCTAACTAGCGAGATAATCTCTAGTCACTATAGCTAAGTCTTAACTATGCTTATGCATTAGTCCATCCGGTTTATGCGTTAGTCCATCCGATCAATATAGATAAGATAGTCAATCTTGATGGAAATTTCTAAGGCAAATCCTGACGTCTCTTTCGGAGAGTAATGCCTTCCAATTTATTTAGAATTAGAGAAAAGTCAAAACTACAAAGTTTTAGGACTTCTAGTTCTCTATAAAACATATCTGAGTGATGGTTCTCTAAAAATGAGTTCTAAGGTCTCTTTGAGAGCATTCGAAATGGCCAAAGTTGTGTTTTGAGCATAAAACTATAAAAAATAGCCAAGTGTTCCACTTTGTACTCGAATAACTAAAAAACGAAAGCGATTTGGCTTTCTAGCCTCTCATACGCTCTTGTAGAGTTTTCTGCCATCTAAAACTTTTGTCTTTATGTCAAAATCTAATTCTAACCACACGAAAAGATAAATGCTTTGCAAAATAGTTCCTAATAAAAGTTATACCTAAAATTTTATCACAAACTAGTCAAATATTCTATCTTCTAATTCTTTACCCCACCAAAACTATTTATTCCATGAGTATCATAGACCAAGATGATCATGTATAATTAATAAAGTTAAGATTTTCTTGTCGTCGTCGTTAAGCACGCCCTATATCGACTCGGATTTATTTATTTCATATATCAAAAGAATTTGAAGAAAAATAATAAAAAGAGAGTTTGCGTACTTCCCTGATATATTTGAAGATGTCTTCATTAATTGGGAATCCATGTCTACTCTCAAGAAGTTGTGGAAGAGCTATTTGTCTCTTTATATTCTAATCCTCCATGACATGTATGTTTGGGAGGTCGATGTGACTTATGAAACTCCTTCTACATCTACATGAGTTTTAGCAAATTTGTCAAATTTTCAAGACGTACTCACTACCTTCAGCACTTCTCATAACATTAGTTTTTTTATAAAAAATTTAAATTCAATAAACTTCTTAGAAGCTTCACTATTATGTTTAATGAATTAGATCCATAATGTCCTTGTGCAATCATGAATTGAGGTGATATAATAATGAGATCCACCAATGCTTGGCATTTTTTTTTTTTGGATCCCGTATCTTTTTAAGTCTCAAATAATGAGAAAAAGTTTAGCCTTAATACTTCATTCAATTTCCAACAAACATGGACTGATAATGTTGGTGAAGTCCTTGTCTTTGAAGTTAGCTGGTCCTTCTACCTTCATACATTTATATGACCCAATATCTTATGCCATTGCTCAAACTTTGGTAGACTATTGTTCTTTACATAAGAGCACACTTGTTCTTCTTCTTCAGAGGTGGTCTCATACTTCTTCTTCTTCATCTTTTTTTCCTCCTTTATCAGAGTCACTATGTGACAAAGATTGTGTCTTGGTTCTTCTTGCCTTTCGTTCCTTTATCAACAAACCTGATGGTGTTCTTAATAAAATCTTCCAAGATCTTTGTAGGATTATATTGTTTCATTTTCTTGATGTCCTTGTCCCTCAGGCCATTGGTAGAAAATCATCTAAGGTTTTGCACCATTGGCGGGTTTTTCACTTTCTGGGCCTTTTCCTTGATTCGGTGTCATGGAAAGAGGGAATTTTTATAAGCTAAATTGATATAAAAATGTGACGGTCTCGAATGTAGCCATATCTTAATCGTATAACTTAATCTAAGAAAACATTGAAACTGACTTAATCGTTAGATTTCTACATAGCAATACAATCAAATCAATCCTCTCAAATAGAAAAATAAGCATGCATGCCATATCCAAGATTCTTATCACATAAGTAAAGAATCATGTAATCTCAAACAAACATTCACACAATATAAATCTCTATCAATTAAAGCATCTCATCTCAATCAATCACAATGTGTTTCTATCTCAAGATTCTATCATCA
Organism: Cibotium barometz; assembly: GCF_041138505.1. NCBI lineage: Eukaryota > Viridiplantae > Streptophyta > Polypodiopsida > Cyatheales > Cibotiaceae > Cibotium > Cibotium barometz. The sequence goes on along the minus strand of NC_141048.1, from coordinate 49,749,338 downwards.
TTACCATGCTTGACAACATGGTTACTCATAATGACCAAAATCCAACCAATCTAGGGCTTTCTCTGATGCTTATCCACCCAACCTCCACACACTGGACATCTCGGCCATTCCTGAGTATGCCTCTTTCTAAAACTCGTCCTCTTTGGGTTCTACCACATGGCTTCCAAAGGGCATAAATCTCGTTATCTATCCGGCCAGCATGCATATCAATCATTCATACACATGCGTATCAATCATTCCCTGTCTAAGGACGGCCAGCATGCATATCAATCATTCATACACATGCGTATCAAAAAAAAGCAATCAGAAGTCATACTTACCATCTTACACTATCTCTAGTCCATAATCTTTTAAGGCATGCATATTTAAATCAATCAAAATCAACTGCAAGTATAAAACAAGCTTTTAATTCAAACAGTCCTTAACTTCTCTTGGTCTTTCAAGTCACACAAGAATCTTTATTTTTAACAAAATCAATTATCATGTTCTAACTAGCGAGATAATCTCTAGTCACTATAGCTAAGTCTTAACTATGCTTATGCATTAGTTCTTAACTATGCTTATGCATTAGTCCATCCGGTTTATGCGTTAGTCCATCCGATCACTATAGATAAGATAGTCAATCTTGATGGCAATTTCTAAAGCAAAGCCTGACAACTTGTCTCTTTCGGAGAGTAATACCTTCCAATTTATTTAGAATTAGAGAAAAGTCGAAACTACAAAGTTTTAGGACTTCTAATTCTCTATAAAATATACCTCAGTGATGGTTCTCAAAAAATGAGTTCTAAGCATTCGAAATGGCCAAAGTTGTGTTTTCAGCATAAAACTGTAAAAAACAGCCAAGTGCCCCACTTTGTACTCGAATAACTCAAAAACGAAAGGGATTTGGCTTTCTAGCCTCTCTTTTCTGCCGTCTAAAACTTTTGTCTTTATGTCAAAATCTAATTCTAAACTTTTGTCTTTATGTCAAAATCTAATTCTAAACACACGGAAAGATAAATGCTTCGCAAAACATTTCCAAATAAAGGTTATACCTAAAATTTAGTCATAAACTAGTCAAATATTCTATCTTCTAATTCTTTACCCCACCAAAACTATTTATTCCATGAGTCTCATAGACCAAGATGATCATGTATAATTAATAAAATTAAGAATTACTCATCATTAAGCACGCCCTATATCGACTCGGATTCTCTCGTATACATTTATCGATTTATTTATTTCATATCAAAAGAATTTGAAGAAAAATAATAAAAAGAGAGTTTGTGTACTTCCCTGATATATTTGAAGATGTCTTGATGGATTGGGAATCCATGTCTACTCTCAAGAAGTTGTGGAAGAGCTATTTGTAGATTTAGCTTTGTAGATTTAGCAAGCCTCTTAGATCTAATGTCAGGGGTGCAATGTGCAACAGGTATAACTTCATGCAGCAAAGTTATTAGAAACTTGTCGTGTGGCTACTTAAAATTACTAGAACATGTGTACTCTACAACCTAGTGTGGGCGGAATTACCAAAATTAGCTGTATATGGAAGTCAACTCCAAAAATAGATCACGTTTTACGTTTTTATCAAATTTCGATTTGCATGTCCATCTACATACTTAAAGGCTTTTTTTACGCACACTAACTAATTGAAAACTCGATCTTGAATTCTCACTTAATTTTAACACTTAGAATTTTTACTATTAAAAAACTACTCAAAATTTGCTGAAATTCATTATCGAATCTCTGTTATGAAATTATCCTCCTCGACGATAAAAACATCTTATTCTCAATCATTAGACCTTGAGAAATAGTTTTTTCTTATTCAACAATCATACTTGATATAGTACTTGAGAAGTCATATACCTTTATCTTTCAAGAAAAGTATAATTTTGTCCTAAGATTTCTTCAAGTAGCCTTGGAATGAAGGACTTGCTTATCTAAGATCTTAACTTGATATAAAAGCTCTTAACTTGATTCTTTATTTCTTTCCTATCTCTTCTTGGATAAAATCAACATATTCGGTATTCACTGCATCTATTAGACTCTCAATACTATAGCATTCTTTTCTCTCAGTATTGTGCTCTCTTTCATTCACATCTCCGATAGATCTTATCTTGGATAAACGATTTAAAATATTAAGCTAGTCATGTATACTAAACTCTAGTGTAAGAGCTTAGACTCTCAATACTATAGCATTCTTTTCTCTCAGTATTGTGCTCTCTTTCATTCATATCTCCAATAGATCTTATCTTGGATAAATGATTTAAAATGTTAAGCTAGTCATGTATACTAAACTCTAGTGTAAGAGCTTACTAGTCTTAATTCTATAAAATTTAACTCCAAATAAGGAACTAGAGATAAATCTTGATCCATTACACAAAGTAACTTGATTTTGTAAATCAGTCATCACTATCCATGTCATAAATAAATCTTCTTGGAATCACAACTTAATAAACAATAATAACTTTGATTATCATCGCATTGTCTCAAACTTTAAGGTAATCAAACAATTTACAAAGTCATATTTTTTCTTTTCTTGTAGCTTTAGACTTTGTCAAATTTCTTCCACAAGAAAGCAATCCTCTATTATTTCTTCAATTAAAAAGCTTAGAAAGAAAAACACTCTCAAGCTTTATGAACAAATGTGGTTACATCATGTTTCTATTAATGGACTTGCAACCTCCACAATAGATATAGATTTCCAAACCTACACTTATTTACTTCACGATGATAATTTACTACTTAATAAGCAAATAGTATACTGAATGAAATACTATTCTTGCTCTGGTGCGAAGAAGATGTCATTCTAAATTCTACAGCACATCTTTGACCTTGTAAGTAATAATCTTTACGATGATCTCCAATCATGCAAACGCGCTTCTCATGACATAATATCTTGGCCTTTCTAGGCACACTAACCAATCTATCCCTAATATGGCATCATATCTTCCCAAAGCCAACACATGGAAATCATCTTTTGACTTGGGGTTATCTATGAATAAAAAGCATATTCTTGACATACTTCTTATATGTATGTTGCTTTTTCAAAGCAAGCTGTACCATAAGATACTTTTGGTAAAATTCACTTAATTATTAACTATTTTACCACGTGGGGTGATTGAAAACTATAAGTGCTTCTCGAGTCAATCAAAACTTGAAATACATTATTAACAATCTTGATAGGAATATTAATAATTGAAGCTCGGTTTTCAGCCTTACCTGCAAGAATAACAGCATTGATATGTGCATATTCTTTAATATCCTCGGCCCACAGTTGCAATATCTTCTCCTCTTGCTCCAGGAGTGTCGTCGGTAGTTGAAAAATTCTTGTATATTCTCTTTCATACTCTGCCTTGGTTTTTGATCTCCTGAAGTTAATCGCTCACGTACCTCTTGTGATGTTCGTTTGTTTTTTGCACTCAAAAGCTCGATGACCCTTTTGTAGAGAACCAAAACATTGTTCTTTACGCATTCCTTTCCTACCATCTCTGGGGATAAATATACAAAATACTAGTTACCATTCTTCTTCTCGCTCATTTGCATTATCTTATTCTCCATAAAATGTTTCCTTCTCCTTGACTTTGTCTATCATCAAAATTAAGACGATCTTGCATCTCTTCATCTTCTCCACCACTCCTTTTTTTCTTCATTCAAATCCATAGAAGCTCAAGTACACACAGCTCTCATTCCTTTCTCTAAGCTAAGTCTTGATGCCTATAATAGCTCTAATAACTTTCTCAAGAGTTACACCCACACAGAATAATCTGTGTAAAAGCTCCTCTTCTTGTCCTAGGTTGACTACTGAATTTGTTTAATGTGTGACCATCTTGTGGTTGTATATCAAATTGTAAAAAATTTTTAAAAGTAAAGAATCTCCTCGTTGTATCACAAAAATAAAAAATAATGTGAGTCACCCAAGACCTACAACATTCGCAAATTAAGTGCAGACTCCCCAACCTATGCTGTGATACCAACTGCGATGGTCCCAAATCTAGCCATATCTTAATCATACAACTTAATCTAAGAAAACATTGAAACTCACTTAATCGTGCTATTTTTACATAGTAATATAATCAAATCAATCCTCTCAAATAGCAAAATAAGCATGCATGCCATATCCAAGATTCTTATCACATACGTAAAGAATTTTTTAAGGCATGCATATTCAAATCAATCAAAATCAACTTCAAGTATAAAACTAGCTTTTAATTCAAACAGTCCTTAACTTCTCTTAGTCTTTTAAGTCACATGAGAATCTATGTTTTCAACAAAATCAATTATCATGTTCTAACTAGCAAGATAATCTCTAATCACTATAGCTAAGTCTAACGATGCTTATGCATTAGTCCATCCGGTTGATGCGTTAGTCCATCCGATCTATACAGATAAGATAGTCAATCTTGATGGCAATTTCTGAGGCAAATCTTGACAACTGGTCTCTTTGGGAGAGCAATACCTACCAATCTATTTGGAATTAGAGAAAAGTCAAACTATAAAAAGTTTTAGGACTTCTAATTCTCTATAGAACATTTCTCAGTGAGATGGTTCTCTAAAAATGAGTTCTAAGGTCTCTTTGAAAGCATTCAAAATGGCCAAAATTGTATTTTCAACATAAAATTGTAAGAAAAAGCCAAGTGCCCCACTTTGTTGTACTCGAATAACTCAAAAACGAAAGGGATTTGGCTTTCTAGCATCTCATACACTCCTGTAGAGTTATCTACCATCTAAAACTTTTGTCTTTATGTCAAAATCTGATTCTAAACACACAAAAAGATAAATGCTTTGCAAAAGAGTCCCTAATAAAGGTTATACCTAAAATGTAGTCACAAACTAGTCAAATATTCTATCTTCAAATTCTTTACCCCACCAAAACTGTTTATTCCATGAGTCTCATAGACCAAGATGATCATGTATAATTCATAAAGTTAAGAATTACTCATCGTTAAGCACACCCTATACCAACTCGGATTCTCTCGTATTCACTTATCGATTTATTTATTTCATATCAAAAGAATTTGAAGAAAAATAATAAAAAGAGAGTTTGTGTACTTCCGCGATATATTTGAAGATGTCTTGATTGGTTGGGAATCCATGTCTATTCTCAAGAAGTTGTGGAAGAGCTGTTTGTAGATTTGGCAAGCCTCTTAGATCTGTTGTGAGGGGTGCAACCTGCAATAGGTATAACTTCATACACAATTATTAGAAACTGGTCATGTGGGTACTTAAAATTTCTAGAACATGTGCAGTCTACAACCTGGCATTATTTAAGTATTGGACTCACCATTTTGATTGTCCCTTAACTGGATTTTGTTTTCTTGTTCTCATCTATGAAAAGTAGAAGAATCGAGGGTGACTATCCCCTCGCTCATGTTTTCTTGAAATTTTTTCTTATGAACTGCATAAGTGTGTGACGAAGGTCCAAACCTTGGGGTTAAGCCTCAAAGGGAAATCTAGTCAATGGTTTCAATCACTAAGATTGATGGCCAATGATGAGATTTAGAAGCTCATAAATTATAGATTTACTTATAAAAATGAAGCATATAGAATGATTTTTATAATTATGCACCATATTTTTTCACATCTACTCAATCTAAGGTTTCCTTAGAATATTTTGGAACCTTACTTTTTAATCTTACACTAAATCATTGTAGTTTTAGGTTTAGTTTTATTTACATTGCAATTGAGCAGAGATTACATAGCATATTTCACCTATCCTCTTCTCCGAGACAAAGGAAGAGTGGCTCCAAGATACATGATGGTACCCTAGTTGCATACAGGCTTTCATCATTGCTTGAGTAGTGCATCCTTTTGGGGGCAGCTTCTCCAAGATTTTCTTTCCTATCCACACCTTCACCACCACTGGTCCAGTCCCCAAGGGGTTTTCTATGAAGGCTACAAAAGTAAAGGAGGGGTGTTTGACTTTTCGGTAATCTTCTAGTCTTTGGCCCAAATTTTGGGGAGCTTTGCCTTTTGGATACCCGTGCGAGGAATGTGCCCCGTTCGATTCAGCATGCACACGAGAATTAAATGGTCACGTCGCTCACTCACATCAAGAGTAGAGTTGTCTCCCTTAGCTATATTGTTAATTGTATTTCTAAGTTTAAGTGGACATGCAAGGTTGATTGGTTTTCCTTGTCTATTGTTCCCACTGCAGTAGCTTTAGCTTTTCTAGGGAGGACAACGATAGCAAACATGATTTTATAACTTATATAAAGAATAATATAGCATGTGAATAATATTGACCAGTCTAATGATGTTTGAGAGGCTTTCTCTCTTTTTGGGGGATGTGGTAAAGAAGTCGCGAGTGACACCAACTTTGGTTGAAACGTGGCGCATGCGTATATAAGGAGACCACAAATTCTATTAGACCGACGCCGCACGATGTGCATGTTACTGGGCACGAGAGAGACAAGGGCAAAGGTTGTGTTTGAAGCGAAACTAGAATATTAGTCGGATATCAGTCATGAGACTTCGTGACAAAGTTCAGTTGTGCACACCAACCAGTTCATGAGGATCTGTTAGACTTCGGTCTACAGCCATCGTCCAGTAAGTCCTCAGTACGAGCACGTTAATCTCTCTGTATGATTTGTATACCATACTATTGTATGGTTATATATCTGTATAATTATATCCTAACGGAAGAACATAAATAATAAATCAATACATTGGCCTTCCATGCATGCTCAAATGTATTGATGTGGATGTCAGGGTCATTTGACTTTGCACCCTTAATCATCGGGAAGTGATTATTTGTTCCAGTTTTTAGCTATTTTAAACCACACTTCAACCTTTGTGCTTTGTCAAGTTAATACATTTCTGAGTTTTTAGTGCCACTCATATCCTATTTCATCTAGTTTTCTCAACATTGTATTGAACTGCTTCTCCTCATAAAAACACTCCTAGTTTTGAGATGTCGATGCCATTATCCTGTGTGCAAGTAGATGATGCCATTGAGACTCTGATTCTAATTCTGAAGTATCATTGGAGGTGCTCTTATTACACAAGTAAAGAATCATGTAATCTCAAACAAACATTCACACAATATAAATCTCTATCAATTAAAGCATCTCATCTCAATCAATCACAATGTATGTTTCTATCTCAAGATTCTATCATCATTACCATATCATCATTACCATGCTTGACAACATGGTTACTCATAATGACCAAAATCCAACCAATCTAGGGCTTTCTCCGATGCCTGTCCACCCAACCTCCACACTGGACATCTCGGCCATCCTAAGTATGCCTCTATCTGAAGCTCTCTGGGTTCTACCACATGGCTTCTAGAGGGCATAATCTCGTTCTCTGTCCGAGGTTCCCTGTCTAAGGACGATCGCATGCATATCAATCATTCATACACATGCATATCAATCATTCATTAAAAAAAAAACAATCACAAGTCATACTTACCATCTTACACTATCTCTAGTCCATAATCTTTTAAGGCATGCATATTCCAATCAATCAAAATTAACTTCAAGTATAAAACAAGCTTTTAATTCAAACAGTCCTTAACTTCTTTTAGTCTTTTAAGTCACACGAGAATCTTTATTTTTAATAAAATCAATTATCATGTTCTAACTAGCGAGATAATCTCTAGTCACTATAGCTAAGTCTTAACTATGCTTATGCATTAGTCCATCCGGTTTATGCGTTAGTCCATCCGATCAATATAGATAAGATAGTCAATCTTGATGGAAATTTCTAAGGCAAATCCTGACAACTTGTCTCTTTCGGAGAGTAATGCCTTCCAATTTATTTAGAATTACAGAAAAGTCAAAACTACAAAGTTTTAGGACTTCTAGTTCTCTATAAAGCATATCTGAGTGATGGTTCTCTAAAAATGAGTTCTAAGGTCTCTTTGAGAGCATTCGAAATGGCTAAAGTTGTGTTTTCAGCATAAAACTATAAAAAAATAGCCAAGTGTCCCACTTTGTACTCGACTAACTCAAAAATGAAAGGGATTTGGCTTTCTAGCCTCTCATACGCTCTTGTAGATTTTTTTGCCGTCTAAAACTTTTGTCTTTATGTCAAAATCTAATTCTAACCACACGGAAAGATAAATGCTTTGCAAAACAGTTCCTAATAAAAGTTATACCTAAAATTTTGTCACAAACTAGTCAAATATTCTATCTTCTAATTCTTTACCCCACCAAAACTATTTATTCCATGAGTATCATAGACCAAGATGATCATGTATAATTAATAAAGTTAAGAATTACTCATCGTCGTTAAGCACGCCCTATATCGACTCGGATTTATTTATTTCATATATCAAAAGAATTTGAAGAAAAATAAAAAGAGAGTTTGTTTACTTCCCTGATATATTTGAAGATGTCTTCATTAATTGGGAATCCATGTCTACTCTCAAGAAGTTGTGGAAGAGCTATTTGTCTCTTTATATTCTGATACTCCATGACATATATGTTTGGGAGGTCGATGTGACTTATGAAACTCCTACATCTACATGAGTTTTAACAAATTTGTCAAATTTTCAAGACATGTACTCACTACCTTCATCACTTCTCAAGACTTTGAACTTATAATTACATTAGTTTTTTATAAAAAAATTAAATTCAACAAACTTCTTAGAAGCTTCACTTTATGTTTAACGAATTAGATCCATAACGTCCTTGTGCAATCATGAATTGAGGTGATATAGTAATGAGATCCACCAATGCTTGGCATTTTTTTTTTTTGGATCCCGTATCTTTTTAAGTCTCAAATAATGAGAAAAAGTTTAGCCTTAATACTTCATTTAATTTTCAACAAACATGGACTGATAATGTTGGACAAGTCCTTGTCTTTGAAGTTAGCTGGTCCTTCTACCTTCATACATTTATATGACCCAATATCTTATGCCATTGCTCAAACTTTGGTAGACTATTGTTCTTTACATAAGAGCACACTTGTTCTTCTTCTTCAGAGGTGGTCTCATACTTCTTCTTCTTTAACTTCTTTTCCTCCTTATCAGAGTCACTATGTGACTAAGATTGTGTCTTGGTTCTTCTTGCCTTTCGTTCCTTTATCAACAAACCTGATGGTGTTCTTAATAAAATCTTCCAAGATCTTTGTAGGATTATATTGTTCCATTTTCTTGATGTCCTTGTCCCTCAGGCCATTGGTAGAAAATCATCTAAGGTTTTGCACCATTGATGGGTTTTCCACTTTTTGGGCCTTTTCCTTGATTCGGTGTCATGAAAAGAGGTAATTTTTATAAGCTAAATTGATATAAAAATGTGACGGTCTCGAATGTAGCCATATCTTAATCATATAACTTAATCTAAGAAAACATTGAAACTGACTTAATCGTTAGATTTCTACATAGCAATACAATCAAATCAATCCTCTCAAATAGAAAAATAAGCATGCATGCCATATCCAAGATTCTTATCACATAAGTAAAGAATCATGTAATCTCAAACAAACATTCACACAATATAAATCTCTATCAATTAAAGCATCTCATCTCAATCAATCACAATGTGTTTCTATATCAAGATTCTATCATCATTACCATGCTTGACAACATGGTTACTCATAATGACCAAAATCCAACCAATCTAGGGCTTTCTCCAATGCCTATCCGCCCAACCTCCACACTGAACATCTCGGCCATTCCTGAGTATGCCTCTTTCTAAAACTCGTCCTCTATGGGTTCTACCACATGGCTTCCAAAGGGCATAAATCTCGTTCTCTGTCCGACGTTCCCTGTCTAAGGATGGCCAGCATGCATATCAATCATTCATACACATGCATATAAAAAAAAAGCAATGAGAAGTCATACTTACCATCTTACACTATCTCTAGTCCATAATCTTTTAAGGCATGCATATTTAAATCAATCAAAATCAACTGCAAGTATAAAACAAGCTTTTAATTCAAATAGTCCTTAACTTCTCTTGGTCTTTTAAGTCACACAAGAATCTTTATTTTTAACAAAATCAATTTTCATGTTCTAACTAGCGAGATAATCTCTAGTCACTATAGCTAATTCTTAACTATGCTTATGCATTAGTCCATCCGGTTTATGCGTTAGTCCATCCGAGAACTATAGATAAGATAGTCAATCTTGATGGCAATTTCTAAGGCAAAGCTTGACAACTTGTCTCTTTCGGAGAGTAATACCTTCCAATTTATTTAGAATTAGAGAAAAGTCAAAACTACAAAGTTTTAGGACTTCTAATTCTCTATAAAACATGTCTTAGTGATGGTTCTCAAAAAATGAGTTCTAAGCATTCGAAATGGCCAAAGTTGTGTTTTCAGCATAAAACTGTAAAAAACAGCCAAGTGCCCCACTTTGTACTCGAATAACTCAAAAACAAAAGGGATTTGGCTTTCTAGCCTCTCATACGCTCTTGTAGAGTTTTCTGCCGTCTAAAACTTTTGTCTTTATGTCAAAATCTAATTCTAAACACACGGAAAGATAAATGCTTCGCAAAACAATTCCTAATAAAGGTTATACTTAAAATTTAGTCATAAACTAGTCAAATATTCTATCTTCAAATTCTTTACCCCACCAAAACTATTTATTCTATGGGTCTCATAGACCAAGATGATCATGTATAATTAATAAAATTAAGAATTACTCATCATTAAGCACGCCCTATATCGACTCCGATTCTCTCGTATAGACTTATCTATTTATTCATTTCATATCAAAAGAATTTGAAGAAAAATATTAAAGAGAGAGTTTGTGTACTTCCCTGATATATTTGAAGATGTCTTGATTTGGGAATCCATGTCTACTCTCAAGAAGTTGTGGAAGAGCTGTTTGTAGATTTAGCAAGCCTCTTAGATCTGCTGTCAGGGATGCAACGTGCAATAGGTATAACTTCATGCAGCAGAGTTATCAGAAACTTGTCATGTGGGTACTTAAAATTACTAGAGCATGTGTATTCTACAACCTAGTGTGGGCAGAATTGCCAAAATTAGCTGTATATGAAAGTCAACTCCAAAAATAGATCACGTTTTTCGTTTTTATCAAATTTCGATTTACATATCCATCTACATACTTAAAGGCTTTCGTTACGCACACTAACTAATTAAAAACTCAATCTTGAATTCTCACTTAATTTTAACACTTAAAATTTTTACTATTAAAAAACTACTGAAAATTTACTGGAATTTATTACCGAATTTATTACCGATATGAAATCGTCCTCCTCGACGATAAAAACATCTTATTCTCAATCATTAGACCTTGAGAAATAGTTTTTTGTTATTCAACTATTATACTTGAGAAGTCATATACCTTTATCTTTCAAGAAAAGTATAATTTTGTCCTAAGATTTCTTCAAGTAGCCTTGGAATGAAGGACTTGCTTATCTAAGTTCTTAACTTGATATAAAAGCTCTTAACTTGATTCTTTATTTTTTTCCTATCTCTTCTTGGATAAAATCAACATATTCGGTATTCACTGCATATTCGGTATTCACTGCATCTATTAGACTCTCAATACTATAGCATTCTTTTCTCTCAGTATTGTGCTCTCTTTCATTCATATCTCCGACAGATCTTATCTTGGATAAATGATTTAAAATGTTAAGCTAGTCCTGTATACTAGACTCTAGTGTAAGAGCTTAGACTCTCAATACTATAGCATTCTTTTCTCTCAGTATTGTGCTCTCTTACATTCATATCTCCAATAGATCTTATCTTGGATAAACGATTTAAAATGTTAAGCTAGTCATGTATACTAAACTCTAGTATAAGAGCTTGCTAGTCTTAATCAATGATTTTATATTCACGTGATCACAAATTTTTTTTGTTAATAACATGTGTTAACATGTTATTAACATGTTAACACATGTGTTAACATGTGTTATTAACATGTTCTCAAAAAAGCTGGTGGCAAGCGACCTGGTAACCGGATAAAATCCCGCCGGTGGGCTTTTGCTATACCCGACGGTCCCGCCGGGGAAACCTAAACCCGGCGGGTCCCGGCGGGGTCGTCATCCAGCCCAGCGGGGTACGATTTCCTATATATATGGGCCCGGGGGGCCCTTTGGGAGTTCATTGCTGACAGCATACACAGGTAATGAAACTTGTGTGTGTGTGTGTGTGTGTGTGTGTGGGTGTGTGTTCGTGCAAGCAGCCGCCCACCACTGTCGCAATGCGTGGCAGGATGTGGGTGGTCCGCCACACGAGGGCTGTGTGTGTGGGTCTGTGTTCGTGCGGGCAACCGCCCATTGTCGCAATGCGCGGCAGGATGTGGGTGGTCCGCCACACGACAGGTGTGTGTGTAAGGCCATTCTTCGGAATGGTGCTTACCCTAGGGCACTTAGTCAGTAACGCGGCTAGTCTGTGTCCTATGGTAAGTATGGCACGCCGTAGCGGTACTAGTCGGTAATGCGGCAAGCATAGTATCGTTATGGCGATGTCACCTTCCCTTCCCTTCCCTTTGTCAAATGCGGACATATGGTCGGTAACATGGCCTGTGTATGTTCGTATCCTATTCGTATTTCCATAGAATCGGGTGGCATTTTGTCGTTAACGCGGCAAGTTGGTGTCATCCGCTAGTGCATAAATTGTTTTTTGCATATTGCGGCATTTGATCGGAGATTCGGAGCCTTGAGTGATTTGAAGGTTTGTCCTCACTAGGATTTGATTGACAATTTTCTGACGAGACAGCCTACAGGGGAATGATTTTTTCGAGAAGAGAGTGTGGGGGCATGTGCGAGCCATTATAATTCGAGTTCGGATGAATAAAATATATTTTGACGAATATCTAGATCGAATGATTATTTATGCCCGGGCGGCAATGCCCATAGTCCATGGAGTGTTGACCATGTTCCCACTCAAGGCTAAGCCTGCAATGGGTTATGGGGTTCTTCTGTGATGTCACATGTGGGTTTTAAGGTTTAAAGGGCTTTGATGCCCTGTGGAGGCTTCAAATTTCAGTGTGTGCGCCTGTGCAGTTACTACATCACATTGTCAAGCTTAGGTTTTAGTTGAGTTGTCTCTATACAAAGGGCTACCATGCACATTGGGAAGCCCACAGAGCTCATTCCCAGTACTGTCCACTTTAGGGCCCCCTACTGATGTGCGAGACTCGAGTGGGCTTTCCTTTTACAAGAGCGAAGTTTCTCATTGAATTGAACCGGCCAAAGTTGTGTACGCGGCGATGACGATGGCAGACGTTGAGTTTCCCCCAACTGTCGTTGACAAGCCACCGTCTCTGGTCGGTAAGTTGTGTCAAACTTCTACGGGAAAGAAGAGAGAATTTCCTTACTGTTTCGAAAAAGTGCTGACCCAAACAGACATCAAGAAGAGGGTCTCACAATACGCCCTATTTGGTAAACCCTCCGGTTGCCATTTTTGCAGACTAGTTTTCCACTTCCATTTTGCTTGCATTAAGGTCGTGCTGTTTGATGTCTTGCAACGGTTGCAACTCTCTGTCACTAAAGCTTGCCTGGATCTGGGTGTGGGCGGAGACATTGAGTTGGAGGAAGAGACCGCAGGCAGGTGTGGAATGTAGGGCTAAAACATCCGAGCAGTGGGAGCTTCATTTGCAAAGGATGGAAAAAGTTCGCCTGCTACTACAAGCTCCAAGTGGGGGATATCGTGAAGATGAAGATAGTGAGCCAGCATCGAATCTTAGTGTAGATCAGGCGACCCCCTCATAACGCCACCACCTGCATGCGGCCGTCAATATACAACTTAAGAGGACCAGCACGACTCTCCAATCCAACAACAGCCCATAATGCAAAATACAACTCAAGAGAAAAACGACCACCCTCCCATCCAAGCGCCCATAAGGAGGAAGGTGTAGAAGTTGCTCAGAGCTCGGAGTTGGCAACGGCACCCATCATCTCAAAAAGACATCCCCTATGCTACATAAAACTAAAGGCTTCTAATGTCAGAAAGCCCTTCATCATTGTAAGTAGCCTTTCTTCTCTCTTCATTTGGGCTACACGATCAATCCTTTCCCCTTCCTGTAGTTCATTGTCTCTAGTGTTTATGTTTTCATTGTTCTAATGTTTGTGTCCTCCTTTTGTAGGACATCCCCCGCGAGTTCGCCAAACACATGCCCAAGGGACCATGCGTTGTCTCTCTTGTTGATGCCTCTAAAGGAAAGTGGATAGTTCATTCGTCTTATTCACGCACAAGAGTAACACTTGAGGAGGGATGGAAACGCTATTGCATTGATCATCGACTTCAAGAAGGTGATATTTGCGTCTTTGAGATGATTGACAATAAGACCTTGACCCTTAAAGTACACATCTACAAAATAGACAAAGGAGCTCCATTCTAGCTAGCTTTAAGTGTTAAAATATAAGGTGACTCAACAATGGCAAGTTTATACCTTAGCTTTTTGAGTGGCAAAAAATGTATCTAGCTTCTTATCTAGTTCTATTACTTATGTATTTATGCTTAAGTTTCCCAATTCATAAGAATGATGCAAAGCACGCTTGTTAAAATCTTGCCTAAATATTTTTGCTACATTTTTTAAATGAGAAACAATTTTTCTTTTAGTGATGTTAAATACAAAATATAGTTATGTCCTGAAAATTAATATAATGGTTAGTTAGTATGGTGATGGTTGTGAAGAGATTGTAGATATACAAATATCTTATATAACTAATAAATGGAGAATAAGAGTGCATGATGTGACATATGCATTTATGCTTGTAGTATTGTGCTTGAAGCCTATCCTAAATAGGATATACAACGTTTCAATTATAATCAATGATTTTATATTCACGTGATCACAATTTTTTTTTTGTTAATAACATGTCAATGAGGCATGCAAAGTTTTTTGAATTATAAGTGTGTTCTTCTCTTTCTCATTCTAAGCTACGCACACCCTAGTTGAGCCGTCCCCTACGCTCCACATTGTCCTCTCTGCCCTTCGTTTTACAGTGTGCTAGTGAGCATTGTGTGTGTGTGTGTGTGTGTGTGTGTGTGAAAACCCTGGTCCAAACTCACCAATTTTCTTCCATGCTCTCTTCGAATGCTCACTGTCCACCATCATCATAGCACTCCCAGAAAAGTAAATCGCTTCAGCAAGGGCGAGTTGTGCATAATCGAGTCGACCTTGACGTATGCTTTCTTGCAATGAAGTTTGACGCATGGGTATATTTCCTATGTCAAAGTTTCGCTTGCAGGAAGATGCACTGGGTAGATTACTTTCTGGTTGCACATTGCCGTTTGGGATACAAGTAGGCGATGTAGCGGGAGTTTGATGATTAGAACAACAGTGTTCTTGCTGCCTTGATACATTAACGGTAGGAGTGTCATGTTTTCTTGAATCTTTCTTTTGAATTTCTTCTCTTATGCGTTTGGCCACTATAGGTGCAGAGGGGTGGGTACATGACTTTTTCTTCGGTCCGCCTAAAAAGTGTTCTCTTAGTCGAGGCGCCCCACCTGATTTTACTGCATGGCATAGCTTACACTCCCAATCTATGAATCGATCACCAACATTAATTGCATATTTCCACTCTATCCCAGGTGCCTTTTTTTTCCTGCTATTTAAAATTTGGACTCTATTGGAGGTATCACTGGATCCAACATTGTCCTCCATCTCAACAAATAACCTATTCAACCAAGCATATAACAATGAATACACAAATGAAAAAACAACAAATCACTCACGTATTACAAAACATACATTAGCAGACAAAGTACTTTGAAACTATCTTGACAAATACAAAAGATCATCACATAACACAAAACTACTTCCAACTATCTTGCAAAGTCTTACTACAAAACTACTTCGAAACTATCATGCACATTGCACCCCCAATGAAGGATGCCTTTTGTACCCAATTAAGGATACTTTACACAATCAAAGATCTATGCTTGCCCAATACTCTAGTATAGGACAATAGACCTTCTCTAACATTCACAAAGAAAATCAAAGATCTATGCTTGCCCAATACTCTAGTATAGGACAATAGAACCTTGTCTACTCTAAACTATATCAAGTATCAAGAACCAATACAAGCCCCTAAGCAGGACTCTTGGCTCCATCAAACCATTCGTAAAGCAGAATGAGGTAGATTACGTACGTGGCTCAAATGCAAAGCTGAATGACTCCAAATTTGTCCCTAAATCTCCGCAAGTATTTGCTACGAAACACACCCTGCTCCCAGTTCAAAGAACTAAGGACGAGTGGCTCAATAGCCTTAGGAGTGCCTACAAGGAAAGACGACAGCCCCTAAGATAAGGACGTTCTTCCCAAGAGGACACTTCTAGCAACTCGAGAGCTCTACAAGTACTTTGAGGAGAGATATCACGCCCCCAAAACAAGGACTATCTCCCCAAAAGTTGTACGATGGGTGTCGGGTAGTGTTTATATACAGAATAGTACCCCGCCGGTGTTTCACTTTTTCCCGGCGGGCCCGTCGGGATAATTAGTTTTCCTGGCGGGCCTGCCGGGAAAACCAAAAGCCCGGAGGTGTTATGGGACTAGAGGGTTTTGGCAGGTCATTGCTCAGGTCATGTGAATATACAATGTGATCACAAGTTTTAATATGTTAACAATAGGTTTTGTTAACGTGATCACGAAATTGTGAAGACGTTAATGAAATCCCTGGACTTAATTCTATAAAATTTAACTCCAAATAAGAAACTAGATAAATCTTGATCCATTACACAAAGTAACTTGATTTTGTAAATCAGTCACTATCCATGTCATAAATAAATCTTCTTGGAATCACAACTTAATAAACAATAATAACTTTGATTATCATCGCATTGTCTCAAACTTTAAGGTAATCAAACAATTTACAAACTCATATTTTTACTTTTCTTGTAGCTTTAGACTTTGTCAAATTTCTTCCACAAGAAAGCAATCCTCTATTATTTCTTCAATTAAGAAGCTTAGAAAGCAAAACACTCTCAAGCTTTACGAACAAATGTGGTTACATCATGTTTCTATTAATGGACTTGTAACCTCCACAATAGATATAGATTTCCAAACCTACACTTATTTACTTTACGATGATAATTTACTACTTAATAAGCAAATAGTATACTACATGAAATACTTAATAGTATACTACATGAAATACTTTTCTTGCTCTGGTGCGAAGAAGATATTATTCTAAATTCTACATCTTTGACCTTGTAAGTAGTAATCTTTACTATGATCTCCAATCATGCAAACCCGCTTCTCATGACACAATATCTTGGCCTTTCTAGGCACACTAACCAATCTATCCCTAATATGGCATCATATCTTCCCAAAGCCAACAGATGGAAATCATCTTTTGACTTGGGGTTATCTATGAATAAAAAGCATATTCTTGACATACTTCTTATATGTATGTTGCTTTCTCAAAGCAAGCTCTACCATAAGATACTTTTGGTAAAATTCAGTTATTCTTAACTATTTTACCACGTGGGGTGATTGAAAACTATAAGTGCTTCTCGAGTCAATCAAAACTTGAAATACATAATTCACAATCTTGATAGGAATATTAATAATTGAAGCTCGGTTTTCAGCCTTACCTGCAAGAATAACAGCATTGACATGTGCATATTCTTTAATATCCTTGGCCCACAGTTGCAATATCTTCTCCTCTTGCTCCATGAGTGTCGTCGGTAGTTGAAAAATTCATGTATATTCTCTTTCATACTCTGCCTTGGTTTCTGATCTCTTGAAGTTAATCTCTCACGTACCTCTTGTGATGTTCGTTTGTTTTTTGCACTCAAAAGCTCGATGACCCTTTTGTAGAGAACCGAAACATTGGCCTTTATGCATGCCTTTCCTACCATCTCTGGGGATAAATATACAAAATACTAGTTACCATTCTTCTTCTCGCTCATTTGCATTATCTTATTCTCCATAAAAATTTTCCTTCTCCTTGACTTTGTCTATCATCAAAATTACGACGATCTTGCATCTCTTCATCTTCTCCACCACTCCTTTTTTTCTTCATTCAAATACATAGAAACTCAAGTACGCAAAGCTCTCATTCCTTTCTCTAAGCTAAGTCTTGATGCCTACAATAACTCTAATAACTTTCTCAAGAGTTACACCCACATAGAATAATCTGTGTAAAAGCTCCTCTTCTTGTCCTAGGTTGACTACTGAATTTGTTTAATGTGTGACCACCTTGTGATTGTATATCAAATCGTAAAAAATTTTAAAAAGCAAAGAATCTCCTCGTTGTATCACAAAAATAAAAAATAACATGAGTCACCCAAGACCTGCAACATCCACAATTAAGTGCGGACTCCCCAACCTATGCTCTGATACCAACTGTGATGGTCCCGAATCTAGCCATATCTTAATCGTACAACTTAATCTAAGCAAACATTGAAACTCACTTAATCATGCTATTTTTACATAGTAATATAATCAAATCAATCCTCTCAAATAGCAAAATAAGTATGCATGCCATATCCAAGATTCTTATCACATACGTAAAACTAGTATAAATCAATCCCCTAAACTTCAAGTATAAAACTAGCTTATAATTCAAACAGTCCTGAACTTCTCTTAGTCTTTTAGGTCACATGAGAATCTATGTTTTCAACAAAATCAATTATCATGTTCTAACTAGCAAGATAATCTCTAGTCACTATGGCTAAGTCTAACGATGCTTATGCATTAGTCCATCCAGTCGATGCGTTAGTCCATCCGATCTATACAGATAAGATAGTCAATCTTGATGGCAATTTCTAAGGCAAATCCTGTGTCAAGAGTGTGCACGACTCATATTAGGAGAAGCTTCACACATTTGTTGGCTATGCCGCTCTTACTTTCGACGATATGGCACGGGCTTAATGAAACAAATTGTGGGTATTACACCCCAACGCCATAACCTTCTTGATGTGAGAGTACCAGACCGAGGACAAAATCAACGTAGATTACCTAAGGAAGTTTAAGCACAACAATGGAGGGATACATGCATAAATGACTTGCAACCACCTATCTTGCAAGCCCTCCTTCCCTCAGCCTCAACATGTCAATTTTGGATCACTATGAGTACCTATATTGAGCAATTTCAAAATCGGAATTGTCTGCTTAACCTTCCCATAGAACCAATGCCATATTTTAGCGAGGAAGCACTCCTTCCTCTACCACCTTCTCCTAAGGCCGGCTTTTGTATAGGGTTGTCCTTGCATCCTGAAGTGATTGATACCATCTTTCCAGCAAAAGTGGACACGGATCCACCACTAGTGCAAGGGTAAGCTCATGGCAAACAAAGAAAGATAGGCTCGTATTGCCACAACAATTTGAGCAGGTATGCATTTTTTTACTAATGTGTTTCATGTACATATATATCTAAGCTCGCATACCCCTTAACTTTTGATATGCTAATTAATTACTGCAGTATGTGTATTTGAGTAGGTTATCTATCTGCCAATGGTGGTACGTCATCCCTATTGCACCACGTTCCAAAGTGATGTATAATACATTCACTGATATGGAGCATATGGAGGATGTAACAAGCCGCAATGAAGATGATGTTGAACATGCCAATGAAGATGTTGTGATCGATGATCAAGAAATAAGAGATGATCATGATAATGAGGATGAGCGTGCCATTTCTCATGATCATGAGGATGATGGTGATGTTGATGAGGATGATCAGGGCATCGATACCATTATCAATAGACAGAATATCGATAGTGGAATAAATTTAATCGTAGCCTTACAAATTGATCAAATGGATATTGATGTTGATCGTTTGGCAAGGATGGATCTTATTGAAGATGAGATTGAACCCTAACCAATCCATCATTGTATTGTTCTAAATTGGTGACATTTCTATTGTATATGTTGTCTTTTAATTATCATCTGATGATTCATTTTTGAATATATTTCATTGTTGTAAATGCATGTAGTGAGATTGTGTAATGATATATATTGTAATGTACTATGAGATGGTTTAAAGAAAATGGTTTTTATATTTGTAAAGGAATGGAGTTTTTCTTAATAAAGTTCTCGCGTGTAATAATGCGTGTATACTTGCGAGTATATACACGCGCTGATACATGCGTTTCGGAAACCAGTATACACGCGAATTTAGATGCCAATATACACGCGCTGGCAGACGTGTTTCTGAAACCAGTATACACGCAAATTTAGATGCCAATATACATGCGCACGATACTACTCATATACATGCGCGACCATACACGCGCCCGTAACTTATCGCGTGTATTGAACGCGTGTATGACAGCAGTGTCTTGTAGTGTCTGATGGAAGGCTGATGTTTCTGAATATGCACCTGGAAAAAATGTCATATTTTGGGAATCAATCACTCCATTTAATTTTGTATGTATCTTAAACATGTGCCAAAACCAAATTTTTTAGAGATTTAAGATGTAGATTGTACTCTTCAAGATATTCCCAATGATATGTCATATGAGGGGATTTTGATAAAATTTTGGACAAGTTTACCATGATCCCATTTTTCAAATGGAAATGGGCTTTTTCCCAAACTATCTAATATGGTGTTCTATGTAGACAAGTACACTACTACTTGATTAGGTTTGTAACTCATAGGTCAGCATAAGAAACCATCAAACCTATCTTGTTTTCATAACTAGGGATTTGATTGATGTGAATACAATAGCCTTGGTTTTTTGTCTATAGCTAGTTTGCTAAACATACTAAAGATAGATTTTCCTCATAAATGGATTTTATGCATAACTTAGATGCATAAGAGAAATTCTTTTATTCTAAAAGTGTAATTCCTACCAAATTGAATTTATGCATAAGAAGATGCATAAAAGATTGATTTTAATTTCGAAAGTGTTAGTCTCCTTAAATGGAATTTATGCATAAATAAATGTGTAGAGAAATCTTATATCAAATATAAGAATTCTCTTAAAAAAGATATGAAATGTGATAAGATGTGATAAGAGGTGTATGAGATGTGATAAGATTTGATAAGATGCGTATGGAAAGTGATAGGATGTGATAAGAGGTGTATGAGATGTGAAAAGATGTGATAAGATTTGTATGAGATGTGATAGAATGTGTTAAGATGAGTTAGGATGTGTTAAGATGAGTTAGAATGTGTTAAGATGAGTTAGGATGTGTTAAGATGTATATGGGATGTGTTAGGACGAGAATGGATGTAATATGGTTGTATGAATGTGATGTGGATGTATACATGTATATTAGGCGAGATTGCATATACCTGCTATTGGAATCATTGTTTTGGGATGCTTGGACTAACTGTGTGGTCTTTCTATTCTGAAGTTTGGATTTGGTCCCTTGTATTTTGAAACTTCATACCATATGGCATATATGAGTATTCTAATCTGGACATAAGTTTTGTCCTATAACTAATTACGGCAGACTGTTAACATACTCAAGTTGGCTCCTAACTCTTTTTGGGTATGGCATCCATACATCGAGATCAGACGATAAAAAACCACCAAATTTGCAGACTGGCTAATTTTTCTTGAGGTTTTGGGATTGTTTTCTTGCTGTCGGCATATTGGTCAATGAATTAATGGTTGTAAATAAGCACTATAGATGAATTAACATTTGATATTCTACACCTGACTGGACATGAGGGAACAATAAAGCTTTCGTCTGTAAGATCCCTGTCCCCACCGTGCAACGGATTCGGAGTGCTAGAAGCGGAAGTAGCACATCTTGCGCGGGGCAGGGTCCCACACTCGGGGCCTCGTCCACGGATATCCGGACAGGGTCCCACACTTGGGGGCCTCGTCCACGGATATCTGGACAGGGTCCCACACTCGGGGCCTCATCCACGGATATCCGGACAGGTGACTAATTCCTTGATTCTTCCAAACCGAACTCGGAAAAACTTCTCTTGCCTGGAAAGCACGGGCGATTCCACCAAGATAACTTTTCCCTAACGTAGTCAAAAGCCTTAACTAACTGAGCTCATCTGAGCAAACCCATAAGTCCTATAGTTAGATCAGGGAAAAAGACTGTACTTGGATCATAGAGACTAACACTTTTTTCCTCATTGAGAGACACAACCGTTGATTCTTTTCCATAGAACATTTTTTTTGTCTGGGATTTACTTCATCTATCAAACTAAACAGAAATTGAGTCTCGATTTACAAATCCATCAGTCTAGCCTAACCCCATCCAGTCCCATGGGTTAGCCAACCGCCCACCAACCACTGTAGTGATGGGATCCAATTAGGAATTTGGTTAGGTTTTCTCCCGGGTACCAGGGAAAAGAGTTCCCAGGCCCCCTAGCCGGAAGTTCATGCAAACATAAAACTAGTCACACCACTTACACACCCAATATGAAATTGCCTTTTTCTCAGCATCAGAAAACAATCCTTTAATGAAACCATTATGTCACTGATGACAATCCTCAAAATCTCTGGTTGAATCCATATTTCCAATCATTCATTCATTGGTGTACTTATGGCATCATTGGCAACCAGAATGCTCACCATCTGTTCACTCAGGGGCCTTTTCAATAGTTCCTAGCTCATAGTACCCGGCAATATTTTCACATATAAAAATCAAGATGGAATCCTCGTTGAAGATCAGGAAGATGAATCATCAACAGATCCATATAAGAGAGCCATGGACTCATCCGTTTGAGGACCAGCAAGGTCAATCAACCAGATCCATGCCCGGTTTTAGAAAACAACTCTTACTCCTTGTTCCGATATCTTCCACGACGTACATGTGGGTATCTTCGGCGACCGAGCACCGTATGGTCAGCACCCTCTAGGATCCTTCGCAGGTCACCTAGCGCTTCACTCATAGACCGCTTCCTTGGTTCCTTATCCACCGTACCGGAAGCTCACCATTTAAATCGAACCGAGGCTGGTCAAGACCTCGACCGACCTTGCTACGCGAGACGTCCTCCATTGAGTCTCCGTCTCAGTAGTTGCAACTTTACCAGTTAGGTCTCCACGACCTTAATCACAAGACGGTCAAAATGCTTCCCCAACATTCTTGACATAAAATAGTTATTTACAAATAGGTCATAAACACATAGATGCATAAACACATCTACATCCATACATCCACATTCATACATCCACATCCATACATCCACATTCACATCTACAGCCATACATCCACATCCATACATCTATATCATACATTCACATCCGTGTTCACATTCATATGTATCCACATCCATACATCCATATCCACATCCATACATCCATATCATACATTCACATCCGCGTTCACATTCATACATCCACATCCACACATCCATATCCACATTCACACATCCACATTCACATCTACATCCATACATCCACATCCATACATCTATATCATACATTCACATCCGCGTTCACATTCATACATCCACATCCATACATCCACATCTATATTCATACATCCACACCCACATTCACATCCACATCCACATCCATACATCCACATCCACATCTACATCTACATCCATACATCCATTTTCACATCTACATCCACATTCATACATCCACATTCACATCTACATCCATACATCCACATCCATATCCACATCCATACATCCATACATCCACATCCATATCCACATCCATACATCTACATCATACATTCACATCCGCGTTCACATTCATACATCCACATCCATACATCCATATCCACATCCATACATCCATATCATACATTCACATCCGCGTTCACATTCATACATCCACATCCACACATCCATATCCACATTCACACATCCATATCCACATTCACACATCCACATCACACATCCACATTCACATCTACATCCATACATCTATATCATACATTCACATCTGCGTTCACATTCATACATCCACATCCATACATTCACATCCGCGTTCACATTCATACATCCACATCTGTACATCCATATCCACATTCACACATCCACATTCACATTCACATACATCCACATTCTTACATCCATATCCTTATCCACATTCCATATCTACATTCTTACATCCACATCTGCATTCATACATCCGCTTCCATACATACACATCCATATTCATACATCCATATCCACATCCACATCCACATCTACATCCATATATGCATTTTCACATCCACATTCACATCTACATCCATACATCCACATCCATATCCACATCCATACATCTATATCATACATTCACATCCGCATTCACATTCATACATTCACATCCATACATCCATTTCTACATTCCCATTCATATAACCACATACGCCTTCACATCTATTCTTTTACATCACATCCATTCTCGCCCTATCACAACCCATATACATCTTATCCCATTAGATACACTTCTTACCTCATCCCATACACATCTTATCACATCCTAACTCATCTTATCATATCTTAACTCATCCCATTTGCATCTATCACATCCTATCACTTCTCATACACATCTTATCACATCTTGTTACTTCTCATACGCTTCTTATCACATCATATCATATCTCATACACCTCTTATCACATCCTATCACATCTCATACGCATCTTATCACATCCTATCACATCTCATACACATCTTATCACATCCTATCACTTCTTATACACATCTTATCACATCCTAGCACATCTCATACACATCTTATTAGGTATAAAGACAACTTTAGTAGGAATAACACTTTTATAATAATTCTTTTATGCATTTTACTATGCATAAATTCCAATTTGATGAGAATAATACTTTCGAAATAAAAATAAATCTTTTATACATCTTTTTATGCATAAATTTCCATCTTAATGAAATTAACACTTTTAGAATAAATCTTTTATGCATCTATCTATGCATAAAATCAAAATTGATAAAAAGAATAACTCTTTTGAACTAAAAATAAAATTCTTTATGTATCTTTCTATTTATAAAATCAAAATTGATAAGAATAACTCTTTTGAATTAAAAATAAAATTCTTTATGCATCTTTCTATGCATAAAATCAAAATTGATGAGAATAACACTTTTGGATTAAAATAATTTCTTTATGCATCTTTCCATGCATAAAATCCAATTTAGTAGGAATTACACTTTTAGAATAAAAGAATTTCTCTTATGCATCTAATTTGTGCATAAAATCCAATTATGATGAAAATCTCACTTTTAATATAAAAAAATCTTTTATGCATACAAATCATTTATGATGAAAATCGTTCTTTTGATATAAAAGAATTTCTTTTATGCATCTAATTTATGCATAGATCCTTTATGATGAAAATCACACTTTTAATATATATATATATTTAATTCTTTTATGCATCTACTTATGCATAAAAATCAATTATGATAAAAATCACACTTTTATAAATAAATATTTCTAGTATACATTTTTCTATGTCGAGAATGAAAATAACCCTTTAAGAATACTCATACGATGGGGATTACTCTTTTTAACATAAGAAATCCTCTTTTTCTTAATTCATCAATTATGCATAACATAAAAATTAATTTCTCCATGATTACAATGAAATTCTTTCAATTAATCTAGAATGATAATTCCTAGAATATGGTAGGAAGTCCTCTTTTCATGCTTTGAATGAAATTATTTTATGTGTAATTTTTACAAAAATTTTACCATAGCTCCGCTCTGCTATGAGACTGATAAATCTCAATTATTTTAAAGGATAAAGCTTATCATTAAGAGAATGATTAGAATGATCCCTAATTGGATCATTAACCCATAATGGATTGAATCATCAATATTCATGAAATACATAAACTAAAAGTATAGAAAAAAGCCATTAATTTGGCCTCAAGCATAGATTAATCTTGGATCAAGGAAAAGCTTTATGAAAAGCTTCATTTGTATTGAGAATAGGTCATGAGAATGACCATTCTTCGAGTGAGAGAGAGAAATTACATAAAAATCATTAAAATTAAGCATAAATGGAAATTTATGTAATTCTTTACCACCATTCATCAATTAACTTCAATAGCATTCAAAAACCATTTCAATTAAGCTTCTCAAGCTTGAGAGGGGTTGAGAAGAGAGAAACATTGAGAATTTATAGAAAAGATCAAAATTCACCATTTACCTTACAAATTGCTTGATTCTTTGTTCACGGTAGAGGCCCCCAACCAATCAATTGGTTTGGTGTGCTGATGGAGTCACCAATGGAGATTGAAGAAAGAGAGAAGCTCCAATTTCTTACAAATTGCTTGATTCTTTGTTCACGGTAGAGGCCTCCAACCAATAAATTGGTTTCGTGTGCTAATGGAGTCACCAATGGAGATTGAAGAAAGAGGGAAGCTCCAATTTCTTCAATTTGGAGAGAATTTTAGAGAATAGTAAAAACTAGCATTATTTGAGCATAATTTTGGCATAGTATAATTCTCTTATTTTTTTACAAAGACTCAGGTTCTATTTATAGGAGAGGGAGGCTCTAACCAAGACCAACTGATTTCTAGAATTTTCTAGATTTTAGTTTGGTTGAATTTGGACTAGATTTGGACCTAGTTTGGTTCCTTTTTTATTCGGTTTAATCCAAGAGAGAGGAGAGATAAAAATATCACATTATTTTTTAGTTTAAAACTCATTCAAGCATGTGAAGTATGCACCTCCTTGAAGGGACTCCCCTTCCTTACATATGTGTCAAAATGGAATGATTATACCCAAAATATCTCATTTTTTTAGTAATACTCATAGTTTTTTATTAATAACCCTTGTACATAGTCAACTCTTCATCTTATGTGAGCATTTACTCAATTTTGGGTAATTTCTTTTACCAATTGGATTTATCTCCTCTCCCCACACATGGATTGATCTTATTGGCCCATAGGAACCTTAATTTAAAATTTTGAAAAAAATCTTGACCCTCAAGATAATGCCTCTTGAGCAGATTATACTTGATTTCTAATGCACCTTTTGGAAATCTTTTTGAATTTCTATTTCAGGGGAACTTATATTAATAGGATGAGAATTTTTTCTATCCAAAAATATTCAAAATCTAAATAATCTCTCTCTAGAATATTTTCTCTCTCTAGGCCAAAAAACAAGTAGAAACAAGATCTTTGATATTTGTGAAGAGGGATTTGACTACATGGGAAGATACTGGACATCCTGAGAGGCTGGGGAGGAATCTTACATCATCTCACTATTGTCTAATTAGGATTGTTAGACATGTTAAACAACGTTAATCTCAACCTGTGAATTAAGTTGGCTTCTATCTCTTTTGGAGATATACATCTTGTTATAAGGCTTTGATTATAAAACAACTCCCTGATTCGTGGCTTGAATGGACTGATTTTTTGGGTACTATATGATTCAGGGACTAAGCTGAGTTAATATTCTGCTACTCATATGGCATTACCTATGATTGTTGCTTATTAATATCTATCTCTACTAATAATAGAGAATTTGAACCCTGTATTACATATATTGGACTTTCCAAAATGAGGGTGTTGCTATGTCTCCACTTGTGACAATTTTTTGACTAAACTTAGTAGCTCTATTGATTTTAGTTCCTAGCACCTGGATAATTCTCTCTACTTTCTAAACCCATGTATGAGATGTTCGGGGGTTCACACATTTGCTTTCATTGACTTGTTGTCTATGCTAGCTATGGAATATATTAATGAGCCCTTTTGGCCAGATGATCAGGAGGTGCCATTGATATGAATATTAGACTCAGTACATTTAATTATAAAAGTGTTATTTTCATTGAATTTAAATTCTATGCATGGAAAGATGCATAATAGAAATTTTTTTTAATTATAAAAGTGTTATTGTCATTGAATTTAAATTGTATGCATGGAAAGATACATAATAGATTTTTTTATATAAAAGTGTTATTTTCATTGAATTTAAATTCTATGCATAGAAAGATACATAATAGAAATATTTTTATTATAAAAGTGTTATTTTCATTGAATTTAAATTCTATGCATGGAAAGATGCATAATAGAAATTTTTTCAATTAAAAGTGTTATTTTCATTGAATTTAAATTCTATGCATGGAAAGATGCATAATAGAAATTTTTTTATTATAAAAGTGTTATTTTTATTGAATTTAAGTTCTATGCATGGAAAGATGCATAATAGAAAATTTTTTATTATAAAAGTGTTATTTTCATTGAATTTAAGTTCTATGCATGGAAAGACGCAAAATAGAAATTTTTTAATTATAAAAGTGTTATTTTCATTGAATTTAAATTCTATGCATGGAAAGATGCATAATATAAGTTTTTTTATTTTATAAAAGTGTTATTTTCATTGAATTCAATTTCTATGCATGGAAAGTTGCATAATGGAAATTTTTATTTTCATTAAATTTAATTTCTATGCATAAAAAGATGCATAAAGAAATTCTTTTTATTGCAAAAGTGTTATTCCTATTAAATTGATTTTATGTATAAATAGATACATAAAAGGATTCTTTTATATGAAAGTGTTATTTCCATTGAAGTTGGATTTCATGCATAAAGAAAATTTTATATCAAAAGTAGATTCTCTTTAATTATATGTTTAATTTCCATGAATATTTCATAAATGAATAAGTAAATACTCTTAGAGGGAAATTTCTATCGTTTCATATTCACTCGAATTGTAAAGAGAAAATGTAAAAATTCTATCGAAGTCATAATTTTTTATAAATGATTAATTTATTCCTCATCAAAATTTATGATTAATTTAGAAATAAGTTAAGTGAATATTCAATGAATGAAATTCAATAAAATAGTAATTGAAATATCACCCCCTTTTTGAGAAAGATAGTTCAGGAAAAACCTTATCAGACTCGAACCCTGAGAATCAGACTATGACTAAGACCAAACTCTTCGTCAAAGAAGATGTGACCAGAAGATGTGACCAGTTCAAGAAAATACACTCAAATCTCCCACCAAATCTGAAACTAAGTTGAGACCCTTTGAATTGATCTGAGGATCAAGGTTACAGAATTCGAGGAATTCTGTTTTGAAATTCGGTATTGTGATTATGAAGTTTTGGGGATATTGATTTAAGATATACTCATTGTACTCAAAAGAAAATCAAACTGGAAACTTGCATAGAAACCCTGTTTTCTTAAAGGACTGTCTTACGCCAGAAAGCTGGAGGGAGCATTTGGTATATGTGTTTTTTTTTTAAGGAAAGTTCGGTTGCAACACAGCTGGCGGCGAGGAGTGTTTAAAGGACAGCTCACGCAGCAAAACCTACCCAGTTGACCAGCCTCGGTATGGTTAAAATGGTGCGCTTCCGGTACGATGGAAAGTTTGGTTGCAACACAGCTGGCCGGCGGGGAGTGTTTAAAGGACAGCTCACGCGGCAAAGCCTACCCAGGTCTTGACCAGTCTCGGTATGGTTAAAATGGTGCGCGGGTACCATGGACAAGGGCCGAGGAAGCAGTCCTTGAGTGAAGTGCCAAGACACCAAAGGAGGCTCTGGAGGGTTCTGACCAGGCGATGCATGGGCTCGCGGTGCCGAGGACACCCATGCATATGTCGTGGAAGATATTGTATGATGGACCAATGATTATTGTAATCTGTTATACTGGATCTCGTTTGCTGACTAGCTGGTCTCAATGAAGAGTCCAGAGTGATACTATTTTTTTTAAGAAACAAGGATTGGATGGAAATTTTGAGTTATGACATCTGTAATCAATAACTATTTATCAATGGATTGTTTTATAAGTTAAAGTTTAAAGAGGAGTGTGTGCGTATCTGTATTCGAAAGCAAAAGTTAAGAAAGGCATTCAATTATGGGTGGGTGAGTAATTGTCTGGTTCTACCAATTCCAGTGGTTGGACGGTGGCTAACCCATGGGCCGGATCAGTATAGTTTTAATAATGAAATTGAATAATAGGAATACGCTTAGAACTCAAGTAGTTAAATAAAAACCTGAAGACTTCTCAAATGAATAGATCAATGGCTGTGGTGCCTGATTCAGTTAGGAAAAAAGTGTTGATTTCTTCAAGTTAAGTGTGCAATAGTTTTCCTTCTATCTGGTTTAATGAGCTGAAGGTTAGTTTAGTCTCTTGACCCCGTTAGAAAATTCGTTAAGAAAATCAAAAAGGTGAAATCGTCCCCGTTTTTCGGGCAAGGGAAATTTTCCTGGTTTCGGTTTTGGAATGACCACTAGATTAGTCTCGTGTTCAGACATTCGAGGGCGAGGCCCCGAGTGGGAAACCCTGCCCCGCGCATGAAGAAGCTACTTCCACTGCTAGCCAACTGGAAATCCGGTCTGCAGAGGGGGCAATGGGATCTCACAGCTGGTATCAGAGCGTTGTTGTAAACGTATGAAACAACATCAAAAATTGCCTAAAATTTTAAAGTAAATTTGCAAAAAAAATGTTTTCACTTGCTAAGATTATGTTTGAAATGAGTTCATAAATTAAAAACTCATAAATTGAATTGGATTTTTAGATGGATACCCCAAATCTGTCTAGCATTCTTGGACTTTCCCAGAGTCAGGATATGATTGCCTTTGCCTTCAAAAATCTCATCAACTTTGCTACAACCCGAGAAAGTAGAGTGAGGCTCGCTTGTCACTTTGAGGATCTATACTTTTCTGATCCAGTAGAGCAACGTCAGCACATGTGGTTTTCTGGAGGGCGATGTATTAACGTCAATACCAATCAGCTTCAAAAACTTGGGCATAATATCTGACTAGCCATGATCTTGATAAGGCTAGGAGTTTTTCATTATGTCCAACTCTTTAATCATTTGCCCCAGAATTTCAGAAACTCTTGCCAAATTTTTAGACTTCTGAGTCACTTTATTCCTAGAAGTAGAATTACACCACCCTTATCAGTGAAACGAATCATGTATATCATAGCATGTCTCCATCGCAGTATCGCCTTTTTATGCATACGTGATTGAGGCAGTGACTTTTGGAGCCGAGATGCTCTATGTATATATCAAAAACTTTTGATAATAAATGATGTTTTGCAAGAGATTCGAAATTGTTTTCATGGTTGTGAATATTGGCTAATAAAATTATCAGAGTGAATCTTGTTTTTAAGAATTATGATGGAATAATTATTATTTAAGAAATAAATCTCAAAAATTAAATAATCATAAATCTAATGCCAAAGTTTACTTGACAAAAATCTCGTTTTGTCATAATCATGAGACGCGCGGCCCGTGCTAGGCAACCGGATCCTCTTACCCCGATGATGAAGAGTTAGATCCAAACATTCGCAAAGCGCCCTGCACCGATCCCAACTTGGTCCATTCAAGGGTGAAGGGGAACAGTTATAGGAGAAACAGTGGAAAAATGGATTGAGGCAATGGAAGAGTACTTTGATGTAACCGATTATAATGAGAGGAGCAAGATGGCTCTCGCCAAATTAAAAATTATGGAAACGGCCAGGGTCGCATGGAGGAACCATTGTGAGATAAATCATCTCGACTGAAATACCCAAACCTGGTCAGATCTTAAAGCATACCTCAGAAAGAGGTTCTGTCCTCCGAGCTTCCTGGAAACCAAAATGAATGAGTTCTTGGAATTGAAGCAGGATAGCTGGACAATTGAAGAATACCATCATGCATTTGCCCTTCTCCTCAAATATTCTCCACTTTTGGATGAAGAGCAGCTGATGGCTAAATTCATTCGAGGAATGAACGAGCCATTAGACACTTTAGTGAAAAATGCCAAACCAGTCTCAATGGCGGAAGCTGTCAGAATGGCAAGGACTTTGCCAAGGCATTTGTTGTCAAGGTCCCGCCAAA
Organism: Cibotium barometz; assembly: GCF_041138505.1. Taxonomy (NCBI): domain Eukaryota; kingdom Viridiplantae; phylum Streptophyta; class Polypodiopsida; order Cyatheales; family Cibotiaceae; genus Cibotium; species Cibotium barometz. The sequence continues at coordinate 49,717,818 of NC_141048.1, read as the reverse complement.
GCCTACACCCTCAAACTTTAAAAGGTTCCAAACCCCGGGAAGTGCTTCAAACTTTCCACCCCCAAAGAGGCAGCACGGCCTAAATTAGAATCAAGATGCTGGTAGATTCAGAAGTGAAGAAAGACCCTTCCCTCAGAATACTTTCTCAGGAGCCCCACCTTTTTCAAGGACGCAGAGGGATGAGCTTATAAGTGAGAATAGATGTTTTGGATGTCAGGGTTTCGGTCACCAGCTTAAAGACTGCTCGACTCCTGCCATGTCAAGAGGACAGAGAAGTCAACGACCTAGAATGTAGAGACCAACCCCTTCCTATCAGAGTCACAAATCAAGGTCCGTCTCGTCAAAATCACAGAAATCCCAAAAGGAATCTAGCTCAGCCATCTGCCTCTGTACAGAGTAATCTCATAACTCCCTCCCAGAACTGGGGTAACCAAAGACAGAGTTTTGCCCCAATCTGCAGCAACAGCAGCCAGAGCAGTTACAATAGCACATGTAGTGGAAGAGGAAAGAGGCTAGATTTATGTCGCAATTGAAAACCAAGGGCCAAATCGTCTATCATTCATACTCCAACTGAGTATAAGGGTAAGTCATTCAAACTTTTGATTGATTCAGGTAGTACTCATTCATTTATTTCCCCTGGATGCTTGTATAAGCTAGTCTTAGAACAAAAATCAAGGAAACCTATGCAAGTTGAATTGGCCAGTGGTGGGAAGATACTTTTCACTCACCCCATGAGACAGATCATATTCAGTTTAATCTAGATGGGAATATAACTGACTATCAGTTCAGAGTCCTACCTTTGGGAGTTTTTGACGGGATCCTTGGAATGGATTGGCTCCACAAAAATCTAGCCAACATTCACTGTCATAATTCAACCATTTCCTTCCGTGACCTTCATGGAAACAAAGTTCAAGGAACCCGAATTTCAGGATCCCCAGATTTGCAATTAGTAAAGGCTTCTAAGTTATTGAAAGGACTTAGAAAGAAGCAGCTCATTTACGTCATCAAAATGAATCCGGTAGTGTGAGATCCCTGTCCCCATTGCACAACGAATTCAGGGGTGCTAGCAGCGGAAGTAGCACTTCTTGCATGGGGTAGGGTCCCACACTCGGGGCCTCGGATATTCGGACAAGAGACTAATCCATCGGTTCTTCCAAAACCGAACCTGGAAAAAAAACTTCCCTTGCCTGGAAAGCACGGGCGATTCCTCTAAGATAGCTTTTCTCTAACGTAGTCAAAAGCCTTAACTAACTGAACTGATCTGAACGAACCCGTAAGTCCCATAGTCAGATCAGGGAAAAGATTGTACTTGGATCATAGAGATCAATGCTTTTTTCCTCATTGAGAGGCACAGCCGTTGATTCTTTTCCATGATTCTTTTCCATAGAACAATTTTTGTCCCGAATTTACTTCATCTATCGTACCATTAGAGAATTGAGTCTCAATTTAGGGATCCATCAGTCCAGCCTAACCCCATCCAGTCCCATGGGTTAGCTAACCACCCAACCACTGTAGTGGTGGGAATCCAATTAGGAATTTGGTTAGGTTTTGTCCCAGGTATACCAGGGAAAAGAGTTCCCAGGCCCCCTAGCCGGATATTCATGCAAACTTAAAACTAGTCACACCACTTACACACCCAATATGAAATTGTCTTTTTCACAGAATCATCTATCTTTAAAAACAATCATTTAATGAAACCATTATCTCACTGATTAGCAAGGTCAATCAACTAGATCCATACCCAAATTCAGAAAACAACTCTTACTCCTTGTTCCAATATCTTCCCCCACAACGTACGTGTGGGTATCTTCTACGACCCAAAGCCCAAGCACCGTATGGTCAACACCCTCTAGGATCCTTTGCAGGTCACCTAGTGCTTCACTCAAGGCTTCTTCCTTGGTCCATCATCGTACTGGAAGCTCACCATTTAAATCGAGTCAAGACCTCGGCCGACCTTGCTACAGGAGACATCCTGACTCTCCGTCAGCTGTTGCAACTTTATCACAAGATGGTCAAAACCCTTTCCCAGCAATCTTGACATAAAACAGTCATTTAAAAACGGGCCATAAATACAGTTTCTATAACGAACTCTCGTCTTTCCACATTAATCAACATTACTTAATCCACATTCATTTTATATAAATTTCCATTCTCATCCAATCACATCATTTTCCATCTCATCACTTCTTTCCTCAAATATCCTCATCCACTCATCCACTCTCATTTACACATATCCACATATCATCACATCACATTCATTCACATCTCATCCATTCATATTTACCCGATTCGCATCACATCACATCACATTCATTCACATTCCAATTAACATGACATCACATCCATTCTCATCCCATATCATTCATTCACATCCCGATGATTCACATGACATCACATCCATTTACATCCCATATCATTCATTCACATCTTGATTCACATGACATCACATCCCATATCATTCTTTCACATCCTGATTCACATGACATCACATCCATTCACATCCCATATCATTCATTCACATCTCGATTCACATGAAATCACATCCATTCACATCCCATATCATTCATTCACATCTCGATTCACATGACATCACATCCATTCACATCCCATATCATTCATTCACATCCCGATTCACATGACATCACATCCATTCACATCCCATTTCGAAGGGTCTCAACTTAGTTTCAAATTTGGTGGGGGTTTGAGAGTATTTTTCTAAATTGGTCACACCTTCTTTCCTTAAAAGAGTTTGTTCTTGGTCAAAGTTTGATTCAAGGTTCGAGTCTGATAAGGTTTTTCTTGAACTAACTTCCTCGAAAAGGCTTGATAATCCAATTACTATTTTACCGAATTTCTTTATTTGAATATTCACTTAATTGATTTCTAAATTAATTACGAATTCCAATGAGGAATAAATTTATCATTTATCTGAATATTTCAATCTCAATAGACCTTCTGCATTTTCTTTTTACAATCCCGGTGAATATAAAACGATAGAAATTTCTTTCTTTTAATTAAAAATATCCTTTATGCATCTTTCTATGCATAAAATCCAAATTAATGAGAATAACACTTTTGAGATAAAAATAAATTCTTTTATGCATCTTTCTATGCATAAAATAAAAATTAATGAGAATAACACTTTTGAATTAAAAATAAATTCCTTTATGCATCTTTCTATGCATAATATAAAAATTAATGAGAATAACTCTTTTGAAATAAAAAATAAATTTCTTTATGCATCTTTCTGTGCATAAAATCAAAATTAATGAGAATAACACTTTTATAATAAAAAAATTCTTTCATGCATCACTTTATGCATAAAAATCAATATTGGTGAGAGTAAGACTTTTATAATAAAAATTGTGAGATCCCTGTTCCCACCGCGCAACGGATTCGGGGTACTAGCAGCGGAAGTAGCACTTCTTGCGCGAGGCAGGGTCCCACACTCGGGGCCTCGTCCAACGGATATCCGGACAAAAGACTAATCCGTCGGTTTTTCCAAAACCAGACCCGGAAAAACTTCCCTTATCCGGAAAGCACGGGCGATTCCACCAGGATAATTTTTACTCTAACGTAGTCAAAACTCTTACTGATCAAACAGATCCGATTGCATCTATAAAGATACTTGGTCAGATCAAGGAAGAAACTTGCACTTGGATCATTGGGATCAACGCTTTTTTCCCCACCAAGGAGGCACAGCCGTTGATTCCTATCCATAGAACAATTACTATCCGGGATTTACTTTATCTATCGTAATAACAGAAATTGAGTCTCGATTTACGGATCCATCAGTCCAGCCTAACCCCATCCGATCCCATGGGTTAGCCAACCGCCCAACCACTGTAGTGATGGGATCCAATTTGGAATTTGGTTAGGTTTTGTCCCGGGTACCAAGGAAAAGAGTTCCAAGGCCCCCTAGCCGGAATTTCATGCAAACATAAAACTAGCCACACCACTTACACACCCAATATGAAAATTGCCTTTTTCTTAGCATCAGCTAACTTTAAAACAATCCTTTAATGAAACCATAGTACCACTGATCACAATCTCCCAATTTATCCAGTTGATTCATAATTTCCCATCATTCCTTCATCAGAGTATCTATGGCATCATTGGCAACTAGAACGCTCACCACCTGTCCACACAGGGGCCGTTTCAATAGTTCCTAGCCCATAATACTCAACAATATAATCACTTATCAAGATGGACTCTCGTTGAAGATCAGCAAGATCAACCAACAGATCCATATAAAAGAGCCATGGACTCATCCGTTGAGGACCAGCAAGGTCAGTCAACCAGATCCATGCCCGGTTCCAGAAAACAACTCTTACTCCTTGTTCCAATATCTTCCTCGACGCACGCGTGGGTATCCTGGGCGACCCAGAGCCCGAGCACCGTATGGTCAGCACCCTCTAGGATCCTTCGCAGGTGACCTAGCGCTTCACTCATAGGCCGCTTCCTTGGTCCCTCATCCACCGTACCGGAAGCTCACCATTTTAATCGAACCGAGGCTGGTCAAGACCTCGGCCGACCTTGCTACGCGAGACGTCCTCCATTGACTCTCCGTCAGCAGTTGCAACTTTATCAGTTAGGTCTCCACGACCTTAATCACAAGACGGTCAAAATGCTTTCCCAGCATTCTTGACATAAAACAGCCATTTACAAACAGCATTTACAAACAGTTTACAAATACAATTTCTATATTAACTCTCATTTTTCCACATTATCCCTCATGCAATCCACATTACTTATTCCACATTTCATTTATATGTGTACTCATCCAATCATATCATTTTCCATCTCTTCACTTCAGATTCCTTCACATCACATATCATATATTCACATCCATATCCACATCCATACATCCACATCCACATCCACATTCACATCCATACATCCACATCTACATGCTTATCTCCATTTTCACATCCTCATTTATACATTCACATCCCATATCCACATTCATACATACACATCCATATCCACATCCATACATACATCCACATCCACATTCCACATTCACATCTATACATCCACATCTACATCCACATTCACATACATCCACATCCACATTTCCATTCACATCTATACATCCACATCCATTCACATCTATACATCCACATCTACATCCACATTTACATCTATGCATATACATCTTCATGCATATATCCATTTTCATGTTCATACATCCACACTCCCATCTCCATATCCACACATCCACATACATACATCCATTTTCACATTCCCATTTATATAACCCCATATACCTTCACATCTAATCTTTTACATCACATCCATTCTCGCCCTATCACAACCCATATACATCTTATCCTATCACATACACTTCTTACCTCATCCCCCCATACACATCTTAATTCATCTTATCACATCCTAACTTATTTCATAAGCATCTTATCACCTCTTATCACACCTCTTATCACATCCTATCACTTTCCATACGCATCTTATCAATTCTTATCACATCTCATACACCTCTTATCACATCTTATCACATTTCATATCTTTTTTTTTTTTAAAGAGAATTCTTTTATTTGATATAAGATTTCTCTACACATTTATTTATACATAAATTCCATTTAAGGAGACTAACACTTTCGAAATTAAATTCAATCTTTTATGCATCTTCTTATGCATGATTTCAATTTGGTAGGGAATTATACTTTTAGAATAAAAGAATTTCTCTTATGCATCTAAGTTAAGCATAAAATCTATTTATGAGGAAAATCATACTTTTAGTATAAAAAGAATATCTTTTATGCATACCTATATGCATGAAATCCAATATGATAAAAGTAACACTTTTGATATAAAAATTTTTCCTTTATGCATACTTCTATGCATGAAAATTAAAAATGATAAAAGTAACACTTTTGATATAAAAATTTTCCTTTATGCATACTTCTATGCATGAAAATTAAAAATGATAAAAGTAACACTTTTGATATAAAAAATTTCTTTTATGCATACTTTTATGTATGAAATAAAAATGATAAAAGTAACACTTTTGATATAAAAATTTATCCATTATGCATACTTCTATGCATGAAAATAAAAATGGTAAAAATAACACTTTTGATATAAAAATTTATCCTTTATGTATAATATTAAAATTCAATTTCTCCATGATTATAATGAAATTCTTTCAATTAATCTAGGATGATGATTCCTAGAATATGGTAGGAAGTCCTCTTTTTATTCTTTGAATGAAAATTTTTTATGCATAATTTTTATAAAAATTTTGCCATAGCTCCGCTGCTATGACTGATAAATCTCAATTTTTCTAAGGGATAAAGCTTATCATTAAGGAAATAATTAAAATGATTCTCTAATTGGATCCTTAATCCATAATGGATTGAATCATCAATATACATAAACTAAAAGCATAAGAAAAAGCCATTAATTTGGCCTCAAGCATAGCTTAATCTTGGGTTAAGGAAAAGCTTTATGAAAAGCTTGATTTGGATTGAGAATGGGTCATGAGTATGACCATTTCTTGAGTGAGAGAGAGAATTTACATAAGAATCATTAGAATTTAAACATAAATGAAAATTAACTTCAATAGCATTTATTAAATTATGTAACTCTTCACTACTATTCAAACTTCAATAGCATTTAAAAAAAAAACCATACCAATTAAACTTCTCAAGCTTGAGAGGGGTTGAGAAGAGAGAAACATTGAGAAATTATAGAAAGATGAATATTCACTAATTACCTTACAACTTGCTTGATTCTTTGTTCACGGTAGAGGCCCCCAACCAATCAATTGGTTAAGTATGTTGATGGAGCCACTAATGGGGATTGAAGAAAGAGGGAGGCTCCAAAAACTAGTGAATTATTAAATGAATTCACAGTTCTTGGCTTAGGTGGAGTAGAGTAACGATGCATAAACACTAACTATTTTTCAACAAGGGGGAGGCTTCTATTTATAGGAAAAATTGAGCTCCTAACCAAACAAACTGATTCTAGAATTTTCTAAATCAGTTTGGTCAATATTTGACCATTTTTAGGTCAGTTAAGCTAACTTTTTGGAACTAGACTTGAATGAGGAGAGAGGAGAGATGAAATATCTCAATTTTTATGAGTTTAAAACTCATTCAAGCATGTGAAATATGCACCTCCTTTAAAGAACTCCCCTTCCTTACATATGTGTCATAATGGAATCATTTTAATATTGCTCATAGTTTTTTTTTACTAATAAACCTTGTACATTTTCAACTCTTCATCTTATGTGAAATATGCACCTCCTTTAAAGAATTCCCCTTCCTTACATATGTGTCATAATGGAATCATTTTAATATTGCTCATAGGTTTTTACTAATAAACCTTGTACATTTTCAACTCTTCATCTTATGTGAAATATGCACCTCCTTTAAAGAATTCCCCAATGGCATCATTTTAATATTGCTCATAGTTTTTTACTAATAAACCTTGTACATTTTCAACTCTTCATCTTATGTGAGCATTTACTCATTTTTGGATACCCAAAATATCTCATATTTTTAATATTGCTCATAGTTTTTTACTAATAAACCTTGTACATTTTCAACTCTTCACCTTATGTGAGCATTTACTCATTTTTGGGTATCTTCTTTTTTACAAATTTGGATTTATCTCTTCCCTACACATGGATTGATGCTATTGGTCCATAGGAACCTTAATTGGACCATAGTCTAAAGATTTCTGAAAATCTAGACCCTTAGACTAAGGTTCTTTATACCTATTTCTAATTAATTCCAATTGCACATTGGAAAATTCTTTTTGAATTTCTATTTCAGGGGAACTCATCTGAATTATAAGAGATATTTTTCTATCCAAAAATATTCAAAATCTGAATATTCTCTCTCTAGAATATTTTTCTCTCTCTAGGCTAAAACAGATAGAAACAAGGTCTTTATATTTCTGAAGAGGGTTGATTACAGGGGAAGATACTAGACATCAAAAAGGGGTTGGGGGAGGAATCTTACATTCTACCCCACTTAAAAAACGCGAGATGTCCTCATCTCGCAACTTGTGATAATTTCGCAAGATTCACGAATATGAGACTTAGAGAAAAATTTTAATCAAGATTAACCACCAAGAAACGTCTTAAAGAGAGCAAGATTCAAAATAAGAACAAGATTTAAACTTTATTCATTCTCGGAACTTATACAGTAAAGATAGAAGAACTCTTTACACTTCCATAAGCCCGTCCATCATATGATCACAAAAGCAGTCCTCACAAGCTGCACAAGTATAAGGTAACTCATCTATGGGAATGATTCTGTGGGTTATTGCTGCGCCTATCTCAGTGGTATGAGGTGTTCTAACAAAAGGACCTCTGAGAGGCAAGCCAAAAATGGGGTAAAGGCATATCTTCTCATGAGGAAGAAAACACGCCAGTAAGAAGACCCGCTCAGAAAACCCAGGATGCCTTGATCTCATGACGCAGTAGTATCGGGGACCCAAACCCAAGGCTTCAATAACCATGGCCAAGCGGACATTGTTGCGAAAGTGCTGCTGACCCCAGGGTGTTACCCTAGTTATGTCTTGATAGGTCCGCCATTTGGTCTGCGCTACAGAAGTTCCCAAGTGAGGGAAAAGTGAGCGCTCATACTGTTGTATAAAATCCTTCTTCACAGACTCACTTGCGTCTTGAAGGTGAGGAATCATTATGGATAAAACTAATTCTTGTTGCCAAGCCATGAAGGAGATTAGGAAGAAAGGAGATCGATGGGAGTAAGATTACTGTGAGCGACAAGTAAAAGTTACGACTTTTATAAAGGAAGGAGCTAGCGTAACTTAGAAGCCAACGGTAGCTTGCCACTGAAGTTTTACCGTCTTTCCATGATTTGGGTTTGGCACAATTTTCTATAGAAGGAAGAACTTTGAGATGAGGAGATAAAAGAAGTTCGTAAGTTAAATCACCTACTTTCTTTGTTCCACAATATCTGGGAGATAACTTCTTATACTTCCCAAGAGATAAAGAACTTCTTTTGGGTCATACTCGAGACCAAAACCTTGATATCCAAAACATCGATTCTCACTTCTAAACTCGTTGTTCTGAATCCTTAAAACAGGTGGGACTCTTGAGAAGTATTCAGGAAAAAGGTTCTTCCTTTTTTAAACAGAATCTTTCTTTTATTTTAGAGAGGGAATAATTATAAGATCAAAAAGGGAAATTCTTACTCCTGTATACCTCGAAGGCTGGGGGAGAATCTTACATTCTACCCCACTTAAAAAGTGCGAGATGTCCTCATCTCATAAAGTAGAGGACAACTCTTTTTCTTAAGATCCAATTTTATTCTGGGGTTCCTTATATTCTGGTCAACCCAACAGAATACTGGGATAAATATCCCTTAGAACTCATCATTAAATAACAATTCATTCAGATCATATCATTCATATCTTTAACATGATAAAGGTTCATTAGACCGAAAAATTTCCTTCTGAGCATTCCTCCACGGGAATTTCAGACAAGTAAGTTCTCAATTTGTCATCCCTTAACTTGATCTAACGGTCAAGTGTTAACAGTAGCAATTTGACAACACAATCCACTAATCTCATAGTGATTTGCTGAATCATTTTCATCATTTATCATTACAGGGACTCGTCCCAATCATCCACCTTGTGGTTTCGCTCAGCTTATTACATTTCAATCCATTTTCAGGGATCATCATTTTTCAATCAGAATCCAAATCAATTCATCGGTTTCCAAACAGAACTAAAAATCATATCAACCACATTCGAAATCATCATCTGGATAGCATTAACGCTTATAATTTCAAGTCTTAGATTTACTCGTATATACTGTCAGTAAAGAGCTGCAGTTATACTCTCGGTATATACGGTAGTCACGGCCCTTGGAATTATAAGGTAAATACCATCATGTCTAGGCCTCAAGCAAGTCAGGGATTCTATATAATTGCGGTACTTCCATCTGAAGACCCAATTACCAAATTATGAATTTCAGTTTGAATATCAAATTGTATGAATTATATCACACAATTACAACCTTTTTGTGTTTTTTGATAAATTTCTGACCTATTTGTCTTCTCAGTTGATCTTTATTAACCAAAGGCTCTGATACCAACTGTGAGATCCCTGTTCCCACCGCGCAACGGATTCGGGGTACTAGCAGCGGAAGTAGCACTTCTTGCGCGAGGCAGGGTCCCACACTCGGGGCCTCGTCCAACGGATATCCGGACAAAAGACTAATCCGTCGGTTTTTCCAAAACCAGACCCGGAAAAACTTCCCTTATCCGGAAAGCACGGGCGATTCCACCAGGATAATTTTTACTCTAACGTAGTCAAAACTCTTACTGATCAAACAGATCCGATTGCATCTATAAAGATACTTGGTCAGATCAAGGAAGAAACTTGCACTTGGATCATTGGGATCAACGCTTTTTTCCCCACCAAGGAGGCACAGCCGTTGATTCCTATCCATAGAACAATTACTATCCGGGATTTACTTTATCTATCGTAATAACAGAAATTGAGTCTCGATTTACGGATCCATCAGTCCAGCCTAACCCCATCCGATCCCATGGGTTAGCCAACCGCCCAACCACTGTAGTGATGGGATCCAATTTGGAATTTGGTTAGGTTTTGTCCCGGGTACCAAGGAAAAGAGTTCCAAGGCCCCCTAGCCGGAATTTCATGCAAACATAAAACTAGCCACACCACTTACACACCCAATATGAAAATTGCCTTTTTCTTAGCATCAGCTAACTTTAAAACAATCCTTTAATGAAACCATAGTACCACTGATCACAATCTCCCAATTTATCCAGTTGATTCATAATTTTCCATCATTCCTTCATCAGAGTATCTATGGCATCATTGGCAACTAGAACGCTCACCACCTGTCCACACAGGGGCCGTTTCAATAGTTCCTAGCCCATAATACTCAACAATATAATCACTTATCAAGATGGACTCTCGTTGAAGATCAGCAAGATCAACCAACAGATCCATATAAAAGAGCCATGGACTCATCCGTTGAGGACCAGCAAGGTCAGTCAACCAGATCCATGCCCGGTTCCAGAAAACAACTCTTACTCCTTGTTCCAATATCTTCCTCGACGCACGCGTGGGTATCCTGGGCGACCCAGAGCCCGAGCACCGTATGGTCAGCACCCTCTAGGATCCTTCGCAGGTGACCTAGCGCTTCACTCATAGGCCGCTTCCTTGGTCCCTCATCCACCGTACCGGAAGCTCACCATTTTAATCGAACCGAGGCTGGTCAAGACCTCGGCCGACCTTGCTACGCGAGACGTCCTCCATTGACTCTCCGTCAGCAGTTGCAACTTTATCAGTTAGGTCTCCACGACCTTAATCACAAGACGGTCAAAATGCTTTCCCAGCATTCTTGACATAAAACAGCCATTTACAAACAGCATTTACAAACAGTTTACAAATACAATTTCTATATTAACTCTCATTTTTCCACATTATCCCTCATGCAATCCACATTACTTATTCCACATTTCATTTATATGTGTACTCATCCAATCATATCATTTTCCATCTCTTCACTTCAGATTCCTTCACATCACATATCATATATTCACATCCATATCCACATCCATACATCCACATCCACATCCACATTCACATCCATACATCCACATCTACATGCTTATCTCCATTTTCACATCCTCATTTATACATTCACATCCCATATCCACATTCATACATACACATCCATATCCACATCCATACATACATCCACATCCACATTCCACATTCACATCTATACATCCACATCTACATCCACATTCACATACATCCACATCCACATTTCCATTCACATCTATACATCCACATCCATTCACATCTATACATCCACATCTACATCCACATTTACATCTATGCATATACATCTTCATGCATATATCCATTTTCATGTTCATACATCCACACTCCCATCTCCATATCCACACATCCACATACATACATCCATTTTCACATTCCCATTTATATAACCCCATATACCTTCACATCTAATCTTTTACATCACATCCATTCTCGCCCTATCACAACCCATATACATCTTATCCTATCACATACACTTCTTACCTCATCCCCCCATACACATCTTAATTCATCTTATCACATCCTAACTTATTTCATAAGCATCTTATCACCTCTTATCACACCTCTTATCACATCCTATCACTTTCCATACGCATCTTATCAATTCTTATCACATCTCATACACCTCTTATCACATCTTATCACATTTCATATCTTTTTTTTTTTAAAAGAGAATTCTTTTATTTGATATAAGATTTCTCTACACATTTATTTATACATAAATTCCATTTAAGGAGACTAACACTTTCGAAATTAAATTCAATCTTTTATGCATCTTCTTATGCATGATTTCAATTTGGTAGGGAATTATACTTTTAGAATAAAAGAATTTCTCTTATGCATCTAAGTTAAGCATAAAATCTATTTATGAGGAAAATCATACTTTTAGTATAAAAAGAATATCTTTTATGCATACCTATATGCATGAAATCCAATATGATAAAAGTAACACTTTTGATATAAAAATTTTTCCTTTATGCATACTTCTATGCATGAAAATTAAAAATGATAAAAGTAACACTTTTGATATAAAAATTTTCCTTTATGCATACTTCTATGCATGAAAATTAAAAATGATAAAAGTAACACTTTTGATATAAAAAATTTCTTTTATGCATACTTTTATGTATGAAATAAAAATGATAAAAGTAACACTTTTGATATAAAAATTTATCCATTATGCATACTTCTATGCATGAAAATAAAAATGGTAAAAATAACACTTTTGATATAAAAATTTATCCTTTATGTATAATATTAAAATTCAATTTCTCCATGATTATAATGAAATTCTTTCAATTAATCTAGGATGATGATTCCTAGAATATGGTAGGAAGTCCTCTTTTTATTCTTTGAATGAAAATTTTTTATGCATAATTTTTATAAAAATTTTGCCATAGCTCCGCTGCTATGACTGATAAATCTCAATTTTTCTAAGGGATAAAGCTTATCATTAAGGAAATAATTAAAATGATTCTCTAATTGGATCCTTAATCCATAATGGATTGAATCATCAATATACATAAACTAAAAGCATAAGAAAAAGCCATTAATTTGGCCTCAAGCATAGCTTAATCTTGGGTTAAGGAAAAGCTTTATGAAAAGCTTGATTTGGATTGAGAATGGGTCATGAGTATGACCATTTCTTGAGTGAGAGAGAGAATTTACATAAGAATCATTAGAATTTAAACATAAATGAAAATTAACTTCAATAGCATTTATTAAATTATGTAACTCTTCACTACTATTCAAACTTCAATAGCATTTAAAAAAAAAACCATACCAATTAAACTTCTCAAGCTTGAGAGGGGTTGAGAAGAGAGAAACATTGAGAAATTATAGAAAGATGAATATTCACTAATTACCTTACAACTTGCTTGATTCTTTGTTCACGGTAGAGGCCCCCAACCAATCAATTGGTTAAGTATGTTGATGGAGCCACTAATGGGGATTGAAGAAAGAGGGAGGCTCCAAAAACTAGTGAATTATTAAATGAATTCACAGTTCTTGGCTTAGGTGGAGTAGAGTAACGATGCATAAACACTAACTATTTTTCAACAAGGGGGAGGCTTCTATTTATAGGAAAAATTGAGCTCCTAACCAAACAAACTGATTCTAGAATTTTCTAAATCAGTTTGGTCAATATTTGACCATTTTTAGGTCAGTTAAGCTAACTTTTTGGAACTAGACTTGAATGAGGAGAGAGGAGAGATGAAATATCTCAATTTTTATGAGTTTAAAACTCATTCAAGCATGTGAAATATGCACCTCCTTTAAAGAACTCCCCTTCCTTACATATGTGTCATAATGGAATCATTTTAATATTGCTCATAGTTTTTTTTTACTAATAAACCTTGTACATTTTCAACTCTTCATCTTATGTGAAATATGCACCTCCTTTAAAGAATTCCCCTTCCTTACATATGTGTCATAATGGAATCATTTTAATATTGCTCATAGGTTTTTACTAATAAACCTTGTACATTTTCAACTCTTCATCTTATGTGAAATATGCACCTCCTTTAAAGAATTCCCCAATGGCATCATTTTAATATTGCTCATAGTTTTTTACTAATAAACCTTGTACATTTTCAACTCTTCATCTTATGTGAGCATTTACTCATTTTTGGATACCCAAAATATCTCATATTTTTAATATTGCTCATAGTTTTTTACTAATAAACCTTGTACATTTTCAACTCTTCACCTTATGTGAGCATTTACTCATTTTTGGGTATCTTCTTTTTTACAAATTTGGATTTATCTCTTCCCTACACATGGATTGATGCTATTGGTCCATAGGAACCTTAATTGGACCATAGTCTAAAGATTTCTGAAAATCTAGACCCTTAGACTAAGGTTCTTTATACCTATTTCTAATTAATTCCAATTGCACATTGGAAAATTCTTTTTGAATTTCTATTTCAGGGGAACTCATCTGAATTATAAGAGATATTTTTCTATCCAAAAATATTCAAAATCTGAATATTCTCTCTCTAGAATATTTTTCTCTCTCTAGGCTAAAACAGATAGAAACAAGGTCTTTATATTTCTGAAGAGGGTTGATTACAGGGGAAGATACTAGACATCAAAAAGGGGTTGGGGGAGGAATCTTACAAAAATTCATTTATGCATCACTTTATGTATAAAAATTAATATTGATGGAAGTAACACTTTTATAATAAAATTATTTCCAATATGCATCTTTCTATGCATAAAATCAAATTTGAGGAGAATATCACTTTTGAAATAAAAATAAATTTCTTTATGCACCTTTCTATGCATAAAATCAATTTTGATGAAAGTAACACTTTTATAATAAAAAAATTCTTTTATGCATCACTTTATGCATAAAAATCAATATTGGTGAAAGTAACACTTTTTTAATTAAAAAAATTCTTTTATGCATCACTTTATGTATAAAAATTAATATTGATGAAAGTAACACTTTTATAATAATTCTTTTATGCATCACTTTATGCATAAAAATCAATATTGATGAAAGTAACACTTTTAAAATAAAAATATTTCCAATATGTATCTATGCATAGAAATTAATTCTAATGAAAATAACGCTTTTATAATAAAAATATTTCCAATATGCATCTTTCTATGCATAGAATGAAAATAACACTTTTAGAATACACAAACGGAGGTGATTACTCTTTTTGAATAACATAAAGATAAAACTTATTTCCACAAAATTTAAGAAAATTTTGCCATAACCTCCTTTGTATGGCTGACCATTTCTCAATTTTTACATTCTAAATCTACTTAGAATTTACCCCAAGATGACTTTAGCACTCTAATGTAATCAATTCTCATTTTTTTAAGAGTAAACAATATGAAAAGTGTAACTCTATTTATTTGATTACACATCTTGGATAAAGAAGGGCTGAATTCACAATGAAGAGAAGGGGGAAGCCTTTCCATCAAGGCATAACATCCAATTTCAAATTAAAAGAAGCAAGAAATCTAAAAACCATAGAATAGAATTTAAAAAAAAAGAAGAATTTCTAACTAACATGGAGTTTTGTGAGCTTTCCTTTGGCTTGAGAGATTGAGGGTTCTACTCTTGCTTGGATCAAGAGTGGCACCGATTCTTTGTAGAGGAAATACTCAAAAACAACTGAATTATCAATGAATTCAATGTTTTTGGCTCTGGGGAGGAGTAGAGTAACAGTGCATAGAACACTATTAACCTTTTACAAGGGGGGATGCTTCCATTTATAGGAAAAAGTGAGCCTTTAACCAAGCAAACTGATTCTAGAATTTTCCAGATCAGTTTGGTCACTTTTTGACCATTTTTAGTTGAGTTTAGCTTACTTTTTTGGATCTAGATGAAACAAGAGAGAGGAGAGATGAAAATATCTCATTATTTGTGAGTTTAAAACTCATCCACACATGTGAAATAGGCGCCTCCTTCATGAGGGGAATATCAAAATGGACTCTCCGTTGAAGATCAGCAAGATCAACCAACGGATCCATATAAAAGGGCTATGGACTTATCCGTTGAGGACCAGCAAGGTCAATCAATCAGATCCATACCCAAATTTAGAAAACAACTCTTAGTCCTTGTTCCAATATCTTCCACGACGTACGTGTAGGTATCTTCGGCGACCCAAAGCCTGAGCACTAAATGGTTAGCACCCTCTAGGATCCTTCGCAGGTCACCTAACGCTTCACTCATAGGCCGCTTCCTTGGTCCCTTATCCACCGTATCGAAAGCTCACCATTTAAATCGAACCAATGCTGGTCAAGCCCTCCAACCTTGCTACACGAGACATCCTCCGTTAACTCTCTGTCAGCTGTTGCAACTTTATCAACTAGGTCTCCAGGACCCTAATCACAAGATGGTCAAAATGCTTCCCCATCATATTTGACATAAAACAGTCATTTAAAAACATGCCATAAATACAATTTCTATAACGAACTCTCGTCTTTCCACATTAATCAACATTACTTAGTCCACATTCATTTCATATAAATTCCCATTCTCATCCAATCACATCAGTTTCCATCTCATCACTTCTTTCCTCAAATATCCTCATCCACTCATCCACTCGCATTTACCCATATCCACATCTCATGTGACATCACATTCATTCACATCTCATCCATTCATATTTACCCGATTCGCATCACATGACATCACATTCATTCACATCCGGATTCACATGACATCACATCCATTCTCATCCATATCATTCATTCCATCCCAATTCATATGACATCACATCCATTCACATCCCATATCATTCATTCACATCCCGATTCACATGACATCACATCCATTCACATCCCATATCATTCATTCACGTCTCGATTCACATGACATCACATCCATTCACATCTCGATTCACATGACATCACATCCATTCACATCCCGATTCACATGACATCAAAGTATTTTTCTAAATTGGTCACACCTTCTTTCCTTAAAAGAGTTTGTTCTTGGTCAAAGTTTGATTCAAGGTTCGAGTCTGATAAGGTTTTTCGTGAACTAACTTCCTCGGAAAGGCTTGATAATCCAGTTACTATTTTATCGAATTTCTTTATTTGAATATTCACTTAATTGATTTCCAAATTAATTACAAATTCCAATGAGGAATAAATTTATCATTTATCTGAATATTTCAATCTCGATACATCTCCTACATTTTCTTTTTACAATCTCGATGAATATAAAACGATAGAAATCTCTTTCTTTTAATAAAAAAAATCCTTTATGCATCTTTCTATGCATAAAATCAAAATTAATGAGAATAACACTTTTGAGATAGAAACAAATTCTTTTATGCATCTTTCGATGCATAAAATAAAAATTAATGAGAATAACACTTTTGAATTTAAAATAAATTCCTTTATGCATCTTTCTATGCATAATATTAAAATTAATGAGAATAACTCTTTTGAAATAAAAAATAAATTTCTTAATGCATCTTTTTGTGCATAAAATCAAAATTAATGAGAATAACACTTTTATAATAAAAAAAATTCTTTTATGCATCACTTTATGCATAAAAATCAATATTAGTGAAAGTAACACTTTTATGATAAAAATTCATTTATGCATCACTTTATGTATAAAAATTAATATTGATGAAAGTAACACTTTTATATTTCCAGTATGCATCTTTCTATGCATAAAATCAAATTTGAGGAGAATACCACTTTTGAAATAAAAATAAAATTCTTTATGCATCTTTCTATGCATAAAATCAATTTTGATGAAAGTAACACTTTTATAATAAAAAAATTCTTTTATGCATCACTTTATGCATAAAAATCAATATTGGTGAAAGTAACACTTTTATAATAATAAAAAATCTTTTATGCATCACTTTATGTATAAAAATTAATATTGATGAAAGTAACACTTTTATAATAAAAAATTTCTTTTATGCATCACTTTATGCATAAAAATCAATCTTGATGAAAGTAACACTTTTAAAATAAAAATATTTTCAATATGCATCTTTCTATGCAAAGAAATTAGTTCTAATGAAAATAATGCTTTTATAATAAAAATATTTCCAATATGCATCTTTCTATGCATAGAATGAAAATAACACTTTTAGAATACGCAAACGGAGGTGATTACTCTTTTTGACTAACATAAAGATAAAACTTATTTCCACAAAATTTAAGAAAATTTTACCATAACCTCCTTTGTATGGCTGACCATTTCTCAATTTTTACATTCTAAATCTACTTAGAATTTACCCCAAGATGACTTTAACACTCTAATCTAATCAATCCTCATTTTTTTAAGAGTAAACAATATGAAAAGTGTAACTCTATTTATTTGATTACACATCTTGGATAAAGAAGGGCTGAATTCACAATGAAGAGAAGGGGGAAGCCTTTCCATCAAGGCATAACATCCAATTTCAAATTAAAAGAAGCAAGAAATTAGAAAACCATAGAATAGAATTAAAAAAAAGAAGAATTTCTAACTCACATGGAGTTTTGTGAGCTTTCCTTTGGCTTGAGGGATTGAGGGTTCTACTCTTGCTTGGATCAAGAGTGGCACCAATTCTTTATAGAGAAAATAGTCAAAAACAAGTGAATGAATTCAATGTTTTTGGCTCTGGGAATGAGTAGAGTAACAGTGCATAAAACACTATTAACCTTTTACAAGGGGGGAGGCTTCTATTTATACGAAAAAGTGAGCCTCTAACCAAGCAAACTGATTCTAGAATTTTCCAAATCAGTTTGGTCACTTTTTGACCATTTTTAGGTCAGTTTAGCTTACTTTTTGGATATAGTTGAAATAAGAGAGAGGAGAGATAAAAATATCTCATTATTTGTGAGTTTAAAACTCATCCACACATGTGAAATAGGTGCCTCCCTCATGAGGGAAATTCCCCACACTGAGGTGTAAAAAATGCATCATTTTCTCTAAATATCTCTTCTTTTTTAACTAATAACCTTGTCCTTAGTTAACTCTTCATCTTATGTGAGTATTTACTCATTTTTGGGGGATTTTTCTTTTATTTTTCAATTTATCTCCTCCCTACATTTTGATTAATCTTATTGATCCATAGGAACCTTAATCAAAAATTTTGAAAAAATCTCAACCCTTAGGCTAAGGCCTTTTGAACAGATTATAATTTATTTCTAATGCACCTTTTGAAATTCTTTTTGAACTTCTATTTTGGAGGAATTTATTTTAATAAGAAGAGATATTTTTCCATCCAAAAATATCTAAAAATTGAATAATCTCTCTCTATAATAATTTCTCTCTCTAAGTCAAAATAGGTAGAAACAAGATCTTTTATTATTCTGAAGAGGGGATTGATTGCAGGAGAAGATACTGGACATCTTGAGGGGCTGGGGGAGGAATATTACATCCTACCCCACTTAAAAAACGCGAGATGTCCTCATCTCGCAGGAGGTGGAGCATCTAAAAAACGCAAGATGTCCTCATCTCGCAGGTGGAGCATCTAAAAAACGCGAGATGTCCTCATCTCGCAGGTGGAGCATGATCTCTTTCATCTTCTTCTTCTTCTTGAATCACTTCCAACGTTACTGCCTTGAAAGTGGACACCGATTTGGGAACAACTCTCTTTGACTTCCCTATTCTGAGGTAGAGGTCTTGCATTACTTTGGATTGAATTTGCGGGTTGGTTAGAGGGTCTACCTCTGGGATTCCCCTGATTTTGGTGGATAGAAACCTGATTACTTTGGAAGGAAGGAGCTGGAGTCTAGAATCTTAATCCTTATTTTCCTGCCCTGAAAAGCTTGATCCAAAAGGAGTTGGGCAATCCATACTGCAATGTCCAAATCCTTGATAGTTATAGCATTTCACTCCCTTATTCAAGGGTGGAACCTCTGAAGTTGAATTCCAGGGGATTGAGTTTCGGGAAAAGGATATTTCTTTCATTCTAGAACTTCCCATATCCTGGGCTTGACCTTGATATCTCTTAGGTGGTGGAAGGTTGGAATCACCTTTTGGAACTAAAAACCTTTTGAAAGGTGATGGTACTGACTTTGGTGGGACCTTGACATCAAAGGCCTTGGAGAAATCCTTCGCCATCCGCACTGCTTCAGCCATGGAAACTGGCTTCGCGTTCTTCACAAAAATATTCAAAGGTTTGTTCAGTCCCCGAATGAACCTGGCCATCAGCTGTTCTTCATTCAGCAGTGGCGAGTATTTGAGGAGGAGAGCAAACGCTTGGTGATATACTTCAATAGTTCTGCTCCCCTGGGTTAGCTCTAAGAATTTGCTCATCTCTATTTCCAAAAAGCGGGAGGACTGAACGTCGTCCTTAGGTAAATTTTGAGATCATTCCATGTCTGTGGATATGGTCCTCACTTTGTTGTCTCATTTGCCCTCTCAATACTTAGTTTTTTACTCCTCTTTGATTACCAGTGGCACGCTCAACACCCATCACATGGGAGGAGCTTGTGCCTATGGTCTCGAACCAGGAAGAGCGTTTTACAAACTTTGCGCAGGAGGGCGGAGGTTCTAAGGCCTTGACTGGCCAGTGATGATTGAAAGGCCATAACAACAACAACAATAAGGGCAAAGGGAAGTCTTCATCAGAGAAGCCTTTGAGAAGAAGCCCGACTCAGACCGTGATAAATTGAAGGTCGTGTGGACCTGTTATGATTGTGGTGAGAAAGGCCACTATTGGAGAAAATGTCCTAAGTGGAGTACCAGGAAAAGTGCTGATTCTTCAGCTTCAGCTGTGCAAAGACTCCAGCCTTTGTGCACTTGGAGATTTTCGACAGAGATGCTTCATCTTCTTTGAGTGGGGAGGCAATTGGTTTCAGGGATACTTGGGAGTGGCTTCTCGATAGTGGTGCTTCTAGGCACATGACTCCTTCTCAAGAGTTTTTACAGGATCTTAAACGGCAGTCAGATCGCGTTTTCATTGGCGACAATTCACTATACCGATTCACAGTGAGGGCAGGATAGAGATCATTCCTGATGGCAAATGGGGGAAGCATTCCTCTCGTGTTCTTTACGTCCCCGCACTTGGTTTTCATCTATTGTCAGTGCATGAGGTTTGTAAGACTGGCTTCCGGGTGGAGTTTGAGGAGCATTCTGTTGCTCTACGGGACAAAGAAACAGGCCAGGTTGTATGGGAAGGCGGAGTGGAGAACGGTATCTACAAACTCTTAGCACTCTCTTCTCTGACAGACACTCAGATCAGTGACTTGTGGGGCCACTTGAATGTGGGGCCACTTGAATGTGGATGCATTGCGGCGGGCTTTCCGAGACCAATTGGTGGATGGCTTGCCAGATGTTGGCAGCAGGTAGGGACGTTGTAGTTCTTACATTCATGGTAAACAACACAGGGAATCTTTTTCGAAGCAAGCTTCTAGGCAGGCTTCGAAACCTTTGGAGTTGGTACACATTGACTTATGTGGACCTATGTAGACCCCCCCATCCTTGGGAGGTGCTTTGTACTTTATGCTACCTGTTGATGATTGTAGGAGATTAACATGGGTTTATTTCCTTTCCTAGAAGGACCAAGCTTTTGCTCGGTTCAAGGAGTGGCATGTTATGGTGGAGGAGTCTGGATTGCAGCTAAAGACTCTTCAGGCTGACAAAGGAGGATAGTTCTCTTCTAATGCGTTTGTGCAGTTTTGCGCGGAACATGGCATCAAGCAGGAGCTAGTCAATACAGGTTCACCTTCAAAGAATGGAGTGGTTGAGTGAAAGAACCGGACTATGGTGGAGATGGTGAGGACGATGCTAGAGCATCGTGATCTTCCTCGTCCACTTTGGGGAGAGGCTGTGGCTACGGCTGTCCACATCCTCAACTGATCTCCGACGACTTCAGTACCAAAGATGACTCCATATGAGGCTTATTTTGGCAGGAAACCAGATGTCTCCCATTTTTGTGTGTTTGGGAGTGATGCCTTTGTTCACATTCCAAAAGAAGCAGAGAGGGAAGCTTGACTTGAGGTCCCGGAAGCTTGTATTTGTGGGATATGATTCTCTTTCCAAAGGCTATAGGTTGTATGACCCGGAGCGAAACGAGGTTGTTGTCAGCAAAGAAGTTGTCTTTGATGAGCATGTTCCAGCTTCCACTGTTGATGAGCTGCCACTTCTTGGAGACCCAAATGAGTCTGAGGATGATTCCCAGTCTATTGTTCCGACTAGACAGTCTTAGTCAGTTGTAGAAGTTGAGCCCACGGTTGGAGATGAGCCCCAGTAGAGCAGCAAGAGGCTCCGTGTTCTGTTTGAGTACCAAGGTGGTTGTTAGACACCCTTCGGGAGTTAGGTGTTATGGAGCTTCCCTTCGAGTGGACCAGAGAGGACGGACCTCGAAGATTGCACAGAGTTCGTGACAAAAGTCATTCAGTGGAGCTCTTACAGGTAAACTATGATTTGATGTCTCGTATCGTTCGGGACAAAGAGCTCTTTCTCAGGAGACTTGGAGGAAAGCCATGTAAGTGGAACTGGATGCCATAGAGAAGAATAAAACTTGGGAGTTGGTTCCGAGGCTGTCAAAACGGTTAGTGATTGGTGTCAAGTGGGTCTTTAAGACCAAGTATACTTGTGGCTAAGGGTTATGCTCAGCGGCTTGGCATCGACTATGAGGATACCTTTGCACAGACAGCAAGGATGAACACGATTCAGACCATTCTTGCCCTTGCCTCTTCTTAGCAGTGGCCCGTATATCATACGGATGTAAAATCCGCATTCCTTAACGGCGACTTGCAGAGGAGGAGGTATATGTTGAGCAGCCTCCAGGCTTTGAGGTTCTAAGATCGAAGGGGATGGTTTACAGGTTGCGGAAGGCCTTGTATGGTCTTAAGCAGGCTCCCAGGGCTTGGAATCAGAAGATTGATTCCTTTTTTCTACGGACAAGATTTCAGAGATCAGTTGTAGATCCTAACTTGTATCTCTTTCGGGAACGTGGTTTGTCACGTTGATTATCCTTTATGTGGATGATCTCATTCTCACTGGCGGTCATGTGGAGCACATAACAGTGAACCTTGTTAAAGGAGAGATAACTGACTTAGGCTTACTCCATTTCTTCTTGGGATTGGAGATTTGGCAGACCCAGAGGGGGTTCTTTTTCTCTCAGTAGCGGTATGTTCATGAGTTGCTTGAGGCCTTTGGGATGGAGAATTGCAAGCCTATTACTTCATCGATGGACCCAAACACGAAGCTTACAGTGAATGATCCTTGTGAGCCAGTTGATGCCTCTATGTACCGGAAGCTGGTTGGTTCATTGATTTGGTTGCTGAACACTAGATTGGACTTGAGCTTTCCTGTGGGGCTGTTGAGCTCATTCAAGCAGCTGCCTTTGAAGACTCATTGGGACACAGGATTGTGGATCTTGCGGTATCTGTAGGGTATGAAGAATCTTGGACCCTTCTGACACTAGAGGGGGATGGATAAATGGAGTCACACTCCAAGGTTTTAGTGACTCGGATTGGGGAGGAGATCCAGACACGAGGAGATCTACATCAGGCTATGGTTTTACCCTCGGCTCAGGAGCTATTTCATGGAGCAGCAAGAGGCAGCCAACTATTGCCTTGTCGTCTATAGAGGTAAAGTACTGGGCTGCTTGTGGTGCTCCTTGTGAGATTGTGTGGTCGCGGAGGTTGCTTGGCAAGATTGGGTTTCCACAGAAGGAACCCACGGTCATCCAATGCGATAACTTGAGTTGTATTGCTATTACTCGGGGTCTAGTCTTCCATCCCCGGACCAAGCACATAGAGATACAATATCACTTTGTTCGTGAGAAGATTTTGGCTGGAGACATCTTGCTTGTTTATTGTTTGTATTTTTCCCTTTTATTTTTGGTCATGGGGCAGTAGTATGCTGTTGACTATTTTCAGATCTGGCCGACTGATGTGTGCTGGCCGACTGATGTGTTTTGACTGACTAGCCTTTTTTAGGCAGTCGTGGACATATAGGTGTATAGGTGCTGTCGGCTGCTTTTAGGCTGGCCGACCAGCACTAAGGGGTGATATAAATATCACCCCTTCCCCCCACACCTTTTTATATTGGATCTATTCTATATAGCAGAGTTTATATAGCTTCTCTCTCCCTCTCTCATCTGTGTTTTTCTCTCTACAGCAATTGTCTCTCATTTCTGACACCTCAATGGGTGTCAAGCAGTCTCATGGATAATGACAACATGGCCACTCACTATTTTCTATAGAATGGTCAGCAATGGCTTGATGAATACCACACTGTTAGTCAAAAAAGCCTCCACCACAATTGCCACTAAATGATATTGTTGTGCCAAAAAATTTGTACATATGGGCAGCTCAGTTGTACATGGTGGTATTACTAACAGGAACACCACCTTGATAGCGTTTCCGATAGCAAAGTATAGCAATGCTCAAGGTCAGTAGGAAATGTGTTGGGCTGTGCAAAGTAGAGTGACACTTCGGGTCAACAAGGAGATGCACTGTGGTTAGGATTCATGTTGCCGAGTACAGAGAATAAGGTAGAGCAACGAAGTTCTCTTAACCCTCAAGAAACCAAGCTGGGAGCTAACGGCAGAACCAAAACCCATCAAACCTGCCTCAGCTTGAGAACACAACCTCAATTTCTCAGCCAATTAATTGTTTACAATTTAGCCTTTTTTTCCTGGGAAAAAGATCCTTCTATTAGTTAATGAAAAACAGCCACAAAGGCCTAGATACAACCACGAAGGGCTAGATACAAACTCGCCTCATATACGGGGCAGGAATCACATGGGAAGAGACCCTTCTCCTCTGGCTGGTCGCTCTGTGAGGAGAAGGCTATCTCATAGGGGGGGAAACAACCACCCAGGTGGTCTGTAGTGTCAAGTGGGGACACCAACTCTATTTGTGAGAAAAGGGCCAGGCCTCCAGAGCCTCAAGAAAGCTTCCTGCCCGCTCTGCTGCATGCGGTCATAACCTCCTTGAAGCTTCCTCCACTGACCATGGATGGTATGAATGATGTCGATTCAAATGCTTCCAATGGACTCAGCATGCGGAGTATGGGTACCCTCGATGGCCTTGCTACATCTAGCTCACCAAATGTGCCAAGCTGCAATGCTAAATCTCCCATCTCTGGCATGAGCCTACCCCATGTAATGATCTGGTGGGTCGAGCCTGTCCATAGTGAAGATGTAGAGAATCTGCTGCCAGATCTACTAAGCCTTCGGGCAATTACAAAGACAATGTCGCTGAGACTCCTGAGTGTGGCCACACTGTGGGCAAGGTCCCAACCTACCTCCAACTGCCCAAGTGCCAACCACCAAGTTCTCATGAGAGGCATAGATAGTAACATAAAAACTTGCACTTATCTTCAAACCTTTTACCCTTGAAGTATACATCAACCTGAAAAACCTTATAAAACTCATCTTGCAAAGGGACGAAGACTCCTCTCGTTAAGCATGCTGCACTATATAATTAGCGACCTAGAAAGAGGGTGATCTTTCTAGGCCGGAAATTGTCCCATAGCCTCTTCCAGAAATCTGAAAGGAAACACGGTGAGAGGCCCTGTGATTACCAATGTGCAGCTGCTAGCTCTACTACTGGGGTGCCTTCAATCTCTGGCATCTGGATCTTGCAGCCTAGGTGTGCAGTATATGCAAAGAAGGGGGCATCCAGAGCCTCCTCCCAATCAGCGGCCCAAGTCCACTCCCTTGGGTTCCACTGGGGAGGCGCGTGAGAGGTTGACACTCCCATATCCATAGTCACCAGAATCTCTCCCTGGCCACCTTGGCCGACGGTGGGTCTATGTGCCACTCCCATGCTCGAAAGCCAATCATCGTCACTCTTTGCAAGGTGCAGCCCCTAAAGTCCTCTATGGGAAGCTCGGATCTTTCAAGTCTGCCATGAGATCCAATAGAAAAAGTGAGCAGACCACTTTCCCTTTCTACTTCGTGGACCGCCACAAGAATATCATGTCTGGTAAACACACCTAGCCACACTGTGGGGGGGCCGGGTTTGGGATAGCAGGTTTGGGATAGGAGCTAGCCGCTCGTGAGGGATAGCTGAGTCGATGTCGATGTGCTGAGCTTCTCTCTACCCCCAGATCCCTGTCAGGCCTCTCCTGCACCTCGGGGGTAACTGTCTGTGTGCGATCCAATCTCCAAGAGACTTGGTTAGCCCCATGCTCAAGGCACCCCATGATACATGTGGTTGGGTCCCCAACATGTGGCCACTGGGTAAACGGATCAGGGGGTTCCAGACCAAAGGCTGCCCGAAGCCGCTCCTTTGAGGCTGTCGGGGCGATCTGTCTAAGGGCCATGGCCTGAGATGATCCCAAGCTTGAAGTAAGTTGGCTGCAAATCTATCCTCAAAATCTAGACTAAAACTACGGGCCTACATTTATGTGAAAATCCATCTGGTACTTTGCGGCCAAGGGCCGCCAAGACTCGGGGTGTGGGTTGAAATCCGGGCCAATAAGAAATCCTTCTAGGGCTCACCACCAGGGAGGAGTCCTCTAACAATCAGCTTGCCTAGCAGGGCATGGCTCTGAATAGCAGGGTCAATGAGGCCTGGCCCCCCTCTACGACGTGGTTGAATGATTACTCCCCATGCCACCTTGGCCCTGGCTAGCCTCCTGTCTCACTGCCGGCTCATAAGAAGTTTCGAATCAATCGTTGTACTTGGCCAATACATGCCCAAGAGAAGGCCCACCACAAAGTGATGTACCACATGGTGCCAAGCAATACCTAGTTCGCCACCACTACTCTACTTGCTAGGGAGAGCCTTGCAGAACTCCCCAGTATAAAAGCTTCTTCCAAATACTCAAAAGGAGCGGGGTGAGCTTGCTGCTCTCGGGAGAGATATCAATGCCCACCTCACAACCAAGATAGCGAATTGGAGCATCCCTCGGGATCCACTAAAAAGCCTCAACTGGGCGCCAAGTCGGGGCGGGTGCTGAGCCTACCCAAATATCACACAACTGGTGCTAGTTAATCTGTGCTCTTGATGCACGGCATAAAATCTCAATTGCCTCTGCGAATCTCTGGAGATTCCCCACATCTCCTGAAAGGAAGGCTGCTTTGTCATCTCTGCAAACTTTGAGTCAAGCAGTTCCTTCCTGTGTGCAAAGGGGAAGACACAATCCTTGAAGCCTGGTCTCCTGGGTTGAGAGAAAACTACTCATGGCCTCCATGACGAATAGGAAGAGGTAAGGTGCCAAAGGACAGCCCCGCCGAACTGAGCGGGAAAGAGGGAATCTGTCGCCACGA
This sequence comes from Cibotium barometz, assembly GCF_041138505.1. Classification (NCBI taxonomy): domain Eukaryota; kingdom Viridiplantae; phylum Streptophyta; class Polypodiopsida; order Cyatheales; family Cibotiaceae; genus Cibotium; species Cibotium barometz. The sequence goes on along the minus strand of NC_141048.1, from coordinate 49,690,561 downwards.
GCTCCCTGAATGAGAACCTAGCTGTGTGATGTTGAGTAAAGTCCTGGGACTCCATGAACCCACTCCATGGGGAATCCCATCCAGCTCATTGTGCCTTTCAGAAAGCTCCAATGCACCCTATCATAAGCTTTCTCAAAGTCTAGGAGTAGCACTATGAGGTCCTGCTGCCGCATCGTGGGGGCCAAAGCTGTCACCTCCCAGAAGGTGAAAATGTTGTCTAGAATGCTCCGATCCTAAATAAAGCCGATATGAGTGTCATGAATCAAGTCTGGGAGAAAGGGCTGAAGTCTCTTGCTGATGGCCTTGGCCAAGATCTTATGGGCAGTCCCTAGAAGAGTGATGGGTCTGCATTGCCGGATCTCCGATCTGTCACCACCCTTCTTGGGAATCAACAAGTGAGTCAAGCCCTTTGAGAGCCTCTCTAGCATGGCACTTGTGAGCATAATCTCATTGAAGGCAGCTCGAAGGCCGCCTTCCATGAGGTCCCAGTGGTGAAGAAAGAAAGAGACTAGAAGCCCGCCCCCGGGCATTTGCCCCTTGGTAATGCTGTCATCGCCTCTGCCAACTCCTTTGCTGTGAATGGAGTCAGTAAGAAGGACCGAATAGAGGGAGGAACCACCTCTCTCGTGTGTCGCCAGACCCTCTTGCATGCATCCATCACTTGTGGGGATAACAGGGCACTTGTGAGAAGATAACGGGGCACTTGTGAGAAGAGAACGGAAGAAATCAGTGGTGATGGCTTTCACATGGGGGGGTCGTCAGAAACAATAGCTCCATCTTGGCCATGCAGTCTCGAATACCATCTCTCCTATGACTCTGTCCCCAGCCTAGGCCTAGAATGAAGCTTTGGCATGGTATCTGTACTCCACCCTCCTCTCGTCTCCATGTGGGTGGCAGCAAGCTGACTCTCAATCCATGGGTTATTTGGGGAATTAAGTCAATATTAGCCTGTAATTTGGGAAAAATCTCACATTTTGGGAATCAATTACTCCATAAAGTTTTGGACATATCTTAAACATACTAACTCCAAATTTGTCGGAGATCATAGATTTAGATTCTACTCTTCAAGATCTTTCCAATGATATGTCACATGAGGGGGTTTTGACAAACTTTTTTTCCCAGTATGAAAGGGGTATGGTGGACTCCAAGATGTCTGAATATTTGGAAAGTACAAGCTTTGGGAATGGGGGATTATCCTAGAATACAAAGGACCACACTCCTGAAATTTAGGAGAGTTGCTATTTTTGGCCCGCCTCTGATGGAAATTCTGTTCGCGTCATTACATCTGGAATTGAGCAGATACCAAGAGTTGGCAAAGTATTTTTAGAGATAAAGTTTATGGAAGGACCCATCTCTTAGATTGGGACATGTGGCAAGAAAGTGGACCAAAGTGAGACAAGTGGCCTGCAACTTGTTAGAAAATGGATCAAAGTGATACAAGTGGCCTCACACTTGTCACTTTAGCTATTGTGTGGCTCTTCACTTGTGATTGTAGCCTTCTCTTGCCATTTTAGCTCATGGGAAGCCCAAATCTATAAATTGGAGCCCTCTCTCTTCATTAAGAGATGCTCTCTTGCTACACACTAGCCTCTACCATCGTTATAGGCTGCCCTAATGATGGCTACTCTCTCTCTTGAAGGCTGCCCATGATGGCTGCCCTAATGATGGCTACTCTCTTTCTCTCTCTCTTGAAGGCTGCCCATGAAGAATACCAGCTTTTGGGGATTGTTTTGGAGGCTTCCATCGTGAAGAAATACTAAAGGCAAGGGTAATCATTTATTATGATTTCTAGCCATTGTACTTGTTGTACCAGCCTTTGTATCTATTGTACTAGCCATTGTACTGGCTGTACCAGTCCTTGTACTTGTTATACTTGCTGTACCACCTATTGTACCGGCTGTGTTATGGCATTTGTATATGGATAATCCGGCATCTCCCATGGGGAGAGTAAGGCCCTCAAAGCTTGTACATGATATTATTTCTCCTTGGGTAATAAAATACTCCAAGGGGGGGTCGGCCCATTCTGGCCTCTATGTGGTGTCACATGTGCAAGATCCATTTTCAGCATTCATGGATGTTTTGTCCAGCTTTTATGTTTTATGCAAAGTGATGATGGATGTGTTAAGGCTATGGCCATGTTTAAGTGTTTTAATATGCATTGATGGTATCAACAAGTGTGTCAAAGGCCCTAGTCCCCAGGCGGCACTGCGAGTTACATTAGTATCAGAGCATAGGCTTTCTTGGAAGCGGAGGCTTCCTTCTATCAATAAGGAAGAGAAAAGATCTCAAGTGGGGACCACACTTACCATCATTGCTATAAAGCATGGGCAGCCGCTTCATAGGTTATGAAGCAAGAGCATGAGCATGAGTAGCAGGCGGCTTGTTGATCTAAGGATTTATGAATTCACAAAATTTATCTTGGAAGTATGGAGTTGGCTTTATGTGCACACGTTTAGCACTCTTTCCATATGGATATTGTGGATTATCTTGGAAGTATGGAGTTGGCTTTATGTGCACACGTTTAGCACTCTTTCCATATGGATATTGTGGATTATATTATCAAGCTTGCAGGCAAGCTGTATGGAGATATATCTCGGGATATCTTAAGGATATGGTGAGGAGATACTCCTTTTGGCTTCATGACCAACCTGGCAAAGAAAAGCTAAGTATACTTTGAGTTTGCAAAGTTGGTGCTTTGGCTATTTACTACGAAGTATTTTTTATGTTCACTAACCCTTGTATAGCCATGCAAGGAGAAAGGTGGTGTTGTTTGCCTTGAGATGGTTTCAGGGAAACATTGTTTATGGCTCCCTTTATTGGGATGGATTATATCTATGGAGATTTCTTTCTTGGACGGTATTTATATAGATATTTACCTTCACAAGCAATTTCTATGGACGAATCTGTCCTAGTTTATAGAGAAGAAATCTTTGGTTATCTCATGGATATGATGCTTTTGTGGATAAAGTCCACCTCTACTCCAAGGTGTGTTGTTAGCACAGAGTATGTGGTAAGAGTTATGGTATATAGGTCGATGGATTCCTGGACTTCTTTTCTAGGAATTTGGATCCATGCTCAGGTTTATGGATTATGTTTATGACTCCCTTTTACTGGGATGGATTATTCTTTTTGGCTCCCTTTATTTGGGATGCATTGGACTTATTGTAGGCATATGCTCACTTATGGTAGTGCTATATGTGAACAGGGCTTAACCAAGGGCACTTTTTCCCATGTGGTTTTTCCCCTTAGACATCAAGTGTGAAAGGACACTCTAACATATAATATTTTGTACTTCTATATTATATGGATGTGGCACACATGCAAGGGTTGACTTGCATTTTGTGGATACCACACTTTTGGCTCTCTCTCTCTCTCTCTCTCTCTCTCTCTCTCTCTCTCTCATTTCTGTGTGTGAGCTTCTCTACCCTGCACCTAACCCTAATGTGCAGGTTTGTGTGTGTGTGTGAGTGTGTGAGTCCAACATCCAACATTTGGTATCGGAGGTAGGAGCTAGTCCTGGAAATCTGCTGGAAGAAATCCTACGAAATTCCGTCGAAAACTGGCATTCCGTTCGTCGCCTATGTTCTTCCGTCGCTCAACGCTGTGTTTTTCCGTCGCTGTCGTCTGTGGTTTTCGTTCGCCAGTTCCGTCTGCTCCACCTTCCGGCCACCAGGAACGGGCGGCACTAGTGGGGAGCCCACCACCGTCGCCCAACTACCGCCCTGTCCAGCCGGCGGCTTTACTACCCATAGCGGCGCCGCCGCCCAATAATGCTCCGTTCTGACCGTCGACCATGTCCAACGTCTCTGTTCCAGTCGCCGTCTGCTCCCGACTGCCGGCCGCCGTCATCCGTTCCTGTTTCGTTCCCATGGCGCCTGCGCCATTCGAGCCGGCACGTCCAGCATCCACTCGCGGCCACCCTCCCTACGCCTCCGTCTGCGCCGTCCCGGTGGGTCCAGCCCGACACAAGCGCCAGGAGCCTTCGCCTGAAAGGTCCATCGCCTGTCTTCACCGCCAGCGCTTTGTCACCCGTATTCGCCGCCAGATACCCCAGCGACTAGCTCGACAACTGCCCTGGTGCAGCTAGCCTACGACTGCCGCCTACGCCTATGCCATCAGGTCCGTGAGCTTTAGCCCCAGCTCCCCATCGGCTGCCCCCACAGCCATCCGCCGCCCTGCAACGACTCCCTCCAATGCCTCCACCTGCAATGACTCTCTTCAATGACTCGTCCCGACTGTGCTTCCATAATACATCTTCCCGGCTCTGCATCATTGCTGCCCAATTACCTTTGTTTCAGCTAACAGAAAAAATAAACAAAGAAAACAAAATAAGGTTTGCAGGCAGATTTTGCCAGGAAGATCTGAAAGCTTGCAGGTGGTACAGGATCCAGGCAAATTTGGGAGATTTCTCAATTTCAGGACAAATTGATAAAATTGGGCATGTGGCTTTGCCTCCAATTTGGGGGTTTTTGAAATTGAGGTCAAAATCAGCAAATTGAACCTCTTACATTTGCAGAAATTTTGGGCTTCTGTGGAAATTGGCCAATTAGATACACATTGAAGCGATTGCAGTGCATAAAAATTGGGGATTTTCTGATTGGAGCATGTAATTGGGCATTACAGCTGCGATTTGTCGCGCATGTATACACATTGTGTGTAATTGGACAATTTGGTGTAGGTTTACACTTGCTTTGGTTTGCAGGCATACATTTGCATAGTACATTTAGTTGCCTGGCAGTGCACATTGGTGCTTGCTTTGCTTGCAGATATATTTTGTTGACATGACATAGAATGCTACAGATGTATTTGGTGTGCTCACCCAGGAGGACAAGGTGGATGGATCTAACTACTCCCTCTGGAGTTTCATGATGTAGCCAAAGGGCTTTGGGGCATCGTGTGTTGTGATGACACATGCCCACTTACCATACAGCCAGCCACGCCTCAAAGGGGAGGTCCTCAAAGAGCTCCTGATGTAGATCCTGCTCCCACACAAGAGCAGAAGAGATGGGACTCTAGAGATGCACAGGCCATGTCATTGATAGCCTTTTCAGTGAAAAGGACTATTATTCCGCACATTCGTTCATGCAAGACATCGAAGCTTGCATGGGACACAGGTACGCAACGAGGCAAGAGTTGCCTACTTAAAGAGGCAATTGGATCTTCTTTCTATGGATGAGGGTGACTCCATGGCAGATCATCTCACCAAAGTGAAAGATTTGCAGGAAGAATTGCTCAACATTGATGAGGTTATCCTAGACAGACAGATGGTCACCAACACTCTTCATTCTTTACCGCCTTCCTACTTGGGCTTTCACACCTCTCTCAACCTCTCAATGAGAGGAGGTGCTCTATTTATTTGATTACACATCTTGGATAAAGAAGGGCTGAATTCACAATGAAGAGAAGGGGGAAGCCTTTCCATCAAGGCATAACATCCAATTTCAAATTAAAAGAAGCAAGAAATCAGAAAACCATAGAGAATAGAATTTAAAAAAAGAGGAATTTCTAACTTACATGGAGTTTTGTGAGCTTTCCTTTGGCTTGAGGGATCCAAATTAAAAGAAGCAAGAAATCAGAAAACCATAGAGAATAGAATTTAAAAAAAGAGGAATTTCTAACTTACATGGAGTTTTGTGAGCTTTCCTTTGGCTTGAGGGATTGAGGGTTCTACTCTTGCTTGGATCAAGAGTGGCACCAATTCTTTGTAGAGGAAATACTCAAAAACAAGTGAATGAATTCAATGTTTTTGGCTCAGGGGAGGAGTAGAGTAACAGTGCATAAAACACTATTAACCTTTTACAAGGGGGGAGGCTTCTATTTATAGGAAAAAGTGAGCCTCTAAGCAAGCAAACCGATTCTAGAATTTTCCAGATCAGTTTGGTCACTTTTTGACCATTTTTAGGTCAGTTTAGCTTACTTTTTGGATCTAGTTGAAACAGGAGAGAGGAGAGATGAAAATATCTCATTATTTGTGAGTTTAAAACTCATCCACACATGTGAAATAGGCGCCTCCTTCATGAGGGAAATTCCCCACACTGAGGTGCATCATTTCCTCTAAATATCTCTTCTTTTTTAACTAATACCCTTGTCCTTAGTCAACTCTTCATCTTATGTGAGTATTTACTCATTTTTGTGAGATTTTTCTTTTATTTTTCAATTTATCTCCTCCCTACATTCGGATTAATCTTATTGATCCATAGGAACCTTAATCTAAAATTTTCAGAAAATCTGGACCCTTAGGCTAAGGCCTTTTGAACAGATTTTAATTTATTTCTAAAGCCCCTTCTGAAATTCTTTTTGAATTTCTGTATTTCAGGGGAATTTATTTTAATAAGAAGAGATATTTTCTATCCAAAAATACATAAAATATAAATAACCTTTCTCTAGAACATTTTTTCTCTCTAAGCCAAAATAGGTAGAAACAAGATCTTTTATTATTCTGAAGAGGGGATTGATTACAGGGGAAGATACTGAACATCTTGAGGGGCTGGGGGAGGAATCTTACATCCTACCCCACTTAAAAAACACGAGATGTCCTCATCTCACAGGTGGAGTATGATCTCTTTTATCTTCTTCTTCTTCTTCAATCACTTCCAGTGTTACTGCCTTGGAAGTGGACAGCCGATTTCGGAACAACTCTCTTTGACTTCCCTATTTTGAGGTAGAGGTCTTGCATTACTTTGGATTGAATTTGCGGGTTGGTTTGAGGGTCTACCCCACTGGGATTCCCCTGATTTTGGCAGATAGAAACCTGATTACTCTGGAAGGAAGGAGCTGGAGTCTGGAATCTTGATCCCTGATTTGCCTGCTGCCCTGAAAACCTTGATTCAAAAGGAGTTGGGCAATCCATACTGCGATGTCCAAATCCTTGATAGTTATAGCATTTCACTCCCTTGTTCAAGGGTGGAACCTCTGAAGTTGAATTCCAGGGGATTGAGTTTCGAGAAAAGGACATTTCTTCCATTCTAGAGGTTCCCATATCTTGGGATTGACCCTGCTATCTCTTAGGCGGTGGAAGGTTGGAATCACCTTCTGGAACTTCCCATAGCTTGGGCTTGACCCTGCTATCTCTTAGGCGATGGAAGGTTGGAATCACCTTCTGGAACTAAAAACCTTTTGAAAGGTGATGGTGCTGGCTTTGGTGGGACCTTGACATCAAAGGCCTTGGAGAAATCCTTCGCCATCCGCACTGCTTCGGCCATGGAAAACTGGCTTGGCGTTCTTCACCAAAATATTCAAAGGTTCGTTCAGTCCCCGAATGAATGTGGCCATCGGCTGTTCTTCATTCAGTGGTGTGGTTATTGTTGAGTTACAGTCCTTGTCTCCTCATTTGAACCTTGTCTATTTTTACCATTGAGTGGAATTATAATATGCCAACCATCCTCTCCCCTAGGAAATAGAAGAACGTATAACAAAGGCATATGTGAGTGGTTTGACCAAAACATTAAAAACAAGGAGATAAAGGAAGGAGATCTTATGCTTGTGTATGGGGTCTATTGTGAGAAGAAAGAACTCAAGTACACCAAAAAAGCACCATATAGGGTTTGTGAAGTTACACTGCAAGATACTATATGTGTTGAGACCCTTGATGGAGTTGAAATTGTGGGTTTTCATAAATGTAGTAAATTCAGAAAATACTATGATCCCCTCACAAAAGAAGCCTTGCATGCTTCCCATAACCATGACAAAAAAACCACCAAGAAACATGCTACATTAAATAAAATCCAAGCCCAAAAGGAGGCATGAGCAAGACAGACCCAACTTCAACAAGGTCGAGAAGCAAACCTCAGACCTACTATAAAAGTGTATATTGGAGAGGTATTGGATGATAAGGAAGAGTAAATTCCACCTCTTAGGAAACCCATTGAGTTACCTAGCCCTTACGGTAAATATTTCTACAATGCCATGCTTGACAGAGGTGCTAGTCACAATTTACTGTCTTTTGCTTGCATGAAATAAATTTGGTAAGCCTCAACTTGAAATGTCTAACCTGAGGGTAGACAGCATAAGAACCAAGAATACCAAAGTGCTTGAGTTGCTTAAAACTATCATCTATGGTGATAATGGGCACTTGATTGGTAGCTTTTTGGTCATGCCTATAGGAACATTAAAGAGCATGTTGTCTTGGGATGAGCATGGATGGGGTCGAGCAGCTCTACTCGGGTTTGTACTTTAAAGAAGCAAAGAATCTTGTCATCCCACACAAAAGCCGAGACTCCTCCAGCCATGGGTCTAGATAATGCATAGACCATGTTCAAATGAGGAGCACCTGACCAATGACTTCCATCAAATATATTGTACCAAAGAATATTATTATTTGTATAGAAGTAATACACTACATCCTTGTACACCACTGCTGTTGGCTCTCCATCCACCACATGCGGACTACTTTCAGGAATTGTGCCATTCTTCCATGTCTCTCCCTTCTTCTCCCAAATCGAATATGCAAGTCTATTATTAGAACTTCCACCCTGACCTGCAAAACATCATCTTCATCACATCTCTCTCAAGGAAAAATGTTTTATTTTCAAAAAAATGCCTCATTTTTATTTTATCTTAAATTGATCTATTAACAATTCTATTCTTGTTCATAGAGATGCAATAGAACTAGATATATTTGTCACATTCCTTTGTGCATGGGGTTTGATTGTTGGACAATCTGACTTCATATTGTGACATGCTTGGGTCAATTATAATAAGGTAAATCATGAAATCAAACCCTTCCTTAATGTGCATTTAAAAGGAAATGTGAGTATTATATTTAAAATGGCAGGTATAATGTATTTAATGGACAAACATGGCAATGCAACCAGCTGGTGTCAACAACAAGCTTCATAACAGGAAGCCCATCTGCAGTGCTTTTCAAGAACTTGATTCACGCGTTTATTACCAAGGATTTGGAGCGACTGAGAATGTGATGATGGAGAGTGTGTTCAATCCAGCAACAGAAACGTGGGTTCAAGATGGAAGGCAAGTGCCGAACACGCAGCGCATGTCAAAGGGTCCATCCACAAAGGTGGTGGATGGAAAACTCGACTTGTTCCACCAAGATGAGAGCGAGGGGAAGCTTTATGTGAATGTGAGTGGCGATGGCAAGGAATGGGGAGAGGATACACTGCTGGAGGATGTGAATCTGACTATGGGGCCAACATCAACAACTTTCAATAATGAGCTCTATTTCTTTTGCTAGAGAGGGGAACTATGGTAACGTGACAAATGGGGAACTATGGTACAGAAAATTGGAGCTAGCGCAAGGAGGAGGAGGAAGTCTTGAAGGGGAGGGTCCACAAGGAGAGCCATCACTAGGTTATAGTGAAGGCTACAAAGGGTATAGGGATTTCGCCGAGGATGCACGTCGTTCGCTCTGGTGTACATAACAAAGTTGCCTCTTCTTTTTAATGTGTATGCAGATGAAACTAGGATGTGCATGCAGTATACTGACCCAAGCTTTATCCATCTTCATTTCCCCACTATGTTCTTTGTTGAAGGGACTTATGATGAAAGGGTTGTCAGCAATAACACAAGGCACTTTTGTTCATTCTCTATATAGTTAAAAAAAAGCATTCACTAGATAATTTCCTAGATATAAATGAACATATCTAGGAAAAGTGCAAACTAGAGAAAATGAAACACTTTCCTAGATAGCTAACTAGGAAATACAATTCATGGATTTTTCTATATAGGAAAATTTATTTATATAGTAAAAATTTCCTATATATGTACATAGGAAAAATTTTCCTATATATGTAAATTTATCTATGTAGAGAAATCCATGCTTTGTATTATCTAGGTAGCCTATCTAGGAAACTGTTTCATTTTCCCTAGTTTGCACTTTTCCTAGATATCCTTATTTGATCTAGGAAATTATATAGTGAATCCATTGTATCTATGTCTAGAGAATGCTTATTAGCTTATCCTATAGATAGGTTATGCAAGTGAATGAAAGGTGGGGTGCCCAATTAAGTGAGGTTTTCTTACTGAAGGTAGAAGCAACCATGCTAACACGATTTAAATGTTCATTCATAGCTGGTACTGTATGTTAAACTCTGTAAGAGATCAATGGTAATGAGCTGTCATGACTGTGGTCATGTTGTGCCGAATGTGAAGAAAGTTATCAACGCTCTTATCATGCTAGAGGCTAAGGGCATTTAGCATCCATCATGCCCATAGCTTGATTGAGTTATCCACACAATGGCTTACAGTCTATAGATAGACAAAAATGTATCCAAAACAACGTAGGAGACAGACTCCATCTTTCCATGTGTCAAAAAACAAGGCAGAAAAGATGACAGGTGTAAGCTTAGAAAAAAACAAGGTAGAAAAGATGGTAGCTGTAAGCTTAGAAAAAGGAAGTAACATACCTTTCCCCATCCTGCTAAGAATTTTGTCTGCATGTCCAAAGCACCGAAAAAATGCCATATGAAATTTAGAGGTCAGAAAAACTCATAAACTAGAGAGGAATTAATAAAAGCATAAGCGAGAATACAACTCAACTTCAAGGTCAAGCCAACATGAAAAACCCTTTAGTGAATGAGCGAAATCCATGGCAAATCAAACCACATATGAGCTTATGTAGAAGTGAATCAAGCTGCCAAGTTGTAAGCCAAGATGTGGTGTAGGATTAGCAAGTGTCATTACAGTGGGAAGTAATATTTTCTCCAAGCTGAAACATGTAGTGCCCATCTTTGTCATCTTCACACCAAGGAGGGGATTGAGTCCTAGGCAACTCCGTTCACATAGGCATTCAGAGGAGCAGGACTGGACCTTGCTAGAGCAAAAGTGCCCCCTTCGTCATGCCTTTCATGCTCCGTAAAATGATGCCCACTGTTGGGAATAGGCTCGGCCTACACAAACCATCCAACGTCCATGTTCCACCATCATAAACATACTCTTTTATAATGAGACCCTTAACCATGAACAAATCAATACCAGCATATTTAATGTTGATTAAAACAAGCCATCGAGAGACATGCCTACTATTGATCTACAGCAACAAACCAAATCCCACCTTCTTCATAACATGGGGCATTCAAAGATCTGTCTTAGGACCAAAATGGTGCCCAAAAGTACTCGTGATCAGTATAGCACAATCAAAATCCCTTGTCTATAATTTGCCTCTTCATTGGGCTTGGCTAGCGCGGCTTGTGTTTGTTGGAATGTCAGATGCATTGACATGGCCTGATGCTGGAGGTTCCCACCTACAACATATCCAATCTAATCAAGAAAATGAATCGTTGAGAATTTTACAAAAAAAATTGAAGACTGCAAATTACAAGGTTCAAATACGCACAAAAAGAAGTCACAGTTGTTGGATGAACATCGATAAAAGCATCTCCCACAGTTCCTTTCTTTCTGTGCTATAAGCAAGGAGCATACTTGCTGACAGTGGCACATCACTGAGCCTTTACATACTAATGATGCATCACAGTTATCAAAAGATCATACATGTTGATGAGGTCAATGTGATGACTTGACTGACCCTGTATCTCCCAGTTTCACATAGTTCAATCAGCTCCTTTAGAATGGAGTTACCACCTCCGACACAACCTGCATGCAAAACATGAGTTAACAAACACAAGTCACACATCTAAAATGTTACAGGAACACATACAAGGTTATTTTCCCAAAAACCTCTCTTCTAGGTGCAAATGATTCTTGAATGGTTCTGGTCTTATTATACAGCTAAACCTTCAATACACTACTTTTCAACGGGTTTTTGGCCATCAATTTTTTTTTAAAGAATGTAACTTTATCAGCACATCTGTAAAGTTCTTTGTGTGAACCATTTTCCACCAATAACATGGGCCCAGATGTTAAATGGGTTTCATGACATGTAGCATAATAATCTAGACATGTGGATATTAATAAAGCCTCTGAACATGGAAGGCAGATCTGGGCACAAGGCAACTCCTTTGAGGCTTGGCAAGTAGAAGGGAATGGGCTGCCTGGCTTCCTCATTCCCCAAACCAGATTGGTTGGCTACAATTGTTGCAGCCCAACCAGCGAGGTCAGTTGGCCAGCCCCCTCTGCTACTCATTCTCACTCTTATTCAACATAGCCCCCTTACTCTCAATGGGTCTTGCTCGTAGACCACCTATGAAAGCCCTTGGATCCCTCCTCTTAAACCTGGGAGTTGAAGGCATGCTGACTTTGGTCAACAAGCCAGACTGCTCCTTCTTGTGGTACACACAAGACATGATGTATTAAAGAAAAAACACAACAAAAGGACCCTAGTAGAGAGGGTTTTACCTTTAAATGATGAGTAGGATCATGTTGCAGGCCGACTGAACCACTCTCATGCTACCATTGCCAGGAAACTCAGCATGATCTCCGTCTGCCCATAGCCGTAATTTGGTGCTTTGAACTCCTCTATTCCAAGAAATGGCGGCAACCGCCGGGACGAAGGAAATGTTTAGTTTTTTTTTATGCCAGGTACTATTTTTAAAAAATAGGCATTTTCTATCTACTAAACGACAGGAATTTGCTGCTCTTATTTAAGCAAAATCCGGACCTAACTGTTGTGTCAGTTCCATTGGTGGATGTATGTATGCAGGGCAAGTATGTATGGACATATGCATCTATCTACATGTATGAAAGGGCATATGCATGCATGTATGTATGACTTTGTATGTACTGGCATGTGCGTGCATGCATGCATATAGTATGTATGTTTGTCTATGTATTTAGGTATGTGTGCATGCATGCATATCCGTATGTATGTATGTATGCATGCATGCTCTAAGAGCACACAACTGTAAACATTGGAAACAAGCGCTTGCTTCACCTAAAGAAGTATCTTACCTGTGCGAGAGTCTCGGAGACTGCCATGTGCCATGTACTCATAGACAAGCATTTGATCCCCTTCTGACCAAACTGAGACAAGATTCTTGTGATGTACACGCGAGAGTGTGGTGAGAGTTGCACGTTTCCCATGCGAACCTGTATTACCCTCAGATGTTGGGGCAGTTTTCCAATAAGAAATTGAGGGACAAGCACTCGGATCTTTAGCCCATTTCTGCGTGTTCTATTCCCTAGCCATGCATCACTATGATAATACCAACAAAAAAACAACCATTATTATCAAATCTGAATGCAGTTCGTTTGTCCACAGGATTGAAAGGAAGGAAGTGAACTTCCTGAATGCCTTGCCCAGCTTCTTTTGGATCAGCAAGCATACTTACAATAGCTTTGTCTATAGCATCCTGCTCCAGATCACACAAGTTATGGTAGTTACATATTAAGGAAAGATTAATGTTGATCAGCATATACTGCACTCCCATCCATCTCACCTGATTTTCAAGAGGGGAAGCCTGAGCTGCAGTCAAAGCTGCAGTCAAGAGGACAAGCTCTTTGTTTGCTTTGGGCGAAACAACTTCAATAAGGTTTCTATCCACTATCAGCTCATTGAGAGTAAGAGTACCTGTCTTGTTAGAGCAGAGAATGTCCATTCCAGCAAGCTCCTCAATTGCAGTCATGCGCTTTACAACAGCCTATTAGCATCACAGCGAGATGAGCTAACAGCAGTTGAACTTTCTACACTTTGACTGTTGTCATGCTTTTTACTCTTTCAGCAATTGACTGTACAAGTAATGCATGATGCTACCCCTGCGCTCTGCAGAGAGGTTTAAAGTGCTCTGTCATGCGCACAAGGAAGTGCTCTATTAAAAAAAGGAGACAAACACATATATTACCTGGTTGGAGCTAAGAGCATGGGAGCCAATGGTCATGGTGACAGAAAGCACAGTGGGCATGGCTATGGGGATTCCACCGATAAGCAAGATGACCAGGTTTTCAACGCCCATGTGGTAAGGAGTGTGCTGAGTGAACATCACAATGGACTCACCCATGATGCCCATTAGGATGATAAAGAAGCAGAAGTTTCCAATTTTCCTCAAAACCTCCTGAAAGTGGCCAGGATTCTGTGTGGTGTCAGTAAGGTGGCATGAATGCCCCATGAGAGTGAATTTTCCAGTGGCGATAACAAGGGCGTCTATCTGTCCCTGCTTCACAACAACAGAGCCACAAAAGGCCTCATGGCCGGGATGCTTCGTTTTGCTGGAAGGCTCTCTCCTGTCATGGCGGACTCATCAAGCAGCAAAGGATCACCATCTAGCAGCCTACAATCGGCTGGCACAATGTCACCAAGCTTGATGGCGACAATGTCTCCGGGTACGACGATGGCAGCCTCCACCTCCTGGGGCGTGCAACAGAAGGCATGCTTATACAGTGAGGGGAATGGAGTGAATTCAATTTACAGACCTGTGTTTGCTTCTCATTGGGAAAACACACGCTCTGAAAACAAACAGTAGCACTAAACCTCTTTTAATTTGTCTTAATCTCTACCTGATATAGTGGCCATCTCACAGGACACGAGCACAGGCAGCGAGGCACTTCTTCATGATCTCATCCGTGGCCTTGCCCGCGTGACGCTCCTCAAGGTAGGAGATAGTGGCATTGACAAAGAGGAGGAAGACGATTCCGACAAAGTCTTGCCAATCGGTGTGGTTGCCGTTGTCCAGCACGATGGTGACGACGGCAGCCATCTCCATGACCCATTAATATGCTGCTTAATTTGTGTAGGTTCTCCTGCTATTGAGCTGGTGAATACCTCGTTTCTGTGCTTCTCTACTTGATTTAAGAGATCTTGATAGTTCGATCCATGAACATTTATAATGTTGCAAGCCTCTGCTTGTTTCTCCTCTCCCTTTGCATCTTGCATTAGAATGGAGAAATCAATGCAAGGGCAAGAGGTATATGGTGATGATACAGAGTGCTTCTCCTCATGGCTTTTAATTATTGGGCTTGAGTACTTGTAGGCTTCACGCTGATGCACTTGACCTTGATTCTGCTTGCTGCTTTTGCTTTCACCGAATCTTTGGGGTTCTGGTATGACCTTCTGCTTCTTGATCGCCCTTTTAGAAGACCCAATTTCTCTGCAGCCGTTCGCATCCTCCTCTTTTAATTCAAAAATCGAGCTCTCACAAAGAGACCAGGTTTCATTGAAATGCACGAGCTTGTAGAGGCGATGAAATATGACAGGGACTGGAAGAACTTACGAAGCTCGCTCTCCTGCTTGATCTCCTCCAGCTTGTTTGGCCCCATCTGCTGCTGCAGCCTACGCGCCGCGTCCACTGAAGTCAGCCCTGCTTTTGTACAGTCCAGGGTGAAACACCTCCTCCATAGCCACGCTCTTCAGCATGTCACCAGCAACAGAGTGCGCATCCTGGTTCTTACCGTTAACTAAGATTAGCCGAAAGTTAGGGTTTTTTTCATTATTTTTAATAAAAAATTTACACCACACACCCTCTCTCTCTCTCTCTCTCTCTCTCTCTCTCTCTAACCTCTCTCTCTTATCAACACACTTTTTTTTTTTTGTAAAATGAAGAAATTATATTATGAAACATCCAGTGCTCAAGAAAAGAGCCTATGCCCTATCCATCAGAAACAATAAAAGAAAAGCTGAATACAAGAAACATCCAAATCTTCCTCATGTAAGGCATCATATAAGGACTGCCGCAATGAGGCTCGCAAGAACTCATAAGGGTGCTGAAGGGGTGAATTCAGATATGCATGATTTCGCTATAGGCAGAGGGTCCATAAGGCCCAGTATCTGATCCAATGGAAGAAAAGAGAATACTGTGACAAAGAAGCTGATAATCTGCCAAACATCCAGAAAAACCTGTAGAACTTGTGTGCAGGAAATCTGAGAGATAAAAAATAGGAGATCTTGTCCAGAAGGTCTCTGGAATATGAACAAAACCACAATAAATACGGAATACTCTCAGTAGTATGATGACATCTTGGACAAAGAGGAGAGGCAATCCTTCTTTGAGCCAATTTCACTCCCACTGGAAAAATACCAACAATGCATCTCCAAAGAAAGAGTCTCTGCTTCAATGGCATTTTCAACTTCCATATCAATGTCAATTTTCCTTTCCACCAAGCTAAAGACTTATTCAGATGCCAAAGAGAATTAGCATGATGAGCAATCCATGGAAGAGGTAATATCAATCGATAAGCCTGTATGGAAGTCAATAGATGCAAAGGCTGAGAGGATAATCTTGGACTTGAAGACTGAAGATGCCAATCTTGAAGCCTGTCTCTTACATCCACCATATAGGTCTATGATGCATCCCAAGATTGTATTATTGGCATGATGTCGGAAAAGAGAGAATATGCCCTTGAGTATCTACCACGTCGTCAATGAACCGGATGCCCAACTTCATAAGATTGTAAGCTCTGATTGGTTGTTGTACAGCAAGGGGAGAGTAAAAAACAGCACTCCAATGTAGGCTTTCCATTCGAAGCGAGAAAGCTATAGAAGCAGGATGGGGATACCATTTGATGCGAGAGAGCACTTTCTTCCAATCCTAAATCAAGGAAGTAGAAAATGGACAACCAGGGATTTTACCTTGAAATTTGCCAAGTATCTAACCACACAAAATTGCCAACATGATAGACCAAGGCTGCTCTTGTTGAAAAAAGGTTTTGAGCATAGTGATCTTTCTTGCCAACACATGAAATTTGATGTTTATAATATTCAAACCATCATGCATTCTTGGTGAGCAAAGCAGGTCCATTTTGAGCAACCTTAAAGCTTTTTTATGAAGCGTAGTTTTCCAAAAAATCTCCATGGCTTGAGCAAAGCAGTTAAAGCTTTTTTATGAAGCTTAGTTTTCCAAAAAATCTCCATTGTGGTGAGATGAAGACAAGGGCTTTGATGGGTGCAAGTAGTGTAGAAGAGGGTGAGTGGTGATATGGGGATGCCAAAGAGTTTGGATGGGCCATCATCAATGGCTAATCATGGCTATAGCTCATGCACGTGAAGGGATGTGTGCACGTGACGACCCTTCAACCATCATCCATCTCGGTGCCTATAGGTGAAGCTTTCGGTTGCCTACACGTGAAGCTCTCTCTTAATTGTAAGTAAAGCTTTGTGGATCACATATATGTGTCTCTTAATGTTGATGGTGAGCACAACAGCCTATATTATATCTAGATGTTCAGACCTTTATGGTCTTTGTATTTGGTTCTTTGGTCTCAAAGGGTCCTTTTTTTTGTGTGTTGTTTATATGGAAGATGAGTGAATTCGATGATGGCCTTACCTCTAGCCTATGCTAAGAGTGATATTGATACACCACCATATACGTTAGTGGAGGTGTAAAACAAAATAAAGGAGTAAAAAGTGTTGTAATTAAAGATACTAAAATTTAAATATAGCTCATATTATATAATTCATATAGCTCACAAGATAGATTATCAAATTGATATTGGAGCATACTATTGATCTTTTTGGAAGCTATAAGTATGATAGCTCATAAGAGCTCTATATATAACTAGTCTTATGTGAAATCTTCCAATCCCTAAATATTAGATCAAAAGAGGTAATGTTTTAGGTATGATCATACAATATCTTAATATTAATCATCTTAGGCCTTAAATCATGAGCCTAATAAATAATCTTACATTGATATGATTAGAATTCTAGAATATAAATATGTTGATTGTTTGAACCACTCAAATCAAATGACAAATTCAACTTGTGACCATGGCCATCAAAACACTTGGCGATATTTCATTCATGTGGAGTCTATTTAACATTTGCATCAACAGACTTTGCAAACTCAGCCCATGCAACCCTATACTTTCCTATGTCAACAGTAGTAAAGGGGGCTGTTGTGCTATTCTCATAAACAAAACCACGAGCGAAGGCAATCGAAAGCTCATGATTGATGGGCTCTCGGTGGTACACCTTATAATGCAAGGTCACCATTTTTTAATAGAGGTGAGGATTTAAATCCCAAGAATACTGATAGCCAATCTTTGACTAGTATGTTTGCATCCATCAATTGCCTCGGGTTGGCCCCTTCATCAAAGCAAAGCCCATGCTCGGTATGAAAATCGTGCTTTTGTGTGACAATATCGCCTTAGCATGGAAAGCTCAAGAAATGGAGGTACCCAAAACAAGACGAGCCTGATTTAGATGCCATTTGTTGTGATCACCCTCTCCGAGATAACCTGGAAGCGCATGAGGGCTCATGTTGCTGAAACAAGGAGAGCATGAATGGATATAGAACATGCAATAAATCAAACCCTTAGCTAGACCACTAGAAAGTGCCAAAGCCATAGAGAAATATTCACAAGTTCTATCCATATTTGGCATGATATCTTTACTTTAAGACTCAAGTCTTTAAATATAATTCTATTTCCTAGCAAGTTCCTTGCTTCTCTAACTTGTCACTTGCATATGTATTTTTGTAAGGTTTGACTTGGGTAGCATAATAACGTTTTTTTGAATGCTAAAAACTTCTTCTCATCTAAGTGACATGGAGTCACTAATTACAATTGGGGGCAAAAAAATTTCACTATTAGAGCTATAGCTGCACTGGTTTTGGCGAATTAATTTATCATGGCTATAGTTACACTAGTGTAGGGCTAGTGTCTATCTCTTGCTCTCCTATCTTGGCATCACCTATGTCAATGCTAAAGATTCCTAGTTTTGAGAGTGGGTTGGTGATTGGTTTAGATGACATAAGAAACATTGTATCTCCACAAAGTAGCAATCTCACGAGTGGGACACTGGCATCACTCTCTCAATGTTGCTCTCACAGCTAGTATACCTAAGACTAGGAGAAAATCTGTTGTGTGGGTACATTCCTAGGGAACTTAGCTTTGATCATCTCAAAATGTTATAAGCACTAGGACCAGGCTAAGTTCGATAAGCCCTTCTCAACCCTTATGTGATCCTATGGACTCATAGAGGAAGTCTTACGGATCTTATGATCTCATTAGATCTCTCAAAAGATTTTATGAAATTATATGAGATCTTAAGAAAGATCATGAACTCATGTATATGGTATTATGAGATCTTAAGAGGTTTTACAGGCTACCCTTTGAAAGCTATGTAGGTAAATTCTATCAAAACACTCACTCTTTCTCACCATTCCCATGCAAAATGTTATTTCCCATTGTTTCACAATATCAACACAAATCTTTTGTCCTATTTGTATATATTTTAACTTAGTGCAAGCTTAATATGGTTTCCCAATTTTGTTTTCAATTAATTAATTTGAAGTGGTGTGAGAGGTAGCCTTAGAGATCCTTAGAGATAAAATCTTGACATGTGGATGACTGGAGGTTCGAAGCTCTAGAGGTTTTTGTATTCTGGAAAGTTCGGAGAGAGGCTTTAAATACGCTATGTGTAGTATTTTCTCATTGGGCAATGACCTAGTGAAAGAGAGAGAAAGGCTATTGTATACGTTGTTGTTTTTTTAAAATTTGCATTCTAAGAGACGTTTAACACAAAGTGAGAAAAAGAGATGGACATGAATACACTAAGAGGGGGAGAGAGGGAGATGTTTTAGCTAAGGTGTAAAACCTTACTATAATAATTAATTAGTGCTGCGACACATTAGAGAGAGATAATAATCTAAGATTTTGGATTACGTATGAGAGGGAGAGAGAGAGAATATCTGTCTGTTTGATGAGGAGAGAGAAAACCTTAGTTTCTAAGGTAGATGGCCGTTTAGCTTGAATATGGGCATGCTAGTATTGGTAAAATCATTCTCTTACTTTTTGATATAAGATGAGAGGACATACCTACATTTTCACGTATGTTACATTGAGTTTTTTGTTTCTTTTTGTGTGTGTGTGTGTGTGTGTGTGAGAGAGAGAGAGAGAGAGAGAGAGAGAAAGAGAGAGAGAGAGAGGAGATTTTAAGTATTTCAATTTGTATAATAATATTGATGCTTGAATATTAAGTATAAAAGTTTCAAAGTAACCAATTTTTTCAAAATAACCAATTTTTTTAAATAACTATTTACTCATTTGTGGTTCAATTCTCCACATAGGCAATCCATTCTCTATATAGGAAATTGTATTATCTAGATTATAATAGCCTATATTTCTTATTCATTCTCTATATAGGAAATTGAATTACCTAGATATTGGCCCATATTGTGTACATAGTACATTGAATTACCTAGATATTGGCTCATACTCTCTATATAGGAAATTTAATTACCTAGATATTGGCACATATTTCCTATATAAGAAATTGAATTTCCTATATAAGAAATTGAATTACCTAGATATAAGCCCATATTTCCTACATATAGAGGATTGAGTGAATGGGGAATACGATTGTCTAGATATATATAGGAAATTTCCATCAAAGTAACCAGGAAATCTCTCAAAATTTCCTATATATGGTGAAGTTCACTATATAGGGAACCACCAAAAGTTCCTTGTGTAATCCTAGCCACCCTCCATGTCCAGTGTCCCAAACCAAACTAATCCCAGGTGTATGAACAAACTTATAACAAGGCTTGTATACCCAATTACAAATCTCTCTCTCTCTCCCTCTCTCTAACACACTCATAGAGACACAATATTTCTTCTCTTTCTCTCTCTCTCTCTCTCTCTCTCTCTCTCTCACACACACACACACACACACACACACTCACTCACTCAGACACAATATTTCATCTCTTTATTTCTCTCTCTACAATCACTCACTCTTGAAGAGACTTCTCTCTCTTTCTCATGGAACAGTATTGATCATAACAATAATTCAATATTGCACACTTAACATACTTTGTGTGTGTGTGTGTGTTTCTAGTCATTCACACACACCACACTCAACATTACATAGAAGGAAGAGAGAGAGAGAGAGAGAGAGAGAGTTTCTTGTCATGCACACACCATACTCAACATTAAGTAGAAGGAAGAGAGAGAGAGAGAGAGAGAGAGAGAGAGAGATTGAACCACTTGTGGTTCAATGCTAATCAACATGCTTCCCTAGTTTATGAATTGCAAGAAAAATTTGATACAAGCATGTTTGTGTGTGTGTGTGTATGTGAGTGAGAGAGCTCCATATTTCATAGTGAGAGTGGTGGGTGAGTGGCTAATTTATTGTCCAAGTGCTAATTTAATAATGTAAATTTTTATTGTTAGCATGTATTGTTGAATCTGGTTTCATGAGTTAGTACTAACCATTTTGTATTGGTTCCACGAGTGACTACTAATCTTAATCAATTTGTGTTGAGTGGCTAATGTTGATACATGAACAGGTACACCTTTGCTTGGGTTAATGATTGGAATCATGTCTTTACCGTTGCGGGGAGGAGCAGGGGGCGGGAGGGCGGAGGATAAACCGACTCTAGGACTTCTCAGGCTTGTTCTCCATTCGTTGAAGTCCAACGTGTTTGAGAGTTTGGGTTGGACCCTAGAACGCTCTAACCATCAGGATATACAGAGTCCATTGGGTTTGAGAGCTTGTTGATATTATCACCCAAGCCTACGTACTCTGCTTAACAAAAATCTTTATATTCACACATACACGAATTACTACGATAAAGACTTTATGCAATGAATGATTGGTATCTTATAGGCTTTATATAGCAATAACTGTGTCGCTTTTCATTGGCAGGTATAATGTATTTGATGGACAAACATGCATGGCAAGGCAACCAGCTGGTGTCAACACATCTGCAGTGCTGTTCAACAACTTGATTCACGTTTATTATCAAGGATTTGGAGCGAATGAGAATGTGATGATGGAGAATGTGTTCAATCCAGCAACAGAAACGTGGGTTCAAGATGGAAGGCAAGTGCACACTTTTAGTTAAACTTGCATTTCCTTTTTAAATGAACATTAAAGAAAGGTTTCGTTTCATCATTTTCCTTATTACAATTGACCCAAGAATGTCACAATATGAAGTCAGATTGTCGAAGGATCAAACCCCATGCACAAAGGAACGTGAAATAGATAAATTTAAGATAAAAATAAAAATGAGAGGTTTTTTTTTTAAAGTAAAAACGTTTTTCCTTGAGAGAGATGTGATGAAGATGATGTTATGCAGGTCAGAGTTCAAGTTCTAATTTTAATAATAGACTTGGGTATTCAATTTGGGAGGAGGAGGGGAGAATGGCACAATTCCTGCAAATAGTCCGCATGTGGTGGATGGAGAGCCAACAGCAGCAGT
Organism: Cibotium barometz; assembly: GCF_041138505.1. NCBI lineage: Eukaryota > Viridiplantae > Streptophyta > Polypodiopsida > Cyatheales > Cibotiaceae > Cibotium > Cibotium barometz. Next base: position 49,668,575 of record NC_141048.1, on the reverse strand, counting down.
GGTGTACAAGGATGTAGTGTATTGCTTTTATAACAACTAGTGATATATTTGATGGAAGTCATTGGTCAGGTGCTATTCATTATCTACACCCATGGCTGGAGGAGTCTCGGCTTTTGTGTGGAATGACAAGATTCATTGCTTCTTTAGAGTACAAAGCCCAGTAGCTGCGCGATCCATGCTTCATTACAAGGACTTTGACATTTCTCAAGATATATGGAGTCCAGAAGTTGTCCTTCCCACCGCCTCTCCACCAGACCTGGTGCAATTCTTAATCACCTTCTCATTGGCTCACGATCTAATTTCATCCAGTAGTGAGTGCATGAGGCTATACACACCTAGCCTCCCTAAATAAAGACACCATGCACATTCCACCCTCACTTGATTAACCTCAATTGTGAGAGAGAGAGAGAGAGAGAGAGCCCTATAGATTTAGGATATGGGACTATTTAAGACCATTGTGGAGCAAGTTTAAGTGGAGAGAATTGAAGATGTGGAACGTGCACAATAGAGAATTCAAACTAGATAAATTTTTGGGAGTGAGAGAACTCTTGGATAATGTTTTGCACAAATATTCTATCAACGATGGTTGCATTGAAATTTTACATGGCCTTGTAAAGTTTAATTTTGATTTTAATTGGTGCTCAATGCTTCTAGCACATGTGGTATCAAAGCTAATAGCCCATTCGCTAAGGTGTTAAAAGCTTCCACGGTTAACCATTTAGGATGAGGCTCCAATAATGCATCGATACGGATATGAAGCACTAGACAAGAAATTGAAAGACATTATGCAAAGTAATACAATGTTTGGTGGGAAAGTTATGCGCTTTTGTGATGACTTTAGGCAAATCTTACCGGCTGTGCCAAAGGAATCGCATGAGGATATTGATGATGCAACGTTATGCCGGTCACATATTTAGAGATATGTGAATATTTTAAAGCTCACCCAAAACATGCGGGTTAGACAGAGTGCTTATGATTGTACACAACAAGAATTTGTCAAATGGACATTACAAATTGGAGATGGCTCTATAGGCCATCCAAACAATGAAGACAGAGTGGTAATTCCACCACGAATGTTGATCCATGAAAACTCCGTTTTGAGTCTGGTAGAATGGGTATACAAAGATCTTCAGAGAGTGCAGGATTATGCATGCTTATTTAGAGACCGTGCTATTCTTACACCACGAAATCTAGATGTTGATGAGGTCAATAAACTAGCCTTGAGTGCATTGCCCAGTCTTGAAAGAGAATACCTCAGTGCAGTTTCAATTGTTTCTTTTGAGAATCAGGTAATATTGTATCCAATTGTGTACTTGAACAGTTTGAACTTGAGTGGTGGTTATCCTTCTCACCACTTGCTTCTAAAGATTAATGCTCCCATCATGCTACTCCATAATTTGGATCCTCGACGGGGACTTTGTAATGGTACAAAATTGATATGCGAGTAATTTCACTCAAAGGTGATAGAAAGGTACAAACATTGGAGAGGGGGTCGTTAATTATAGAATAAAATTCATACCTACTATGCTTCAATTGCCTTTTGACATGAGTTAATGTCTCAGCCTCTTCCTATGTCCTCCTCTTGCATCAACTACATAGTAGTATGGATAAAGCTTTATGGAGTCTTCTACAATGTGTGAAACATTATCCAGATCAACCTCATATTGTGGGTAATCAAATGGTTTCTCCAAACCTATTTGATTTAGCGGTGTAATCCTTGGGGGTGGAGGTTGAAGCTCCGAAAGTAGGGGAGGTACTGACACATTTGTTGCATTGTAAATCCCCTGTGCAATGGGTTGTTGTGCCATTTACTCAACAATGGGTTGTGGGCATGATGGCTTGTGGCTCTAGTAGATCTTGTAAAGCCAATTACTAAGGTATGGGAGCAGTAGCGTGGGCTTGAAGATGAGTATGGCACTATGAGGCTTCATGACCATAACGTCCAAAAAAAGTATAATTTCCATTGTATCTCGCCCTTATGACTAGACACCACTAGTGCTTTGCCATTGTTGATAGATAAAACATAATTGAAGATCTCCTTGGGTATATATGCACGTTTTCTAGAGACTTATTGGCTTGCATTCCCTCTTGGAGTGCTTTCAAGAAGTCAGTGAAATTCATCTCCGCTAAAGTATTACCTTTATTAGTAAGGGGTTTGATAGTGGAGGTGCTATGACTAGTGACTTCAAAAACAAAAGATTTAGAATCTGACACTTTAGATCCCTTAACCATTAGATTATTTTACAATTCGATGACATTTGTTGTAACTTCATCCCATGTAGTGATCCCTCTAATGACTAAGACATTATAGATCGCTTCATGTTTAAGCCCATAGATAAATTTTTTACTAGTGGGCTCACAGGTGGGGTAAGCATCTCGGTCATCGTGGGTTGCTTGTCTTTGTATGTTTCAAATTGCATTATAGGACCTTTTGGAGGTGGGAAAATACTATTTTTTATCCTTTCATTCTCAATGATTCTATACATGCATTCGGTGATGCCCTACAAGCGTACTATACATGTATTCGGTGATGCCCTACAAGCGTTCTTCATCAAAGATTAATTGAATAATCTCTCCCCAACTAATACCATATACTTGTGAAGTCCCAAAGTCTATAACGGTTGTGGTATCATACTCCAAGTCCTCTATGAGAGAAGACAATGATCAAAATGACTGAAACATTCTAGTTTCTTTTAGAGGTAGATGGAAGGTTACCACTCACGTCTAGGCACTCACGTCTAGGCTATTAGGTACTACCTGTGCAACCTTGAGTAATGTAAACTAGCTTGGGGTAGATAGAGTTTCCTGGGCCTCTAATCATTGTTGGGATACATGCAAGGTCTCTTCCTGCTTAGTTCAATGTTCTACCATCGCGCATGAGTACTTGTGTAGGGTGGGTCAATGGTTAGTGTGGTAACAGGCACAACATGGAGAGGGATATCTAAATGAATGCCTCCTACCTACAACTTGGCGTTATTCGGGGTTTCCCTAGAATTCACCTCAATCCGTCCATCAATGGCTTTATATGAACTATGAGTCAGTTCAGGAGCTTTAGCAAAAGCCAAACCCTTAAAGTAGCTAGTCATGCAATTTTAAAAGCTATTGCTGGATTTGGCTAATGTGGCCACGTCCGCATTTACTCTCCATAGGTGTTGTGACCCCTCCACTGAATCGAGATCATATGAAGTGTACTTGAGAGAAGCTCTAGGTCCTTGTACAATGCTAAACTAAGTTCTCTAACCAAAGGTCTAAAACCTAGTGTAGGCGGGTATGTTTCTAGCTCAAAAGACACACTTTCTTCTAAATTAGCCTCTAATGCGTGATCGGACCGTGCATGTGATTTCAATTAGCCTTTCCAAATTCTTAGAAGACATTTCCCAAGGTTTGGTATTTTTATTTTTTTAAATAAAATTAAGTAATGCAAAAGAGTAGAGAAATAGAGCACTCTTTTACATAAGCGTAAAAGAATGAGAGACTAGGATTACAACTTGGCTTTTAAAGTTCTAAGGTTCACATCCTTTGCAACCACAACTAAAAATGAGGTCCTAGGCATCTTAGCCTACCTTAACAAGTATGAATGACTAGATAATTCCGATAAAATCAACATAAAATCTTATGGTGCACAGTTCATATACAATTGGTGATCACACACACACACAGTTCATATACAATTGGTGATCACACAACACACAATAATATAATACAAAATTGGAATCTACCGTGTCCGATGACTTTGGCCAAAATGGTATAAAATGATAAGGTCATTAGCGTTGCTATTTTTATTATGTCAAATGAGTTCTATATTTTTTTATGCCTATAATAATAAACACGAAGAATATTACCCACAATGTTTTGTTTTGTATTTCTATATAATTATATTTCTATATAGTTGTAATAATGAACATGAAGAATCTGATTTTTAAGCATCAAATTCTCTCTAAGAGCTCAAATTCCCTAACCATAAACTTAGTGACTTTTAGGGATCAAATTCTCTCTAAGAGCTCAAATTCCCTAACCATAAACTTAGTGACTTTTAGGGATCAGATTCTCTCTAAGAGCTCAAATTCCCTAACCACAAGTTTAGTGATTTTAGGTTCATCATGACATATACTACAATCTTGTTTATCAATTAGTGACAATGTAGAGCAAGACATCAAAGCTTTACATGAGCTTAAGAAAATTGAAGCATATCTGCACATCTAAATTGATACCAAGGTCCAATAAATAAGAATCTCGTAGACATATTTTATCTCCCAAGTAGCATGAGAGTACTAGAAGAATGCAGTTGGTATAACTTTCTACTTTTATGTTGGTATGCATATATCCTTGTAATTTATATAATCTACTCTTTTCATTCTATGACATAAATATGCATGATTACAGGATGATGATGATGTTGAAGATTGTGATGATGTTCACACTAAAGATACGCATCTTTCTCAATATGAGGTGATTTTAAAAACTTCCATGTATATTTTATAACATTAGTATGAGAGGTTTTGACTTTGAGAGAGTTGTGAATCCATTATTGATAATATGATGATGATGATATGTTTATATAAAGACACATTTTTCTAAATATGGCAGCATATGAAATGCTACATACTTTCCTTTCAGTCTGGGATTCAATTCTAAATATTTATAGATTTATTGATCCTTTAGATAAACAAGACAATGGAATCATCTGAATTAGGACCATATTGGAAATTGTTGGAAAGTATGGATGGGCATTTTGGCATCATCTTTCAATACAAGCTTTGCTTCTCACCATTTAGGCTCTATTGAATGCATTTGTAAGCCAATTGGTCAAGAGATATGAGCAATGAGGTCTCCATGCCATTTCTTGATTGTATGGGGATTATCATGATGATCATATGCAATCTTGTATGTTAAATTGGAGCATTAGGGAAACCCTAAGCAACATTTGGGGAATTCGAATCCATTTTCAACATTGCTTGGCAACTAAGGATTCCCATGGCTCAATTGGTGGTATTGGACTCCTTCCATGCATTGTCATATGAGTATGGAATAAAGGACTTTAAGGCACTAAAGGCTTCCCTTCAAGATATGGATTTACACTTACTTAAAGTCATTATTAAGATGCTCTCAATATTCTCAATTTAAGGATCAATCCAGATCTTCACTCTCTAAAGATATATTTTCTTTGAAGAGATTGATCCAATTTATTCATATCTATAATTTATCTTCCTAAGGTTAATCTAGGGTCTTGGACAAATCTTAGCTTTAATCTTACCCATGCATGTTCAACCACCTTCTCTTTTTCTCTCTCTAAAATCCTTGGCTATCCTTGTACCAATAATTTTTCTTGGAAAAGCAATCTAATTTGAAACTTAACAATCCCTAAATTCTTCTATTAAACTAGGGTAATTTCTTATCTTTCTATCAAATTTCTCTCTATATAAACTTAGCTCTACTTTCTCTCTCTACGCACGGGGGTATTCCTAAACTTACTATTTGAATTTAATCCTCTTAATTAAATCCCACCATCCTTAATTTAATCAAAAGCTTGCCTAAATTTGGGCCTACCTCACTTAAAACATCTAGATTACCCATTATCTAATATATGACTTGAATCTCCGACACATGGAAGACATTGTAGAAGGAAGGAGTACGTTGTGATTGATAGCACTTTGCTTGTGGAAGAGAGCATTGTGCTTGTGGAAGAGCAACAAAGGAAGCAGATAAAGGAGATAAACAAAGAGAAGGAATGATAAATCATGAGAGGTAGCTAGGTCATGCAGCCAAGAAATTTGGGGAAGACAACCCCGTTGCAGCCTTGGGCAGGAGAATCCAATTTTTTCCCGGCCAACGTGGCTATTTGCATGGCTATCGGTGCAATTTGCGGTCGCACAGATAGACATATCAAGGTCAGTGCCTTCACTGACATTGTTGCACCACTCTTTCACTACTTTCTCTCACTATTGTGTGGTTGTGCCTTCATGCTCTTGTAGTGCTACTTTTGAGTCCACTTTAACTTTGGAAGGTATGGGTTTTGAGTTGCATCACTGGGTGGTTTCCGAGTTGGCTACTTTTGAGTCCACTTCAACCCAAAGAGGTAAGATCTTAGCTAATGTTTGGAAGCTGTGGGCTTTGACTTGCATCACTGCTTATGGCATGGTTTAGACCACTTTAAGCCAAGAGGTAAGATACTTACAAGCATGATAAGCATCCTTAATAAGTCATTCCATCGGCTTTCTCTGCTTGTGAATGGAACAAAAGAGCTAGGTGGACCTAATTAACTAAGCAGTCCAAATATAGTATTCCTTTCATCCAAATATAATTTCAATAGTTTTCACAACTTTCCTTATAAAAATTCTATGTCGTAACTTGGCTTTTCTAATATGTATTGATTCAGATACTCTCATAAAACACACTTTAATTGCTTTTGACAAAGAGTTTGATTAACTATGAACCACAAATCTACAATCTCTGTGTTGAAGTTCCCATTGTGCAATCTTTCAAATTTTTTTATAGTTACAACATTTTTTTAAATTTCAAGGGTGACCAAAAAAAGCAGTGCAAGAAAGTTCACAGTAACTATCCATATATATTTCATTAAAATTGAATGGTTAAACTTATGCACAGGAGTATCCGCAAGTGGTTCATGTTCTAACTCGAAATTACCATTGCCATCAATTATTAGTTGCTATTTTTTCCCATTAGCATTTCCAAAAACACAGATTTTGGATAACCACAAATTTGAACTATTTATCAATGGTAGTGGCTTTTTTACCAAGGTTTCTAAAGTAATTTTCTTACAAGTTTTCTTAAATACAGCTGCTTCATAAGCAAATCACATACAAAAGCTTATTTTGCATAAATATCAATGACTCCTTTGATATACTTGCAATATGGTGATGTTCTTCTTTTGAATTGCACTTTTCTAATTATAAAATTGCATCCTTAATTTGCATTAAGGATCAATGACTCCTTTGATATACTTGCAATATGGTGATGTTCTTCCTTTGAATTGCACTTTTCTAATTATAAAATGTGATAAGAGTACGTGTACTCTTTCCATGTATAGCTTATAGGTTCTTTTGGTTTAGATATTTTTAAGTATAATACCTACCTTGTTATTTTCTTCTTCTAATCTATTAGTGTTTACTTCTATTTAATGCTTGATTCTTTATATTGTAGTTGACTTTTGATGCATATTAATTTGTTCACTTTTTGTTATGTATTACTATGTCAGGAGCGACAACTTTAGAGCAGACAGTTGATAGTAAAGAGGGGTTCTTTTTTACACCATGAGTGCTTCTCTAAGCTCGTCTTCATAATCCCTGTCGCTGTTCTTGCCAACAGATATAGTTATCTGATGAATAGATATCCCCCAGTATGAGACATTTTGAAGATAGCAAATAAAACCCTCACATCGAACTCAAGAGTGAAACATAGCGAAAAGGTCTTCAGGGAGTTACAAACTCTGCACAATGAATTTCATCCTACTGGTAGATTACCAAATAAGGCTGAAGAGTATAATCCATCCATTAGAGAAGCCAACAAGAAGGCCAAGAGGCTCCTGCACTTGTAGAGGAGGAAAGGCATAGCAAGCATTTGCTGGCAATCTAAAACCTTGCTATGTAACAAGCTTGACTTCCAAGACAGATTAGACTACCAACTGGAACAAACCAAATCATAAAAATTCTAAAATACAACTTTATTTCTTTGAGATTCTAAAGATGTTACCGACAAATGGAAGGAAACATCCCAACAAATGAGCCTTCGAGGCTGTTTGAATTAAACACTGTCGCAAGTGTGCGACATAGAACCACTTCTTCTTCTAACTGCAAGCATGGCCCGTAAATACCCCATCTGACAGCATTAACCGCACATGAAAGTTTCCCGCAGAACTAAAACTTTTACAAATAATTACTAGTGGAAACCTGTTGCATATGCACAAAACTGATGATGCTGTGGCATCCTGTGGCCATGTTCATCACCCCAAGTGCATTGCTCTTGTTAAGTGGCAAGACTGTATCACAGCAGCTCTCCCATCATCATGCCCTCAAGGTCTAATACTTTCATTCCCAGCACATCGAACCAATCTGCTACTAAATATAAAATAGAAGACCTTACAGCTTTGATCAATATAACCAATCCCCCCTGTACGTGCCTACATTAGAAGAGCTCCTCTGAATTGAACTTGTTCCAGGCCTCCTATAGAATGAAAGGAACTTGCTCAGAGACACGGCATGCCTATGCTCAGCTCAGTTGTAGCAGCTAAAGATCCAAACTCTCAAATTTGACTTGAAAGCTGTGGCTTACCTTTAAGAGATCAAACACCTTCTCAGCAATGTACTTCTGCTGAATTGTGGCACCTTTTTGTTGCACTTTATCTGGGTGGACACATAAGGTGGCCTTTCTATATACCTTTTTCACAGCAGCAGTAGTGATAAGATCTGTCAATGACACTGCTTGCCAACCACACTCTGGCCAAAGAACCTGCAACCAATGCAACAGGGTTGGCAATAAAGGAATCAGTCATCTCAGAAATCACATAAATAACTGCATCCAGTCTTCTTGTTTCTTTTATTTTTTACCTTCAAGGGTCATATAGAGTAGAAACATACATATTGAAGAGTTGAGAGCAATGCACGGAGGTTCCCTTCCTTGCCAGCCGCCCAGCGCTTGATTTCAGCATCAAGAACTTCCCCTGCCCTCTGTGCAGATTTAGCCCGACCAGTGCCCAAAAAACAGAAAATAGCTTTTATCAAATAAGGATCTATAAATGAATGAACAGCAATGGAGCTTGTCTGAGCACAGTAGCACACCTAGACATAGGCCTCTGGTTAATCTCGGAGGTATGTTACGGTGGTTTTTAGCAGTTTTTCACAGCAGGCAAAATTTTTAAATATTAAAATTAAATGAAAATTCAAGATTGAGTTTTCAATTACGTATTATGATCAAAGGAAGCCTTTCAGTGTGTACATGGACATGCAAATCAACATTTCACATACAGCTGATTTTGGCGATTCCGCCTGCGTTGGGTTGTGTACCGCATTCTGGTAATTTTAAGTATCCACATGACTAGTATCTGATAATTGTACACAAAGTTATACATGTTACAGATTGCATCCCTAACAGCAGATCTGAGAGGCTTGCCAAATCTACATGCAGCTCTTCCACAACTTCTATCTCCAAAATAGTATTTTTTCCTTTTCAGACACCTTAAATATGTAGCCCAAGGTTGCGACCCTCCACCCTTATCAAGCCTCTTCCCCCATTCCTCTCCCTTCTTGTCTAAGGCTCTTTCTCCATTTTCTATATAGAATCTATATAAATCCCCTCTAAAACCATGTTTTTGGTACCAAGTGATGAAGGTGTTTGCCTAGGACCAAGAGGTCCTGGGTTCAAACCCCCCGTTGGTGCTTCCTCGGTGGCATCGCCTATGGGCCGATAATTAAGCGCCTACGGGGGATGAAAAATCAGTAACTACGGTAGGATCTTGGGCTTAAGGCCAGTCGAAAAAAACACCATGTTTGGTAAACCATCCACTCTAGGTGGGGCCCCCATTGATGGCCACTAGCATATGTAACCGGAGTGGAAATCTTATCCAGAATTACTGAGAATATTCCCTTCAAAAAAAATTAATAGCCAAATTTTCTAAATTGTCTTTTTAAATAAGCGCTGCTATGGATGCATCAGTAGCCACCGGATGCGGCAACTTTTTAGCCAAGGAGTGTGGACTCGGCAGATGTTGTGAAGCCACATAAGTGATGAAGGCTCTCCAAAAAACACACACACACAGGAGAAACCTCTGAATTAATAACCATAGAACCCATTATTGAAAGTATAACAGGTTTCATTACATGTCTCTCTGCTTGCTCTCTTAGACTTTGCAAATCGCGTTGGTTCTTCTCATCCAAAGCCTTGGCCTGCATGTCCAACAATACAGACACAGTAAAAATCCCTTTTAACCTGCATGTTTTTTTTTGGGCACCGGTTGGGCTGCATCCTTGTTCATACAAGACAACATAATATCTCAAATAACACAGCCTATTTTATGCCAACTTTGTTATTATGAAATAGCTTCAAGCACTGGTGAAACTGAAACAACAAACTTCATCCACTTTTAACAAGAAGGATTAACAAGCCAAATTCAATGCTGACTAGCATGAGGCCTGAATCACCATCTTCAGCTATTAGCCTCCAGGTTGGGTAACTACAAAGTTTAAGAAAGAACGAATCTTGGACATTGAAACATAAGTAGCTTAGCCAGGGTGAGCATGATGGTTTTGGCCTTCGTGCTCGGCAACGATAGAGGTCAACCTTCCTAAAGAACATTAAGACAAGTAGCTTAGCATCTACAATATCACAGAGTAACTTGGTTGTAGTAATCAGCTCTAAAATTCATAACCTGATTGTGTATGTCAGACAGTTGGGAGCTACACGAAGAGGAGAGGGTTAAGCTAAGAATAGACTGAGTTGACTGTAGATAGCCCATCTACATGGTGGATCTATAAACAACATGCAAAGTCAAGGCAAATGTAGTCAAGCTTTACTTGAAGAATCTAACCAGTCTATAGAACTATGAAGTCATAAGCAATGTTTCCCCTAAGGAAACGTTCAAGATAGACTAAGCTAGTGCTCAGGGCACTGTACAGATGCCGCGTTTTGAACCTGCTTACTTAAATGGGTGGATTTACTGGTTAGCTGCAGTTTCAATTAGTGGTCTCCTTCAGTTCTCTAGTACCTTTGTCCTAGCGAATCATTAGCAACATCTCTCTCAGAGAAATATTCAGCATGGTACGAGACACCCCCCTTTCTCGTGCGCTGCCCGCCAGCCCCCTCCTGCCTTCGTCCCTCCCGCCCCTTCTCATTCCCCCCCACCGTGCGCTGCCCGCCAGCCTCCTGCCTTCGTCCCTCCCGCCCCTTCTCGTTCCCCGCCACCTCCTTCTGTCGTTGGGCCTAATCCAACACGGTAAGGGGAGCCCTAGGATTAGGGAAAGCACGCTGATACGGGTGGCTAAGGTAGATTATTAGTAAAACCATAGTTACTAGCTACTTATGACTAATTGGTTATGTATAGCAGCAGTAATCACTATATAAGTGACTTGTGGGTTTATTATTGTCATTGTTGATGACGGGTCTGAGCCTAGACCAAAGACTCCCACCATGGACTCGGCAGATGGGAGTGAGCCTTAGCCCTTGGCTCGAGGGTGGTTTGCAGTCACAAACCTACCTACAGTTGGGAGGTGAGCTAGCATGTTCCCCTTCTTTTTGTTACTAATCTTGTTGCTTGTGTTTAGGGAGATCTTGGAGAAATCTTACAGTTGGTGTTACAAGCCCCCTAATCAAGGAAGCAAAAAAAGCAACGTTTGCGTGTTTTTTTTTCAAGTCTTGCTCGTATGGTGAATCCCAGGTATTTCTCTCCACACTATATCTGTGTTTTGATCTTGATGAACGGTATGCTGTTTTTTCTGAATTTCATGTCACGCATGTTGCATGGTGTGGTAATGTGTGTATAGATCAATAGAGAGAAGGCCGCGTGTGAGAGGGTCGTATGCAAAAGAAGGACTTGCGTGTTTTGTAGTTATACACAAGTATGACTAGTTTTTCTGGAAAGAGCGTGCAACACAAAGGTGTGCCGTTTGCTTTTCATGGGCACACACGGGCTTTACTTTAAAAAAAGCATAATCAGACCCTCGTTTTAGCAATACGTTTTCTTAAAGGGGCTTTTTTTTTGCTTTTAAAAAAAGCATGCATGCTCAGATATTTTTAAGAACAAACTGTAGACGCTAAAACGGGAGGGGAAGTAGCTTTGCCAAATGCTATCTGAAGCTTCTTTGCTTCATAGTGGTAGTTCTGAGGATCTTCACATGTGCACATATATTTTGAGTTCCAGATTCACAGCAATTTCTGCTGATATTTGTTAGCATTCATGGTGGCAAGATGGAGCATGTGCAAAGAGAAAGATGGAGGTTCAAGCCATGACTAGTTGGTGCACAGAGATAGAGAGATAGAGACAATAAGGGGGAGATAGACATAGAGATAGAGATGAGATAGCAAACAAGAGAAGGATTGCAACTCGAATGCCCAACAAACCCCACTTCAGAGTGATGGAGGTGATGCCTGACAAACCTTCAGTGAAGAGTTGACTTGTGTTGAGTCACAACTGTATTAGTTAGCTTGTGTTTGAGCAAGCAAGTTCTAAAAGAGGCAGCTTGATCAGTTGTGTGTCAGCATAGGTCAGCTGAGGTTGTTAAAGTATTGGTCTAGTCTTGTTTAACAATTGTGAGGTCTAGGCTGACAATTAGAAGCAGCAACTTGAGAGTCAAGGAAGGTCTAAGGACCCGTGAGTGAAGAATTCTGCTTCAATTGAGATAGTTGGGTCAGTCAATACTGTTTCCAATAGCTGGGTTCGTCTCAGCCGATTCAATCACAAGGGTGTTAGAAGGGTGTCAGCAAGGAGTCCAAGAAAGTCCTGAGGGCATAAATATAAGGTTAGCTGATGCTGGAGGACAATAGAGGATCCTGGAGGACACATTTTGGAAGGAAGTGAGCGTCAGCGTTTCGTAGCACTTACTTTGTCAACATCTGATCTGTCTGTGGCAGCTGAGAGTATTTCTGGTTAGTTAGTAGTTAGCTGAGGTCGGCTGAAGTGTTATAAGGAAAGATCGGGGTTATTGGAGATATGAGCTGACCTGGGAGGACGTCTAAAAGAAGCAGTTGTATAGTTTGAAAAGTTTGGAGTGTGCTCTAGTGTATGCATGTGTCAGCTGGAGACCAAGGGATGTCAGCTGAGTGTACTGATGCCTTCATTTGGTGTTGTCTGCTGGTGTTGTGGTGCTAGGTGGTAGTTCCCTCCTCACGGTGGTGTGTTTCGGACGAGCTATAGTGGTAGGTCTCCCCGACACAATAATGTGAGACAAAAGAACACACTGATGCCAACACCTGAACTCTCACGTCAAGTTTGATATTGTTGGGATTCAGAGTCTCGTATGTGCATATCCATCTCTGTGTGTGTGTACTCATCATGTACGTGTACCCTTGTTTGAGTACCCACTTGTGTCTATGTGTTAACAGCCCCTAAAACAGCTAAGTGTGTTAGTGTGTGTGAACCCACCCTTAGGTGTGGATAAGTGCATGTGTCAGTGCCATGTGTCACTTGTCATGTAATTACTCACCGTCGCACGTGGAGGCCTCATCTTCTCACCCTCTCTTCAATATTTCAGATCTTGCAGCTACCCTCTCCTGGTCGATGATGGATCTCCTCCATAGACCCCACTCCTCCATAGACCCCACTCCTCCATAGATTCGGGATAGAATACATTATGATCATTCTTGTATACTTTATAGCATGCTCCCCTATTTGTTTTGTGCACTAGCTTCAGTTACTAGGTTTCTGGTTTCAGTTTCAGTTTTCCATGCTGCTAATATTCCATGGATACTTGTAATCATCTTTTGTCTCATAGGCCCATCAACCCTTTTGTAACACGCAAATATAACTCTCTCTCTTCTTCTTTTTTTCGTGAAATGGTGTTTTATATTATATGTAAAATGTACATCAGCCACATGGCTCACACAGAACCTATGGCCCCAAACAAAACCCCCACAAAAGATCCTCTAAAGGATCATGACCATGCAAACCTGTACACTAATAAGAAAGCCTCCTAGCCAAATAAGCATCCCAGATAAAAGCATCAAAGATGAGCCAGCCGAGCTGCCGTAGACCATAACGAAATAACATCTGCATCCAGTAGCTGAGCTGAGAGAAGAGAAGAAAACTGCCAAAGCAGCAAACCGCGGATACGTAGAATGTGCCTATGTATTCCAGACAAGGAATCAAAAATGAACCCATTCCGTGTAGTCCAAATATGCCAAAGTCCTGTCCATCTAAGGAAATGGAATATCACAAGGTGACTGTCTGAAGTAATGACTTGAGGACAAATCCCAAATATCCACTGATGAGCCGAAACAGTAGACCTCTCTACTGCCTCCCAAACGCGAGAGACAAAAGACCAAATCTGACGGGCCACTGGACAACTCATGAACAGATGCATAACTGTTTCAGTGCATGTCGTGCAGAAGAAGCAAGAGGCCAGTGTAATTTTACGACGGCTCAGCTGATCCCGTGTAGGTAACCCTCCCACCAACATCCTCCAAATGAAAACCTTACCTTGGTAAGGGAGTTTAGACTGCCAACCACGCATAAGAGTTTTCTGCCACCATGATTTAGACTTGTGCAATCCCCACACCTTATTGGCCTTGGCTGAAACCCAATCTTTCTCTGATACAAGCTTATGATAGACCTGGTTAGCTGAGAGTGATATCAAGTCACCAGATTTACATAGTGCCCAATCAAGCCAAGGCTGATCTGCAGATGGCCGAGGCAATGGAGTAAAAGGCTCAACTGCATGCATGATGTCAACCCATAGTGGCTGAAATGTCCGAGGAATCCTAAAGTGCTGCCGAATACGACGAAACGAATATGGCCTGTCACAACCAGGTATCACAGCATCTCGGATTCTAACCAAGCCTAGCCTGACCATGCGGTTGAGTCGTATGCGTGAAGCATCTCTGTCTGGCCAAACAATGACACGCGACTCCACAAATGTTTCGAACTGCAAAGAGTTCAAAAGTAGTCTTTCATGACCAGGATCCCACCGAGCCAACAGTAGAACTTCATGCCAAGAAAGGAGAATATGCGATAAAATGTGTAATGAGCGAATACGGACAGGATGAGCCGCATTCACAATGTCCCACCATGAAGCCTGCACACGTGTCCGCCCATGTGACAATCCCTCCAACTCAATCAAGTCACGAGCCATGAATACCCAAGGCTGCTCTTGCAAACACATATCCTGAAAAAGTGCCCACCTACGCGCCACCATATGTAAGCGGACATCCAGTAAAGCAGCCCCACCCATTCTTTTGGGCATCGTAATGTGATTCCAAGCTATCCATGTTTGACCCATAATATTTCCTTGCCTCTTCCACAGCATAAACCGAATGGGAGCAACCAAACGGATGAGAGATTTGTGCGTCCAAGGTAGCAAAGGCAAAAAATAGGAAATCATGCTAAGCATAGTAACCTGAGCTACCTTAACCCTCACATGCATAGGCCACCCTTGAGCTTTCCAATACACAAATTTATCGGAGATCCAAGCAGAAATCCAAGCAAGAAGCGCTTGGGGGTCCACATCCACACCCACACCGGATATCCAAGATGACGAACAATGTCTCCTGTATGCACCACACGGCCTTGCCACCCTAATGCCTCAAGATCAAATTCCGTGCATACAATGAGGGCTGATTTTGTTGAATTTATTTTCAGCCCAGAAGCCAATGCAAAATTATTCCAAGCTTCCATTGCTCGATCTATATTGGCTTTTTCAGCATTGAGAAACATAAAAGTGTCATCCGCAAGGGCTTGAGCAACCAATTGCTTGCCATGAGGGAGATGCAAACCAACCACTTCACCATGCGATGCCATAGCATCTAGGCGAGATAACATAGGATGAGTGGCAATGGCAAAGAAAAGAGGGCTAAGAGGACAGCCCTGCCGGAGAGAACGGGTGAGAGAAATACCATCCGAAAGTCCTCCATTGAGCATAATCCGCGTGATAGAGCCAGAGCCAAGTAAATGCACCAAATTAGCCATTTTGGGACCAAAGCCCATGGCTGTCATTAACTGAGAAAGGAAAGACCAGCTGACATGATCAAAAGCTTTTTCAAGATCCAGCTGCACCATCACAATCTCTTGCTTCTTTGCCTTGGCATAATCCACTCCAATTTGAACATTAAGAATATTATGCAAAATATTCCTGCCATGCACAAATCCATATTGATATGGATGAACAAGAGTAGGAAGCACCTTCTGCAAGCGATTGGCAAAAATCTTTGTAAAGATTTTATACATAATACCCATAAGTGAGATCGGGCGCCATTGAGCCAAAGAAGTAGGCGAAGGGACTTTGGGCAACAAACGAAGTATGCCCAACTTCCAATCGGCAAGCATATATCCCTCATCCCAAACCCTTTGACAAATAAGCGTCAAAGGCTCTGCAAGCTGATCAGCATATTTTCAGGGCTCTTTCCCATGGGAAGTTTGGAGAGAACAGCTTCCACTTCCCCTTGAGTAACAGGAGCATCAAGCTGAACCGCCACATCAAGGTCAACTTGATATCGTACTTCAGCAAACAATGACTCCCTTGCAGCCAGGACAGCCGGTGAGACATCCTCTCGAGGGGCATATAACTCTCTCTCTCTCTCTCTCTCTCTCTCTCTCTCTCTCTCTCTCTCTCTCTATAGTATGATGACAAATGCTAGGCCACACGCTCCCGTGTTAAGCATGAGGTACGGATTCAGCAAATCACGAAGCACCAAGCACAACGGATTTCTCAACGGCTCACCCAACGCAAGAAACGGGAGTTCTACGCTCGGAAAGAGGATGAGTTATACCAACTTTTCTTAGGGCCAAACTGCAAAGAGGCCTAGAGGAAACTCCGAGAACATCGACCTCCCACACTTATCACCTGCTCGGACACATGGCACTCCTATGCACGCTCCCTCTATCATATCCCCCATCAGCCACCCCTACCCCCACCACCTCCACCTTCTTCACAAAGGGCATGGTCCTCAAGGCCATTCGTAGACTACGCAATGGGCGAACCCAGGATCATTAGGGACTCACTGTCGAGTACATCTTGCATGCCGATGATACCCTGGCACCCCTACCAGCCTACATGTTCAATAGAGCCCTTTGTGAAGGATTTCTCACCCTCTTGATCCACCAACACCATCACCCCCATCCTCAAAGCCGGAGATCCACTTGATCCTAATAACTACATGACGATCATGATTGGCCACACATTGGCCAAACTCTATGGATCAGTGCTAGAGGCGGAGCTCAGTTCATTTGCAGAGAACCAGGGATGCAGAGCCTCAAGACATGCTGGCTTTCAAAGGAGCTACTCTACCCTTAACCGCATCTTCACCCTCCATGCCATCATCGAGGAGGGTAGAGCACGACATCAGAGGATTTACTGCTACTTCGTGGATTTCTGCAAAGCTTTTGATATTGTACTCCAAGCCCGCCTCCTACACCGTCTACAGGAGATAGGAGTCTCATCTTACATGGTTTGGAGCATCATCGCCCTCTATGAGTCCGTCACCAGACTAGTGAGAGCCCCAAGAGGTACATCACAGGACATTTCCAGCACTATTGGGGTGAAACAAGGCTGCCCTCTATCACCCACTCTTTTCGGCCTCTACATTGATGAGATCTTGAGCTTCATTGACAGATTAGGCAGGGCTGGTCCCACACTGGCAGGCATATTGATCTCTCTCTCTCTCTCATGTCGTGCTCATCGCCCACGCCCACCAGGATCCCGACCACGGCATCCTCACCATCGCCAAATCAGAGCCATTATTGCTCGGCATCGGAGGCGCCTACATCGCTTCTACAACCTCTCCATTCTAGACAACCCCATGGCGGAGATACTTGATCTAAGGAGAGGGCAACACTTCAACTGATCAGCATACATGGATCTACCCGATATACATTTTTCAGTATTTTCCAATATTTTCTACTCAGTATCATCTCGGAGTCTCACAGTTTTGTTCTTATAATTGTAGGACAATCAATTTATTGTACTTTTTAGTCTCATTTAGTTGTTCTCTTTGATGAGACCCCAACTTCAGATGTACTCTCAGTTTTGGTCTCATAGGCCACTATGGCCTCTTAGAGACGTTAATATATCATTTCATTTCTCTCTCTGCACACACTTAGCATGGATATCTTCCATCCTCCACAACTATTGTTCTATGCTAACTCTAGTACCAATAAATGGTATCAGAGCTAGGGGTAACTCACTCTAGGGTTTCTATAAGTACTCATCTTCGCCTTGCTAACGTCTGTCAACAACTACCCTCCACCAGTTCCACTCGCCACTCTGATGCTCACCTATTTGTCACCCCCCCAGACCTTCTCACCAATAAGCCAATCCCACTCACCAGTTCTATCGTTGTCCGACCACTTGGCTGAACCCACCATCAATAACTGCCTGTCATCTCCTTCTGCCTACGTCATCGTCACCTGTAGTAGCTAATGTCACCCACCTTCAATCACCAACACTTCTACTTGCTCAGCCACGTCAACCACTACCCTATGCCACCTCCGCTCCACACTGGCCAACTCATGCTGCACCGTTGTCTCAACCACTACCAACAACCACCTATAAGCTGAGCCCAACAAGTCCACATCAACATTTTCAAGGTTGAAGCTTCAACAAATTCAAAAATTGGGGCTTTTTAAAAACTTTGGTACAATTAACTAATTGAAGATTCTACAATCTCTACAATTTAGGGCTTTTCTGCAAATCAAATCTCCTCACCACAATTGAAGCCCTTGCACCAGGAGAATTCAAAATTAGGGCAAAAATTGCCTAATTGAAGCGTCTACAAATTTGGGGCCCCCGAGTCTAAAATGACTAATAAAGCATCAATTGCTTGGCGGCGCCGTCGTAAATGGCATCTTCATCGACATTTCACCAGCTTCAGAAGTTTCACAACTTCCATTCCCTATGTTTATGTGTGAGTGTCATGGGTCCTCTGGCCGGGTCATCCATTTGTAATAAGTGTTCATCATATACCTGGATGAATCCAGGAACATGCCCAAATTCACCTTTTAGGAACATGCTTGCTATATACTCATGGTAGTCAACCCACAAGACTATATAACTATCAACTCCAGTATGCATAGTATGGACTAGATACTACGACATCCCCACTAACGTCATCAATGCCCAATAAGTGTTCATCATGTATGTCAATTTTTATGTGTTTGTACCGCCTTGTGTTGCAAAAGGCTCCAATTTTTCTATTTATCCTTGTTTTTTGTCAAGGGGGGTAGTTTACAATGGCTGACATGTATCATGTGTGGCAAGCCCCTTATCAAGCCAAGCATGAGAATTTAGGTGTTGGCCACTATGATCTTTTAAATCATCTAGGCAATTGTGGACCCAAATCACCATAGATATGAAGGTTGATTCTTATAACACCAAATTTGACTCCAAAAGGAGGTTTGTTGGGATTCGGAGTCTCAAATATGTGTATCCGTCTCTATGTGTGTACCCATTGTGTACGTGTACCCCTGTTTGTGTACCCACTAGTGTCTGTGTGAACAGCCCCTAAAAGGGCTATGTGTGTTAGTGTGTTTGAACCCCACCTTAGGTGTGGATAACATAAGTGGCATGTGTCACTTGTCTAGTATATGTGTGATTCCCTTGAGTCAAAAGATAAGGCTTATAGCCTACAAAAGCATGTACTTGGTGTAAGCTTCGACAATTCATTCATATCAATAGAAGAGTCATTTGAGTCATGCACTCTCTCTCTCTCTCTCTCTCTCTCTCTCTCTCTCTCTCTCTCTATTAGAAGACCAACTAGCGGGGAAACCCTCGCATAGGGCCTGTTAAACATATGAACCAGAAGTGGAGCCAATACATCCCTCGCATGTGAGAAGTGCTCGGCAATCAGCCCATCATGATCTTGTGCTCTCCCATTCTGCATCCTGTCAATGGCATCTCTTACCATGCTCAAGTGGAAGGAGGAGGAGTGGGGGGGGGGGGCGAGAATCAGGAGGGTGGGGGAGAGGAGGTTATCCGGGGACATGATAAAGGGAGGTGGCGTATGCATACCATATGTCGAGTGAGGTGATCGTGGTCGGTGGACCACGATCCTCGAAGAGCCTCCACGCCTCCTTACCCAGAAATAACTCGTACAGCTCCTGCGCGAGGTGAGCTAGGTAGGCTCGCTTCTTCCTCCGTACGAGACAACGGATGATCTGTCATGCCTACTGGTGAGTGGTGGAGCCCAGAGTGACCTCCCATTGTAGGCGGGCAGGGGTTTCGCGACACTCTTGATCATACCAACTGTTCTGTGGAACAGTCCCTCCAGGTGGTCCGGGGGTGGCTCTGGTGCGAGGGAAAGTGGTTGCAGCGGATGTGTGAAGGGTGGCTACAAGCTGTGTGGTAAGCTCATCAAGTGGGATGTGTGGGTCGAGGTCGGAGAGGGTGCAGAAAATGTGGTCAGAGTAGACTGAAGAGGTATCGGTGTGGTAAGGCCAGTGGCTTGGCATGTGAGGAAGAAAGCTAAGTATGCATGATCAACTGCTTCAACATCAATTGGGCAGGCCGAAATGGTAAAATCTGAGATGAGGGGTATCAAGGAGAGAGAGCCCACCAAGTAGTCCACTGTACTAGCTCCATGACCAAAGTGGTAGGCTGTAGCAAGTGAAGGCGCTGGAGCCAGGCCACCGGGCGAGAGAAGAGAGAGAGACAGAGAGAGATCCGGTTTCATGACCATAGGTGGCACGTCGGCCCTCCCCTAGCCAAAGTGATAAGAGAGAGATTATGGAGATTATGCTTATGGGAGGGCCGACCATTGATGAGACTGCAATGGGATCCGACTCCCGAGCAAGTGGCAATGGATTATGGCATGATCCCTTCACCCCAGAGGATGCCCCCGACACCCCCTTTTTTGAGTATACAAAACCATTTGGACCGAAGGATTTAGATGCCAGAGGTTGATAGTACGCTAGCAGTAGAAGTACATTCACAACATCCCCGCGTATTTCCTTCGAGATTTTTGGAAATGGCTATGGGGGGACAGCTTTCGGCCACAGAAGATTACTCTTTCCTCTGGCAAATGGCAGCTCTGTGCATATGCGGAAACATCGAGAGGCTTTTCTACGGATCTGGTTGGCTACCCCCCCCAGCGAAATTGTATGAGTTAGCCTTCCTCCGGGAGCAGCCAGCGAGTGCCGAAGAGCCCCTCTCTATCGCCATCTCTTTTTTTTCGTCTCTCGTGATGGGTAACTTAGCCGTTTCGGCTGCATTTTGGTAACTAAAGGAAGGATCTTTTCTCTTCTTCTTTTGGGGTGGGGGGGGAAGGGGGGAAGTTTCCCTGTAGAACGTTCAAATCTCTGATAGTTCTATGGATTCTCAAAGAGGGAAGGTATTATATATATCCCCTAGGGAAAGAAATTACACAATCCACATAGGATAGGTAATTGTCTCTATGATGTCAGATTTTTCGATTCCTCGGGAGTTGGATTGAGGGATCATTGTATTCCTCACGATCCTGGTTCAAGTTTGGTCCATCTGTAGTTCCACTGAGTTAGTTGTAGGAACAATGGCTATAGATTTAGCCAATTCCTAGAAAGATATATGAGTACACTTTTTAGTCGCCTGCTTTTCATCAAAAGGGAAACCACGGAGGTGTTTGTCAATCAGTGAGCGCCGAGCGGTTTCTCCCTTCAATTTTGGACTTAGGCACCATAGCGCAGAGGAGAGATAAGTGGGTGATCATCAGGATTGAGGAGGGCCAGGTGGGCCTCCTCAATAGTTATGCCCCCAACAGGGCGTTGGGGCTGACGAATTTCTGGATGCAAGAGGAGTTCCCTCAGTTTGGTGCATGGGAGGGGACTTCAACATAGTAGAACTCTGCAGATAGACACAGAGAGGAGGGTTAGACGCTATCTCAGGGGCTGAGTACTCCGCCTCGGAGGAGTTGATTCTCACCAAGAGAGGACAGCACCTGCCAAAGTTTGGACGCCCCCACGGAAGCCTCCGTTTTTCTAGGTCAAATAGGAGGATGCATGGACTGAACCTTTCCAGCATTGATAGATTTTATGGGATGAGAGGACATGCAATAGGGGGATATGATAGGCATCATTGCAGGCCCCACAATATCTGACAATGCTCATCTCCTCCTTCACCGCGGCCTGAGCAACAGCAAAGTGTCCGCATTCCCAAGAGTTTGGTTCATAAAAACCAGATTGGCACGCAAATAGAGGAGATATGGGGCACTCTCACCTTCAGGCACAGATCATCAACAGCAAACCTGGATATGGGGCTTAGAGAGCTTGGATTGCTCTTACAGAAAGCAACCCAAGACAAACTCCTCGTTTTTCATGAGCAGGAGAGGAGCCTGCGCAGGAGCCTCACCTCCCTCTAGAGACTGCAGGAGCAGACCCCAGATAGCCCATGATTGGAGTCACGTGGAGACAGCCCGCATAGAGATACGCTTGATAGAGGAGAGGAGGAAGGAGTTCAAGTACCACACCCATGCATCCTTCTGGACACAGGCACACGACAAGGTCACGCGGAATTTCTATGAGATTACAAGCCCTCAATCTACCAATATGCCGTCCGCGAGTTGAGGAGTCCAGATGGCACCATTGAGTCAAATCCCCCTCAGCTGTGGGCCATTGCCACAGATTTCTACAGAGAGCTCCAGGTTTCTTCCAGGATAGGAACATCTTGGATAACATCTTCCCTTTTTTGGATGTGACCACCACGGCTTGCTTTCGACAAGAGGATATGGCAGTGCTGCTTTTGGACCTTGAGAAATCCTATGACAGAGTGGATTGGGCTTTCCTCGAGGGCACCATGCTTCGGATGGGATTCCCAGCCGGATGGATTCATGGAGTCTCACCACTTTATTCTGTCACCCAAGTCAGGTCCTCATTTAGAGGGTCAAAGGGGACAGGTTCCATTTTACCAGATCAGTCCGTCAGGGGGTGCCCCTCGCCCCCTTCCTCTTCCCCTGTGTTGCTGAGGTGATGGACTCTGTGTTTGCAGATGATGCCGCCACCTACCCTCAAGAGAACAAGGGAATCTTTAGAGTCTTTTCAGCAGATTCCCACGGCACCCCGGTCAGATATTTGGGATGTCACACGGGGATTAATATTTTGCTAGAGCAGCTTGCCCCTCATCTTCTGAGCATTCACAAGAAGCTCCTTTCCTGGAGCACTGCCCAGCTCTCCCACGTTGTCCTAGTGGTGATGGCCAACCAGGTGCTCTTGGCCACCATGTGGTACATTACCTCTTCTGGGCGTTCTCCCGGGCATGACTCAGACATGAGCAACAGCTGATCCGGAACTTTCTTTGGGCAGGGACACGGTCGTCCTGCGAGGGCCAAGGTGGCCTGGACGGTTCATGGTGGGTTTGTTCATCATTGATCTACCTTTACACAGCAAAGCCTTCTTGAGCAAGACAGTCATTCGAGGCCTTCAGCCAATGAGTTGTCATTCACAGCCATCGGGGTATGAATCTGAAGTTAGAACGGTATTTTTAATCGCTGAAGATGAGGCACAATGTTTTTACTTATGTAAGATATTGCCCCCTTCGTCAGAAAGTGAAAGCGTCTAATGGGAAGCAAGCAGGACTATTGTAGACCTTGCTTATTGCTGATGGACCCTCCCATTTTTCGACAAACTCGCCTCTTAATATTCATAAACGAAACCTCATGTTTAACCATTGTCGATAGGTTCAATTAGTTTGTGATGTTATCCCGTGTTGGTCTAATGTTACTAGCGAGGATGTCATTGAATTGTTAGTACAATTTTGGTATGCAATTTGTGGTCTTCTTGGCATTCATGTATGCTAATGAGAATCGGGGATTATTAATTGTGCACACACCATTTATCTTGCTTGGTGCTTGGGAAAATGTCATTGGGCATATGCATCGCATGGAATGGAACATGCAAGCAATGTAACATGACTCTAATACCACTAGCAACTCACCCCTAGACAAGGATCACAACAATGCACAGTGTCTAGCCTAAGAAGAAAAGGAGGAGAGGAAGGAGGGCGGTCGAGGTTTTGCAAGGCAGCAAACAGGAGTTGGTGAGCTTTTGCAGAGCAGAAGCTGTAAGATAAAGTCGATCCCCCTTCTCCTAAGGTGGTGAACCTTAATAGAAGGTGGGGACTCCAATGCATGCATTATCGGAGTGTAGTTGGGGTGGGCACCATGTATGGGGTGGTGGCCCCTCTCCCTTACCCTCAATGGTGAACACATGCACACACACACACACCTGGCCATGCAAAAATGCATATCCACCTCCTTTTACACATTCGAATGAGATACGCGCCCCTTATTTATTACATGTCTGCCCACCCATTTGAATGAACTGTGAACCTTCTAGCAATAGACTTTAACATAAAACGAAGGACCTTTCCTCTTGTTCGCATGAGCAATCCCGAGGGAAGAATACCAGCACCAAGGTCCGTGGGAGGTGATCCCAGGCATTCCCGGAACCCTATGGCCTTTTCACATAATGTATTTCGAATAATCCCCCAATCTCAATAGCTTGTACTTAACATCCTCGCCTCAGCCATGGAGAAGAGTCGCCCCCCCACCTCACCCACCCCCCCCCCCAAACTGGCCTTGGGCCCAAGATCCTCCCACAGTTATTGTATTTCACTGCCCGTAGGTGCTTCTTTATCTGCCGGTAGGAGATTCCGCCGAGAAAGCACCTTGCGGGGTTTTGATCCCAAGACCTCATGGTCCTAGACAAACACCTTTACCACTTGAGCTATCACCTCATTGGCTCACGGAGGAGTTAAGTTGAACTCTTTAGGAGTTTACTTAGAAACTAATAAGCATGGAGTTTATGTCTACAGGGTGACAGTTGGTTTCTCCTAGTGATGCTTTGCGACACTGTCCCTGATCTGGGGATCAGATGGCTGAAGAAGGCAGAGGAAGGGGCTTATAGGGCATATTATGCCCCCTTCTGCTGGTTGGCCAGCTGTATGACCAGCCACCAGACCCCTTTTTCAAGCCCATGACCCCTGGACAACCAGGCCAACCAGCACAAGGGGAGAGAGAAGACCTATAAATACCCCCCCAGAAAAAAACATTATTCATCATTCCAGAATCAGTCCATGCTTGAGTAAAAGCACATCCAGCAGAGCCCTGTGAGCAGTCACAAACACTGGAAATTTCACAGCAGACATATTTAGATGGAAAGTGAAAAACAGAACTAGATGACAAGTGACCAAAATCTGTAGTTCGTAATGCAAGCATAGTCAGTGAGGTAAAGAGTGAACATTCACTCATTGTACTTTCATATTCATATCAGTAAAGTAAAATACTTCCTTTTAAGCATCTTTTGCACTTTTATACTGAGTAACTGCTTCCACCAGACTCTCTGACAAGGCTCTAACTCTCTTAAAATGCTGCATCATATGCTGGCCAAGAACTTTATGTTGCATGTTATATACCTAGATGAATCCAGGAACATGCCCAAATTCATCTAGGTATCAAGATATGCTTCTACTACAGACCTTTATGTTGCAAGATATTTTTATTGCTCAGGTATCAAGATATGTTCCTATTACATATTCATGTCTGAGCCTCTAGCTACATCACATTTGAGGTTAAACCTAAAATATGAGTGACACATTGTTAGCAAAACCAACCCCCCACATATCCTAAAGCGCTATATTTGAGATGCATGAAAAGTAGACAGACAGCGTATCTGAGCAGAAACTTACAGCACGTTCAACAGTCCGTTGGTGCCGTTCCCATCTGGCTCTTCGCCGCTCAGCAGACTCTCCCTCGACTTCTTGGAACTCCCCAGAAGTTGACGCTGCTGCACCTGCACAAGTAATAGAAGGAGATGCCTCTGATTGGCAAATCAAGCTAGAATTCCATAAGTCTTCATATTGCATCATTATGTTACCGAAAAGTGATGTCCAGTCATCAGCTGAACTTGCTGGTGGTGCTACTTTTCTAGCACTAGGTGCTGCATTGGAGCTCCTCTGCAGTCCCTCGGTTGAAAAGCCTTTGTTCGACTGGCGTCCCTCAGAAGAGGCACCCTAGTTTGCCACAAGTTTCACATCAGATCTTAGTTCTCAAACCCTGTGCAGATAAAATTAACACCCTAGAGAAAACACCAGTGAGATCACATCCTCTCATCGCCATGGCAAACAAGAAAAAAGAGCCAAAAAAAAGAAATTGTGGGCTAATCCCCTTACTTTGGCTGGAGACCTCTGCCTTGGTGCACTACTAGGCCGAGAATTCGATGAAAAGAAGGCCTCAAGGTCATTCTCATTCCTTCGCTGCTGTTCTCTTGTGGCCGCAGCCCTTTCTGCTGCGGCTCTTTCCACCCTTTCCCGTGCTTCTGCTGCTGCCCTTTCAGCGGCTCTTTCTCGTGCCTCTGCATTCACTCTCTCCACAGCAGCTCGCTCGGCCCTGGCTCTGGCCTCATTTGCAGCTCTCTCGACAGCAGCCCTCTCTGCAGCCCTCTCTGCAGCCTTCTCTCTAGCCTCCGCAGCTGCCCTTTCGCGTGCCTCAGCAGTGGCTCTTTCAGCAGCAGCCCTCTCTCGAGCCTCTACTGCTGCCCTTTCACGTGCCTCCGCTGTGGCTCTTTCTACTGCAGCCCTCTCTCTAGCCTCAGCAGCTGCCCTTTCCCATGCCTCTGCTGTGACTCTTTCAACAGCAGACCTTTGTCTGGCCTCTGCAGCTGCTCTCTCTCGTGCCTCTGTTGTGGCTCGTTCAACAGCAACCCTCTCAGCTCTTTCACGAGCTTCTTGAGTAGCTCTTTCAACAGCTGCTCTCTCTCGTGCCTCTGTTGTGGCTCGTTCAACAGCAACCAATTCAGCTCTTTCACGAGCTTCTTGAGTAGCTCTTTCAACAGCTATTCTATCTTTCTCTCTTTCTCTCTCCCGCTCTCTTTCCTTCTCCTTTTCCCTATCCTTGAGATGCCTTTCTCTCGCTTCTTTTGCCCTCTCTTCTCTCTCTTCTCTCTCTCTATCTTCTCTCTCACGAATAGCTTTCGCCTCCCTCTCCTTCTCTTCTCTTTCACGAGCTCTCTCTTTTTCCTCTATTTCGCGAGCCCTGCCCTCCTCACTTTCTCTTGTTTCACTAGATTTCTCTTGGTCTTCCCTAACTCTTGAAGCTCTAGCCTCTCTTTCTCTTTCCTCTTTTTCTCTATCCTGTAGCTTAGATCTGGCCCTGTCCATGGCCTCTTGCATAGCTATTGCTGATGCTGAAACAGCCGCACTTCCCTTCATCATCTCTTCCTTTGAAATTGTAGCCGCCTTGTCTTTTTCCCCCTCCTTCCATGCTCTTGAAGCACCTGTTGCAAATTCTTCTAGTTCATCAAAAACACTGCCAGAATTATTGAGACTGGATTTATTACTATATTCAGAAGCTCCTCTTGATGATGAAAGCTTAGATGACCCAGGAGATACATGCCGAGCAGCAAAATCCTTAAATTTTGGCACTGCTTCTTGATTTGATTCTAGTTTTGAGTGAGCTGCCTTCCTTGTTGTATGACCCTGCTTTGAACCAAGCAATGGAGGCCGCCTTGATGGAGGTGCACCAGCAGTAGGCTCTGTCACTAATTTCACATCTTCCACTGAGATCCAAACTTCATCAACTTGCCTACTTTTAACAACCTTGGGCTTAGGGCTACTCGAATAAGTTCTTGTCCGGTCTTTTGCCTGGCTGTTGCTTGAGTAATTTATCCTCGAATGGTCCCCCTCTAAGACAGCAGGTTTAATCTGTGCTGCATTTAGAGTTGGACTACCTGCATCCTCCTCCTCTGAAGGATACCTCACTGCATTAACTGATTTGTGAGATGGAGATTGAGCTGTGGTACCATGTGGTGAAGTATTTCCAGATACAGCAATGTTTTCATCAATACCATTGTTTGAATAGGGTGGGCCTTGGCCACCTGAAGGTTGGGCTGGCACTTTGAAGGCATCTAAATTTGGGACAGAAGGAGTAGAGGTCCGAACAGCTGACTGTAGCACATCAAAAGGATCATCTGCCAACATCCCGTGGGGAACTTTGTCCAGCCCGGATGACTTGTGTTGAGCAGGCTTCCCATCTCCGGTGAGCCTGAAACATTAAAAACAAAGTACACCATTGGCACTCCAGCTGGCACACATTTTCAAGCACTTCTTTTGAGCTTCTTGCCCTCACATGCATACTAATTTCCGGGTATTGAACCGGTTAATGGAGGCATCTTGACATGTACCCAAGTTCAATGTGGTGCATTTGTGTACCAGGGGTTGGACCAGTTATTGAGTGCATCCTGTCCAACTTGTAGGCAAGTTCAATATGAGAAGATTAGAGTGCCCAATTTTTCTATTCTTTTTTCAGAAAGGAAACTTCTATTAAGTAGAATAAAATCATACAAAGGGAGATCAAAACCAGAAGGTAGGGAGATCTCAGCCAATCGGAGGCACTATGCTGCAATGAAAGCCCCGTAGGAGTGGAGGAGAAGAAAATACCGTGGTTCCACTCTCTCGTAAATCTACTGCAGTGTCTGCACAACTCTACAAGGTCCCATATGCGGGTCCAGATGGCCAACAGGGCGTGACTGATGCCCCATATACTGCAAATACACTGGAAGTCATAAACCTGAATACCCTTGAAGGCCTCTGAGGATCTGGCCTTCCAGATATGCCACGCCGTGATACTAGCAATAATCTACCACAAGTGTCGATACTCAGCGAAGGTGGTGTGTATCATGACTGAGGGATACCTTAAAGCAAACATCTCTGAGCTATGTCCCTACAGAAAAGTATAACAGGATCTGCTCCCCTGCCCTCAAAAAGTTGTTGGCCATAGGTCCTGATATATAACCAAGTCAAATGTGCCATATTGATTAGGGTCTTAGCTAGCTACTGAGGCATCATGTCGAGACTAAGGCTGGTTCGTGCATCCCACACTTTGATGCCACGTGGACATATCTATACAAGCAAGTGCAAGAATTTGGTCCCTTGTGAACCCCAGTCCGGGACGCATCAGCCAGGGTTCCACTCTAAGCGTCCAAAGTCACGTGTACAAGTCCCGTGCATGGTCTTGGTCACGTGTGCAAGTCCCGCACATGAAGCACTGCCAGTCCATACCGTGAGTCACCCTCTGGAATGATGACAGGTGTGTAGCTAGTTACCAGGCATCTGAGTAGTTGCACATAGAAGAAGGGGCAGCCCTTTGGGCTACCCCAAAAAAGGGTTGGAGACCCTTGCCTAAGAGAAGGGCCACCCTTATGGCCAAGAGGCCCATGGCCAATGCCCTACAGCCAACCCCATGGCTGGGCATGCTGTCGGCCAGGCCTGGAGGGCCTGGGCAGCAAGGCAGCCAGGCCTAGATGGCCTGGACAGCCTGTCAGCCAGCCTCACAGGCAGCCTAGTCAGTGTGGCCACAAGGCACAATGGCTGCCAAGCAGCCTGGACAGCAATAGGCAAATGCGGCATCCCCACCGACCAGCATAGAAAAGGCACTATAAAAGCATTGCCTAGAGTGTCTCTTGGGGATCTCATTATTCACAGAGTGCTGAAGGTAAGGGCCAAGAAAGAACAAAGGTGAAGATTGAAGGTCAAGAGTCAGATCATCTACAGGCTGAAAGTCTACAGCGAAGAGGAGACCTACAGATTTGCGTTATTATCTCATCATTCAATAAAGCAAATACACCATCTTGTAGGCATATGCTCACTTATGGTAGTGCTATGTGTGAACAGGGCTTAACCAAGGGCACTTTTTCCCATGTGGTTTTTCCCCTTGGATATCAAGTGTGAAAGGACACTCTACATATAATATTTTGTACTTCTATATTATATGGATGTGACACACATGCAAGGGTTGACTTGCATTTTGTGGCTACCACACTTTTGGCTCTCTCTCTCTCTCTCTCTCTCTCTCTCTCTCTCTCATTTCTGTGTGAGCTTCTCCATCCTGCACCTAACCCTAATGTGCAAGTTTGTGTGTGTGTGAGTGTGTGAGTCCAACACCAACAATTGGTATCAGAGCTGGGAGCTGCCTGTGGAGTTCTATCCCTGAAATTCTGCCGTCCAAAACTGTGAATTTCCGTCGCCTACGACATTCTGTCCGTCGCTTGCAAAAATCCGTCGACAGAGCTAGTCCGTCCGTCGCCTGCAGAAGTCCGCCCCTTCCGCCCAGCCCGGCCGGCGGCACTAGTGTAGCCACCAGCACTGCCACCGCCACCCAGACGCACCTCCTGTCGTCCGTCCCTGCTCCGTTCCAGCCACCACTGCTCCGCCACAGAGCCTCCGTCCGTTTTCGTCTCCGTCCCTGCTCTGTTCCGGCCACCGCTGCTCCGCCGCCCAGAGCCTCCACACGTGTCCAGCAACCGACTCCCGCCTGTTTTAGCCTCCAACGCCGTGCACATCCGTACTGCCCCTCCACGTGCAGGTACTTGTGCTCCAGGAAACTTAAATATTCAAATTGAGTAAACAAATAAAAGGGGGAAAAGCTTTGCAGGCACTCTACTCCAGATTCTCGCCAGGAAAATTTGCAAGTTGCAGGTGGTCCAAGGTTCAGGCAATTTGGGGGATTTCTCAATTTGAGGCCAAATTGAAAAATTGGACATGTTGCTTTGCTTGCAATTTGGGGGTTTTCCAAATTGAGGTCAAAATCAGCAAATTGAGCCTCTTTCAGTTGTAGAAATTTGGGGCTTCGGTGAAAATTGGCCAATTAACTGCACATTGAAGCGATTGGAGTGCATAAAATTTGGGGCTTTTCAGATTTCAATTTGCAGACAAACATTTGCACAGGACATTTGGTTGCCTGGCAATGCACATTGGCGCTTGGTTTGCTTGCAGGTATAT
This sequence comes from Cibotium barometz, assembly GCF_041138505.1. Lineage (NCBI taxonomy): Eukaryota > Viridiplantae > Streptophyta > Polypodiopsida > Cyatheales > Cibotiaceae > Cibotium > Cibotium barometz. The sequence goes on along the minus strand of NC_141048.1, from coordinate 49,638,180 downwards.
TTTGTTGACATGGCTCAAAATGCTACAGATGTATTTGGTGTGCTCACCCAAGAGGACAAGTTGGATGGATCTAACTACTCCCTCTGGAGTTTCATGATCCGTAATTTGCTGGTAGCCAAAGGGCTTTGACGCATCGTGTGTGGTGATGACACACGCCCACTTACCATACACCCAGCCACGTCTCAAAGGGGAGATGCTCAAAGAGCTCTTGAAGTAGAACCTGTTGTCACCAATTGGCTGACCATTTGGTCCATCTCCAGTTTTTGCGTCTCGTTCACTTGAGGCCAGGCCGGTGTCTCGTGTGAAGAGGCCAGTATTTTGCTGACATGGACGGGAGCCACACTGGTGCCACCTGTGTTAGCAGGATGGTGTCGTATGGACGGGAGCCAGACCAGTGCCACCCGTGTATGACCTGGACTGTGTTCGACCCATGGGATTGTCACGCCATGGAAGAGCCAGTATTCGTGCCGTGTTTTGCCTATGGGACTGTCACACCATAGGGAGGAGACTCGTGCCTGAAACTGTGTCTTACCTATGGGACTATTACTCCATAGGAAGACCAGGTTTTTATGTTTTTATGTCGTGCCAGTTTTGTGCCGACAGATATTTTGTACTTGTTCCATGAACGGGAGATATGTCCATGTTACTATTTGCACATGCACACATATTTTGCATGTTTGAAACTGTTTTCGCATGACATGTATTTTTGTGTTTGCCTGCTTGACGTGTTACTTACTGAGCGGGGACGCCTGCCAATGAGTCGTGAAGTCTGCTCTGTATTCTGACGAGTTTTGGTGCATGTGAACAGGTGGTAAGTATGTCGCACATATTGTTTTAATGTTTCATATTCTAACCTTTTATTTTATAAGGTTAGGTGTTCACATTTATTTAAAAGTGGGCACCCACTTAGGGGCCAAGGTGGGGAGCCCCACTTTAAGTGAGTGTGGGGGTGGGCATGGTCACCTACCCACACTAGTCCCCCCACATGCATGCGTGGAATTCACTAGAGAAGACTACACCTTAATTTTTATAAAAAAGACTCTCTCCATCAAGCGTAGATCATCATCGCTTCCACCTTACGTGAGAACCGGCGAACATCTCTTCAGGCTGCGCACGTATTCTGATTCTGTGCGCCTTCATCTCCCTGTTCTTCTCATCACGTGCTACCGGTTGAGCCAAATCAAAGGCGGCTGTTTATGCTGCTGCTGGCTGCGCCTACTCTTCCTACAGGCGGCTGCTTCTATTCTCCTACAGGTGGGCTGCGCCTGTGTACAGCAGCCAGGCGTACTCCCTTCCAGGCGACTCTGAACTGCTGCGGCTGCTCCCACAGGCGACTGAATACCAGCAAGCTGCGTTGTCCTCCCCTCTGCGCTGGTGTTACCTGCAGGCTACTCACCCTCTACAGGCTGCGCCTGTTTTACCTGCAGGGCTGCCCACTATCTTCTTAATTGGCTGCCCTTTTCTCTTGCAGACAACTGTGTATATGTGTACACTCTCTTCATAACAGGCTGCTCCTCCACGCCATCTTCTCTCCACGCTGCAGCCAGGCATCTCCTCCTTTGCAAGTGGATGCTTCTTCTCTCACAGCAGGCGGTTGTGCCCTTTGTGGTGGTATTTGTCTTGATGGTTCTCCACGAGGTGATTGTGTCTTCATCAAGGTGATATATCTTCTAAAGCTACCACTCTATTTACTACTTTGAAAGAGGTGGCACATCTGCTCCACTGGCGGTCTACAAGGGGACTTTGCATCTCCCGGGTGGCTTCATCAAACCACGGGTATTGGTTCTCTATCAGCTATCCACAAGTAAGTGAATTTCAGATTTAAGTAAAGTATTTTGTATTTAAATCTGGTAAGGGATTCTCGACTCCCTATACGGCCAACACCCGTTCGGTGCCGGGTTGTCCAAGCTCTATTGGAGAACCTCGGTCCAAAGGTGCTGAGATCGGGAGAGCAAGGCGTTAGTACGAGAGCGCCTGTCTGTGCGTGGTCTCGGAACACCAGTGTGGCGCTCTCCGCGGAGGTCAGTGAAAGCACAGGACCGTAGAGATTGGACCACACTAGTGGTCGTTCTGCTTCGAGCTTCTACATCAAAATTCGACTTCGAGCCTATTTGTTTGGTACTGTTTTCATATGTACATGGACATCATCTGGTTCTTGGAACCCATGGAGCATTGTATTCATTAAATACTCCCAATAAATATATCATATATTGAGGGGGGGGTCGGCCCGTTCCGGCCCCAGTGCTGGTGTCCATCTTTCCATTTCAATTTCCAGTTGTATTAAGTTGTCCATTTCAAATTTGTGGTTTTGAAGTTGTGCTATCAAGCGTGTGGGTGTCCAACGGAGTCTTTCCCACTTGACGGGATCGGTTTCACCTGCCCCCACACAAGAGCAGAAGAGATGGGACTCTAGGGATGCACAGGCCATGTCATTGATAGCCCTTTCAGTGATCATTGATAGCCCTTTCAGTGAAAAGGACTATTGTTCCGCACATTCGTTCTTGCAAGACATCGAAGCTTGCATGGGACACATTGAAAGCAATGTATCAGGTACGCAACGAGGCAAGAGTTGCCTACTTGAAGAGGCAATGGGATCTTCTTTCTATGGATGAAGGTGATTCCATGGTAGATCATCTCACCAAAGTGAAAGATTTGCAAGAACAATTGCTCAACATTGATGAGGTTATCCCAGACAGACAGCTGGTCACCAATACTCTTCACTTTACCACCTTCCTACTTGGGCTTTCACACCTCTCTCAGCCTCTCTATGAGAGGAGGTGGTAATCCCGTCACTTTTGAAGAGTTGGTGGGTTTACTCTTGCAGGAAGAGCAAACAAGAGCAAACTTAGCGAGCAACCGTGGTGGAGACAAGGCATTTACAGCCAAGGATAAGGGTAAAGCAAAGAGCTTTGAGCATAAGGGACAACAGTCTAGAAAGGCTGGTCATGGACAGCCCTCTTCTGGTGGTGAAAAGTGCAAACAAGCCCAAAAAGAAGGGCAAATGTCACTACTACCATAAGCCTGGACACTACATCAGTGAATGTAGGAAGCGGATTGCAAAAGAGAAAAGAAAAGAAGCAGGCAATGCAGTAGCAGACTCTTCTGATGACAAAGCACAGCAATCAGCTAATGTAATTCAGGAAGAGTACACTTTTTTGGTCACCTGCACTAGTGACACACCTAGTGCTTCAGACAATGATATGTCTTGCATTGCATCTGACAGAAAGGATGTATCATGGTATTTTGATAGTGGTGCTTCGAGCCACATCACTTCATGCAAAGATGTATTTCAGCACTTGGTTTATGCTTCAAATGGCCGCACTGTATCATGTGCAGATCATACCACATATCCAGTAAAGGGAATTGGCAATGTCATACTTATTGCAGCCAATGGTGCCAATATACGTATGAAAAATGTATTGTATGTTCTAGGCATAAAGAAAAATCTGCTCTTTGTCTCAGCCATAAACGACCAAGGTTTAAAGGTTGAATTTGAAGATGGGAAGTGTTTGGTAAAAGACCCATCAAAGAGTTATGAAATAGTCACTTCTAGAACACAATACAAATGCTTGTATAAGCTGGACAGCTATGACAAGCGTACTTATGATGCAAATACAGTGGCTGCCCACACTCATGCTATGCATGATGCAGAGCTATGGCATGCTCGTTTTGGGCATGTAAATTTTCGGAGTTTGATGCTTTTACAGAAGCATCATATGGTTGATAATATGCCGCCTCTTGAGTCTCCACCAAGACATGTATGTGAGGGGTGTATTTTGGGAAAGATGCAACGAAAACCATTCCCCAAAGATAGAGCTATTAGAGCTGAAAGTAAATTACAGCTCATACATAGTGATGTATGTGGTCCAATGCGGACACCATCCATAGGGGGGCATCTTTACTTTGTCACATTCATTGATGACTACTCCAAGTTTGCTTGGGTTTACCTTTGAAAGCGAAAGCAGAGGTGTTTGCATGCTTTTGACACTTTGTAGCAATGGCTGAAAATATGTGTGGATGTAAAGTCCAAACACTCCGCTCAGATAGAGGTGGGGAATACATGTCAAATGCATTCAAGGATTATATGCTTCCAAAGGGCATCAAACACCAATGTACTGTGCCTTATACACCGCAGCAGAATGGTGTAGCTGAGAGGAAAAATAGATCTCATGGAGATGGCAAGATGCATGGTGAAAGCACAAAAGTTGCCTCACAATTTTTGGATGGAAGCTATAATGTGTGCAACTCATGTGTTGAACAGGTGTCCAACAAAAGCTTTGAAAACCATAACACCATTTGAGGCTTGGTATAGCCGAAAGCCAACAGTGGATTATATGTGTACATTTGGGTGTTTGGCATATGCACATGTGCCAGAACAACTCCGAACAAAGCTAGAGGACAAAGCAATGAAATGCATTTTTGTGGGCTACAGCAATGAGAGCAAAGGATACCGTCTTTATAATCCAACAACACGAAGGATTTTTGTCAGTAGAGATGTGGTATTTGCTGAAAATTCAGGACAGCCCATGTACAGCTTGTATAAAAGTAATGATACGGGCATACAGGACATGTTTGATGGACTATTACCCATTGCAATTAAGGGGGATTCAGATCAGCCAGCCCCTACACAAGAAAATCCTCATGTAGAACATGTGGAACAGCCAGCCATTCAGCCCCCTTCTATGGAAGAAGTGGAAGATCTTATCACGGAAGAGCAAACAGCCATAGACACAGCCAAGTCAATGCCAAGATGGTTGCTGAAAACTTTGCAAGAAAGCAAACTTGCAGCTCTGCTCACAGGTAGAACAAGGGCTAGTTCCAGCCATGCATTGAATATACATCGTGGGGAGTCTGCATTGATGGTCTCTTTGATTCAGAAGAGCCTTCTTCTTATGAAGAAGCACATGAGAATGAGCATTGGGTGCAAGCTATGCAAGCTGAAATCTCTTCTATCATGAAGAACAATACTTGGGATCTTGTGGAATTGCCTAAAGGCAAGCATGTCATTGGAACAAAGTGGGTGTACAAAGTCAAAAGGAAGTCTGATGGTACTATTGACAGGTACAAAGCAAGACTTGTGGCTAAAGGCTACTCCCAAAAAAAGGGAATAGATTATGAAGAGACTTTTGCTCCTACTTCGAGAATGACCACAATAAGATCAATGATTGCATTGGCTGCACATAAAGGATGGAGTGCATCAATTGGACATCAAAACTGCATTCTTAAATGGGGATTTACAGGAGGAAGTACATGTGAATCAGCCCATTGGTTTTGTAGTTCCTGGTGAGGAACATAAAGTATGCAGGTTACACAAAGCATTGTATGGGTTAAAGCAAGCTCCAAGAGCTTGGTATGATAAAATACATGCTCATCTAACCAGCCAAGGTTATGTGAATAGTCCAGCTGAAAGCACATTGTATGTGAAGAAAACCGATGCCGATATTCTCAAAGTCATCTTGTATGTAGATGACATGCTTACAGGTACTAGCAAAGCACAAATTTCAGATTTCAAAGCTGATTTGAAAGCTGAATTTGATATGTCAGATTTGGGGCCTTTACACTACTATCTCGGCATACAGTCTATGCATACAAATGATGGCATTGTTATGCAGCAAACTAAGTACATAAAAAGTTTGCTAAAAAGGTTTCACATGGATGAATGTAAGCCCATTTCTACTCCAGTAGAACCAGGTGTACGGCTTACTATGCATGATATTGGAGAGCCTTTTGAGGCCGGCATTTACAACCAGGCAGTGGGATGTCTCATTTACTTGTGTAACACGAGGCCAGACATATCTTTTGGGGTGTCTTTGTTGAGCAAATTCATGCACAGCCCAGGCACAAAGCATTGGCAAGAAGTCAAACGCATATTTAGTTATCTTCAGGGTACCCTGGATCTTGGTTTGTTCTATCCCAGGGGGGGCAGCTTGCAGCTTTATGCATACAATGATTCAGATTGGGCTGGTGATTACGATACCAGGCAATCCACCAGTGGGAATTGTTTTTTTCTTCGCAGTTCATGCATATCTTGGTTGAGTAAAAAGCAACCCACTGTTGCCACATCTACTTGTGAGGCTGAGTACAAGGCAATCTTCACAGCTACAGTAGATTGTGTATGGTTGAGGAGATTATTGGCTGATCTTCGTGAGTGTCAGCAAACACCCACCACCATTCTCACTGATAGCCAAGGTGCTATGGCCGTGGCACGAAACCCAGTATTTCATGCACGTACCAAGCACATTGAGATTCATTATCACTATGTCAGAGAGAGGTTACATGCAGGGGAGATCAGTTTATCTTACTGCCCTACACAGGATAATGTTGCAGATCTATTCACAAAGGCTTTACCTCAAGAAAAGTTTGAAGCTTTCCGCAAAGCTTTGGGCTTACTCTCATACAGAGAGTGATCTGCTACCTTGTACAGGTTCACACTTCCACTACAGGGGGGATTTATAGGCATATGCTCACTTATGGTAGTGCTATGTGTGAACAGGGCACCAAGGGCACTTTTTTCCATGTGGTTTTTCCCCTTGGATATCAAGTGTGAAAGGACACTCTACATATAATATTTTGTACTTCTATATTATATGGATGTGACACACATGCAAGGGTTGACTTGCATTTTGTGGCTACCACACTTTTGGCTCTCTCTCTCTCTCATTTCTGTGTGAGCTTCTCCATCCTGCACCTAACCCTAATGTGCAAGTTTGTGTGTGTGTGAGTGTGTGAGTCCAACACCAACACATGCTTGGTGGGGGCGGGTATTTAGGACCCAATCAGGTGTACTGTGCCTTATTCTCTTCTCTCTCTCTCTCTCTCTCTCTCTCTCTCTCTCTCTCTCTCTCTCTCTCTCTCTCTCTCTCTCTCTATATATATATATAGAGAGAGAGAGAGAGAGAGAGAGAGATCATCTTCTCCAGCTCACGGAGGATGGGTTTGTGATTAGACCCAGCTACATGGATACTCATCTTTCTCATGGGGTACGGTGTGCTATTGGTCAGATGCGCACATCCTCACACCAGCTAGAGATTGTATCATGTGCACAGTGTGTATCTACCGTGTGCTACACGCACGCAAGACTAGTTTCGAGGCTTGGGGAAGCTTGGAACTAGGCAGGCTGATTGACGAGCTGAGTTAGGATAAACTAACGGGCGGGCACCCAAGTATGGACGGGCGGGCGCCCAAGTGTGGACGCCTGATGACCGGCCAAGAGCCTATAAAAGGGTGGCCCAAGGTTAGTTATTGGCATATAGAGAGTCTCGCGAGGGCAGCTTTGTGGCGGTATGGGACGTCGCGAGGAGGAGATTGATCGGTACATCATCCTAGTTAGCTCAGCTTGTGGCTCGGTGGGGACAGCCGAGACTGTGGGCTCGCCCACGGCTGTCATGGTTGGGAGGTGAGTCAGGCGTGCACTCCCTTGCTTGTTTGTTTGTTCGTTTGTTTGCAGGATTCGAGTTTCGAACCAAGATCGATCACGAGGGGATCTGTGGGGATTTGACAGTGGTATCAGAGCATACCTCGTGAACAAGCAAGTCGGTAGGTAGAGAAGAAGAGGTCGAAGAAAGGTATGTGTTAAAAGCTTGCTGTTTTTTCTGTGCATACTGCAGATTTCAGATTCAGTATGTGTTTTTTCTTCATCAAAGACACCCATGTTGATGGGAGGTGATAGTCTAAGTAGGGTTGATTGCTTTGCAAAGAAGAGGCATGTTTGTTGTGCATACGCATAAACTGCAAGGAGAGAAACATTTTTTTTTTAAAAAAGCATGTTGCTTTTCGTTGAACGAACGAGCGAGAGAGCACGTGTGAGAAGGAGGCGTTGACGGCTTTGTACGCTGGCACGTTTGCAGGCGGTGGCTACTGGCGGGTTGAAGGCGCCCAAGGCTAGGCATGGCGGGCGCCCAGGCCACGTGGCCTTGTGGCCAGGCTAGCGCAGCTAGCCCAGGCGGCACCTAGGCCAAGCGGGTTGGTGCCCAGGCCAGGCCGGCGCCCAGGCCAGGCAAGGCGGGCTGATGCCCAGGCCACGCACAGCAGGCCGACGCCGCCCAGGCCACGTTTACTCAGGCTAGCGCTGGCAAATCCGGCGGTTCAGGTGGCCATGGTGACGTCTGCAGACAGCCAACCGGCGGCGGTCAATCCAGGAAGGGAAGCGAAAAAAAAAAAAAAAGAAAAGTACTCGTTTATTTTTGGGCTTTCGTTTTTTTTAGTTTAATTTTTTTTTATAAAAATTTAAAAGTCATCTCCTCTCCAAGGTTTAAAAGTGTTTTTTTTTAAGACCTTAGAATATATATATATTTATTTATTTATTTATTTATTTATTCAAGAAAAAAAACACAAAAGCAAAGGCAAAAGCCAAAGTTAGCTTTTGGGGGCTTTTAGTTTTTTGGGAAACCTTTATAAACCCCCTCAAGTGGGCTTCTTGCCACACATCTCTCAAGTTTTCAAGCTCTCAAGCTCTCAAGTTCACTCGCACTTTTGTTATGCAAAGATCGAATTTTCTCTCCACGTACCCTCTTCACGATGTCGACCCAAGAATCAGAGTTGGAGCCCCTTGTGGAACGCGAAGGCTTGCCGGCTACGGAAGGTATCGATGCCAATCTTTTTGACGATTTTGTGTCAAAATCAGATTTCCAAGAGTTCAAAGTAGCTCTCGAAGCTTCTTCGACGGAACGTCAGGCACAAATCGTAGCCCAGATGCAAGCTTTGTAGAACTCCATCGCTCTATTGACCACTACCCTCTCTACTTTCTCGGGTATGGATGCCTTGGCTTCAGCTTTACGCCCCAATATTACTCCGGAACCGTTCGGGGGCAAGCAAAAGCAGCGCACCAAGGAGATTGTGGACACGTGGCTACATAAGTGGCAAGTTCACTTTCAGTTTCATCCATATGATGATGGAAAGAAGATCCAATCAGCAGCAGGTTTTCTGTCCAGCAAAGCTTTGCTTTGGTGGAAGGAACTCAACCCTAAACCAACGACTTGGGCACAATTTGAAGACGTTTTCAAGAAAGAATTCCTCAAGAAAGAGGATGATTACGATGTTGTTGCCCGGTTTTCAGCTTTGACCATGACCTCGCAGCACCTCACTTATGAGGTCTACCTCCAGAAGTTTCGTGACTTGCAGATGAAAGCTACAAAGATGGATCCCACTACTCTTTTGGAGTTTTTCGTAGTAGCTGGTTTACCAGACTCGTACCGATTACAAGTTAAAAATAACAATTGTAAAACTTTGGACGAGGCCATTCATTCAGCTCGTATCTATGATGATACGATGGTCTCTTCCAAGTCGAAACCCGTTACCGAGCAAGGGAACAAGCATAAAAGAAAGTTCTCCGCACCTATGGCTAACACGACAGAAGGAAAGTCTTCAGACCAACCTTCGAAGAATTCAAGTTCAACACCAGCGAAGAAGAAACGACTCCTTAGGGCTTCAAAGCTCAAGAAGGAAGGACGTTGTTTTATCTGCGAAGAAAAAGGACACATGCGTAACGAGTGCCCAAAGCAAAAGGGTACCAAGACAAACGCAGGACCCAAGCCAAAGGCAGCTAACCAGTTGTTTTTGACAGGTACGTCAATTACTGTACTCTCTCGCCCTAAAACAACTTTGAATTTGAGTTCCTCAGATCATCCTCAATCTGATGGCCAGACTGAAAGAGTGAATCAAATTTTGGAGGATATGCTTCGAGCATATGTATCCGAAAGACAGAGTTCATGGGAGGATTATCTTCCTATGTTAGAATTTGCTTATAACAGTACTAAGCATACGAGTACAAGGTTTAGTCCTTTCATGCTTATGTATGGTTTTCAACCAAGATCACCTGTTACAATAGGATTCTCAGGACTTCAGCATGATGCAGCACGTAATTTTTTGCAAGATATGCAGGAAATGTTACAAGTTGCAAAGGAATCTATTAGAAGTGCTCAAGACCGAGACAGGTTTTATTCTAATAGACATCGTTCACCTAGAGAGTTCTCTGAAGGAACGATGGTGTATTTGCGAGTTCCGAAAGATTCCGAGACTTTACGGACAGGTAGATCTCTGAAATTATCCCCTAGATACTGTGGACCATTTCGTGTTACACGACGAATTGGTTCAATTGCATATGAATTGGATTTGCCTTCTCATGTGAAAGTTCATCCTATATTTCATGTCAGTAGACTTAAGGAAGTACTGGGTGGAGCAGATCACTTAGTTACTCCTCAAGAAATTATAGATGTCGAGGACATGACATTTGTTCCGCACGAACCTGAAAAGATTCTTGGATTTCGTGAAAGAAGATTGCGTAATACGCTTATCACGGAATACAAGATCAAGTGGAAGGATCGTGTTTAGGAGGACGCTACATGGGAGACATTGACTACTCTTCAGAGAGATTACCCTGGCTTTTTAGTGAGCTCAGGAGTGAGCTCTTAGAGGAAGGGGAGTATGTCATGTGCACAGTGTGTATCTACCGTGTGCTACACACACGCAAGACTAGTTTCGAGGCTTAGGGAAGCTTGGAACTAGGCAGGCTGATTGACGAGCTGAGTTAGGGATAAACTAACGGGCGGGCACCCAAGTATGGACGGACGGGCGCCCAAGTGTGGACGCCTGATGACCGGCCAAGAGCCTATAAAAGGGTGGCCAAGATTAGTTATTGGGATATAGAGAGTCTCGCGAGTTTGTGAGAGCTCTATGGTCTTGGAGCCTGGATCTGGTGCAAACGTGCACCTGCTTTACGCAGCCGAGGCCAGCAAACAGTCTCGAGGCCCGCGAGGGCAACTTCGTGGTGGTATGGGACGTCGCGAGGAGGAGATTGGTCGGTACGTCATCCTAGTTAGCTCAGCTCGTGGCTCGGTGGGAGCCAAGACTGTGGGCTCGCCCACGGCTGTCATGGTTGGGAGGTGAGTCAGGCCTACACCCCCTTGCTTGTTTGTTTGTTCGTTTGTTTGCACGATTCGAGTTTCGAACCAAGATCGATCACGAGGGGATCCGTGGGGATTTGACAGATTGAGACTGGCAAATTCAAAGGAGTACCAGCTGAGGCCAGGATTTGTCAGCTATGCCAGATGGAGCCAAAGACAGAGTTACATTACATATGTCACTGTCCAGTATATTATGAGATATGAGGCCGTTTTCACTGCCTGTTCAGAGAGGGTTTCGGACCACTTTCTAGAGTCATGAGATACCAGGATTAGAGATGCCTCGGATTATACTTGCTGGAGCTGCGTAGACATAGAGAGAGTCTCTTGAGAGGGAGGGGATCAGAGAGGGAGAGACACCTACAGAGGCAGATTACAAACTTCTTTCGACCAGAGATTGAGCAGTCAATGGCCAGCAGGCATTGCAGCTAGCCCTGGAGTATAGCCGCACCAGAGGTACACTGATTGATCGGGCTATAGATTCTGGGAAGAGGTGGAGAGAATCAAGCAAAAGAGGTGGAGTGAATCAAGGAGAGATCAGTGGGATTAGATGCTTGGATGTAAACTCTATAAATTGAGGCATTGGGCTAATGAGAATTTGTTGGTTTTTTATTATCCATGCCTACATTAAGCTATCAGTTAAATGCTCACTAATCACGTCTTAATTATCATCTAATCTCTTTTCTAATGATGTTGATTCTAGCATTTAATCTACCATAGCTCATCACATTGCTGCAAATTTAACATGGTATCAGAGCCTAGCTTAGAATCCATCAAATTTATGAGCCTATTATCTTGCTAATCACCTAGTTAATCAAGATTAGTAGATAATCAAGTTTTTACCTCTTTTCTTCAAGAGCTTCTGTACCCCCGGTGGAGGGGCTTGATCTCCCTCCAGGCTTAACAATAGGCTTCAAGCCTTTAACCACACATAGCCATACCCCTTGTGCTTCAGCCCATCTAAACAAAACGCCAAAACGCCATTGCATGCTACCAATTTTCGCTAAAAAGCCAGCGCCATTTTTCTGAAGAGAAATGGAGATCTTGTCTGCACCAGATACAATGGCTCTAATTCCTCTTGGCCCTAGGGGTTTTCAAGGGTTCTCTACAAGCTGGTTAAGACAGTTTTTTATTTCATCAAGTCCACAGTGAGATCCAAGCTCTCCATCAAAACTGCACATGACTTTGGTAAAACAAAGATTAAGCATTCAATGTTTGGTCAAATCTTGTGTTTCTTGGCTTAATCTTCTAGTAGACTAATTGCTATTGATGGCTTTGAAAGGAGTTGAGCTCATTTGAACTCTAAGGCCTCAGATCTGGACTCCTCGCATGCTCTGTTTTCTGCACACAAAACAGAGGATTATTTTGCTAATCAATGATTAATCAGTACTAAACACTGTATTTTCGTGTAATTGAGGGTTCAAATTAACCATTGGATATCTGATACAGATTACAATTCGGAGATAGTTTGATACTCCAACCATTCAGTACAGATTTGTTACCCTTGGTTTAAAGTAATTTCTGGTGAATTTATGCTGATAAATCTGTTGTAATCATCACCTAAACACCTGATTGAGTTGTAAAAGGGTAGACATTGCCCTTGAATCTTGAAATTGGATGAAGAGGTAAGACCCCCTTCACATCATCATGAGCACGGCACAAGAGATAGCCAAATTTAATGGGGAACAGTTTTATACATGGCAAACAAAAACCATGTATCTGCTCATGAGGAAAAATCTGTGGAGGCTAGTTGAGAGAAGAGATGAATGCCCAGAGGTGAGTGGGGAAAATGAGTGGAAGAGCAGGAATGAGAAAGCACTAGGACTTATCGCACTCAGTTTAAATGATGAAATCATTCATCACATCATAGGGATACAATGGGCAAAAGATGCATGGGATGAACTCCATAAATTATTTGGCACTCAAGCAAAAAATTCAAAGATAAATCTGTTAATGCAATTCTACAAACTGGATATGAAGGAAAGTGAACCTTTAATCACACACTTGAACAGATATAAAAGCATTAAGCAACAACTGGTAGCGATTGGCAAAAAGGTAGAAGATGATGAGGCACTAGCAGTGCTTCTGAAGAGTGTGGACTATCATGGCCCTGTGAAAATGGAACAACACAAGTGTGGGCATGGTGGTTGCTGAGCAAAAATATTAAAATATTCGCTTTTGGGGTGCCCGGACAAATGAGAATGATGTGTGGACACTTCAGATGTGAAAGGAGACAAAAACATTAATGTTTTTAATGTTTTATAGAAGGTTGCCCCTAGGCCTTAGTGGCCCCTAGGGAACTTTAATGATTATTAAAGTTGGGGCCCTAGGATAAGTTTGGAGAGGGGGCAACTCCACTTTTGGGAGTTGCATGCCTCTCTCACTTCACTCTCTCTCTCTTGCTTTTGGGAGGCGTGTAACAAACGTGCATGTTGCAAGCGTGGAGAGCAGGAGGAAGCAAATCGACTCGTTTTGCTGCTGATTTCTGTGCAAAACAGGCCGTACAATCCAGCCGTACAGCTCTGTATGGACAGGCTGCTGCAAGTACATCTACTGGTACAGGCTGCGCACAGGTACAGAGTTGCTGCTGTTCTGCAGGTACATCTACTGGTACAGGCTGCGCACAGGTACAGAGCTTCTGCGCACAGGTACAGTTGTACGGACAGCTGTGCGGACAGAGCAGGAGCTGGCGGCGCTGGACAGTGCAGGTGCTGGCGGTGCTGGACAGATCTCGTATTGGCGGCGCTGACTGGCTGAGCAGGTACAATCGGGTACAGAGACTGGTTTCAGGCAGCACAGGCAGGTACAGTGCCACGTGGACTGCTGGTACAAACTGTACGGACAAGTACAGTTCTGATTTTCTGGTCTGTACAGACAAGTACAGCACTCCCAGTTGCAAGCAAAGCTTTTCCAGAGCTTGGTTGGTGCAATAGTCAAGTGGTTGCAGGGGAAACAGTACAGACAATCGTTGTCAAGTGCAAACTGGTACGAACTGCTCCACGGGTGTAGAACCACGTGCTAACTTGGTAAGCTCTGAGCTCGTTCATCTGTCTTTCTTTCCATTGGCTTATGTCTGCTGCAGATTTGTGCTACCTGGCCCCTTGTGAGAGGAGGGGTATGGCAGATTGAAAAGGGTGGAAACAGAGATTGGGATAGTGAATGTATGTTTGTGCTGAGTTGTGGAGTCATGTGCATGAGATATGCCAAATGTATGCTCAAGGCTGTCCTGCTGAATGGTCTTGGCTGATCAAAGGGAAGCACAGAGTGTTGCTTTGAGACACAGATCTGTGTGTGTGAATCCTCTGTGCTAAGAGGTATTGTGGGCTGCCAGATTGGACATACAGGTGTATCCTCTTGGCTGGTTTTGTTGTACTCAGCCTTACATATTTTTGAAATTGAATAAAGAAATACCGCAAAGGGCGCCAAGCTTTGGGGCCAACAGGTGTCGTTTTATTTTCAGATTTGGGGCACTCTAGCTCCAATCATAATTGTTTTATATCTGGACTACAAGTGGAAGGGTGACTGCTAGTCTACCGCACTTTGGTTTCTACCAGAGGCCGGTTTCAAGGTTCCGTCGCCGGGACCAATCATCAACTTTCTAAAGGGGGTGAGCTCGTGGTTGACTCGAGGAAAGTCATCGCTGAAAAATTCAGCAAACATGTCTGATACAGAGGATGAATACTTTTATCATGAAGAGGAAGAGCAAGAGACCTCTCCTGAGAGAAATGCATCTGAGGATATTTTTGCAGGAGAACAGGCTGCAGATGATGAGCATTATGAGGATGTAACACAGCCAGAAGATGTACTTGGTAAAGAGGATGATGATGCTCGGTTTAAAGACCGTTTGGCTAGTGTTATGGATGTGTTTATGCAGCTCACACAAAGTGAGAAGTTTGCTGAATTTATGAGATCCCCTACAGAGCCCGAAAAGAAGAAGAAGAAGATCCGTTCTAAGAACCTTCCTCAAGGTCATAGTGGTGCCATCCCACAGGATCCATCTTTTGGCCAGTTTCCGAACATGCAGCATGCTTATGGTGCTAACTCTCAGAGTTCCTTCTTTGGACAGCCATCTATTCCTCAGCAGACTATGCATCCAGGTGATTTTGGTGGTGGCTCGGTGTTCCAATCTATGACTGGGGGTTATCCTCAGGGAGGCATGGGTATGCCAGGGCCTTTTGGAGCAAATTTTCAGCCTGGTATGCAGGGAAATATGTATGGTGGTATGTAGTCCGGTATGCAAGGAAATATGTTTGGGGGCATGCAACCTAGAATGCAAGCAAATATGTATGGTGGTATGCAGCCAGGTATGCATAATGGTATGTTTGGAAACATGGTTGGAATGTATGGCATGCCAGGTGTGGGAATGGGTAATGTTGACCCTATGATGGGCATGAATGTTGGGGGCAGCAATCTTGCGAAGCCACTTCCATATGATAATCTAACGCCTATGGGTAAGGCGAAAGATTATAAGGAAGGGGGAGCTGCTGTGACGTTTGATACATTCAGTGGAGCCAAAGATAAACTAAAAGCACTCACCTTTTTACAGCAGTTTGATGCTGCTTTTTCTGGTGGGAATTACACAGAGTCCTCTAAGGTGAGGAAAGCTGCCACTTTTCTCAAGGGCAATGCTTTGCAGTGGTGGTCTACTCTTCTTTTGCAGGGCATAGCATGAAGGCCTATGCACTGTTAGGGTTAGGGTTTAGAGATGCTGCAAACAGGCGTGGAGAGCAACAGAGAGAGAACACGACTTCTGTGTATTCAGATGATTAAAATGTGAAGTACAATAGCCACATAATAAGTGACCTAAAGAGATGTGTTCACATGTCCGGCCATAAAATGTGCCGGGTGGACCAAAACACCTATAAACTGCTTATAAGTGAAACTAAGCTAAACTGGGGGAAAAAACCTCCACTAACTGAAGTAAAAAGTGCCCCAATAATCTACTGATGATCACTAGCACTCCTCTGGGTGCATACACAGCATAAAACCCAACAAACCCCCCTGGAGTGATATGTGATCACTGTACATCATCCACCAAAAGGAAACAAATTCAAAGCAGTGCGGAATGCTTCGAATTTCGGACGTGGTAATGCCTTGGTGAAGATGTCTGCCACATTCTGATCTGTAGGACAGTAGATCAGACTGATATCTCCTGCCTGGAGTCTCTCCCGAACAAAATGATAGTGAATCTCAATGTGTTTCGTGCGAGCATGAAACACAGGATTCCTGGCCACAGCAATGGCACTCTGACTATCAGTATAGATAGGTGTAGGCTCCTCCACTGAAATATCCATATCAGTCATGAGACGACGCAGCCAAACACACTCAACAGTAGTAGTGTAGGCTGCTCTGTACTCTGCCTCACAAGACGAAGTGGCCACTGTGGTCTGTTTCTTGCTTAGCCAAGAAATGCATGAAGAGCCAAGGAAGAAACAATTTCCACTAGTGGAATGTCTGGTATCATAATCACCAGCCCAATCTGAATCACTATAAGCGTATAACTACATGTCACCCCCCTCAGGATAAAGCAATCCAAGAGACAAGGTACCCTGCAAATAACGGAATACACGCTTCACAGCTTGCCAATGTGACAACTTCGGGCTGTGCATGAATCTGCTCAACTGAGAGACTGCATACTGAATATCTGGCCTTGTATTACACAAGTAAATAAGGCACCCAACAGCCTGAGCATATGTAGTGGCATCAAAGGAAATACTGTCATCTTGTAGTGACAGTTTCATCCCAGGCTCCATAGGAGTACTAATAGGCTTGCAATCCTGAAATTTAAACTTCTCCAGAAGTTTAGCAACATACCGAGATTGCAACAACCCAATGCCTCTGTTATCCTGCACAAACTGTATGCCCAAATAGTAGTGTACAAGCCCCAAGTCAGACATGTCAAATGTCTGTTGCAGTATCTCTTTAAAAGCTGCAATTTTGTCATCATTTGATCCCATGAGCAAGAGATCATCTACATAAAGACTAATGACCAGCAGATCTGTCTCTTCTTTCTTTACATACAGAGTGGCTTCTGATGGACTGTTCACAAATCCCTGAGTGAGTAGTAAAGCATCTATTTTTGCATACCAAGCTCGTGGAGCTTGTTTCAAACCATACAAGGCCTTTTTCAGCCTGCATACTTTCCCCTCATGACCATGTTCTGCAAAACCCATGGGCTGATATACATAAACTTCCTCCTCGAGGTCCCCATGTAGGAATGCAGTCTTTATGTCCAACTGGTGAACAACCCAACCACGATGTGTAGCCAATGCAATGACACACCTAAGTGTCGACATACGGGATGTAGGAGCAAATGTCTCCTCATAATCAATGCCCTTCTTCTGTGCATAGCTCTTTGCAACTAGACGGGCTTTGTACCTGTCAATGGATCTATCTGCATGTCTTTTCAACTTATAGACCCACTTAGTACCAATTGCTTTCTTGCCTTTGGGCAGATCAACCAAATCCCATGTTTGATTCCTTTCAATAGAATCAAGCTCATCCTGCATGGCTTTGTTCCAATGCACATTGTCTCGTGCATCCACAAATGAATCAGGCTCATCATCATCCTGTAAACTGGCTGCCATAACCAGATTCAAATCCATGATGTCTGCATGCTCATTGGTCCGTGTCTCCCTACGAGTACGACCAGCAAGAGGACCCTCTAAATGGCTGTCCTGTAATGTCCTCAAATACCATCTAGGTATGTGTCTGACCTGTGGTGCCTGCTGCCCCATATTTGGTTCAGCTTTTGGCTCAATTTGCTGCTGAATTTCTGCACCACCTTCATCATTTGCTGGCTGTCCTGTAACCTCATGAGTTGGATCACCAACTGTGGAATGAAACTCCATAGGTAGTAGACCTTCAAACACATCATTTTTAGCCTCATTTGCATTATAACCAGCCATGGATATTCTGATTTTTCATCAAAAATCACATCCCGACTAGTGAATATCTTCCTGGATAGTGGGTCATATAACCGGTAGCCCTTGCTCTCACGGCTATACCCAACAAAAATGCATTTTGTGGCTTTATCATCCAACTTCCTCCTCAACTCTTTGGGTATGTGTGCATATGCAAGACACCCAAAGATACGAAAATGTGATACAGAAGGCTTGCGGCCATGCCAAGCCTCAAAAGGAGTAATGGAAACCAGTGCCTTTGTGGGACATCGATTCAAAATATGACAAGCACACATGACAGCTTCCACCCAAAAGATATGTGGTAGCCTCTTTGCTTTTAGCATACATCTGGCCATCTCCACGAGTGACCGATTCTTCCTTTCTGCGACCCCATTCTGCTGTGGAGTATAAGGAGTAGTATACTGATGTTTTATACCTCTACTCCCAAGAAAGGAATTCAACATGTGTGACATATATTCCCCCCCTCGGTCAGAACGGAGAGTCTTAACCTTGCATCCTGACTCTGTCTCAGCAAGTGCTACAAAGGCCAAAAATGCATCATATACCTGTGATTTCTGTGTCAAAGGATAGACCCAGCATATACGAGAGAAGTTATCAATAAATGTTGCAAAATAGAAGCAACCACCTAATAACTTCGTCTGCATGGGACCACAAAGATCACTGTGTATAAGCTGCAACTTTGCAGTTGCTCGTAGAGCCTGATCACGTGGGAAGGAAAACCTATGCATTTTTCCCAAAATACATCCTTCACAAATGTGATCTGGAGGCTTCTCCATGAGAGATAGATCTGTAAACATGTTATGTCGCTGCATAAGCATAAGACTACCAAAATTTACATGCCCCATGCGAGCATGCCATAACTCCGCATCAACCATAGCTGGAGTAAGAGTGAATGCATTATAAGCAGACTGATCCACTGGCTGAAATGCATCCATCTGATAAAGTCCATGACATAATGTACCAGTAAGCATCAAGGTCAAAGCATTAGCTTTGTCTCTGACCATGCATTTATCATCATCAAAGTGGACTTGCATACCACATTGTGCTAAAGAAGAAATGGACAACAAATTCTTCTTTATCCCTGGTACATATAAGGCATCTGTAAGGCGGAGAATGGAGCCATCAATGGATGTGAGCTGAATCTCCCTAATGCAACGAACTGGATATGAAGCATTGTTGGCACACTGAACAGTTTTGCCAACAGGGGCAGGGCCAACATGACAAAACAAATCCCTGCGAGATGTGATATGCTTTGAGGCACCACTATCAAAATACCAAGTACATGCATGCTCTGTCATACTGAGTGCCTGTGAAGACCAAGAGGCATCATAGCTGCATGTATAAAAACAGTAATCCCTGTCCTCAACAAAAGAAGCAATCTCTGGAGGAGCTTTAGAAGCATCATTAACAGACATCCCAGCTTCCTTTGCCTTTTCTTTGGCAATCCTCTTCCTACATTCAGTGATGTAGTGACCTGGCTTCTTACAGTAATGACATTTGCCCTTCTTCTTGGGCTGTCCATCACCTTTCTTGGTATCCTAAGATGAACCACCATCACCTGAATTCTGATTTGAACTCTTTGGCTGAGTTTTTCCTTTCCCCTTTTGACCTGTAGTAAATGCTTGTTCAGCACTTGTGTTCATATTCATATTCTTCCTCATTTGCTCTTCTTGTAGCAAGAGAGCAACAAGTTCCTGATACTTAAGGGGTTCAACAGCATTCCTCATGCTGAGGTTCAAAGAGGTATGAAAAGCCAAGTAAGATCTTGGCAAAGAGTGCAAGATGGTGGACACAAGCTGTGTCTCAAGAATAATCTCATCCACATTGATGAGTTGCTCTCTCAAATCCTGCAGCTTGTTTAAGTGGCTAGACATATCATCTCCTTCATTCATTTTCTGATTTTCGAGCTCTCTTTTCAAAAATGAGATCTCAGCCTCATTACGAGCAACATACATCTGCTCCAAAGTCACCCATGCATTCTGTGAAGAGCCAACTGAACGAATATGAGGTATAATAGACCTCTGTACTGACAATGCAATGAGTGACAAAGCTTGTGCATCCCTGGCATCCCATGTCTTCTGAGCATTTGTTCTTTGAACAAGCAATGGCTGCCCTGGAGCCTGTACCTGTTGTCCTCGTCCACGAGCACCCCCTTGGGGAGGAGTCTCTGGAGCCAATGGACCTGGACGTGGTTCATCACCACTAACAAAATCCCAAAGACCTTTTGCCACAAGCACATTTTTCAGCATAAAACTCCCAAGGAATAGTTCGTGCCGTCTAATTTGTCTTCCTTAGACAAATATGTGAATACATCACTCTGCTGTTGATTTCCCATTATGCCTACGCACAATGTTGTACCTGTGTATCAAAAAACCCAATAGCAAGAACCCTGAAAACAACTGTACTCCACTGAATACAGTTCACCCAAATATGCCTGCACCTTCAATCCTCTGAATGTGCAGTTCAATGCACCAATGACTGAGTAGAGCAGCAAAGAATGGCTTACACAGTGCCAAAATGCCCCAAAAATATCCAAAATTACTGCACCCAATACCTTGCAAGAAACCTGTGGATTTCTTTGCAAGAAAGTCTGCCTGTAGTGCCTGTAGATTTTCACAAAGAAAATAAAAATACCCAGTATTCAAAACTTGTAATGCTTACCACAATGTGATGTTCTGAGTAGGTTGTGGTAGTTGTAGGTAGTTGTAGTGCAAAGTACAGTTGACTGTACTGTGCAGGTAAATTCCACCAAATGAACAAGTGCAGGTACAGTCGACTGATGCTGTACGGAAGTGGTGCTGAAGCAAGTACTGTACGGAACAGAAGGCGGCTGCAGACAGATTTTCGTAGCAGGTACTATGCAGGTACGTTTACTGTACTGAGCACAGTACGGAGCAGGTCGACCAAGTACAGCTGGTTACTTCGTATGTTGGTGCAGTCGACTGTATGCAGGCAGGCAGGTACAGTACGATGGGCGCTGACAGGTGCAGTCGGCGCTGACAGGTACAGCAAGTGCTGAAGACGGCACAGACAATGTACGGGAAGGTACAGTACGACACCAGATGAATGCGGTGCTGACAGGTACGGAAGCTGCAGTACGGTACTGATGGCTGCTGCCGACAAACTGGTACGGACAGGTACTGATGTACGGGCTGGACAGAACTTGAAGGCGGCAGTGTATGGGCAGTGCAAGAACATGCCTACAATGCTCTGATACCAAATGAAGGCCTATGCACTGTTAGGGTTAGGGTTTAGAGATGCTACAAACAGGCGTGGAGAGCAACAGAGAGAGAACACGACTTCTGTGTATTCAGATGATTAAAATGTGAAGTACAATAGCCACATAATAAGTGACCTAAAGAGATGTGTTCACATGTCCGGCCATAAAATGTGCCGGGTGGACCAAAACACCTATAAACTGCTTATAAGTGAAACTAAGCTAAACTGGGGGAAAAAACCTCCACTAACTGAAGTAAAAAGTGCCCCAGTAATCTACTGATGATCACTAGCACTCCTCTGGGTGCATACACAGCATAAAACCCAACATAGCACCCACTACTTGGGTACAATTTAAACAAGTCTTCTCTTCCGTATGGCTCACATCTACATTTGAGGTGGATGTTATGACTGCATGGCACAAGTTGGATGCTTCAAAATGTGAAAATTTGGAAGATTATAACAAGAAGTTTTGGGAAGCTTTACTCCCAGTGACTTCTTACCGTGCAGTGCCTTTGTCTGAGCAAGTAGAGAAGTATTGTTGTGGGCTGCCCAAAGAGGTGCGAGATTATTGTATCAAGACTGGAGTAACGAACATGTCACAGATGATAGAGAATGCTATGACAGCTAATGCGTTACTCACTGGAGGATCATCTGGGTTTAAAGGAAGTAAGAACTTGAGCAAGAAAGCTGAAAAATCTGGGCATGCTTCTTGTGATGCTAAAGGGTCTTCAGAGACGAGGTATAAGAAGTTGCCAATGCCCAAGAGAACTTCTGAGGAAAGACGGGCTTTGAGAGATGCTCCGAAATGTTTTTACTGTACTGAAGAGGGGCATATGTCATTCAATTGTCCCAAGAGAAAGTCCCAAAAGGACTCTGACAATAAAGGAGAGCCCAAGTCAAAGAAACCAAAACCTTCTGCAGGGTTAGTTCCTGATCTTGTGGGGGAACAGCCAGGTGGTGAAGAGACAGAGTTGTGCAGGGCATGGGGCAAAGTGAGAGATCAGAATGCTTTGATATTCTTTGACACAGGCGCTAGAGCCAACTTCATTTCACCAGATTTGGCTGGCCGATTGGGAATTCGTGCAGAGGAGATGGGGCCGTTATATGAGGCTAACATGGCTTGTCCAAGGTATGCAGAACCCGTTACTCCTATCATTGGGAAGCTCAGGCTTCATTTGCAGGTTTATGTGGACAGCGAAGAGTTTTTCATCATGCCTCTGGATGACTGTGATGTTTTGTTGGGTATGCCATGGTGCCACAGAGTACATGCGGTGGTGGACACATACAATAGGAAAATCACTCTGACTCATAGAGAGAAAGAACATGTTTTGGATGTAAAACTTAAAGAGGAATCTGTTCCTATTGTATCCGCTTCGGCAATTTCATCAGTAATGAAAAAGCATCTTTCCGCGTACTTTATTTACGTAAAGGATGCACAAGATGATGAGTCTAAGTCTAATTTGTCTATGTTAGATAAGGACAGGACTGATTTCTTATGTGGGTCCCAAGATTGTTTTTCCGAGTCATTGCCAAGAGAACTTCCTCCTGAGAGGCCAGAAGATCATGCCATTGATCTAATTCCTGGTAGTACTCCACCGAATAGACCGCCGTACCGTGTTAGTGCAGCCCAACAGGAAGAGATTATGAGTCAGGTGCAGGAGCTTTTGAATAAAGGGTTGAGACAGCCTAGCTCATCACCCTTTTGCTCACCTGTACTCTTAGTGCAAAAGAAGGATGGTTCTTGGCACATGTGTATTGATTACAGGGCGCTGAACAAGAATACCATCAAGAATCGGTTTCCCATAACGAGGATCGATGACATTTTGGACCGCTTACAGGGCTCCACAGTCTTTAGTCGCATTGACTTGAAAAGCGGGTATCATCAGATACGTATTAGAACCGAGGATGTGCATAAGACAGCATTCCGAACCTTGTTTGGGTTGTATGAGTTCTTGGTTATGCCCTTTGGTTTGACAAATGCACCTGCCACATTTAACAGAATGATGGACAGGATTTTCAGGCCTCATAGAGCGTTTGTGGGCACATTCATTGATGATATGATTGTGCATTCACAAACTGAGGAAGAGCATAGAAGGCATTTGGCCATTGTGTTTGCAGAACTCAGGAACCATAGGCTGGTTGTTAATGGCAAGAAGAGTGAGTTCTTTTTGCAAGAGATACATTTCTTGGGGCATATTGTGTCTAAGCATGGAGTCCGTATGGATCCAGCAAAGGTGAAAGCAATTCTTAATTGGCCAGATTTGAGGACCGTGCATGATGTACGCAGCTTTTTGGGATTGTTCCTATTACAGGCGGTACATACGGTACTTTGCTGAAATTGCTTCGCCTCTTCATGCCTTAACAAAGAAGGCAACTCCGTTTAGATGGGCTGATCGAGAAATTACAGCATTCAAAAAGCTCAAAGAAAAGCTTACTTCGGATCCAGTATTGGTGTTACCGGACCTCCAAAAGGCTTTTGTTGTCCAGTGTGATGCATGCGGAAGTAGCATTGGGGCAGTTCTCATGCAAGAGGGACATGTGATAGCCTATGAGAGTAGAATATTGCAGGATGCCGAGAAGCATTTACAGGTTTATGAGAAAGAGATGTTGGATGTCATTCATGCTCTTTCTACATGGAAACACTACTTGCTTGGAGCTGATTTCACTGTGCAGACAGATCATCAGACCTTGCGTTATTTCCTCACGCAAACTAAGCTTTCAGAGAAGCATATGCGTTGGGCAAACTTTTTGTCTATGTTTCACTTTCAGATTGTGCATGTGGAAGGCAAAAAAAATATAGTGGCAGATGCTTTGTCATGCAAGCCATAGGTCTCCGCAGTTTCACTTGCTTATCATCATGAGCTTGATGAAATGAAAGAGCAGTATGCCCATGATGAGGACTTTGAAAGGTTGTTTGATCAAATGTCTGAGGGTCAGCGGCATGAGCATTACACTCTCAGAGATGGATTTTTATTGATGCATGGCAGACTGAGTGTTACCAGGCGATTGCGACTCAAGGTTATGATTGAAAGTCATGCTCCACTGTATGCAGGTCATAGAGGTATTGATGCCACGGTAAAAGCAGTGGAGACTTTCTTTTATTGGCCAACCTTGAGAAGAGATGTTGATGCCTTTGTGAGACAATGCATCATATGTCAGAAGGTACAATTTGACCGTCAAAAGACACCAGGGTTATTACAGCCTTTACCTATTCCAGACAGACCTTGGGAGAGCATTGCCATGGATTTTATATTTGATCTTCCACGGACACAAACGGGCAATGATGGCATTTGGACTATCATATGCAGGTTCAGTAAGCAGGCTCATTTCATTCCCGTGCGTAAGACGATCAAAGTGGATCATATGGTGAAGTTGTTCATGGCGAACATCTTCAAGTATCATGGCTTGCCAACGTCTATCATTAGTGACCGTGATCCACGGATGACGAGTTTATTCTGGAGAGGGTTGTTTGACAACATGGGTACAACTCTCAAGTTTTCATCATCATTTCATCCACAAACAGATGGTCAGTCAGAAGAGGCTAACTCTACAGTGTTGGATCTTCTTAAGTGTTATGTGTCAAAGCACAAGCAACAATGGGAAAAGTATCTTCCTTTAGTGGAGTTTGCATATAACAACACTGTTCATACCTCGACAGGCAAGGCGCCTTTTGAGATTGTGGAAGGAGGGAAGAAGGTACCACCCATTTTGCATACAAAGGATAAGATCTTTGAGGCTGATCAGTATGTGGAAAACATGGATGAAGCTTATCGGAGAGTTAAGTTGGCACTCCAAAAAACTCAGCAGAAGCAAAAGAAAGCTGCAGACCGTCACAGACGTGCTTTAGAGTTTGCATTCGGTGATTGGGTTCTTTTGCGCTTTGAAAAGGCTAGACTCAAGAAGATGAAGGGTAAAGAGCGCTTATTCCCTAAGTAGAGCATGCGTTATTATGGGCCTTTTCAGGTATTGGAAAAGCTTGGTAAGGTAGCCTATCGTTTGAAGCTACCAGATCACTGGAGGATTCACAATGCTTTTCACGTGAGTCTCCTTAGACCTTTCCGTGGGGATGTGCCTGAGGATGTATCAGATGAGGCTCAGCCGGAAGTTCAGGAACTTGATGAGGTTCTTATTCCAGAGCAGATACTGGCACATAAGGAAAGAAAGGTACGAGGTAAAGTTTCCCGTCGCTACCTTGTGAAGTTCAAGAACTATTCACCGATGGATGCAAAGTGGATGGAGGAAGGTGACTTAACAGATTCACCTCAGGTTTTGCAGCTTTCTCTCGATGCCTTTGAGTTAGAGCCGACTCTTGTTGTGGCTCATTCAGGTTCAGCAAAGCATGGGTCTGGAGCATTGCCTGATGCTCAAGAGGGGGGTAGCACCTCCACTCCCTTGATACAGACAGGCTCAGATGACATCTAGAGGTCGCTTGGTGCAGTTTTTATCTCACCCGAAGGTACTGATGGCTGACAGTACATCTGTTTATGGCACTTCTATGATATATGTGTACTAGTCACATGGGATGTTGTGGTTGTGTATGGTTCACAGTGGTATACAACTTGGACTACTACTACGCCATTGGTTTGCAGTGAATGTTGATACATGTGCATGGCTTAGAGAGATTGGGACGCTGATCTTGCCATATTGTATATTTCACTTTGGATATTTTGCTGTATCACCAGAATGCAATCGAGGACGCTTGCCATTTTTCAAGAGGGGGGGTATGTCATGGCCCTGTGAAAATGGAACAACACAAGTGTGGGCATGGTGGTTGCTGAGCAAAAATATTAAAATATTCGCTTTTGGGGTGCCCGGACAAATGAGAATGATGTGTGAACACTTCAGATGTGAAAGGAGACAAAAACATTAATGTTTTATTGAAGGTTGCCCCTAGGCCTTAGTGGCCCCTAGGGAACTTTAATGATTATTAAAGTTGGGGCCCTAGGATAAGTTTGGAGAGGGGGCAACTCCACTTTTGGGAGTTGCATGCCTCTCTCACTTCACTCTCTCTCTTGCTTTTGGGAGGCGTGTAACAAACGTGCATGTTGCAAGCGTGGAGAGCAGGAGGAAGCAAATCGACTGGTTTTGCTGCTGATTTCTGTGCAAAACAGGCCGTACAATCCAGCCGTACAGCTCTGTACGGACAGAGCTGCTGCAGGTACATCTACTGGTACAGGCTACGCACAGGTACAGAGCTTCTGCTGCAGGTACATCTACTGGTACAAGCTGCGCACAGGTACAGAGCTTCTGCTTCTGCAGGTACAGCTGTACGGACAGAGCAGGAGCTGGCGGCGCTGGACAGAACTCGTACTGGCGGCACTGACTGGCTGAGCAGGTACATTCGGGTACAGAGACTGGTTTCAGGCAGCACAGGCAGGTACAGTGCCACGTGGACTGCTGGTACAGACTGTACGGACAGGTACAGTTTTGATTTTCTGGTCTGTACAGACAAGTACAGCACTCCCAGTTGCAGGCAGAGCTTTTCCAGAGCTTGGTTGGTGCGATAGTCAAGTGGTTGCAGGGGAAACAGTACAGACAGTCGTTGGCAAGTGCAAACTGGTACGAACTGCTCCACGGGTGCAGAACCACGTGCTGACTTGGTAAGCTCTGAGCTTGTTCATCTGTCTTTCTTTCCATTGGCTTATGTCTGCTGTCTGCAGATTTGTGCTATCTAGCCCCTTGTGAGAGGAGGGGTATGGCAGATTGAAAAGGGTGGAAACAGAGATTGGGACAGTGAATGTATGTTTGTGCTGAGTTGTGGAATCATGTGCATGAGATATGCCGGATGTATGCTCAAGGCTGTCCTGCTAAATGGTCTTGGCTAATCAGAGGGAAGCACAGAGTGTTGCTTTGAGACACAGATCTGTGTGTGTGTGAATCCTCTGTGCTAAGAGGTATTGTGGGCTACCAGATTGGACATTCAGGTGCATCCTCTTGGCTGGTTTTGTTGTACTTAGCCTTACATATTTTTGAAATTGAATAAAGAAATACCGCAAGGGGCGCCAAGCTTTGGGGCCAACAGGTGTCGTTTTATTTTCAGATTTGGAGCACTCTAGCTCCAATCATAATTGTTTTATATCTGGACTACAAGTGGAAGGGTGACTGCTAGTCTACCGCACTTTGGTTTCTACCAAAGGCCGGTTTCAGTGGACAAAGGTGAATATGAAAACATTGTAGCAACATTAAAGAATATACCTGAATTGAAGCTGCACGAGATAGCAGGAGCTCTACTAGAGCAAGAGACCAGAGTCAAAGAGAAGAAATGGCTGGACTCAAAAACTGGAGAAGAAAAAGCATTCTTCACCCGAGGAGGATTCTCTAGAGGACGAGGACAAGGACGACGACAAGGACGAGAACGAGGAAGAGGCAGAGTAGGAGGAAGGACCTTCACTTGCCACAACTGTGGAAAGCCAAGACACATGGCAAGAGACTGCTACAGCAAACCCAGTGGAGAAGGAACAACATCGGCAAACTTCATGGAGGCTCCCAAGGAAGTGGAGTCAGATCATCTTTTCTGAGAGAGAGAGAGAGAGAGAGAGAGAGAGAGAGAAACCCCACAACCCAATGTAACCTGTCCCAACAGAGTAAAACCACCTCTGAGCCACCGATGATGTAGACCATGTGGTAGATGTATGTGTGAGCACTTTAGTCAAGGTCACGGACACTTGTAGTAGCCTTGGACACATAGAGAGAGAGTGTGTCAAGGACTATGAGTTTAGGGACTTGAGGCACTGGTCGTGGACTACCAAGTAAGAGGGAAACTTGGTATAGGGTCCAGGTGTGCTAGGAGTATTCACTTGAGGGGAGGTGTTGAAATATACAAGTGAATAGGATGTGTGCGGGAACAAGCCTTTAGCAAGAGGCTGTAAAAGAGAATCTGTAAATGAGTGAGAAGCTGTGAAAAGGTGAGAAGTATCTACTGGGAGAGAATAAAGGGTAGCATGAGAAGATTTAGGAGGTGTGGAGATATTCTGGGAAGAGGCGGAGAGAATCAAGCAAAAGAGGTGGAGTGAATCAAGGAGAGATCAGTGGGATTAGATGCTTGGATGTAAACTCTACAAATTGAGGCATTGGCCTAATGAGAATTTGTTGGTTTTTGATTATCCATGCCTACATTAAGCTATCAGTTAATTGCTCACTAATCACGTCTTAATTATCGTCTAATCTCCTTTCTAATGATGTTGATTCTAGCATTTGATCCACCATAGCTCATCACATTGCTGCAAATTTAACAGGACCTAGAGTCCTACACATATAGCAGTGCCACTCCATAGTAGTCCGTACTATGAATCACCCTCTGGAATGATGACAAGTGTTCCAGGTGATCAGCTTGTAGCCAGTTACCACGCATCTAAGTAGTTGCATATAGACGAAGGGACAACCCTTTGGGCTACCCCAAAAAAGGGTAGGAGACCCTTGCCTAAGAGAAGGGTGTCAGAATACACAGCGGAGATGATGACCAGATCTGGGAACACGAGCAAACGCAATGCAAAAAACAACAACACAAGAGAGAGAGAGAGAGAGATAGAGGCATTAACTCTGCTCTATATACACAAGGAAGATCCCGAAATGATACAACTTGACAAGGGGGCTATGGGGCCATTTTATATGGCCCCAATACTGCAGTCGGCCTGCTCATAGGCAGCCGACAGTACCTGTAGAACTCCACAACCAGCAACAAAACACCAGTCGGCCAGCTGAGCACTGTCGGCCAGCAACTGTGAAGTCCACGACCTGTCAAATACAGTCGGCCACCTCCAGCAAGTAGACTGATGCAGTCGGCTAACAAATGGGTCCTCTTGCCACCACAGTGCTGCCCCCCAAGCCACAGAAAAAATGGAAAAAATATGGGAAAAAATACGGGGAGTGAGGAAAAATGAGAAAACACCTACAAGGGCGGGCACACCCACAACAAAGGCCCTAGTGTCAACATAAAGACAGGAGATGACTTCTAACACCCCCTCTCAGCTCCTAGCTATGAAACCAACCACAGGGAGCTGGGTTGCCACCTGAGCAAATCCTGAGATAGCGACTTCGTGAAAAGGTCCACCATACTGTCCTCCGTCGAACAGAACTCTAGCAAGATGTCATCAGCAACGATCTGTTTACGAACAAAGTGCCTCTGGATCACCACGGGTTCCTCCAATGGAAGCCCAATCCTGCAATGCAACCTCTGCATCTGCACCACCTCACAAGCAGCATCACAAGCAGCTCGGTACTCTGCCTCTATCGACGACAAGGCAAAAGATGATTGCCTCTTACTGCTCCATAAAACTACTCCTGGGCCTGAAGTAGATCTCCTCGTGTCCAGATCTCCTCTCCAAACTGAGTCACTCCAACCGTGGAGTCGGACTCCATCAATCAATTCCCCTCTTGTGTAAAAGAGTCCATGATCCTTCACATGTCGCAGAAACCACAAGATACGCAATCCTGCCTCCCAAAGAGTCATCTGCAACCATGAGCTCAACTGCCTCATCAGGAAGCTCCCGTCCAATCTGGTGTCCATCAACCAGATCAATGAACCATTTTGCTTCCGAGCCAAAGAGGCATCACACTGCTCACAAGGATCAACACCTGTTTACGGTGCAAAGCCTAGTCCTAGAAACCTGCTGAAGACCACGCAAGGCCTTCTGAAACCTGTCAACCACCCCCTCTGAATCCGGAACCACAAAGCCTGGAGAATGCACCTCCGTCTGCAAGTAATGAACTACCACCTGCCTGGCTTTCCGAAAGGTCCCCGTGGAAAGAACATCCTCATCTACAGGAGTTTCTTTGTCCCGAATACTACGAGACATCAGAGCATAAGTTACCTCTTCAACTTCCTCTAACTGACGAACACAAGAACCACCAACATCAGTACTGGAACGTTCCTGCCAACTGCTGCCATCAATTGGCAAGCTATCCACCATCTGGTCCCGAAAAGCCTGCACCTGCAGCGTATCCACACTTAAGTGGCCATTACCAGACTGCCACTCATCACAAACTTGAGGACTTGGGAGAGAGAGTGCTGAAAGCTTGTAAACTCCATTCTCCACTCCGCCTTCCCAAACCACCTGGCATGTTGCTTTGTCCCGGAGAGCAACAAAATGCTCATCAAACTCCACCCGTACGCCAGTCTTGCAAACCTGATCCACTGACAACAGATGAAAACCAAGTGACGGGACATACAACACCTGGGAGGAATGCTTTCTCCCTCTGCCATCGGGAACTATCTCCATCCTGCCCTCACTGTGAACTGGGATAGTGGATGTATCCCCAGTAAGAATGTGACCAGAATACCTGCAGAGATCCTGTAAATCTGAACGGGAAGGAGTCATGTGCCTGGAAGCACCACTGTCTAGAATCCACTCCCGAGTATCCGTTGCGGAGAATCCTCCAACCTCCTCCCTGCCTGAAGAAAATGAAACATCGGTGTCCATCACCTCTAGGTGCACAAAAGCCGGAGTCTTCATGATTGCTGCCGAAGAATCTTCACCTTTCTCGGTCTTCCGCTTGGGACACTACCTCCAATAGTGGCCTTTCTCGCCACAATCATTACAGGTCCTCTCTGCCTTTAGTTTCTCGCAGTCAACGACGGACTTCTTCTCATAAGACTTCTCCGATGAAGCCTTCCCTTTGCCTGTGTTACGGCCTTTCGACCGTTGGCCAGTTAAGGCCTCCGAATCTCCACCTTGAGGAGGGTTCGTGAATCGTTCCTCCTAGTCCAAGACCATGGTCACAAGCTCCTCCCACGTGATGGTGCGGAGCCTGCCCCACTGGTAATCAAAGACGAGTAAAATGTTGAGTACTGAGAGGGCAAATGCGACAGCAACGTTATGGCCATGTCCTCTGACGATATCTCCTTCCCAGCCTGAAGAACTTCCTGCTGAAGAGCCTGCAGCTTGTTAATATGCTCCCGCATCGTCAACAACTTTGCAGGGCTCATAACCCGCATCTGTACTTCCAAGAAAATCCTCTTCATGGGCGATACCCTGTTGTAAAGAGAAGCCAAATGCTGCCATATACCTCTGGCCACAACATCACATGCTTTACATGATTGATTACTTGCGGTGTGCAGTTGAGGAAGATAAACGAACGGACCCTGGCGTTGACACGATCCCACATCTGTGCCTGTGCCTCTCGGTCCTTTCAGATCGACGGTAACTCCCCTTTCTCTACCATATGCTGTAGTTGTTCCCGTCCAACCGACAGTCCACTGGAACGTGGAGTGTAGGGATCTTCACATGCCTCTCGGCCATTTCTAACAGATTTGCCATTGCGGGGATGTACTCTGAAAAAGGGTGAGTGGGTGGGAACAAAGAAGAACTTACACCTGCAAACAAGTGGCTGTCCACCAAATCAGCCTGTCGTCCTCTTGCTTCTCCTCTTCCCAAACAAAGAAGAACTTACACCTGCAAGTGACTCTCCAACAAATCAGCCCATCGTCCTCTTGCTTCTCCTCTTCCCAAACAGTCCCGTACAGTCCATCAATCAGCAACACAACAGTCCCCCTCTTGCTCACACAAATCCCAAGAACTATTAAGAGCCTATGGCTCTCATACCATGTCAAAATACGCAACGGAGATGATGACCAGATCTGGGAACACGAGCAAACGCAATGCAGAAAACAACAGCACAAGAGAGAGAGAGAGAGAGAGAGAGAGAGAGAGAGAGAGGCGTGTAACTCTGCTCTATATACACAAGGAAGATCCCGGAATGATACAACTTGACAAGGGGGTTATGGGGCCATTTTATATGGCCCCAATACTGCAGTCGGCCTGCTCATAAGCAGCCGACAGGACCTGTAGAACTCCACGACCAGCAACAAAACACCAGTCAGCCAGCTGAGCACTGTCGGCCAGCAACTGTGAAGTCCACGACCTGTCAAATACAGTCGGCCACCTCCAGCAAAGTAGACTGATGCAGTCGGCTAACAAATGGGTCCTCCTGCCACCACAGTGCTGCCCCCCAAGCCACAGAAAAAATGGGAAAAATATGGGGAAAAGTACGGGGAGTGAAGAAAAATGAGAAAACACCTACAAGGGCGGGCACACTCACAACAAAGGCCCTGGTGTCAACATAAAGACAGGAGATGACTTCTAACAAAGGGGTATCCCTTGTGGGCCACCCTTAGGGCCAAAAGGCCATGGCCAATGCCCTACAGCCAACCCCATGGCTGGGCATGCTGTCAGCCATGCCTGTAGGGCCTGGGCAGCAAGGCGGCCAGGCCTAGATGGCCTGGACAGCCTGTCGTCCAGCCTCACAGGCAGCCTAGGCAGTGTGGCTGAGGCACAATGGCTGCCAAGCAGCCTGGAGCAATAGGCAAAGGCAGCCAGTCAACAACAGCAAAAAGACGCCTATTTAAAAGCATTAAATCAGGTCATTGAGAGATCATAAACAGGCTGACCCCTGTATATATCCACCGACCAACATAGAAAAGGCACTATAAAAGCATTGCCTAGAGTGCCTTTGGGGATCTCATTATTCACAAAGTGCTGAAGTATTCAAGGACCAGGACAGCCAAGGGAATTCCCAAGCAAAGGTGAAGATTGAAGGTCAAGAGTCAGATCATCTCAGGCTGAAAGTCTACAGCCAACAGGAGACATACAGATTTGTGTTATTTTCTCATCATTCAATAAAGCAAATACACCATCCTTGCTGGGCCCCACTGAGGGTATTTGGGACCCAATCGGGTGTACTATGCCTTATTCTCTCTCTCTCTCTGTCTCTCTCTCTCTCTCTCTCTCTCTCTCTCTCTCTCTTCCACTACATTGTGCAATCGTCTGGAACAGAGGTGCTGAATATTCGTTATCCGAAGTATAATCCTATCTGTAAGCTTCCGCATGTAACACAGCGACTCCCTAACCGTGCCCCCCATCAGGGATGGACTGCAATCTTGTATGCCCAACTCTCCACCCCTGTCACATAGGCGAGGACTGTTGTATATCCAACCGAACCAAGTTCCATACGGGGCTTTCTTGTGCAGGGTGGTGAACAATTAACATCATAAAACACGGGCAAGTTCAATAAGAGTAATTTCCAAATTGGTGGTAATCCAAGTTCCAACTGATGTACTTGCCACTTGGGCCTGTTATATTGCAAGCTTGGGGGAAAATCTTTCTTGTGCAGGGTGGTGAACAATTAACATCATAAAACACAGCCAAGTTCAATAAGGGTAAATTTCAAAATGGTGATAATCCAACTGAAGTACTTGGGCCTGTTATATTGCAAGCTTGGGGGAAAATTCAGG
This sequence comes from Cibotium barometz, assembly GCF_041138505.1. Lineage (NCBI taxonomy): Eukaryota > Viridiplantae > Streptophyta > Polypodiopsida > Cyatheales > Cibotiaceae > Cibotium > Cibotium barometz. The sequence continues at coordinate 49,604,911 of NC_141048.1, read as the reverse complement.
ATTTGCATTCAATTATCCAAAAACTTGAGCCAATTTGATAGCTGTTTGGGCACAAAAGCAAACAAACTTGCATTACATACCGAGGCTTAATTGGCTCGCTACCACCGAATCCAGGAAGCAGCTCATCAAAGTCGCCCATGGCTGTTGTTGATTGTATACCAGAGTCAAAAGCAGCTCGTTGTGAACTTGATGAGCTATCTCTGGACTCCACGCTCTCAGAAACCCCAAATAAATCTTCAAGAACACCAGGGCTGGTCCCAACTGTAGAACCCCCACTGAAGACATCATCGTAGATGACATTGCCACTCCTAATCCCTTGCATGCCCCCAAAGACATCATCGCCATACAGGGGAGCATCAAAAACCGGCAAAGAGGAAGCTTTGGTGGAAGAAGATGATGTTGCCATTGATGATGATGATGGCTTGACTGACATTCTGAAAATGTCATCATAGGTCTGTGATGATGCTGATAATGTGGTCTGCTGCATTGTGGTTGTCGTCGCTGGGAAGTATAATGGTGAGGCAAACTTTGGTGGGCCTCCGAAGACATCATCATACATGACAGGCAGGTCGGAAGCTGCAGATCCCAAAGTGTTTCGGCTGGAGGATGCTGATTTTATCCCATTTGATGATCCAAAGAAGAGATCTTCTTGCGGGGTTTCACCCAAGATGGGGTTGGAGCTTCTGCTGTTGCGATTGAAGCCATTCTTCGGCTTGCCTGCAGAAGTATTCCCAGAAATGGAACCTGGAGATGAAGACGGCGATAATGACGATAATAGCACTGAAGATTTCGCAGCAGACATAGGGGCCGATTTGCCCTGGGCCTTCAGACCATAGTCCCGCTGCAAAATATTCGCAAAATCATCCATGGCCGCAACCAGACCGTCAGGAAAACCTGTGTACAGATCAGAATGAGGGCTAATGATGCATTTCCCGGAGCTCAATGACTATGGTGCATCGGATCGCGATCAGTTTCTCTGTGCATCCCTCAACAGATCGCAACCTCCGTGTGCTTCGATGGGGAGAAAGAACATCGATTGAGATATTAAAGTACATTTTGGAGTTCCAATCAAGGCGGGTAAAAGCTCCTGGCTACGGCGCACGGAGCTCCACTGCCAGAGAACGGAGGAGGCGAGGAAGACGGGTTAACTGGACCCTTCCCGATGGTTACAGTAACCCAACTACTCTCTATACTCGAGTGTGGTGTGCAGTGCTCGAGTGTGGTGTGCAGTGTACACCCCTTCCTCGGCATACCTTCGGTTACAATGCAAGTTAAATTGCTTTCATTTTGTGGGCTAGCTCCTTGAGGCTAGCTGGTGGCATGCACTAGCAACCTTTGAAATCAAAGGATGGAAACCTTGTCCAAGTTGCCATGGAAAGCTTGAAGCCGCCCCATAATTTGGTGGGTGCAAACCAGATCTTGCTTTTGGAATCATACAATCTCTCTCTCTCTCTCTCTCTCTCTCTCTCTCTCTCTCTCTCTCTCGTAATAGAAGATATATTACCAAAAATTACTTTACAAATGGCCACATGGCCGTCATCTGATGTACTAGCTCGGAGTACCCTCATCCAATATATAGCCGTCATTCTCCACCAAATGAGCTAACCGCAAGAAAGAGACTTGCCACACTAGTAGCCCTTTTATACGACCTATGTGAGCTGTCATACCAACATTTCATCCTGTTCAATCAATTGCTTGGTTTAAAAAAAAGGGAGAAGTAAAGAAAAACAAAAAATGTCAAAAAGAGAAGGTAGCAAGAAGATAGTTGCAACTATTAAAAAAAAAGGCTTCATGTTTGTGCCCTTTCATTTCTTCATATCATTATGGAGTTATGCATGCATTGCTTGCTTCGCTTGAACCCCTCTTCTCTTCATACTTACATGAGTAAAAATATTTACCCTTGGAAATGCTAGAAAGTTGCCACTAGTTTTGCTTGTTGAAACCCACTTAAAGTAGAAAGAGTTAGAAAACCACTCGTTAAAAACAACAAGCATGGATGCATCTTAGAAGAAGAACTTCTTATGTTACATCCTTTTCATGCATTGCATCGTGGTATAGTTAATACCTCATGGGTTGTATGAAGCATGATTTAGGCTAGCAATTGGCTTTTGGGGAGTCTCATAAAATTGGGGTCTTTATTGTTCATGGAGCTTTTATACATAAGTGGCATGCTCATAATTGAGTATTGATCCATTAGTGTAGAACTGGTCTAGATCTTGGGGTAGATAATGTGTTGAGTATGCTCATAATTGAGTATTGATCCATTAGTGGCATTCTCATAGTTAAGTATTGATCCATTAGTGGCATCCTCATAGTTAAGTATTGATCCATTAGTCTAGAATTGGTCCTCGTAGTTAAGTATTGATCCATTAGTGTGTAAGTCTAGAACTGGTCTAGATCTTGGGGTGGATAATGTGTTTAAAATTAATGCCCCACCTAGCTTGAGCATCAACCACCTCATGTATATAAGAGCCTTATTATGAGAGATAGCCTTCTTTCAGCAACTTAAACAGTCCATCACCTCGGTATAAACATTGATTAGTAGCTTATTGGATGGGTTGTGGATGGCTTACTAAGGCTTTAGCTCTTTGTTACATAGATTATGTGCTTTTATAAGTAAGCATTCCCATATCATGAAGCTAGATGGGTTGTAGATGGCTTTCTAAGGTTTTAGCTCTTTGTTACATAGACAATGTGCTATGTGCTTTTATAAGTCAACATTCCCACATCATGCCACGCATAGGGTAGGAATAAATCACCTTAAAACACAGTATCTTGAATTAAAAGACTTAAACTAATGTTTAGACCATTGAGGATTAGTCCCACTACAATATTATGAGCATAGATTTCTTATGATTTTCATTATTTCCACATCAACATGAAAAGGCTCGCATATAGTCTTCATCTAAGCAAATTGAGTCTAGCCATTGAAGCTCCCCTTGTATGAGCATACAAATGCACATTGTAAGTTTTAACTTGGTATCAAAGCTTTAGCTTAGTACAAGTTACTAAACCCAATAAAAATGGAAATATTAGGACCCCACCCACCACTGTTTATGTAATGATGGAGAAAAGAAAGAAAGAAAGATTGCACTCATAATGGAGTACCACATGCACTCATGATGGAGTACCACATGCACTCAAGGGAGTACCACCATAGCCATGGAAGCATGGAGCTCCAAGAAGTATAATTTCATTAGTAAAAGTGTGTTATGTCCCTAGTTACTGTAAGATTCCTCCCCAGCCTCTCAAAATGTCCAGTATCTTTCCCTGTAATCAAATCCCTCTCCAGATATATAAAAGATCTTGTTTCTACCTTTTTTGGCTTAGAGAGAGAAAATATTCTAGAGAGAGATTATTCAGATTTTAGATATTTTTGGATATAAAAATATCTCTTCTTATTAAAATAAATTCCCCCGAAACAGAAGTTCAAAAAGATTTTCAGAAGGTGCATTAGAAATCAATTATAATCTGTTCAAAAGGCCTTATCCTAGGGGTCCAGTTTTTTTGAAAATTTTAAATTAAGGTTTTGAGTGGCCAATCAGATTCATCCAAATGTGTGGAGGAGATAAATAAAAGAAATAAAGAAAATCCCCCCAAAAATGAGTAAATACTCACATAAGATGAAGAGCATAACATGAAGAGTGGACTAAGGACCAAAGGAAATACTAAAAAAATGAATTTTTGACACCTTAGAGTGGGGATTCCCCCTCATGAAGGAGGTGCCTATTTCAGATGTGGTGGAGTTTTAAATTCCCAAAAATTGAGATATTTCATCTCTCCTCTCTCCTAATTCAAGTCTAGTTCCAAAAAGTAAGCTAAACTGACCCAAAAATAGTCAAAAATTGACCAAACTGATATGGAAAATTCTAGAATTAGTTTGCTTGGTTAGAAGCTCACTTTTTTGTATAAATAGAAGCATCCCCCTTTGTTGAAGCTTAATAGTGTTTTATGCACTGTTACTCTACTCCTCCCTAGAGCCAAAAACTGTGAATTTATTAATAATTCATTAGTTTTTGACCATTCTCTCTTCTAAAGAATTGGTGGCCACTCTTGTTGCAAACAAGAGTAGATCCCTCAAACCATCAAGCCAAAGGAAAGCTCCCAGAAATTCATGTAAGTTAGAAATCCTACTTTTTCTTTATTCTTTTAATGGTTTTCTAAGTTTTGTTATCTTTAAAATGATAAATTGATGCTATGCCTTGTTGGAAAGGCTTTCCCTCTCTCTTCATTCTTAAATTCAGCCTTTCTTTATCCTAGTTAAGTAATCAAATTGTTAGAATTAAACTTTTCATGTTGTTTCTCTTTTAAAAGTGAAATTTGATTAGTTTAGAATGCTTTAAACCATTTGGGGATAATTTTTAAGTAATTTAACGTTAGAAAAATTTTAAAAATGGTCAGCCATACAAAGGAGGTTATGGCAAAATTTTCTTAAATTTTGTGAAATAAGTTTTAAGTTTTATTATTCAAAAAGAGTAATCCCCATCGTTTGTGTATTCTAAAAGTGTTATTTTCATTCTAGGCATAGAAAAATGCATAGTAGAAATATTTTTATTATAAAAGTGTTATTTCCATTAAAATTAAATTCTATGCATAGAATGATGCATATTGATTATTTTATAAAAGAGTGATTTTTATTAGATTTAAATTCTATGCATAGAAAGATGCATATTGATTATTATTTTTAATTATAAAAGAGTGATTTTTATTAGATTTAAATTCTATGCATAGAAAGATGCATATTGATTATTATTTTTTATTATAAAAGAGTGATTTTCATTAGATTTAAATTCTATGCATAGAAAGATGCATATTGATTATTTTATAAAAGAGTGATTTTCATTAGATTTAAATTATATGCATAGAAAGATGCATATTGATTATTATTTTTTATTATAAAAGAGTGATTTTCATTATATTTAAATTCTACGCATAGAAAGATGCATATTGATTATTTTTTTAATTATAAAAGAGTGATTTTCATTAGATTTAAATTCTATGCATAGAAAGATGCATATTGATTATTATTATTTTATTATAAAAGAGTGATTTTCATTAGATTTAAATTCTATACATAGAAAGATGTATATTGGATTAAAAAATTTATTATAAAAGTGTTACTTTCATCAATATTGATTTTTATGCATAAAAGATTTTTTTTATTATAAAAGTATTACTTTCATCAATATTGCTTTTTATGCATAAAAGATTTTATTTTTATTTTGCAAAAGTGTTGCTTTCACCAATATTGATTTTTATGCATAAAAGAATTTTTTTTATTGTAAAAGTGTTCCTTTCATCAAAATTGATTTTTTAATGCATAAATAGCTTCATAAAAGGATTTTTCTTTTATATAAAAGTGTTATTTCCATAGAAGTTGGATTTTATGCATAAATAGATGCATACAGAATTTTTATATCAAAATAAGAGTTCTCTTTAATCCTATGTTTAAATCCCATGAATATTGAAAAATGAATAAGTAAATACTCAGTGAAGGAAAATTATATTGTTTCATATTCTCTAGGATGGTAATGAGAAAATTCAGAAAACTATCAAAGTCAGAATTTTAGATAAATGATTAATTTATTCCTCATAGGAATTCGTGACTAGTTTTGAATTGAGTTAAGCAAAATACTCAATGAATGAAATTCAGTAAAGTAGTAATTGAAAGATAGTTCAAGGAGAACCTTTCCAGACTCAAACCCTGAATCAGACTATGACCAAGACATAACTCCTTCGTCAATTTCAAGAAAAGACGATGTGACCAGTTCAGTAATCTACACTCAAATCACCCACTGAAATCTGAAACTAAGTTGAGATCTTTGATTTTGATCTGAGGATTCGAGGAATTCTGCTTGGGAATCCAGACCTATGATCTAGAAGTCTTGGGATACGGAATTAAGATATACTCATTGTATTTAAAAGAAAATCAAAACTGAAAACTTGCATAGAAACCCTATTTTCTTAAAGGACTGTCTTACGCGAGAATGCTGGAGGGAGCATTTGGTATATGTGTTTTCTAAGGGAAGTTCGGTTGCAACAGCTGGCGGGGAGTGTTCAAAGGATAACTCACGCGACAAAAACCTTCCCAGGTCTTGACCAGCATGGGTATGATGTAAAATGGTGTGCTTCTAGTACGATGGGCGAGGGCCGACGAAGCTGTCCCTGAGTGAAGTGCCAGGACACCTAAGGAGGATCCTAGAGGGTTCTGACCAGGCGATGCACAGGCTCGCGGTGCTTAGAACACCCATGCGTATGTCGTGGAAGATATATATATATATATATGATGACAAGAAACTTATTGTAATCTGTTATACTGGATCTTGTTTTGCTGACCTGCTGTTCTCAACGGAGAGTCCAGATTGATTCAGTTTTGTGAGAAACAAGGATTGAATGGAAATTTTGAGTTATGACATCTGTAACCAATAATTGTTTGTCAATGGATTGTTTTATAAATTAAAGTTTAAAGAGGAGTGTGTGCGTATCTGTATTCTAAAGCAAAAGTTAAGAAATTATGAGTGGGTGAGTACTTGTCTGGTTCTACCAATTCCAGTGGTTGGGCGGTGGCTAACCCATGGGCCGGCTAGAATCAGTAGAGTTTTAATAATAAAATTGATTAAGAGGAATACGCTTAGAGCTCGAATAGTTAAATAATAACTTGAGGACTTCTCAAATGAATAGATCAACGGCTGTGCCTGATTCAATTAAAAAAAAAGCGTTGATTCCTTCAAGTTAAGTCTGTAATAGTTTCCCTTCTATCTGGTTTATTCAGATGAAGGTCAGTTCAGTATCTTGATCTCGTTTAAAAAATTCGTTAAGAAATTCAAAATGGTGGAATCGTCCCCGTTTTTCGAGCATGGAAAATTTTCCCGATTTCGGTATTCGGAATGACCACCAGCTTAGTCTCGTGCCTGGATATTCGAGGGCGAGGCCCCGAGTGGGAAACCCTGCCCCGTGCAAGAGGGAGCTGCCTCCGCTTGCCAGCAATCGGGAATCCGGTGCACGGAGGGGGCAGTGGGATCCCACAGTTGGTATCAGAGCGCTATTGTAAATTTACGTAACAGCATCAGAAATTGCTTAAAATTTTAAAGTAAATTTGGGAAATAATGTTTTCGCTTCTTAAATTTATGTTGAATGAACTTCTCATAAATTGAATTGGAAATTTATAGATGGCACCTCATCAACTCTACTACAACCAGAGTAAGCAGAGTGAGACTCGCACGTCATTTTGAGAGTCTTTACTTTCCTGATCCTCTTGAGTGACGTCGGTATATGTGGTTCTCTGGAGGACGATGTATTAATGTCAGTATCAGTCAGTGTCAGTATCAGTCAGTGTCAGAGGCTCAGGCAAAATATTTCCTTAGCCATGATTCTTATAAGGCTAGGGTTTGTTCAGCATGTACAACTCTTTGATCATTCACCCAAGAACTTCAGAATTTCATGCCGAGTTTTTAGGCTTCTTAGCCGCTTTATCCCTAGAAGTAGAATTACAGCACCTCTTTTTGTAATGAATCGTGTGTACCATGGCATGCCTCCTTCGCAGTTTTGCTTCTTTATGCGTATACGATTGAGGCAGTGATTTTGGGAGAGTCGTGATGCTCTATGTATATATCGAAAACCTTTGATAATAAATGATGTTTTGTAAAAAAATTCTAAATTGTTTTCATGATTGTGAATATGGTTAATAAAATTATCAGAGTAAATCTTGTTTCATGATGCATGGTGAAATAATTATCTGTTTAAAGAATAAATCATAAAAATTAAATAATCATAAATCTGTGTTGTCAAAGTTAAGTTGACGAAAATCTTGTTTTGTCAGAGTCATGAGGCGCGCGCGGCCTGTGCAAGGCAACCGGATCCGCTAACCGATGAGACGAAGAGTTAGATCCGGATGTTCAAAAAGCCCTACAGAGATCCCAACCTGGTCTTTTCAAGGGTGAAGGGGAGCAGTTAGGTGAAGTAGTGGAAAAGTGGATTGAGGCAATGGAGGAATACTTTGATGTAACTGGCTTCAATGAGAGAAGCAAGATGGCTCTCGCTAGGTTAAAGATTGTGGAAATGGCCAAGGTCGCTTCTTGGAAGAATCACTGCGAGACTAACCGTCTCGACTGGAATACCCAGACCTGGACCGATCTTAAAGCTTACCTTAGAAAGAGGTTTTGTCCTACGGGCTTCCTTGAAACTAAAATGAATGAGTTCTTGGAACTAAAGTAGGATAGCTAGACAATTGAAGAGTACCATCAAGCTTTTGCCCTTCTCCTCAAATATTCCTCGCAATTCGATGAAGAGCAGCTGATGGCCAGATTCATTCGATGAAGAGCAGCTGATGGCCAGATTCATTCGAGGAATGAACGAGCCATTGGACACCTTAGTAAAGAATGCCAAACTTGTCTCAATGGCCGAAGCAGTAAGAATGGCAAGGGACTTTGCTAAAGCCTTTGTTGTTAAGGTCCCGCCACCAAATCCTACACCCTCTAACTTTAAAAGATTCCAAACCCTCTAACTTTAAAAGATTCCAAACCCCGAGAAGTACTTCAAACTTTCCTCCCCCAAAGAGGCAATAAGGCCCAATTCAGAATCAGGATACTGGGAGATTCAGAAGTGAAGGAAGACTTTTCCCACAGAACACTTTCTCAGGAGCCCCACCTCTTTCAAGAATTCAGAGGGATGAGCTCAGAAGTAAGAACCGGTGTTTTGGATGCTAGGGTTTTGGTCACCAGCTGAACCGACTCATTTTGAAATCAACTACCGCCCAGGCATAGAAAATGTGGTAGCAGATGCCCTCAGCAGAAAAGCCTCCTTACTTGCAATTACTGTAGTGTCAAATCCTTTGATTATTGAAGCAAGTGAGAAGATCATGCAAGATAGATTCTTTGGCCCTATTGCTACCCTACTTTCATGCACGAAAGCAAAACTCCACAGGAGTTGAACCAAGTTCAAGGGTACAGCCTGGATGATGGAATTATGTATTATAATCGCAGACTATGCATTCCCAAATGATGAGGGAACTAAGGGTCAAATTCTGAATGAAGCCCATGACAGCCTTATTGCAGGACATCCAGGTTTCATCAAAACCTACATGTCTCTGTGAAGAAAAGCTTCTTTTGGCCTGGTCTAAAAAAGGATATGTTTAATCATGTACGTCAATGTCTGACCTATCAGAAAGTCAAGGCCGAGAGCTATGCGGCATATTCTTCTCTCTCATCAATGCTCGCGCAATCTCAGCAATGTGCATGTTTTTCCACTCAGTAACTCCATTTTGCTGCGGAGTGTATCTGCATGTAAACTGTCTCCGAATACCATTCTTCTTCAAAAATTTAGAGAACTCATTAGAGAAGTACTCTCCTTCTTGAACTTGTGTAAAAGTCCTGTTGCTCTGAACTGTTTTTGTTTTGTGAAGACTGTTGGTCTTCACCCAAGCTCTTTTCTTCTATAATCAACATAGACACCAAATCTGTGAAATCGGGAATGTTTTCCCAAGTCTAAATAGACGTCTTGAACGCCTTGTATTGTGGCCCGAGACCACGTAGACAGACTTCCACCTTATCATCATTATCTACTAAAACACCAATAGATGCAAGGGATTCCACAATACCCTTGATCTTCAATGCATAGTCATTCATAGACACACTGGTTTTCTCCATAGTATGAAGTTCATTCTTCAACTGTATCTTTCGTGCCTTGGTATTCGTTTCATAGAGTTTTACCAAGGTGTCCCATGCCTCCTTAGGGGACTTGGCATCCTGTATGTGCCCAATCATGGTGTCCTGTATACTGATAGAGAGCCAATACATAACTTTTCTGGCTACTTGGTTCCAATCCTTGAACTCTTTCACATCTGCAGAGTAATCGGATTGATCTCCGGTATTTCCGGTGCCTCTTCATGCTCACCTTCTATGTAGTCCCAATAACCCTTTCCCATCAGGAAATTTGTCAACTTGAACCTCCAAGCATGGAAGTTGTTCTTGTCAAGCTTCTCATCAACAATCTAGTTTATGCCATCATTGACATCTTGCCAGACACACAAATTTACCAGAAACAACACTCTGGTTTGTCCTGCACAAACTGCTGTATTTTCTGCAACGGTACTGTACTACACTCAAATGTCACAACCACCCAGTGACCTCAATGTGCATACATATTGTTGACCTCCTTGCAGCACACACAATGTCTACACAACCAATGTGTCTTCCTGCAGTTCTTAAAATAGAGTTCTGCAAAGAATCGTGACTTACCCGCAGTGCTCGAAAACGCCTACTTTTTTTATGAAAAACGGAGGTCCTAATGCGCAATGGCAATTGTTGACCTCCTTGCAGCACACACAATGTCTGCACAACCAATGTGTCTTCCTGCAATTCTTAAAATAGAGTTCTGCAGAGAATCGTGACTTATGCGCAGTGCTTAAAAATTTCTGAAAAAACGGAGGTCCTAACGCGCCCGAAACGGGTTTTCGGCCCAAAAATTTTTATCCGATAGGATGTTATAGTTGCCCTACAGCTTTACTCCCACGAAGAAAGCTTCTCAATCAGAGATCATTTGCCGGTGCCTCTCGTAGCAGAGCTCCTGAGACAAGGGTGTAGTCGCCAACACAAATAGGGAAGAGTAGTTGAAGCTCTTACCCTCGTACCACTTCCTGTGCTTCTCTTGCTTGCAGCTCAGCCCTTAGCATGAACTAGGCTCTGATACCATGAAAAGATGCAGGGGAGAAGAGAGCTTGAGCTCACAAACACACACACTCACAAACCCTAAAAGAGAACACACAAGGTGAGAGGCTGAAAATCTTCTTCACACAACACTCAACACACCGTATACATAGATAAGAGTACACACAATATGAAAAGGTACTCAACCAAATACATACTAGGGTTCTCTATAGTGTGAACCCAACTAAATGAGCTGGCGCTATAACTATGCCAGTCTCTAGAATGTCTGTCACATAGCCTGTCATCCCACTGGCCGCATATCACCCATGATCTTACCAACCATGCGAGTGATGTAAGTGTGGGGCCTATCCCCCAGGCGACGGGTCATCAGTGTCCACCGCCTCACTAGATGAGCTCGATATCTCAACAGATAGTTCCTCTCAGCAACTTTCTTCTTCCAATGCATTAGATTTCTAACCCCTTTTAGTCACTTGTTACTAAGCTTAATCTTGGCTCTTCTTATGCCAAGCTTAGGCAAGCTCTTGCTTGCTCCAAGGCCATGAAAACGTAGCAATCACAAAAAAAAAACACTATGGAAACACAGCAAAAGAAAACACAGCCATGGAAACCCTTATAATCCACACTTAAGCTTGCAATGCTTAAACCAAGCTTAATGCATTAGAGGCTAAGGAAATGCAACAACGTGGCTGAACAACTCCCCACGACCATGCACAGAAAAATGCACAAAAAATGCAGCAACCTAAGTACCTTATTGTCCAGCTTATGCTTTGGTAATGCTTAAGCCAAGCTTAAGCAATGTTAAGCTTGCATTAATGGCATTGAAAAACGATTAACGCAACACAAATCAGCTCTGCAATCAAAGGGAGAATGGCCACGAATCATCACATCCTAACTAATCTAAGCTTACACAAGCTTCTCATGTTGGAATGTGGTGAAATTAGCCTCCAATTTGAAGTCCAATTGAAACATACCCATATTCTATTCTATGTTCTAACACAAAATTTCTCAAATCTTACAAAAAAATCACTCATACTTCAGAAAACAAAGAGATTTTCAATAAACCATATTCGTTTACAGATCCAAAGTAACAATAATATTTGTCTCAATACAAAAATCTCAAAATTAGAGAGAGAATCACCAACAAAAGATCTAGCCGATAGGGTCTTTCTCCGACACCCGTCCACCCAACCACCACTTTGGACGTCACGGCTATCCCGGGTATGCCTCTAGTAAATCTCGTCCACTCTGGGTTCTACCAAATGGCTCCCAGAGGGCATAAATCATAATCTCTATTTGGCGTTCGCTGTCTAAGGACGTCCGGCTCGAATCTCAAAATCTCTCTCTCTCTCTCTCTCTCTCTCTCTCTCTCTCTCTCTCTCTCTCTCTCTCTCTCTCTCTCTCTATCCTGCACAGAAAATCCTCAAGGCTATGGAAGAAGCCGCAAGAATTAGTAGATTATCATGCACGAAATCGTCAAAAGATACAAAATCTCTTCTAAAAACATACATTCGAACCAAATTAAAGAAGAAACGTTAAAAAAAAAAACACTAGAAAGTGGTGTCGGATTCGTTTTGCGAATACTGGCCACCCCATGCAGAATCTCCCAATTATTCAAACACGGACTTTATTCTTCCTGTCATGAACTAACTTTCTTTAACTCGTCTCTCAGACAAATAAAGTTATCTACACCCTCATGCAAGGCCGTTACTAAAAATTAAGGGTCAATTTGGTATCCGAGCCTCGTTTCAGGCGCTCGTTGTGGTTATATTTATTATGTAAAGTCCCATATAAGTTTCCTTTAGGCTAAACAACTCACTATGACCCTCTTATACATTATCTAACATGGTTAAGTATAGAATAGAAATCGCATACAAATAACACCACAAAACATGTATAAAAAGTCTCAAAATTGACCCAAAATTGAGATATCTAAATTACTAGATTTGTGACCAAACTTAATCTTTTATGTCCTCTAAGTATTTCCTACTTTTCAACATTAAATATGGATGCTAAAACTCATCGAGTCAAATGGAACCAAAAATACGTACATATGAGTACGTTACATTCTCCCCCGGTGAAAAAAAGAGCATTGTCTCAGCGCATGATTTGAGAATAGTGAGTCCTCATATGATCCTCAGACAACCAAGTGGCATCTTCAACTGGATATGTCTTCCATTTTATTAAGAGATTGACTATGTTCCGATGTCTAAGCTTCTTAAACCTGTGATCCAAAATTATCTTTGGTTCTATCTTGCCCACTTCTTCCACTTTTGTACTATCACCCAATATGTGATTTGGATTAGCCACATACTTCTTCAAAAAGCTAATGTGAAATACATTATATGCTTTAACTCCTTTTGGAAGTTGTAGGTGATAAGATTTTGTTTCAATCTTCTTAAGTATCTTGAAAGGTCGTGTATATCTAGGTGCTAATTTCTTAAACTTTCCAAGTCTTAAAGAACTCTTCTTTGGTTTCACCTTTAAGAATACCATTTCACCTTCATTGAATTCTCTTGGCTTTGTTCTCTTGTCTGCATAACTCTTTTGACGACTTTAACTCTTATGCATTCCCTTATGTCTCTTGTGTGCATCTCCATTTCATCAAGCATTTGTTTACTTATCTCAACCTTCCCAATAGGATCATACCATAATACAGGTGACATGCAATCTTGCCCATATAATGCTTTGAATGGAGACATTCCAATAGTAGACTGTGGACTACTATTGTATGCATATTCCACCATATGTAAGTATTCATCCCAGTTTCCAGGTTTATCCATGCAATACATTCTTAACATGTCCTCCAAGATTTGATTCACTCTTTCTGTTTGCCCATCCCTTTAAGGAATATATGCAGTACTCATGTCAAGTGATGTCTCAACAGCTTTAAAGAATGCATTCCAAAAATTTGAAGGGAATCGAGAATATGGATCTAATACTATACTTTTAGGCATACCATGTAACTTGAAGATATTCTTCACAAATACATTTGCCACATCCATAACGGTATATGAACTCTTGATAGGTAAGAAATGAGCGGCTTTTGTAAGCCTATCTACTACCACAAAAATGCTATCATAACCTTCTTTAGTCCTTGGTAGCCCAGTAATAAAGTCCATTGATATACATTGCCATTTCATCTCTGGCACATCCAATGGTAACATAGAGCCTGGTTTCTTTACATGCTCAGCTTTCACCTGTTGGCATTTTAGACATTTTGCCACATAATCCCTTATATAAGCTTTCATTCTGGCCAAAAGAAACTCTTTCTAGCCTTAGTGTATGTCTTCTAAAATCTTGGGTGTTATACTATGGAAATATTATGAAGGTCATGCATCAATTTCCTCTTAATCTCCACAACATCAGGTATGCATAACCTTTTCTTATAATATAATATTCCATCAATTACTTCATACATTGCAAATGCATCTATTTCCTCTGGTGACCTATATTTCTTTGTCAAACTCGCAAAAGCTGTTTTGAAGAAAGAATCTCTTGGGATCTCACTCTTTAACCTTTCTCCCAAACTATTATGTATGACAGTGATTGCACTCACTAAAGCAACTTCTGGTTTTTTGCTCAATGCATTGGTGACTTTGTTTTCTTGTCCTGGTCTATAAATGATTTCAAATCATATTCCTATAAAAATTCTATCCACCTTCTTTGCTTTGCATTTAATTCCTCTTGGCTAAACAAATGCCCTCAAAGTAGATTGATCAGTTTGCAGCTGAAACTTAACTCCAAGGAGATAATGTCTCCATACACGCAATGCATGCACAATAACCAATAATTCCAAATTATATGTTGAATAATTCCTCTCATGAGGTTTCAGCTTACATGACTCAAATGCAACACCGGCGGATGGCCATCTTGTATCAAAACCCCACCAAGCGCTATAAGACTAGCATCCGTTTACAACCAAGAAGGTTTTCCCAAGCTCAAGCAATTCAAGCACAGGGGCTGTAGTCAATGCATACTTAAAAATCTAAAAACTTTATTCACATTGTACAGTCCAGAGATGAATCTTCTACCCTTCTTCAAAATGTCCGTCATCATAGGACTTACTTTATTAGAAAACTCAAAAATGAAGATTCGGTGAAAACCTACAACCATTCTTGGCAATGGGTACTTATTCTTGATCGTTAGCTTATTAAGCCCCCTGTAATCAACACACAGTCGCATAGTCCCATCCTTCTTTTTTACAAAGAGAACAGAAGAACCCCATGGCGACACACTAGGCCTAATAAATCCCTGCTCAAGCAATTTTTGCAATTGCATTTTTAGCTCTGCACTTTCTTCTAGAGATAAACGATAAGGAGCTCTACATACAGGTTTTGCACCAGGTATGAGCTCTATTTCATGATCTATAAATCTATTCAGAGGCAATTCAGTCAAATCATTACGAAATAAATTCTGAAATTCTTGAAGCATAGGATGATCATCACCTTTTTTCTGTTCCTTAAGACTTTCTGGCATCAATTCCATGGCATATACATGACAACCTTTTCTTGCTGCTTTAACAAACTGTATAGCAGACATCATTCTAAATTCTACATCACATCTTTGACCCTGTAAGTAATAATCTTTACCGTCATCTCCAATTATGCAAACCCACTTCACATGACACATTATTCTAGCCTTTCTCGGCACAACCAATCCATCCCTAAAATGGCATAATACCTTCCTAAAGGCAACACGTGGAAATTTGCTTTTGACTTGAGGTCACCTGTGTCGAAAGGCATATTCTTGACATAATCCTTACATGTCTTTTGGCTTTCCCAAAGTAAGCTCTACCATAAGCTTCTTTTGACAAAATTTAGTTATTCTTAATTGTTTTGTCACGTGGGGTGATAGAAAACTATGGGTGCTTCCCGAGTCAATCAACACTTGAAAAACATTATTCGCGATCTTGATATGAATTTTTATGATTGAAGCTCGATTTTCAGCCTTACCTACATGAACATCAACACTGACATGTGCATATTCTTCAATCTCCTCAGCCACAGTTGTAGCAACATTTCCTTTTGCTCCACGAGCATTGTCATTACTTGAAAATCCACGTACATTCTCTTGCACATTTTGTCTTGTTTTCTGATCCTATGTAATTATTCCCTCACGTTCCTCACGTGATGCTGCTTTGTTTTTGCACTCATAAGTTCTATGACCCCTTTGTAAAGAACGAAAACATAAGCCTTCACGTCACGCCTTTTCTACCATATCTGGGGACAAATATGTGTGAAAGGCTGATTACCATTCTTCTTCTCGCCAGTCTGCATTCTCCTATTCTGCATAAAATTCCCTTCTCATCATAAAGCAGATCTGATCTCTTTCTTTTATTTCCAAAACTTTTCATAAAGCAGATCTGATCTCTTTCTTTTATTTCCAAAACTTTCTTCATTCTTTCCCATCTGTTCATATGTCAAGGCACGTAGCATAACATCTTGGACTGTAGTTGGCTTGTTACCCTTAACCAGAAATTTGATTTGCCTGTTAAGCCATTCACAAATCGGGAGGCTCTTGCCTTTTCTGTTAATGAGGGTGAATATTTCTGCAAGTCTCAAAATTTATCATGATATTCTGCAATAGTAAGTGCCCTCTGTTCCAAGTTTAAAAATTCATTCATTTTCTCCATATGGTATTCTGGTGGGGACAGTAATGCTGAATCATATGCCTTTTTATTAGAGGGCCACGTGATGTCCTCATTCCATAAGTCCCTTCTGCGCATAATAGACTTCTACCATAATTTTGCAGAACCTTTAAAAAGAAGTACTGCTGTCTTTGCCTTAGCTTCCTCATCATTGAAGTTATATGTTTGAAAATGATCTTCAAGCTACTCAATCCATGCTTCTGCTTCTTCACTATTCTTTCCCTTCCATTAAAGGTTGGTAGTGACCTTTTCTTTGTAACTTGTTTGAGGGCAAAATCATTTACATGTCCCGATGTTAATCCTGTGCCCATAGCAGTTTTCATGGCCTGCACTGTATCCTGCAAGTCCTTCATAGCTCGATGAACTTAAAGGTCTAAACCTACCTGTGTAGCAACTCTTGGGGTTGAGGGATTATAGGAATTTCACTAGGTTCTTCTTGCTGCTCATCAAAATTTCTTGCTCGACGTTCTCGTTGACCTTGTCTATCATCAAAATTTAGACGATCGTCCATCTCCCCATCTTCTCGGTCATCTCTGTCTTCTTCATTCAAATTCATAGAAGCTCGAGCGCACATGACTCTCATTCTTTCCTCCAATTCTTGGTTCCTATCAATAAGTCTGATAACTTCTTCTGGAGTTACACCCACATGCAATAATCCTTGTAAAAGCTACTCTTCTTGCCCCGGATTGACTCTATTGAATCTGTTTGAGATGCAGTCATCTTGTTACTGTACAGCAAAATTGCAAAACAATTCTCAAGAGAAAGAAATTCCTGGCTGTATCACAGAAATTGAAAATAATAATAGCCATCCAAGACTTGCAATATCGGCAATTAAGTGTGGATTGCCCAACCTAGGCTTTGATACCAACTGAAACGTTCCCATATTCTATTTTATGTTCTAACACAATATTTCCCAAATCTTATAGTAAAATCACTCATACTTCAGAAAACGAAGAGATTTTCTATAAACCATATTCGTTTATAAATCCAAAGTAACAATAATATTCGTTAATACAAAAATCTCAAAATGAGAGAGAGAATCACCAACAAAAGATCTAGCTGATAGGGCCTTTCTCCGACGCCCATCCACTTAACCACCACTCTGGATGTCGCGGCTATCCTGGGTATGCCTCTAGTAAATCTCGTCCACTCTGGGTTCTACCAAATGGGTCCGAGAGGGCATAAATCACAATCTCTATCTAGCGTTTCCTATCTAAGGACGGCCAGCCTGAATCTCAAAATCTCTCTCTCTCTCTCTCTATCCTGCATAGAAAATCCTTAAGGCTCTGGAAGAAGCCCAAAAAAATAGCCCATGAGAATTAGTAGATTATCATGCACGAAATTGTCGAAGATAGAAAATCTCTTCTAAAAACATGCATTCGAACCAAATTAGAGAAGATACATGTTTAAAAAAACACTAGAAAGTGGCGTCGGATTCGTTTCGCGAATATTGGCCACCCTATACGAAATCTCCCGATTATCCAAAAATGGACTTTATTCGTCTTGTGATGAACTAACTTTCTTTAATTCATCTCTTTGAGAAACAAAGTTATCTACACCCTCATGCGAGGCCGTTACTAAAAATTAAGGGTCAATTTGGTGTCCGAGTGTCCCGATTCGGGCGCTCATTTGCGGTTATATTTATTATGTAAACCCCCATTATGAGTTTCCTTTAGGATAAACCACTCACTATGACCCCCTCTTATACATTATCTAACATGGGTAAGTATAGAATAGAAATCACATACAATAACACCACAAAACATGCATAAAAAGTCCCAAAATTGATCAAAAATTGACATATCTAAATTACTAAATTTATGACTAAACTTAATCTTTTATGTCCTCTAAGTATTTCCTACTTTTCAAAATTAAATATAGATGCTAAAAATTGCCGAGTCAAATGGGCCCAAAAATACGTACATATGAGTACGTTACATTCTCCCTGGGTAAAAAAAAAAGAGCGTTGTCCTCAGCACATGAATTGAGAATAGTGAGTCCTCATATGATCCTTGGACAACCAAGTGGCATCTTCAACTGGATATGTCTTCCATTTTATTAAGAGATCGACTATGTCCCGATGTCTAACCTTCCTAACCCTATGATCCAAAATTGTCTTTGGTTCTATCTCAAAATTGCCCACTTCTTCCACTTTTGTGGTGTCACCCAATATGTGTTTTGGATCAGCCACATACTTCTTCAATAAGCTAATGTGAAATACATTATGTGCTTTAACTCCTTCTGGAAGTTGTAGGCGATAAGCTTGTGTTCTAATCTTCTTAAGTGTCTTGAAAGGTCCTCCATATCTAGGTGCTAATTACTTAAACTTCCCAAGTCTTAAAGAACTCTTCTTTGCTTTCACCTTTAAGAATACCATTTCACCTTCATTGAATTATCTTGGCTTTGTTCTCTTGCCTGCATAACTCTTTTGATGACTTTAAGCAACTCATGCATTCCCTTATGTCTCTTGTCAGCATCTTCGTTTCATCAAGCATCTGTTTACTTATCTCAACCTTCCCAATAGGATTATACCATAATACAGTGACATGCAATCTTGCCCATATAATGCTTTGAATGGAGACATTTCAATATAGTAGACTGTGGACTACTATTGTATGCATATTCCACTATATGTAAGTATTCATCCCACTCTCCAAGTTTATCCATGCAATACATTCTTAACATGTCCTCCAAGATTTGATTCACTCTTTTTGTTTGCCCATCACTTTGAGGATGATATGTAGTACTCATATCAAGTGATGTCCCAACAGCGTTAAAGAATGCCTGCCAAAAATTTGAAGTGAATCGAGAATCTCAATCCGATACTATACTTTTAGGCATACCATGTAACTTGAAGATATTCTTCACAAATACACTTGCCACATCCATAGCGGTATGGTAGCCCAGTAATAAAGTCCATGGTAGCCCAGTAATAAAGTCCATTGATATACATTGCCATTTCATCTCTGGCAAATCCAATGGTAACATAGAGCCTGGTTTCTTTACATGCTCGGTTTTCACTTGTTGGCATTTTAGACATTTCGCCACATAATCCCTTATATAAGTTTTCATTCCTGGCTAAACGAAACTCTTTCTAGCCTTAGTGTATGTCTTCTGAAATCCTGGATGTCTTGCTATGGAAAGATCATGAAGGTCGTACATCAACTTGCTCTTGATCTCCACAACATCAGGTATGCATAACCTTTTCTCATAATATGATATTCCATCAATTACTTTATACTTTGCAAATGCATCTATTTCCTCTTGTGACCTATAATTCTTTGTCAAACTCACAAAAGCTCTTTTGAAGAAATAATGTCTTGGGATCTCACTCTTTACATGTTCTCCCAAACTATTATGTATGACAGTGATTGCACTCACTAAAGCAACTTCTGGTTTTCTGCTCAATGCATTGGCCACTTGTTTTCTTGTTCTGGTCTATAAATGATTTCAAAATCATATTCCTGCAAAAATTCTATTCACCTTCTTTGCTTTGCATTTAATTCCTCTTGGCTAAAAGAATACCTCAAAGCAGATTGATCAGTTTGCAACAACTGAAACTTAACTCCAAGGAGATAATGTCTCCATACTCCCAATGCATGCACAATAGCCAATAATTCCAAATTATATGCTGAATAATTCCTCTCATGAAGCTTACATGACTCAAATGCAATCGGATGCCCATCTTGCATCAAAACCCCACCAAGCGCTATAAGACTAGCATTCGTTTTACAACCAAGAAGGTTTTTCCAAGCTCAAGCAGTTTAGGCACACAGGGGCTGTAGTCAATGCATGCTTAAAAACCTAAAAACTCTACTCACATTGTACAGTCGAGATGAATATTCTACCCTTCTTCAGAAGGTCCATCATAGGACTTGCTTTATGAGAAAACTCAAGAATGAAGACTCGGTAAAAACCTGCAAGTCCCAAAAATCCACGAACTTCTCTAACAGAAATGGGAGTTGGCCATTCTACAATGGTTGCAATCTTCTTGGGATCCATTGAAATACCTTCTTTAGATATAATGTGTTCCAAGTACTCCACCTTGTCTTTAAAGAATTCACATTTGGACCTCTTTGCATACAACTTATGCTCTAGCAATATGTGAAGTTCTTCATGCTTTTCTTTACTTTTGGAAAAGACCAATATGTCATTCAAAAATACCATTACAAAGTCATCCAAGTTCTCCTAGAAAATGCGATTCATCACACACTGAAAAGTAGTGGGTGCATATGTTAATCCAAATGGCATCACAACAAATTCATAATGCCCAAAACGTGTTCTGAATGTAGTCTTTGCTATATCATGTTCTCTGATGCAAATCTGATGATAACCAGACCACAGATCAATTTTAGAAAATATGCAACTCCCTGCGAGCTGATCAAAAAGCTCCCCCATTCTTGGCAATGGGTACTTATTCTTGATCGTTAACTTATTGAGCCCCCTATAATCAACACACACAGCCACATAGTCCCATCCTTCTTTTTTACAAAGAGAATAGGAGTACTAGGCCTAATAAATCCATGCTCAAGCAATTTTTGCAATTGCATTTTCAGCTTTGCACTTTCTTCCGAAGATAAAAGATAAGGAGCTCTACATACAGGTTCTGCACCAGGTATGAGCTCTATTTCATGATGTGCAAATCTATTCAGAGGCAATTCAGTCAAATCATTATGAAATAAATTGTGAAATTCTTGAAGCATAGGACGATCATCACCCTTTTTTTGTTAAGACTTTTTGGCATCAATTCCATGGCATATACATGACAACCTTTTCTTGCTGCTTTAACAAACTGTATAGCAGACATCATTCTAAATTCTACATCACATCTTTGACCCTGTAAGTAATAATCTTTACCGTCATCTCCAATCATGCAAGCCCGCTTCTCATAACACATTATTCTAGCCTTTCTCGGCACAACCAATCCATCCCTAAAATGGCATAATACCTTCCTAAAGGCAACACGTGGAAATTTGCTTTTGACTTGAGGTCACCTGTGTCGAAAGGCATATTCTTGACATAATCCTTACATGTCTGTTGCTTTTTCAAAGCAAGCTGTACAATAAGCTTCTTTTGACAAAATTTAGTTATTCCTAACTGTTTTGTCACGTGGGGTGATAGAAAACTATGGGTGCTTCTCGAGTTAAGCAACACTTGAAAAACATCATTTGTAATCTTGATAGGAATTTTTATAATTGAAGCTTGGTTTTCAGCCTTACCTGCATGAACAATAGCATTGACATGTACATATTCTTCATTCTCCTCGGCCAGAGTTTGCAACAGCTTTTCCTTTTGCTCCACGAGCATTGTCATTACTTGAAAATCCACATACATTCTCCTATACATTTTGTCTTTTTTTCAGTCCTTTGTAATTATTACTCACGTTCCTCACCTGATGTTGGTTTGTTTTTGCACTCATAAGTGACCCCTTTGTAAACAATGAAAATATAAGCCTTCATGTCGCGCCTTTTCTACCATCTCTGGGGACAAATATGTGAAAGGCTGATTACCATTCTTCTTCTCACCAGTCTGCATTCTCCTATTCTGCATAAAATTCCCCTTCTCATCATAAAACGGATTTGATCTCTTTTTTTAATTTCCAAAACTTTCTTCATTCTTTCCCATCTGTTCATATGTCATGGCATGAAGCATAGCATCTTGGACTGTAGTTGGCTAGTTACCCTTTACCAGAAATTTGATTTGCCTATTTAAGCCATTCACAAATCGGGAGGCTCTTTCCTTTTCTATTAACGAGGGTGAATATTTCTGCAAGTCTCAAAATGTATCATGATATTCTACAACAGTAAGTGCCCTCTGTTCCAAGTTTAAAAATTCATTCATTTTCTCTATATGGTATTTTGGTAGATAGTAATGCTGAATCATATGCCTTTTTATTAGAGGCCACGTGATGTCCTCATTCCGTAAGTCCTTGCTGCGCATAATAGACTTCCACCATAATTTTGCAGAACCTTCAAAAAGAAGTACTGCTGTCTTTGCCTTAGCTTCCTCATTGAAGTTACATGTTCGAAAATAATCTTCAAGCTACTCAATCCACGCTTTTGCTTCTTCACTTCTCTTCCCCTTTCCATTAAAGGTTGGTAGTGACCTTTTCTTTGTAACTTGTTTGAGGGCAAATCATCTACATGTCCCGATTTAAATCTTGTGCCCATAGCAGTTTTCATGGCTTGCACTGTATCCTGCAACTCCTTAATAGCTCGATGAGCTGAAAGGTCGAAAACCAACATGTGCATCAACTCTTGGTTGAGGTCTTTCACCAGGTTCTTTTTGCTGCTCTCATCATAATTTCTTGCTCCTTGCCATTCTTGTTGACCCTCTCTATCATCAAAATTTAGACGATCGTCCATCTCCCCATCTTTTCGGTCATCTCTGTCTTCTTCATTCAAATTCATGGAAACTCGAGCACGCATGACTCTCATTCTTTCCTCCAATTCTTGATTCCTGTCAATAAGTCTGATAACTTCCTCTAGAGTTACACCCACACGTAATAATCCTTGTAAGCTCCTCTTCTTGCCTCGGATTGACTATTGAATTTGTTTGATGTGCAGCCATATTGTGACTGTACAACAAAATTGCAAAACAATTCTCAAGAGAAAGAAATTCCTTGCTGTATCACAAAAGTCGAAAATAATATTAGTCATCCAAGACCTGCAATATCTATAATCAAGTGTGGATTGCCCAACCTAGGCTATGATACCAACTGAAACGTACCCATATTCTATTCTATGTTCTAACATAAAATTTCTCAAATCTTACAGAAAAATCACTCATACTTCAGAAAATGAAGAGATTTTCAATAAACCATATTCATTGAGAAATCCAAATTAACAATAATATTCGTTAATACGAAAATCTCAAAATCAGAGAGAGAATCACCAACAAAAGATCTAGCCAATAGGGCCTTTCTCCAATGCCCGTCCACCCAACCCCCACTCTAGACGTCCGCGGCTATCCTGGGTATGCCTCTAGTAAATCTCGTCTACTCTGGGTTCTACCAAATGGCTCCTAGAGGGCATAAATCACAATCTCTATCCTGGGTATGCCTCTAGTAAATCTCGTCTACTCTGGGTTCTACCAAATGGCTCCTAGAGGGCATAAATCACAATCTCTATCCGGCGTTCCCTGTCTAAGGACGGCTGGCCTGAATCTCAAAATCTTTGTCTCTCTCTATCCTGTAAAGAAAATCCTCAAGGCTCTAGAAGAAGTCCCAAAAATAACATCCCACGAGAATTAGTAGATTATCATGCACGAAATCGTCAAAGATATAAAATCTCTTCTAAAACATGCATTGGAACCAAATTAAAGAAGATATGTGTTAGATTCATTTTGTGAATACCGGCCATGCCATGCGAATCTCCCAATTATCCGAACATGGACTTTATTCGTCTTGTAATGAACTAACTTTCTTTAATTTGTCTCTCTGACCAATAAAGTTATCTACACCCTCATGCGAGGCCGTTACTAAAAATTAAGGGTCAATTTGGTGTTTGGGCCCTGTTTCGGGAGCTCGTTGTAGTTATATTTATTATGTAGATCCCCATATAATTTTCCTTTAGGCTAAACCACTCCCTATGACCCTCTTATACATTATCTAACATGGTTAAGTATAGAATAGAAATCGCATACAAATAACACTACAAAACATGCATAAGAAGTTCGAAAATTGACCTAAAATCGACATCTTTTTGACCAAATTTAATCTTTTATGTCCTCTAAGTATTTCCTACTTTTCAACATTAAATATAGATGCTAAAAAACATTAGGAGAAATTTGGACTCATTTTTGGGCCCTCTAAGAAGTGCCAAGTCATCATTCTATTGAAAAAAGGGAGCTTATGGATAACTCTACTCTTCGTACCTCAAAACTATATCATGTAGCCTATCATTGGAAAGATCTCAATGAGATGATTCTAATGCACTAAACTCCAACAAATTTGGACTTCATATGCTCAAGTTATGGCCATCCCACCAAAAAGTATTCTCAAAAGTTCCATTAACGGAAGCCTCATCATCATTGGTCCTCATGGAATATTCCCTAGAATCTCCAAAGGCTTAAAAGGCCCAAAATTGAGTCCAAGTTTCCCCTAATGTGCTGAGTCAAATTGACCCAAAAATACGTACATATGAGTACGTTACATTCTCCCCGGGTAAAAAAAAAAAGAGCGTTGTCCTCAGTGCATGAACTGAGAATAGTGAGTCCTCAGATGATCCTCGCACACGCAAGTGGCATCTTAAACTTGATATGTCTTCCATTTTATTAAGAGATCGACTATGTCCCGATGTCTAAGCTTCTTAACCCTGCGATCCAAAATTGTCTCTGGTCCCTTCTCAAAATTACCCACTTCTTCCACTTTTGTACTGTCACCAAATATGTGATTTGGATCAGTCACGTACTTCTTCAATAAGCTAATGTGAAATACATTATGTGCTTTAACTCCTTTTGGAAGTTATAGGCGATAAGCTTGTGTTCCAATCTTCTTCAGTATCTTGAAAGGTCCTGCATATCTAGGTGCTAATTTCTTAAACTTCCCAAGTCTTAAAGAACTTTTCTTTGGTTTCACCTTTAAGAATACCATTTCACCTTCATTGAATTCTCTTGGCTTTGTTCTCTTGTCTGCATAACTCTTTTGACGACTTTGAGCAACTCTTATGCATTCCCTTATGTCTCTTGTCTGCATCTCCATTTCATCAAGCATCTGTTTACTTATCTCAACCTTCCCAACAGGATCATACCATAATACGGGTGACATGCAATCTTGCCCATATAATTCTTTGAATGGAGACATTCAAATAGTAGAATGTGGACTACTATTGTATGCATATTCCACCATATATAAGTATTCATCCCACTTTCGAGGTTTATCCATGCAATAAATTCTTAACATGTCCTCCAAGATTTGATTCACTCTTTTTGTTTGCCCATTACTTTGAGGATGATATGTAGTACTCATATCAAGTGATGTCCCAACAGCTTTAAAGAATGCCTACCAAAAATTTGAAGTGAATCAAGAATCTTGATTCGATAGTATACTTTTAAGCATACCATGTAAGATATTCTTCACAAATACATTTACTCTTGATAGTATAGGCAAGAAATGAGCGGCTTTTGCAAGCCTATCTACCACCACAAAAATGCTGTCATAACCTCCTTTAGTCCATGGTAGCCCACTAATAAAGTCCATTGATATACATTGCCATTTCATCTTTGGCACATCCCAATAGAGGCTGGTTTCTTTACATGTTCATCTTTCACCTGTTGGCATTTTAGACATTTCACTACATAATCCCTTACATAAGCTTTCATTCCTGGCCAAAAGAAACTCCTTCTAGCCTTAGTGTATGTCTTTTGAAATCGTGGATGTCCTGCTATGTGGAAATATCATGAAGGTCATGCATCAACTTGCTCTTGATCTCCACAACATCAGGTATGAATAACCTTTTCTCATAATATAATATTCCATCAATTACTTCATACTTTGCAAATGCATCTGTTTCCTCTTGTGACCTATATTTCTTTGTCAAACTCACAAAAGCTATTTTGAAGAAAGAATGTCTTGGGATCTCACTCTTTACCTGTTCTCCTTAACTATTATTTATGTATGATTGTGATTGCACTCACTAAAGCAACTTCTGGTTTTCTTCTTAATGCATCGCCCACTTTGTTTTCTTGTCCTGGTCTATAAATGATTTCAAAATCATATTCCTGCAAAAATTATATTCACCTTCTTTGCTTTGCATTCAATTCCGCTTGGCTAAAAAAAATCCTCAAAGGAGATCGATCAGTTTGCAAAGCTATACATACAGGGTTGTGCACCAGGTATGAGCTCTATTTCATGATCTGCAAATTTATACGGAGGCAATTCAGTCAAATGCGTAAAAACTAAAGAAGGTTATGCACAAATTTTCTAGATGAATTATGGAAATGATTATAAATATAACTCATTTAGATAAAAATGGATTATTAGGTGTGCATAAATATTTTATGTTAAAAGAGGAATTTCCATGATAATTCATTTTCAGAAAATAGAAAATAAGTTTGATAACTTTGCATAAATGTAATTATGTTTATATTTAAGCTTAGGTTAATACATAAACTAATACATATGTTAAAAGTGTAATTTTAACCATTTTCATTTCATAGAAAATGTGAGAAAGTTATGGCAAAATTTCATCATTAGGAAATATAGGTTTTTGCATAAATTAAATTTTATGCTAAAAGTGAACTTTTGAGTATTCTCATTTCATAGTAAATGCGGGGAAACTATAGCAAAATTTTATCAATAGAAAACGAAGGTTTTTGCAGCATAAATTAAATTTTATGCTAAAAGTGAACATTTGAGTATTCTCATTTCATAGTAAATGTGAGGAACGATGTAAAAGGATATGTAATGAGATGAGGAAAGATGGGAATTTCGCTTGGAAATTGTATTTGTATGTGAAACCTTTTTTAAAAGATTGTTTTATGTCAAGAATGCCGGGGAAGCATTTTGATTATCTTGTGGAATGAGGTCGTGGGGACCTAAGTGAAAAAGTTGCAACAGTTGACGGAGAGTCAATGAAGGACGTCTTGTGTGGCAAGGTCGATTGAGGTCTGGACCAGCCTTGGTTCGATTAAAATGGTGAGCTTCCGGTAACGGTGGATGAGGGACCAAGGAAGCGGCCTATGATTGAAGCGTTCGGTGACCTGCGAAGAAGCCTAGAGGGTGCTGACCATACGGTGCTCGGGCTGCTTTGCATCGCCCCCAGGATACCCACGCATGCGACGAGGAAGAAAAATGAGTTGGAGCTATTTTCTGAACACGGGCATGGATCTGATTGATTGGCCTTGCTGGTCTTCAATGGATGAGTTCATGGCTCTTTTACATGGATCTTGTTGGTTGATCTTGCTGATCTCCAACTGAGAGTCCATATGGATTTTATGTGATTATATTCCTAGTAGGTACTATGGGCTAGGAACTATTGAAAAGGCCCCTGAGAGCCTTCTGGTTGCTGATGACATAGGTACGCTGAGGAAGAAATGACTGAAATTTGGATTTTATAGATGGAAAGTAGAAAATTGGAACTAGAAATGGAATACTGAGGATTATGATGGAAACACTGTGGTTTTACTGCAATGTTGTTTTGAAAATAGTTGAATCAGAGAAAAGGCAATTTCATATTGGGTGTGTAAGTGGCTGTCTATTTAATTTTTGCATGAGAGCTGGCTAGGGGGCCTGGGAACTTTTTTCCCTGGTACCCGTTGGGACAAAACATAACCAAATTTTTATAATGGATCCTATCAATACAATGGTTGGGGACAGTTGGCTAACCCACGATATTGGATAAGGTTAGGCTGGACTGATGGATTTCTATAATTAAAATTCAATTCTGTTCAAGTTACGATAGTTGAAGTAAGTCACAGGATAATCCTTGTTCTATGGAAAAAGAATCAACGGATGTGCCTCTTTTGATGAGGAAAAAAGCGTTGATCTCTATGAACCAAGTGCAAGTTCCTCCTTTGATTCGGCCATGTGACCTGCGGTTCGGTCGAAATACAAAGGCTAGTTAAGGCCCTTGACTATGTTAGAAGATTTTCTCCTGGAGGAATTGTCTATGCTTCTTGGGCGAGGGAAGTTCTTTTTTCCAGGTTCGGTTTGGATGAGCCGACGGATTAGTCTCTTGTCTGGACATTCGTGGGCGAGGCCTAGAGTGAGAAACTCTGCCGTGCGCAAAAGGTTGCTACTTCCGCTACTAGCACTCCAGAATTCGACACTCAGAGGGGACAGTGATCTCTCAAGCATGTCCAAGGTATCACACATGATAATGATATAGGGCATATAATCATTGTAGTTCAATAGAGGTTTCCTACATACCCTACATAAGTGTGGCCCGTGAGACCACTTATCGGACTAGTAGCTCATCAAATTTTTCTTGTGCTTTTACAAGTCAGACAAAAATTGCATACATAATTATTAATGCGATTTTCCATAATTTGCATACATAATTATTAATGTGATTTTAAGTCTTTTCCAAAACCCCTTTTTGCCTGGTGGCCATTTCCTTTGTCTCTTGCCAAAAGCTTTCAAGGTGTAAACCCCTTTTTTCCCTATGGCCAGTTCCTTTAATTCCTTGGCTGTCAAGATTTTAGGCTAAATTTTTTTTTGATAGCATTAGGATACACCTACAATTCAAACCTTATAAACAAAGACCAACCTCGTCATGACTTGTGGGTTAAGTGTTCCATGAGATGACATCCTTAGGTGAAATGTCTTTAAACACCTCTATGTATGAGCAAGTATCAATATGCATCATGCTACCAATAGAGTGGTCTCCTTGAGCCCCTTTCTTGAAATCTCTTAACATGTGTTTCATGATTCTTATTTAGCTCTTATGCTACTAGAAGCCTTTGAGGCTTGGGTTACAAATGTAGAAATTGCAAGATTCCATCATTTTACAAGGTTCTAAATAATTCAAAACCTCCTTACCATGTCCATTTTTGCAATCCTAAATCTATTACGGCCCATGGGACAATGCTTGAAAGTGGTAGCTTATCAAACACTTCACATACTTCTAGTAGGGGGTCCACACTAGCATATGTATTTAGTATTGTGTTGGCTTGCATGTAACTATCTTTCACGCTCCCTTTTGATAGCTCCAAGAAGTATTCCTTAGCCCTAGTTTGCGATCCTTATGCTACCACAACCTTTCAACTTCAAGCATTTGTGACTACCCCAAGAAATAGGTGCTCTCTTATTTCAAGATAGGTTAGTGCTTCCTCACGCGAATGACAATTTCCATGTTAGGCATAGAATTATGAGGGAATACATCCTTGCACTTTCACAAGTAGGCCACAACTAATGTACATATCAAAAAATATGCTGCTAGCAACTAATCACTCTCTAATAACCCTCTTATGCCAACATAGGCATGCATGCATCTCTTAACCCTTGTTTGCATCTTCTATGTTGCAAGAAGACTTTAAGCTCTAAAACAAGGTTACAACCCTTGGAAAGGCACCATGACATTGCATCTATCTACAATAGTCAAATGCTTATTTACTATGTCTATGTTTGGTATGCCTTGTGCATGATGCATTTTTAAAGACTATACCTCTGATAAAAACACATGTCTTGCAATTTCACAATGTATCGACAGGCCTCTTGTGTGTAACTCTAAGTTTCCAAAATAATTCAAGTTGGTATACAAGTGCCATCATTAATGCACATGCCATTGACTTGAATCTCTATGAAACACTTTAAGGCTTACATAGAAAGTCCATGTGCAACATATTTTGATATGAATACATTCCATGAGATTACATCTGAGGTGATTGTAACATACCTTTGAGATTAGCCAAGATATAATTAAAGATAATATTATGTTTTGGATGCTACAGATTTCAATAATGAATTTCAGTAGCTTTTCAATAGTTTTTTCAGCAGGCAAAAATTCAAAGTGTTAAAATTAAGTGAAAATTTAAGTTTGAGTTTTTAACTAGTTAGTATGCTGAAAGGAAGACTTTAAGTGTGTAGATGGACATGCAAATCAAAATTTGATAAAAAAGTAAAACGTGGGCTATTTTTGGAGTAGTCGACTTTCACATACAGCTGATTTTGGCAATTCCACCCACGATGGATTATAGACCGCACACATTCTCTTAATTTTAAGTATCCACATAACTAGTTTCTGATAAATGTGCATGAAGTTATACCTGTTGTTGCAGGTTGTAGCCCTGACAACAACAGATCTGACTGTTCGTAAATCCTCAAAAGATTTATAGCCTTTGCACACTGTGAGTAACATGCGTAAGTAATATTTCTCACCTGCACTCGGATAACATTATACATACGTCCGATCATATTTTTCCTTTTCCTTTAGTCCATGAACGAAGAGTCGAATTCCATACCCACTTGCAAGGAAAATCAACATATAGCAAGCTATTTGCATATGTATACAATTGATTAGGTGTTGTGAACCATTCGGTGAGAGATGTTCTTTGGTTTTTGTCACAACTAATCACATCATGCAAATCATCCTGGTCATTGAATATCACATTATTGTGCATTAGGAGATGAACATGCAACCTTTGTATATCAGGCTTTTCATCATGCAAATCATATTGATATATGCACTAGCATGCCTTTGACGTTGACATGTACCGTGCATCTAGATACTGACTAACCTCAGCCTAAGGGTCTACATTTTCAGAAATTTTTGGATTATGGTCCAATTAAGGTTCCAATGGGCCCATTTGGATTATGGTCTAATTAAGGTTCCAATAGGCCCATTTGGATTAATCCAAGTATTGGGATGAGATAAATCCAAAAGAATAAAAGAAAATATCCAAAAATGAGTAAATGCTCACATAAGATGAAGAGTTGACTGAGTACAAGGTTTATTAGTTAAAAATTATGAGATATTACTAAAAAAATGAGATATTTTGGAATAATGATGCATTTTTGACACCTTGGTAAGGAGAGGGGGACTCTTGAGGTAGGCACCTTTTTCACATGTGTGGAAGGGTTTTTAATTCAAAAAAATTGTGATATTTTTATCTCTCCTCTCTCTTGGATCAAACCAAATAAAAAAGGGAGCCAAACTGGTCCAAATCTAATTGAGTCAAACTGAACTTGAAAAATTCTAGAAGCTAGTTGGACTTGGTTAGTGGTCTCCCACACCTATAAATAGACCGTTAGTCTTTTGTAAAAAAATATTAGAGCTATACCATGCCAATATTATATTAAAATAATCATATTTTTTATTATCCCTTAAATTTTCCTCTCTTAGGAGCTTGGAGCTCTCTCTCTCTCTCTACAACAACTCTTGGAGTTGCTCTTCTCCTCTTGGTGGACCAATTGATTGGTCGGGGGCTTCACTGCTAATAGAGGATTAAGTCAAACTTGGAGGTAAAATCAAATTTTATGGTTTTTTCCAATTTATCTCAATGACTTTCTTCTTCTCAATCCCTCTCAAGCTTGAGAAGCTTTCTAAATAATTGTTTTAATTCAAATCAAGCTTTTCCTTAAAGTCTTAATGCTGAATTAAGAGAAAGTTAATCTTTATGCTTATTTGTAATGCTTTCTTTAAATAAATCTCTCTCTCTCTCTCTCTCTCTCTCTCTCTCTCTCTCTCTCTAAATGAATAGCCATCTTTATGGTTAAATCCCTTGAAAAAGGATGCTTCTCAATGATAGTCTCTTAATTCAAAGCTAAACTCTAGGCTTAATAAGCTAGAGATTAAGAAAATGGTATTTTTATGATTTTGTGTTAACAAAATAATGGTTATTTCTTTTAGATTATTTATAAGTAGTTAAAAACTACTTTGAATGATTCTAAATGAGAAATAGATTATCCTATCAATTTGGGAAAGGAGAAATAATGGAACTAGCTTAATCTAGTGGGATAATCATAATTAAGTTTATGATTATGGTTAAAATTATGATTTAAATTCATAGTTTGATTTTAAGCATAAAAGAGGAACTACTATCATATTTTCATTACAAGTTTTTATTCTTTAGATTTTTTTTTGAGAATTATAAGTAATAGCAGTGAAGCTATGGCAAAATTTTTAGAAAATAATACATATCTTATTTTTATGCATAATGCTAAAAGAGGACTTCCTACCATATTCTAGGATCAGACATCCTATGCAAAAAGAATGATTTTCATTATATTCATGAGAAATATTTTTTTGTAATTATGCATAATTAATTGATTATGAGAAAAGAGTAAATTTTGGTAAATTTATTTTTATACAAAAAGAGGAATTTCCATGATATTTGAGATCCAAGTAATTAAATGGTAAAAGAGAAATTTTTGGTAAATTTATTTTATGCAAAAAGAGGAATTCCCATGATAATTGCGATACAAGAAATTAAATGGTAAAAGAGGAATTTTTGGCCTAATTCAAATTATGAGCATTTATCAAAAGTGGAATTTTGAGTATTAGTATTTTTATTGGGGAATATGGGTAGAATTGATTTTCGTAAATCCCATGAATCTTTTACTCTAAAAGAAGAATATATTTTAATTGAGAAATTTGAGAAAGAATATGAAAATATCCATTGAGAAAAGTTGGATAATTCTTATTCAGAAAAGGGAATCTAGAATCCCTGGGAGGATCGAGGATCCAATGAGTAAACGGAAGTTTAGAATTAGTTCTATGAAGCTTAAGGAATGAAAATACAATATGTAAATGAATGAGATGTGATGTGATGTAAAAGGATGTGGATGTAAATGTGATAAGATGTGAATGTGATGAGATGTGAGTGGATGTGATGAGATGTGATATGATGTAAATGGGAGTGGATGTGGATGTGAATGTGATAAGATGTGAATGTGATGAGATGTGAATGTGATGAGATGTGAGTGGATGTGATGAAATGTGGATGAGATGTGAATGGATGTGGATGTGAATGTGATAAGATGTGGATGTGAATGTGATAAGATGTGAGGAGATGTGAGTGGATGTGGATGAGATGTGATGTAAATGGATGTGGATGTGAATGTGATGAGATGTGATGATATGTGAATGGGAGTGATGTGATGTAAATGGATGAGAATGATATGTGAAGTGATAGATGTGCATGTGAGTGAATGGATGAGAATGATATGTGAAGTGATAGATGTGCATGTGAGTGAATGGATGGATGTGGATAGATGTGAATGTGATAGATGTGCATGTGAGTGAATGGATGAGAATGATATGTGAAGTGATAGATGTGCATGTGAGTGAATGGATGGATGTGGATAGATGTGCATGTGAGTGAATGGATGGATGTGCATGTGCATGTGATGTAAATGGATGAGAATGATATGTGAAGTGATAGATGTGCATGTGAGTGAATGGATGAGAATGATATGTGAAGTGATAGATGTGCATGTGAGTGAATGGATGGATGTGGATAGATGTGAATGTGAATGAATGGATGGATGGATGTGAATGTGAATGAATGGATGGATGTGGATAGATGTGCATGTGAATGAATGGATGGATGTGGATGAATGTGATGAGATGTGATGAGATATGGATAGATGTGGATGTGATGTAATGTGGATGGAATGAATGAGATGTGATGTGGACGTGATGTGATGTGGATGGATGTGGACGTGATGTAATGTGGATGGAATGAATGAGATGTGATGTGGATAGATGTGGACGTGATGTAATGTGGATGGAATGAATGTAACGTGATATGGATGGAATGAATGTGATGTGATAATGGTAGATGTGAATGGATGAGATGTGATGTGAATGGATGTGATGTGGATATGGGTAGATGTGAATGGATGAGATGTGATGAGGATGGATATGATGTGATGTGATGTGATGAGGATCTGAATAGATGTAATTGGATGTAATATGGATGAATGTGATGTGATATGGATAGATGTGATGAGTTATAATATGATATGATTGGATGAGAATGTGATGAGTTATAATATGATATGATTGGATGAGAATGTGATGAGGATCTGAATAGATGTAATTGGATGTGATGTGGATGAATGTGATGTGATATGGATAGATGTGATGAGATGTAATATGATATGATTGGATGAGAATGGATGAAGGATGATGGGAATAGATATGACTGGATGTGGAATAAGCAAAGTGATTTGATTTGGAAGAATGTGGAATAACGAGAAATGACGTGGAACAATGTGGAAAGATAAGAGTTCGTTAGAAATTGTATCTACGACTTGTTTTTAAATGACTGTTTTATGTCAAGAATGCTGGGGAAGCATTTTGACCATCTTGTGAATGAGATCGTGGAGACCTAAGTGATAAAGTTGCAACAATTGAACGGAGAGTCAATGGAGGATATCTCGCATAGCAAGGTTGGCCGAGGTCTTGACTTGATTTAAATGGTGAGCTTCCAGTACGATGGATGAGGGAACAAGGAAGCGGACTATGAGTGAAGCGCTAGGTGACCTGCGAAGGATCCTAGAGGGTGCTGACCATACGGTGCTTTGGCTCTTTGTTGCTAAAGATAGCCATGCGTGCGTCGAGGAAGAAAAAGGAACAAGGTGTTAGAGTTGTTTTCTGAACTTGGGCATGGATCTGGTTGATTGTCCTTGTTGTTGGTCCTCCAACGGATGAGTCCATGGCTCTTTTATATGGATCTGTTGGTTGATCTTGCTGATCTTCAATGGAGAGTCCATTTGGATTTTCTTATGTGACTATATTGCCAGGTACTATGAGCTAGGAACTATTGAAAAGGCCCCTGAGTGAACAGGGGGTGAGCGTTCTGGTTGCCAATGATGCCATAGGTACACTGATGAAGGAATGATTGGAAATTAGAATTCAAGCTGGATATTTTGGAGGATTATGATCAGTGATACTATGGTTTCATTAAAAGATTGTTTTAAAGACAGCTGAATCTGTGAAACAGGCAATTTCACAGCTGAATCTGTGAAACAGGCAATTTCATATTGGGTGTGTAAGTGGTGTGACTATCTTGAAGTTTGCTTGAAGTGCCAGCTAGGGGTCCTGGGAACTCTTTTCCCTGGTACCCGGGACAAAACATAACCAAATTTCTAAATGGATCCTATCACTATAGTGGTTGGGTAGTTGGCTAACCCATGGGATTGTATGGGATTAGGCTGGACTGATGGATCCCTAAAATGAGACTCAATTCTGTTATGTTACGATAGATGAAGTAAATCCTGGATAGTCTTCCTTCTATGGAAAAGAATCAATGGCTGTGCCTCTTGATGAGGAAAAAAAGTTGGTCTCTATGATCCTAGTGCAAGTCTCTTCCTTGATCTGACCATGTGACTTACGAGTTCGGTCGGATCAGTTTGATTAGTTAAGGCTCTTGACTACGTTAGAATAAAAATATCATGGAGGAATCGCCTATGTTTGCTGGGCGAGGGAAGTTTTTTCGGTTCGGTTTTGGAATAACCGAGGGATGAGTCTCTTGTCTAGATATCCGTGGTGGTGGGCGAGGCCCTGAGTGAGGTTCTGCCCTGTGCAAGAAGTGCTACTTCCGCTGCTAGCACCCTAGAATTCATTGCATGGAGGGGGCAGGGATCTTTCACTCCTTTACAAGGAGTTGATTATAGGTCACTTGATCCTCTGAGTGCTTTATTGCCTGGCATCTACCAGAATGGTTCCCCCCTTTCTTCTGAACCTTTTTTTTTGCGTAAATCATGGCTCTAATTCTATGGCCTAGTGTATGGATTCACTCAATTTTCCTTTTACTTTTGATGATGTTTTTGCTAGCTAACAATTAATGGGGTGAACCTCTTTTGAATGACTAGCAGAGGATACAGGTCAGTGTGTTCTATTAGCCACATGACATAAACATGCAGGGTATATTAGTCTATCCACTATGGGACTATTCTACCATCTACTTGTTTTATATTCTTTGATTAGAGGATATTTACAGGGTACATGATTGGCTGAAGTATATGGTGCATGATCACTACCTATATATATGAACAAAAAATTGGTTGTCAACTTGGAATTTGACAGATAAACATAGGGATTAACTACTAAAATTTAACCTTAAAACATGTTGAAAACTTCATTTATCACAAGACTGTTTGGGTTCTTGAACCTTTTGTTCAACTGTGGATATGTTATTAAATGTAGATAAAAAACACGCGTGCGCGCGCACACACACACACACACACACACACACATTAGAGAGTTTCTCATTTTCTCATTTGTCCCACCTAGCACACACACACTCAAACATGTGTGCATAGACCCACACACACATATATAATATTATATTATGTGCACGTGTGTGTGAGAGAGAGAACACACACACATATACACACACATATACACACACATACATACATACATACGTATATATGTATATCTCTCTGTGTGTGTATGTATTTATAGGCATGTTTATATAAATAGGTCTATATGTATGCCTGAAAAGATGCAGGGGAGAAGAGAGCTTGAGCTCTTGCAAGCACATACACACACACAAACCCTAGAAGAGAGCACACAAGGTGAGAGGCTGAAAATTCTTCTTCTTCTCCCACAACAAAAGAGGTCTACAAAGAAGATCAAGTAACTAACACACAAAATAGAGTATATACAAGCGATTCATAATGTGAACACGCTATGAGTGGGTAGATGTGGACTAGTCGGTGTAGTCCAGCTGTAGAATCTCTGGGGAAGATATGTCGGTGCCAGCTACCAAACCCGCCAGTGATATAAATGTCGACGAACGGTTATACAGGTGCTTCGTGAGTGTCAGCTCATGTTGAGCTTGACATCTCCACACTTCCCCTCAAGCTCAACTCCAACTCATGAACTCCAAGCATATCTCAAAATCTACGGAGCTTCTCAGCTCCCAAGGCCTTCGTGAAGATGTCAGCAACCTTATTCTATGGTGGCTGACGTAGGCCAAGTCGATGTCGCTTTGCCAAGACTCTTTCCCTGATGAAGTGGTAATGTACCTCAATGTGTTTCATCTGCGCATGGAAAACTAGATTCCTGGCCAACTGTATATTGCTAAGATTATCACAATATATGACAATCTTTCTCTCTCCATATGTAACCCCAAATCAGGTAGCTTGCGTAACCAAGCTACCTCACATGCTGCCATTGCAGCTCCTCTGTATACTCGATAAGGCAAGTGTTGGCTGCTTCTTTTTACTCCATGTCACAACAACAACACTCCCCAATGAAAACATAAATCCACCTGTAGATCTCCTGTCTAAGATACTACATGCCCAATCTATATTTGTGTATCCATATAGCTCTAATGGTACACCTGCTGCATAAAACAATGCATAATCAATAGTGGACCTCAAATACCGAAGTGTGCATCGCACACTGTCAAGATGTGGTTTGCATGGAACCTGCATAAACTAGCTCTCTAAGCCAATAGTGTAGCTCAAATCTAGCCTACTGATTGTGAC
This sequence comes from Cibotium barometz, assembly GCF_041138505.1. Lineage (NCBI taxonomy): Eukaryota > Viridiplantae > Streptophyta > Polypodiopsida > Cyatheales > Cibotiaceae > Cibotium > Cibotium barometz. The sequence continues at coordinate 49,567,713 of NC_141048.1, read as the reverse complement.
ATAGATCAAACTCCCCACAATCTTCCTGTACATAGTGGGATCCTCCAACACATAACCTGCGATTGGCTTACAATCAACCATCCCATACTTGGCAAACATGTCCAAATGCATACTGTCTCTGTGTGATAGCCAAATACCCTCAGATGTGTGGATGATCTCAATTCCCAAAAAATAGCGAAGATCTCCCAAATCCTTCCTCTCAAACTTCAGTTTGAGAAGACTCGTCATATGCTCAATATCATCCAAGTTGTCAACCCCAACAATAAGATCATCTACATAAATGGTGATGATCACAATACCCTTATCACTCTTGCACACATATAAAGAGTGATCTGCATCTTCCATATGAAAACCAATAGTGACAAGATACTCAGCAATCTTATCATGCCATGCTCGTGGAGCTTGCTTCAGCCCCCATACAAGACCTTACAAAGCTTACACACATACTCTGGGTGACCTGTATCCTCAGTACCTGGTCTGATCCATATACACCTCTTCTTGCAAGTCACCATGCAAGAAAACATTTTTGACATCCATCTGATGTAAAAACTAGCCTTTAGCTGTAGCCACCGCAATCACAACTCTCACAGTTGCCATCTTTGCAACTGGGGCAAATGTCTCCTCATAATCAATCCCATGTGTCTGCGCATATCCTTTGGCTACCAATCTAGATTGTTATGTTTCACCTTATACACCCACTTACAGCCAATAGCTTTCTTGCCTTTAGGTAATGGCACCAAATCCCAAGTCTCATTTCCATACAATGCATCCATCTCCTCATCCATAGCTTTCTCTCACAGCACACATTTCCAATAGCCTCATCAAAACATGTGGGTTCTACAGCCTTCACAACTTTTGCAATATATGCATAGTGATGTGCCACATAACCATCATAAGTCAACCTCTGCACATGATTTTTGACTCTTCCAGATCTTCGTAACTTTGCATTCATGGCTTCCATAGCCTTCTTCACACCAGGTGTTCTTTGCTGGAATCCCAAGCTCCTCATCAAGGCTTATCTGTGAGCCACTAGAATCTCCATCAACAAGAGAATGCCTTGCAGATATTCATTCACATCTATTTGATTCTCATCACATCTATTCACCTCACATCTCATCACATTTATTCACCAAGGGGCTCAACCACTTTCTCATTACCTTTATGTGATGTACCAACTATATTTTTAGGACATGTATTATGACGCAGCCTGCCACTCCATGGTCTATCAATAGAACCACTGGATGAGGACTCTCTTGGTCCACTCAATGACTGTGATTGCTGACTTGCATTATGTGCAACCACTTGCATCAGTCCCAACTGTAAGATCCCTGTTCCCACCGAGCAACGGATTCAGGATACTGGCAGCGGAAGTAGCACTTCTCGCGCGGGACAGGGGTCCCACATTCGGGGCCTCACCCACGGATATCCGGATAAGAGACTAATCCGTCGATTGTTCCAAAACCGAACCCGGAAAAACTTCCTTTATCGGAAAGCACGGGCGATTCCACCAGGATAACTTTTTACTCTAACGTAGTCAAGATCATTTCTGATCAAGCTGATCCAATTGCATCTACAAGATACTTGATCAGATCAAGGAAGAAACTTGCACTTGGATCATTGGGATCAACGCTTTTTTCCCCATTCAAGAGGCACAGCCGTTGATTCCTATCCATAGAACAATTACTGTCCGGGATTTACTTTATCTATCGTAATAACAAAAGTTGAGCTCACGGATCCATCAGTCCCCAGCCTAACCCCATCCGATCCCATGGGTTAGCCGCCCAACCACTGTAGTGATGGGATCCAATTAGGAATTTGGTTAGGTTTTGTCCCGGGTACCAAGGAAAAGAGTTCCAAGGCCCCCTAGCCAGAAGTTCATGCAAATATAAAACTAGCCACACCACTTACACACCCAATATGAAATTACCTTTTTCTTAGCATCAGCTAACTTTAAAACAATCTTTTAATGAAACCATAGTATCACTGATCACAATCTTCCAATTTATCCGGTTGATTCAATTTCCCATTATTCCTTCATCAGAGTATCTATGGCATCATTGGCAACTAGAACGCTCACCACCTGTCCACATAGGGGCCTTTTCAATAGTTCCGAGCCCATAATACTCGGTAATATAATCACTTATCAAGATGGACTCTCGTTGAAGATCAGCAAGATCAACCAACAGATCCATATAAAAGAGCCATGGACTCATCCGTTGAGGACCAGCAAGGTTAGTCAACCAGATCCATGCCCGGTTTCAGAAAACAACTCTTACTCCTTGTTCCAATATCTTCCACGACGCACGTGTGGGTATCTTCGGCGACCCAAAGCCCGAGCACCGTATGGTCAGCACCCTCTAGGATCCTTCGCAGGTGACCTAGCGCTTCACTCATAGGCCGCTTCCTTGGTCCCTAATCCACCGTACCGGAAGCTCACCATTTAAATCGAACCGAGGCTGGTCAAGACCTCGACCGACCTTGCTATGCGCGACATCCTCCATTGACTCTCCGTCCAGCAGTTGCAACTTTATCAGTTAGGTCTCCTTGACCTTAATCTACAAGACGGTCAAAATGCTTCCCCAGCATTCTTGACATAAAACATTCATTTACAAACAGTTCACAAAATACATTTTCTATATTAACTCTCATTTTTCCACATTATCCCTCATTAATCCACATTACTTATTCCACATTCCATTTATATGAGTACTCATCCAATCACATCATTTTCCATCTCTTCAATTCAGATTCCTTCACATCACATATCATATATTCACATCCATATTCACATCCATACATCCACATCCAGACATCCACATCCACATCCATACATCCACATCTACATGCTTACCTCCATTTTCACATCCTCATTTATACATCCACATCCCATATCCACATTCATACATACACATCCATAACCACATCCATACATCCACATCCACATGCATACATCCATTATCACATCCTCATTCATACATCCACATCCACATACATACACACATCCACATCCACATTCACATTCACATCTATACATCCACATCTACATCCACATACATACACACATCCACATCCACATTCCCATTCACATCTATACATCCACATCTACATCCAGATATATACATACACATCCACATCCACATACATACATACATACATCCACATCCACATCCACATTCTACATTCACATCTATACATCCACATCTACATCCACATTCACATACATCCACATCCACATTCCACATTCACATCTATACCTCCACATCTACATCCACATACATACATCTACATCCACATTTCCATTCACATCTATACATCCACATCTACATCCACATCCACATCTTCATGCATACATCCATTTTCACATTCATACATCCACACTCCCATCTCCACATCCACACATCCACATACATACATCCATTTCCACGTTCCCATTCATATAACCCCATATGCCTTCACATCTAATCTTTTTCATCACATCTATTCTTGCCCTATCACGACCCATATACATCTTATCCTATCACATACACTTCTTACCTCATCTCATACACATCTTATCACATCTTAATTCATCTTATCACCTGCTAACTTATTTCGTAAGCATCTTATCACCTCTTAATTCATCTTATCACATCTTAATTCATCTTATCACCTACTAACTTATTTCATAAGCATCTTATCACCTCTTATCACATCTTATACACCTCTTATCACATCCTATCACATCTTATACACCTCTTATCACATCCTATCACATCCTATCACATCTTATACACCTCTTATCACATCCTATCACATCTTATACACCTCTTATCACATCCTATCACATCTCATATCTATTTATAGAATACAAGAGAATTCTTATATTTGATATAAGATTTCTTTACACATTTATTTATGCATAAATTCCATTTAAGGAGATTAATACTTTTGAAGTTTTATGCATCTTCCTATGCATAAATTCATTTTAAATGAAAATGACACTTTTGAATTAAAATTCAATCTTTTATGCATCTTCCTATGCATAAATTCAATTTAGATGAGAATGACACTTTTGAATCAATTTTTTTAATGCATCTTCCTATGCATAAATTCAATTTGATAGGAATTACACTTTTAGAATAAAAGAATTTCTCTTATGCATCTAAGCTATGCATAAAATCCATTTATGATGAAAATCACACTTTTAGTATAAAAGAATATCTTTTATGCATACCTCTATGCATGAAATCCAAATATAATAAAAGTCACACTTTTAAAATAAAATAATCAACTTTTATGCATACCTTTATGCATGAAATTCAAATATAATAAAAGTCACACTTTTATAATAAAATAATCAACTTTTATGCATACCTATGCATGAAATCCAATTATGATAAAAGTAACACTTTTACAATAAAATCATCATTTTTTATGCATACATCTATGCATGAAATCCAAATATGATAAAAGTAACACTTTTATAATAAAATAATCAACTTTTATGCATACTTTTATGCATGAAATTCAAATATGATAAAAGTAACACTTTTATAATAAAATAATCAACTCTTATGCACACTTCTATGCATGAAATTCAATTGTGATAAAAGTAACACTTTTATAATAAAATAATCAACTCTTATGCATACTTCTATGCATGAAATTCAATTATGCTAAAAGTAACACTTTTACATTAAAATAATAATCTTTTATGCATACTTCTATGCATGAAATCTAATTATGATAAAAGTAACACTTTTATGTTAAAATAATAATCTATTATGCATACCTCTATATGCATGAAAATCAATTATGCATAATATAAAAATCAATTTCTCTATGAATATCTTCAATTAATCTAGGATGATAATTCCTAGAATATGGTAGGAAGTCCTCTTTTCATGCTTTGAATGAAATTATTTTATGCGTAATTTTTAAAAAATTTTTGCCATAGCTCCGCTGTTATGACTGATAAATCTCAATTTTTTCTAAGGGATAAAGCTTATCATTAAGAATTAATTAGAATGATCCCTAATTAGATCAATAATCCATAATGGATTGAATCATTAATATTCATGAAATACATAAACTAAAAGCATAGAAAAAAGCCATTAATTTGACCTCAAGTATCGATTAATCTTGGATTAAGGAAAAGCTTTATGAAAAGCTTCATTTGGATTGAGAATGGGTCATGAGTATGACCATTTCTTGAGTGAGAGAGAGAAATTTCATAAAAACCATTTGAATTGAGCATAAATAAAAATTTATGTAATTCTTAACTATCATTAATCAATTAACTTCAATAGCATTCATCAAATTATGTGACTCTTCACTACCATTCATCAATTAACTTCAATAACATTCAAAAACCATTCTAATTAAGCTTCTCAAGCTTGAGAGGGGTTGAGAAGAGAGAAACATTGAGAAGTTATAGAAAATGATCAAAATTCACTAATTACCTTACAAATTGCTTGATTCTTTGTTCACGGTAGAGGCCCCCAACCAATCAATTGGTTAAGTATATTGATGGAGCCACCAATGGGGATTGAAGAAAGAGGGAAGCTCCGAAAACTAGTGAATTATTAATGAATTCACAGTTCTGGGCTTAGGTGGAGTAGAGTAACGATGCATAAACACTATATATTTTTCAACAAGGGGTAGGCTTCTATTTATAGGAAAAATTGAGCTCCTAACCAAACAAACTGATTCTAGAATTTTCCAAATCAGTTTGGTCAATTTTTGACCATTTTTAGATCAGTTAAGCTAACTTTTTGGAACTAGACTTGAATGAGGAGAGAGGAGAGATGAAATATCTCAATTTTTATGAGTTTAAAACTCATTCAAGCATGTGAAATATGCACCTCCTTTAAAGAACTCCCCTTCCTTACATATGTGTCAAAATGGAATCATTATACCCAAATATCTCATATTTTTAATATTGCTCATAGTTTTTTACTAATAAACCTTGTACATTTTCAACTCTTCATCTTATGTGAAATATGCACCTCCTTTAAAGAACTCCTCTTCCTTACATATGTGTCATAGTTTTTTTACTAATAAACCTTGTACATTTTCAACTCTTCATCTTATGTGAAATATGCACCTCCTTTAAAGAACTCCCCTTCCTTACATATGTGTCAAAATGGAATCATTATACCCAAAATATCTCATATTTTTAATATTGCTCATAGTTTTTTACTAATAAACCTTGTACATTTTCAACTCTTCATCTTATGTGAGCATTTACTCATTTTTGGATACCTAAAATATCTCATATTTTTAATATTGCTCATATTTTTTTTTACTAATAAACCTTGTATATTTTGAACTCCTCATCTTATGTGAGCATTTACTCATTTTTGGATATCTTCTTTTACAAATTGGATTTATCTCCTCTCTACACATGGATTGATGCTATTGGCCCATAGGAACCTTAATTGGACCATAATCCAAAAATTTCTGAAAATCTAGACCCTTAGGCTAAGGTCCTAGGCTGAGGTCCTTTATACACATTTCCAATTAATTCCAATTGCACATTGGAAAATTCTTTTTGAATTTCTGTTTCAGGGGAATTCATCTTAATTATAAGAGATATTTTTCTATCCAAAAATATTCAAAATCTGAATATTCTCTCTCTAGAATATTTTCTCTCTCTAAGTTAAAATAGTTAGAAACAAGGTCTTTATATTTCTGAAAAGGGATTGATTACAGGGAAAGATACTAGACATCAAAAAGGGGGTGGGGGAGGAATCTTACATTCTACCCCACTTAAAAAACGCGAGATGTCCTCATCTCGCAAACTAGGGTAATTTCGCAAGATGCACGAATATGAGACTTAGAGAAAAATTTTAATCAAGATTAACCACCAAGAAAAGTCTCAAAGAGAGCAAGATAAGAACAAGATTTAAACTTTATTCATTCTCGGAACTTATACAGTAAAGATAGAAGAACTCTTTACACTTCCATAAGCCCGTCCATCATGTGGTCACAAAAGCAGCACTCACAAGCTGCACAAGTATAAGGTAACTCATCTATGGGAATAATTCTGTTGGTTATTGCCGCACCTATCTCAGTGGTATGGGGTGATCTAACAAAAGGACCTCTGAGAGGCAAGCCAAAAACAGGGTAAAGGCATATCTTCTCATGAGGAAGAAAACATGCCAGTAAGAAGACCCGCTCAGAAAACCCAAGATGCCTTGATCTCATGATGCAGTAGTATCGGGGACCCAAACCCAAAGCTTCAATAACCATGGCTAAGCGGACATTGTTACGAAAGTGCTGCTGACCCCAGGGTGTTACCCTAGTTATGTCTTGATAGGTCCGCCATTTGGTCTGAGCTACAGAAGTTCCCAAGTGAGGGAAAAGTGAGCGCTCATACTGTTCTATAAAATCCTTCTTCTCACAGACTCACTTGCGTCTTGAAGGTGAGGAATCATTATGGATAAAACTAATTCTTGTTGCCAAGCCATGAAGGAGATTAAGAAAGAAAGGAGATCGATGGGAGTAAGATTACTGTGAATGACAAGTAAAAGTTACGACTTATATAAAGGAAGGAGCTAGCGTAACTTAGAAGCCAACGGTAACTTGCCACACTGAAGTTTTACCATCTTTCCATGATTTGGGTTTGGCACATTTTTCTATAGAAGGCATTCAGAACTTTGAGATGAGGAGATAAAAGAAGTTCGTAAGCTAAATCACCTACTTTCTTTGGTCCACAATATCTGGGAGATAACTTCTGATACTTCCCAAGAGAAAAAGAACTTCTTTTGGGCCGTACTCGAATGAAGACCAAAACCTTGATATCCAAAACATCGATTCTCACTTCTGAACTCATTGTTCTGAATCCTTAAAACAGGTGGGACTCTTGAGAAGTATTCAGGATAAAGGTTCTTCCTTTTTTAAATAGAATCTTTCTTTTATTTTAGAGAGAGAATAATTATAAGATCAGAAAGGGAGATTCTTACTCCAGTATACCTCGAAGGCTGGGGGAGAATCTTACATAGATTCTTACTCCAGTATACCTCGAAGGCTGGGGGAGAATCTTACATTCTACCCCACTTGAAAAGTGCGAGATGTCCTCATCTCGCAAGGTAGAGGACAACTCTTTTTCTTAAGATCCAATTTATTCTGGGGTTCCTTATATTCTGGTCAACCCAACAGAATACGGGGATAATTATCCCTTATATAGAACTCATCATTAAATATTAGTTCATTCAGATCATATCATTCATATCTGTAACACGATAATGGTCCATTAGACTGAAAATTTTCCTTCTGAACATTCCTCCACAGGAATTTTAGTTAAGCAAGTTCTCAATTTGTCATCCCTTAACTTAATCTACCGTCTCAAGTGTTAACAGTAGCAATCTGACAGCACAATCCACTAATCTCATAGTGATCTGCTGAAATCATTATTATCATTCCAGTTATGAATATTATCACTAGAACTCGCCCCATTCATCCTCATTGTGGTTTCGCTCAGCTTATTACATTTTAACTAAATTTCAAAAATCATCATTTTTCAATCAGAATCCAAATCAATTTCATCAGTTCCCAAACAGAATTAAAAATCATATCAACCACATTCGAATTCATCATCTGGATAGCATTAACGCTTATAATTTCAAGTCTTAGATTTACTCGTATATACTGTCAGTAAAGAGCTGCAGTATACTCTCGGTATATACGGGTAGTCACGGCCCTTGGAATTATAAGGTAAATACCATCATATCTAGGCCTCAAGCAAGTCAGGGATTCTATATAATTACGGTATTTCCATCTGAAGACCCAATTACCAAATTACGAATTGCAGTTTGAATATCAAATTGTATGAATTATATCACACAATTATAACCTTTTTGTGCTTCTTGATAAATTTTTGACATATTTGGTTTCTCAGTTGATCTTTATTAGCCAAATGCTCTGATACCAACTGTGAGATCCCTGTTCCCATCGAGCAACGGATTTGGGGTACTAGCAGCGGAAGTAGCACTTCTCGCGCGGGACAGGGGTCCCACACTCGGGGCCTCACCCACGGATATCCGGATAAGAGACTAATCCGTCGGTTGTTCCAAAACCGAACCTGGAAAAACTTCCTTTATCGGAAAGCACGGGTGATTTCACCAGGATAACTTTTTACTCTAACGTAGTCAAGATCATTTCTGATCAAGCTGATCCAATTGCATCTACAAGATACTTGATCAAATCAAGGAAGAAACTTGCACTTGGATCATTGGGATCAACGCTTTTTTCCCCATTCAAGAGGCACAGCCGTTGATTCCTATCCATAGAACAATTACTGTCCGGGATTTACTTTATCTATCGTAATAACAAAAGTTGAGCTCACGGATCCATCAGTCTAGCCTAACCCCATCCGATCCCATGGGTTAGCCACCCAACCACTGTAGTGATGGGATCCAATTAGGAATTTGGTTAGGTTTTGTCCCGGGTACCAAGGAAAAGAGTTCCAAGGCCCCCTAGCCAGAAGTTCATGCAAATATAAAACTAGCCACACCACTTGCACACCCAATATGAAATTGCCTTTTTCTTAGCATCAGCTAACTTTAAAACAATCTTTTAATGAAACCATAGTATCACTGATCACAATCTTCCAATTTATCTGGTTGATTCAATTTCCCATCATTCCTTCATCAGAGTATCTATGGCATCATTGGCAACTAGAACGCTCACCATCTATCCACATAGGGGTCATTTCAATAGTTCCTAGCCCATAATACTTGGTAATATAATCACTTATCAAGATGGACTCTCGTTGAAGATCAGCAAGATCAACCAACAGATCCATATAAAAGAGCCATGGACTCATTCGTTGAGGACCAGCAAGGTCAGTCAACCATATCCATGCCCGGTTTCAGAAAACAACTCTTACTCCTTGTTCCAATATCTTCCACGACGCACGTGTGGGTATCTTCGGCGACCCAGAGCCCGAGCACCGTATAGTCAGCACCCTCTAGGATCCTTCGCAGGTGACCTAGCGCTTCACTCATAGGCCGCTTCCTTGGTCCCTAATCCACCGTACCGGAAGCTCACCATTTAAATCGAACCGAGGCTGGTCAAGACCTCGGCCGACCTTGCTACGCGAGACATCCTCCATTGACTCTCCGTCTCAGCAGTTGCAACTTTATCAGTTAGGTCTCCTTGACCTTAATCTACAAGACGGTCAAAATGCTTCCCCAGCATTCTTGACATAAAACATTCATTTACAAACAGTTCACAAAATACAGTTTCTATATTAACTCTCATTTTTCCACATTATCCCTCATTAATCCACATGACTTATTCCACATTCCATTTATATGCGTACTCATCTAATCACATCATTTTCCATCTCTTCACTTCAGATTCCTTCACATCTCTTCACTTAAAATTCCTTCACATCACATATCATATATTCACATCCATATCCACATCCATACATCCACATCCACATCCACATCCACATTCACATCCATACATCCACATCTACATGCTTACCTCCATTTTCACATCCTCATTTATACATCCACATCCCATATCCACATTCATACATACACATCCATATCCACATCCATACATCCACATCCACATGCATACATCCATTATCACATCCACATCCACATGCATACATCCATTATCACATCCTCATTCATACATCCACATCCACATACATACACACATCCACATCCACATCCACATTCACATCTATACATCCACATCTACATCCACATACATACACACATCCACATCCACATTCCCATTCACATCTATACATCCACATCTACATCCACATATATACATACACATCCATATCCACATACATACATACATACATCCACATCCACATTCCACATTCACATCTATACATCCACATTCACATACATCCACATCCACATTCCACATTCACATCTATACCTCCACATCTATACATCCACATCCACATTCCACATTCACATCTATACCTCCACATCTACATCCACATACATACATCTACATCCACATTTTCATTCACATCTATACATGCACATCTACATCCACATTCACATCTATGCATATACATCTTCATGCATACATCCATTTTCACATTCATACATCCACACTCCCATCTCCACATCCACACATCCACATACATACATCCATTTCCACATTCCCATTCATATAACCCCATATGCCTTCACATCTAATCTTTTTCATCACATCTATTCTTGCCCTATCACGACCCATATACATCTTATCCTATCACATACACTTCTTACCTCATCTCATACACATCTTATCACGTCTTAATTCATCTTATCACCTGCTAACTTATTTCATAAGCATCTTATCACCTCTTATCACATCTTATACACCTCTTATCACATCCTATCACATCTTATACACCTCTTATCACATCCTATCACATCTCATATCTATTTATAGAATACAAGAGAATTCTTATATTTGATATAAGATTTCTTTACACATTTATTTATGCATAAATTCCATTTAAGGAGATTAATACTTTCAAAGTAAAAATCAATCTTTTATGCATCTTCCTATGCATAAATTCAATTTAGATGAGAATGACACTTTTGAATCAAATTTTTTATGCATCTTCCTATGCATAAATTCAATTTGATAGGAATTACACTTTTAGAATAAAAGAATTTCTCTTATGCATCTAAGTTATGCATAAAATCCATTTATGATGAAAATCACACTTTTAGTATAAAAGAATATCTTTTATGCATACCTCTATGCATGAAATCCAAATATAATAAAAGTCACACTTTTAAAATAAAATAATCAACTTTTATGCATACCTTTATGCATGAAATTCAAATATAATAAAAGTCACACTTTTATAATAAAATAATCAACTTTTATGCATACCTCTATGCATGAAATCCAATTATGATAAAAGTAACACTTTTACAATAAAATAATCATCTTTTATGTATACATCTATGCATGAAATCCAAATATGATAAAAGTAACACTTTTATAATAAAATAATCAACTTTTATGCATACTTTTATGCATGAAATTCAAATATGATAAAAGTAACACTTTTATAATAAAATAATCAACTCTTATGCACACTTCTATGCATGAAATTCAATTGTGATAAAAGTAACACTTTTATAATAAAATAATCAACTCTTATGCATACTTCTATGCATGAAATTCAATTATGCTAAAAGTAACACTTTTACATTAAAATAATAATATTTTATGCATACCTCTATGCGTGAAATCTAATTATGATAAAAGTAACACTTTTATGTTAAAATAATAATCTATTATGCATACCTCTATGCATGAAAATCAATTATGCATAATATAAAAATCAATTTCTCTATGAATATCTTCAATTAATCTAGGATGATAATTCCTAAAATATGGTAGGAAGTCCTCTTTTCATGCTTTGAATGAAATTATTTTATGCGTAATTTTTAAAAAAATTTTGCCATAGCTCCCCTGCTATGACTGATAAATCTCAATTTTTTCTAAGGGATAAAGCTTATCATTAAGAATTAATTAGAATGACCCCTAATTGGATCAATAATCCATAATAGATTGAATCATTAATATTCATGAAATACATAAACTAAAAGCATAGAAAAAAGCTATTAATTTGACCTCAAGTATAGATTAATCTTGGATTAAGGAAAAGCTTTATGAAAAGCTTCATTTGGATTGAGAATGGGTCATGAGTATGACCATTTCTTGAGTGAGAGAGAGAAATTTCATAAAAACCATTTGAATTAAGCATAAATAGAAATTTATGTAATTCTTAACTATCATTAATCAATTAACTTCAATAGCATTCATCAAATTATGTGACTCTTCACTACCATTCATCAATTAACTTCAATAACATTCAAAAACCATTCTAATTAAGCTTCTCAAGCTTGAGAGGGGTTGAGAAGAGAGAAACATTGAGAAATTATAGAAAATGATCAAAATTCACTAATTACCTTACAAATTGTTTGATTCTTTGTTCACGGTAGAGGCTCCCAACCAATCAATTGGTTAAGTATGTTGATGGAGCCACCAATGGGGATTGAAGAAAGAGGGAAGCTCCAAAAACTAGTGAATTATTAATGAATTCACAGTTCTTGGCTTAGGTGGAGTAGAGTAACGATGCATAAACACTATATATTTTTCAACAAGGAGTAGGCTTCTATTTATAGGAAAAATTGAGCTCCTAACCAAACAAACTGATTCTAGAATTTTCCAAATCAGTTTGGTCAATTTTTGACCATTTTTAGGTCAGTTAAGCTAACTTTTTGGAACTAGACTTGAATGAGGAGAGAGGAGAGATGAAATATCTCAATTTTTATGAGTTTAAAACTCATTCAAGCATGTGAAATATGCACCTCCTTTAAAGAACTCCCCTTCCTTACATATGTGTCAAAATGGAATCATTATACCCAAATATCTCATATTTTTAATATTGCTCATAGTTTTTTACTAATAAATCTTGTACATTTTCAACTCTTCATCTTATGTGCAATATGCACCTCCTTTAAAGAACTCCTCTTCCTTACATATGTGTCATAGTTTTTTTACTAATAAACCTTGTACATTTTCAACTCTTCATCTTATGTGAAATATGCACCGTCCGCCTTGGTCTGAGCTACAGAAGTTCTCAAGTGAGAGAAAAGTGAGCGCTCATACTGTTCTATAAAATCCTTCTTCACAGACTCACTTGCGTCTTGAAGGTGAGGAATCATTATGGATAAAACTAATTCTTGTTGCCAAGCCATGAAGGAGATTAAGAAAGAAAGGAGATCGATGGGAGTAAGATTACTGTGAATGACAAGTAAAAGTTACGACTTATATAAAGGAAGGAGCTAGCGTAACTTAGAAGCCAACGGTAACTTGCCACTGAAGTTTTACCGCTTTCCATGATTTGGGTTTGTCACATTTTTCTATAGAAGGCATTCATTAGGAACTCAATGGAGTCTTTTTGGGCCCTTTAATTTGCCATGAGGTTATGGAAACGTTTAACTTTTTGACAAATAGGAGCCCGCCATGTAAGCAAAAACCATTGGTGATTAAGAGAGGTGTAAGAGTGGTCAAAGGGTGCACTTTTCCCCCCAAAGGGGGGGGGATTTTACAATTTTCGGACCTCCATAACTTCTACATACAAGCTTCGATTTGAGCGGAGATTACAGATCCGTGATCTACGCATCAAGAGCTTTCCATAGATATGTTACATGATGTGGTTTTATCCGCTAGATTTTAAATTTCATTTTCCTCCCAAAATTCAAATTCGAATAAAGTAGCCGTTTTGAAGCTTCAAATTAGAAAATGTTTCTTCTTAAGAGAAAAGGTTTGACTCCCTTAAACTTCCAAATAAAAGGGCCCAAGAAGACTCCATTGAGGTCCTAGTGCAGAACTTTGAGATGAGGAGATAAAAGAAGTTCGTAAGCTAAATCACCTACTTTCTTTGGTCCACAATATCTGGGAGATAACTTCTTATACTTCCCAAGAGAGAAAGAACTTCTTTTGGGCCGTACTCGAATGAAGACCAAAACCTTGATATCCAAAACATCGATTCTCACTTCTGAACTCATTGTTCTGAATCCTTAAAACAGGTGGGACTCTTGAGAAGTATTCAGGGAAAAGGTTCTTCCTTTTTTAAACAAAATCTTTCTTTTATTTTAGAGAGAGAATAATTATAAGATCAGAAAGGGAGATTCTTACTCCAGTATACCTCGAAGGCTGGGGGAGAATCTTACATTCTACCCCACTTGAAAAGTGCGAGATGTCCTCATCTCGCAAGGTAGAGGACAACTCTTTTTCTTAAGATCCAATTTATTCTGGGGTTCCTTATATTCTGGTCAACCCAATAGAATACGGGGATAATTATCCCTTATATAGAACTCATCATTAAATAACAATTCATTCAGATCATATCATTCATATCTTTAACACAATAATGGTCCATTAGACTGAAAATTTTCCTTCTGAACATTCCTCCACAGGAATTTTAGTTAAGTTCTCAATTTGTCATCCCTTAACTTAATCTACCGTCTCAAGTGTTAACAGTAGCAATCTGACAGCACAATCCACTAATCTCATAGTGATTTGCTGAAATCATTATTATCATTCTAGTTATGAATATTATCACTAGAACTCGCCCCATTCATCCTCATTGTGGTTTCGCTCAGCTTAATACATTTTAACTAAATTTCAGAAATCATCATTTTTCAATCAGAATCCAAATCAATTTCATCAGTTCCCAAACAGAATTAAAAATCATATCAACCACATTCAAATTCATTATCTGGATAGCATTAACGCCTATAATTTCAAGTCTTAGATTTACTCGTATATACTGTCAGTAAAGAGCTGCAGTATACTCTCGGTATATATGGGTTGTCACGGCCCTTGGAATTATAAGGTAAATACCATCATATCTAGGCCTCAAGCAAGTCAGGGATTCTATATAATTACGGTATTTTCATCTGAAGACCCAATTACCAAATTACGAATTGCAGTTTGAATATCAAATTGTATGAATTATATCACACAATTATAACCTTTTTGTGCTTCTTGATAAATTTTTGACATATTTGGTTTCTCAGTTGATCTTTATTAGCCAAATGCTCTGATACCAACTGTGAGATCCCTGTTCCCATCGAGCAACGGATTCGGGGTACTAGCAGGGGAAGTAGCACTTCTCGCGCGGGACAGGGGTCCCACACTCGGGGCCTCACCCACCCACGGATATCCGGATAAGAGACTAATTCGTCGGTTGTTCCAAAACCGAACCTGGAAAAACTTCCTTTATCGGAAAGCACGGGCGATTCCACCAGGATAACTTTTTACTCTAACGTAGTCAAGATCATTTCTGATCAAGCTGATCCAATTGCATCTACAAGATACTTGATCAAATCAAGGAAGAAACTTGCACTTGGATCATTGGGATCAACGCTTTTTTTCCCATTCAAGAGGCACAGCCGTTGATTCCTATCCATAGAACAATTACTGTCCGGGATTTACTTTATCTATCGTAATAACAAAGGTTGAGTCACGGATCCATCAGTCCAGCCTAACCCCATCCGATCCCATGGGTTAGCCGCCCAACCACTGTAGTGATGGGATCCAATTAGGAATTTGGTTAGGTTTTGTCCCGGGTGCCAAGGAAAAGAGTTCCAAGGCTCCCTAGCCAGAAGTTCATGCAAATATAAAACTAGCCACACCACTTACACACCCAATATGAAAGTGCCTTTTTCTTAGCATCAGCTAACTTTAAAACAATCTTTTAATGAAACCATAGTATCACTGATCACAATCTTCCAATTTATCCGGTTGATTCAATTTCCCATCATTCCTTCATCAGAGTATCTATGGCATCATTGACAGCTAGAACGCTCACCACCTGTCCACATAGGGGCCTTTTCAATAGTTCCGAGCCCATAATACTTGGTAATATAATCACTTATCAAGATGGACTCTCGTTGAAGATCAGCAAGATCAACCAACAGATCCATATAAAAGAGCCATGGACTCATCCAGCATAATAGTTCCTAGCCCATAATACTTGGTAATATAATCACTTATCAAGATGGACTCTCGTTGAAGATCACCAAGATCAACCAACAGATCCATATTAAAGAGCCATGGACTCATCCAGCAAGGTCAGTCAACCAGATCCATGCCCGGTTTCAGAAAACAACTCTTACTCCTTGTTCCAATATCTTCCACGATGCACGTGTGGGTATCTTCAGCAACCCAGAGCCCGAGCACCGTATGGTCAGCACCCTCTAGGATCCTTCGCAGGTGACCTAGCGCTTCACTCATAGGCCGCTTCCTTGGTCCCTAATCCACCGTACCGGAAGCTCACCATTTAAATCGAACCGAGGCTGGTCAGCACCCTCTAGGATCCTTCGCAGGTGACCTAGCGCTTCACTCATAGGCCGCTTCCTTGGTCCCTAATCCACCGTACCGAAAGCTCACCATTTAAATCGAACCGAGGCTGGTCAAGACCTCGGCCGACCTTGCTACGCGAGACATCCTCCATTGACTCTCCGTCAGCAGTTGCAACTTTATCAGTTAGGTCTCCTTGACCTTAATCTACAAGACGGTCAAAATGCTTCCCCAACATTCTTGACATAAAACATTCATTTACAAACAGTTCACAAAATACAGTTTCTATATTAACTCTCATTTTTTCACATTATCCCTCATTAATCCACATTACTTATTCCACATTCCATTTATATGAGTACTCATCCAATCACATCATTTTCCATCTCTTCACTTCAGATTCCTTCACATCACATATCATATATTCACATCCATATCCACATCCATACATCCACATCCACATCCACATTCACATCCATACATCCACATCTACATGCTTACCTCCATTTTCACATCCTCATTTATACATCCACATCCCATATCCACATTCATACATACACATCCATATCCACATCCATACATCCACATCCACATGCATACATCCATTATCACATCCTCATTCATATATCCACATCCACATACAGACACACATCCACATCCACATTCACATTCACATCTATACATCCACATCTACATCCACATACATACACACATCCACATCCACATCTACATCTATATACATACATACACATCCACATCCAGATACATACATACATACATCCACATTCACATTCCACATTCACATCTATACATCCACATCTACATCCACATTCACATACATCCACATCCTACCTCCACATCTACATCCACATACATACATCTACATCCACTTTTCCATTACATCCACATTCACATCTATGCATATACATCTTCATGCATACATCCATTTTCACATTCATACATCCACACTCCCATCTCCACATCCACACATCCACATACATACATACATCCATTTCCACATACATTCATACATCCACACTCCCATCTCCACATCCACACATCCACATACATACATCCATTTCCACATTCCCATTCATATAACCCCATATGCCTTCACATCTAATCTTTTTCATCACATTTATTCTTGCCCTATCACGACCCATATACATCTTATCCTATCACATACACTTCTTACCTCATCTCATACACATCTTATCACATCTTAATTCATCTTATCACCTGCTAACTTATTTCATAAGCATCTTATCACCTCTTATCACATCTTATACACCTCTTATCACATCTTATCACATCCTATCACATCCTATACACCTCTTATCACATCCTATCACATCTCATATCTATTTATAGAATACAAGAGAATTCTTATATTTGATATAAGATTTCTTTACACATTTATTTATGCATAAATTCCATTTAAGGAGATTAATACTTTCGAAGTTTTATGCATCTTCTTATGCATAAATTCATTTTAAATGAAAATGACACTTTTGAATTAAAATTCAATCTTTTATGCATCTTCCTATGCATAAATTCAATTTAGATGAGAATGTCACTTTTGAATCAATTTTTTTAATGCATCTTCCTATGTATAAATTCAATTTGATAGGAATTACACTTTTAGAATAAAAGAATTTCTCTTATGCATCTAAGCTATGCATAAAATCCATTTATGATGAAAATAACACTTTTAGTATAAAAGAATATCTTTAAATCCAATTATGATAAAAGTAACACTTTTACAATAAAATAATCATCTTTTATGCATACATCTATGCATGAAATCCAAATATGATAAAAGTAACACTTTTATAATAAAATAATCAACTTTTATGCATACTTTTATGCATGAAATTTAAATATGATAAAAGTAACACTTTTATAATAAAATAATCAACTCTTATGCACACTTCTATGCATGAAATTCAATTGTGATAAAAGTAACACTTTTATAATAAAATAATCAACTCTTATGCATACTTCTATGCATGAAATTCAATTATGCTAAAAGTAACACTTTTACATTAAAATAAAAATCTTTTATGCATACCTCTATGCATGAAATCTAATTATGATAAAAGTAACACTTTTATGTTAAAATAATAATCTATTATGCATACCTCTATGCATGAAAATCAATTATGCATAATATAAAAATCAATTTCTCTATGAATATCTTCAATTAATCTAGGATGATAATTCCTAGAATATGGTAGGAAGTCCTCTTTTCATGCTTTGAATGAAATTATTTTATGCGTAATTTTTATAAAAATTTTACCATAGCCCGCTGCTATGACTGATAAATCTCAATTTTTTCTAAGGGATAAAGCTTATCATTAAGAATTAATTAGAATGATCCCTAATTGGATCAATAATCCATAATGGATTGAATCATTAATATTCATGAAATACATAAACTAAAAGCATAGAAAAAAGCCATTAATTTGACCTCAAGTATAGATTAATCTTGGATTAAGGAAAAGCTTTATGAAAAGCTTCATTTGGATTGAGAATGGGTCATGAGTATGACCATTTCTTGAGTGAGAGAGAGAAATTTCATAAAAACCATTTGAATTAAGCATAAATAGAAATTTATGTAATTCTTAACTATCATTAATCAATTAACTTCAATAGCATTCATCAAATTATGTGACTCTTCACTACCATTCATCAATTAACTTCAATAACATTCAAAAATCATTCTAATTAAGCTTCTCAAGCTTGAGAGGGGTTGAGAAGAGAGAAACATTGAGAAATTATAGAAAATGATCAAAATTCACTAATTACCTTACAAATTGCTTGATTCTTTGTTCACGGTAGAGGCCCCTAACCAATCAATTGGTTAAGTATATTGATGGAGCCACAAATGGGGATTGAAGAAAGAGGGAAGCTCCAAAAACTAGTGAATTATTAATGAATTCACAGTTCTTGGCTTAGGTGGAGTAGAGTAACGATGCATAAACACTATATATCTTTCAACAAGGGGTAGGCTTCTATTTATAGGAAAAATTGAGCTCCTAACCAAACAAACTGATTCTAGAATTTTCCAAATCAGTTTGGTCAATTTTTGACCATTTTTAGGTCAGTTAAGCTAACTTTTTGGAACTAGACTTGAATGAGGAGAGAGGAGAGATGAAATATCTCAATTTTTATGAGTTTAAAACTCATTCAAGCATGTGAAATATGCACCTCCTTTAAAGAACTCCCCTTCCTTACATATGTGTCAAAATGGAATCATTATACCCAAATATCTCATATTTTTAATATTGCTCATAGTTTTTTACTAATAAACCTTGTACATTTTCAACTCTTCATCTTATGTGAAATATGCACCTCCTTTAAAGAACTCCTCTTCCTTACATATGTGTCATAGTTTTTTTTACAAATAAACCTTGTACATTTTCAACTCTTCATCTTATGTGAAATATGCACCTCCTTTAAAGAACTCCCCTTCCTTACATATGTGTCAAAATGGAATCATTATACCCAACATATCTCATATTTTTAATATTGCTCATAGTTTTTTACTAATAAACCTTGTACATTTTCAACTCTTCATCTTATGTGAGCATTTACTCATTTTTGGATACCTAAAATATCTCATATTTTTAATATTGCTCATATTTTTTTTACTAATAAACCTTGTACATTTTCAACTCTTCATCTTATGTGAGCATTTACTCATTTTTGGGTATCTTCTTTTACAAATTGGATTTATCTCCTCTCTACACATGGATTGATGCTATTGGCCCATAGGAACCTTAATTGGACCATAATCCAAAAATTTCTGAAAATCTAGACCCTTAGGCTAAGGTCCTTTATACACATTTCCAATTAATTCCAATTGCACATTGGAAAATTCTTTTTGAATTTCTGTTTCAGGGGAATTCATCTTAATTATAAGAGATATTTTTCTATCCAAAAATATTCAAAATCTGAATATTCTCTCTCTAGAATATTTTCTCTCTCTAGGTTAAAATAGTTAGAAACAAGGTCTTTATATTTCTGAAGAGGGATTGATTATAGGAAAAGATACTAGACATCAAAAAGGGGGTGGGGGAGGAATCTTACATTCTACCCCACTTAAAAAACGTGAGATGTCCTCATCTCGCAAACTAGGGTAATTTCACAAGATGCACGAATATGAGACTTAGAGAAAAAATTTAATCAAGATTAACCACCAAGAAAAGTCTCAAAGAGAGCAAGATAAGAACAAGATTTAAACTTTATTCATTCTCGGAACTGATACAGTAAAGATAGAAGAACTCTCTACACTTCCATCCATCATGTGGTCACAAAAGCAGCACTCACAAGCTGCACAAGTATAAGGTAACTCATCTATGGGAATAATTCTGTTGGTTATTGCCGCACCTATCTCAGTGGTATGGGGTGATCTAACAAAAGGACCTCTAAGAGGCAAGCCAAAAACAGGGTAAAGGCATATCTTCTCATGAGGAAGAAAACATGCCAGTAAGAAGACCCGCTCAGAAAATCCAAGATGCCTTGATCTCATGACGCAGTAGTATCGGGGACCCAAACCCAAAGCTTCAATAACCATGGCTAAGCGGACATTGTTACCAAAGTGCTGCTGACCCCAGGGTGTTACCCTAGTTATGTCTTGATAGGTCCGCCATTTGGTCTAAGCTACATAAGTTCCCAAATGAGGGAAAAGTGAGCGCTCATACTGTTCTATAAAATCCTTCTTCACAGACTCACTTGCGTCTTGAAGGTGACGAATCATTATGGATAAAACTAATTGTTTGGGGTTCACAAACACAACACAACTAAATACTACTGACACAGCAAAGACAACCCCATTAGGTAACACTAACTTCAATTCCCACATCAGGCTAAACACAAACAGAGCATAGAGAACACAAATTGAGTAGAAATTTGCTAAACAAGATAGAGAATAACAGAACAGAACTGAAATACCATGTTTGATTGATCAAGATGAATCATACATTGCTTTCTCCTTCTTCTCTTACTACTTGTAAAAGACGACTACAAAGTCCCTATAAATAGGTGACTTCAGACAGTTTTAGACAGTTGTAACTAGAATGTCACAAGACACTAACAGATAATATCCGACTAACCAGATCATAACAAACTCCGACTGATCAATAATCCGACTGAGTAGAATTCCGACTGAGCAACAATCTGACTGAGCAAAGATACATATATCCGACTAAGCAACTATTATGTAACTATTAGGTATTCTATCTGTAGTTCAACACATGGCACAGCCCGGTGGTTGATTTCAAGGAAATCGGACTTGAATTCACAATCCCTTGATCAGAAAATACTGGCCACATGACAAAATTTGATGCTGCTTCTTCAAATGTCAGGTACTACATCACTTTGCTGCTCAGCCTGTATCCCTTCAACAACTGGAACCTCCTTCAAAACCTCAGTCATCTCTGCTGATTTATCTTCCACTGAAGTCTCCACTGGCTGCTCACTCTGACTTGCTGTTTGTACACTTAAATTGATAATAGGTACTTCCACCTGAACTTCTAGGTCCTGAAACATTTCCTCCACAGCCCTATCACTCTGAATCTTCACACTCTGCATCTCTTTCAGTTCCTGTACCTGCTGAATCCAATACTCACGTTCTTTCTTTAACTGTCCAACCTCTTCTACCAAACTTGCCTCATGCTGAGTTACAAACCCTGTTGTCATAACATCATAGGGATAATTTATCATTGTTGACATCCTCTCCTTGATCATTCCCCAAGAATCCTGCATAGTGCTATGCATTTGTTGCTTCAGAATCTGTACATCCCCTTGTGCCATCAGCACTCCATTTACATCCAACTCTTCATTCATCAACATCTGTTTTTCCAACACCTGTAAAGGCTGAAGTCTCAATTGCATTATTTCATTATCAACCTTCATTTCTGCATTATCTTTAGCCAATTTATCCAACTCGGATGTAACCCTATCATCCATTTTTGCTGTCCATTCCTTGAAGATTCCTAAAGACATCTTAACCTTAGCTATCTCCAATGCATGTTGTTCCAATAACTGAGCCTTTTCAGCAATATGCGTCACCTTTGTCTGCTTCAATTCCTCCTCAAGCTGCTTCATCTGCGCACTTTTATCCTGGTAATCTTCTGAAGTTACTATCTCATTCAGAAGATGCTGCTGCTCAATCTTCTCCTGCTGACTCTCGATGAAATACTGAAGTGCCTTCAGATACTGCTGAGCAGTACTCACATCCTTCACTACAAACCCTGGTTGATTCACCACCTGTGCTCCAAAGTCAAGTTTTGCAACTAACTTGGTTCCCCCCAATTCAAGTTTCCTCTTCTTGGACAGTGTAAAACTCTTCCCCAACATCTTGGGTGTTTGTGAACCTGATACATCAATCAAAGGCTGCACTTCTACATCCTCAACATACGGTTTTTTCTGAGCTCCATATATTACCTTGAAGGCCTCTGTCGAACTGTACCCAACTGTAAGCATACTCTGATACAACTCCTTCTTGTCAGGTTCCAACTCATCACATTCCGACCTCTGCTCTACCACCTTCTCAGACTGCTGTTCTCTCTCTATTTTGCTGTATTTTTCTTTATCTGGCAACATAATCTCTCCTACTTCCACTTTCTGTGCATACTGAAACATTGCAGCTAAATAAGCACTCAACCTGCTATTGGATTGTGTCTTTCTCTTGTCCGACCCAAATATTTCTCCATGAATCTTGTCAAATAACCAATGTGCCCAGCTAACCTCCTCTCCTTTCTCTGCCCAAGACAATGGTGCATAATTTTCCTTCGACATGTAATCAAATTTGATAATAGAGCACAGTCTTTCAAGATACCATTTGAGCTGTTCCCTCCTAGCATAGTTAACATTCCTTAACATATAATACTGTCTACCCCCTTCTCTGGGACCAAACTCCTTCTTCAAGACTTCATCAAGACATTTTGGGATCACAGCATCCGAAACATAGGGTAATTGAAATACTTCTGCAACCATTTCCACAGTAAGACTCACCTTTGAAGAAATTGCGCCTTTTGTTTTTCTGAGTATCTCCACCTGGCTTTTAGCATAGAAGTTATTCCTCCAGTCATCCCATGGCAAGCCTGCAAACTCCCGCAAACCGACCTGCTTCAACCATGTTGCATTCCCGGGTGCTGTCTTGTCGAGCTCTACTTTGAAATCGGTGTAGGGATCCATCAGCGACTGTGTAAGTTTGCCAGTAGACAACGGTGTAGGAACCTCGTCATCTTCCTCAGCCGCACGCTCCTCTTCCTCAGAGCTGCTAACCTCAACTCTCATCGGTGCTCCCTTCCTACGAAGCCTCTTCTTCAGAGCATCCCGTCGAGCTCTACTTTGAAATCGGTGTAGGGATCCATCAGCGACTGTGTAAGTTTGCCAGTAGACAACGGTGTAGGAACCTCGTCGTCTTCCTCAGCCGCACGCTCCTCTTCCTCAGAGCTGCTAACCTCAACTCTCATCGGTGCTCCCTTCCTACGAAGCCTCTTCTTTAGAGCATCCCGCTGCTCGTCCTCCGCTGGTGGTTGCATGCCTGCAGAGCTCTTAGCTTTCGGCATGGTGATAGGCGAGTGCAAGGAAAACGCAGAGAAAATGCGCGAGTGGTCTTGCATGGACGCTGGAGAGAAAGGACCTCGCACACGCTGGTACGCGCAAAAAGTGCGATCAAACTCTGGCTGCCTCGAAATGATACTCTCCTTAAGTGTCCACTCACCGCTCAAATCAAGACACCATGCAAAATTGTGAAAATTTTCAAAAACTCCGACTATCTGAGATCCGACCCAGCAAAATCCGACTGAGTCTGAATCCGATGCAGACCCATATCCCTGTATTGTCGGACTTTCTTCTGGATCCATTTTCACCTGTACCACCTGTATCAATGCTGAACTTGCCCAATCCAAATGTGGTGGTGTTCCTTGAAACTTTTTCAACCTGAACCCATTAATTGGTTTCTCAACCCTAGTTCCAAAAACATCAGCCACAATAAAGGTTCCTTGTCCCAGATCTTCAACAATTTGATAAGGCCCTTTGTATCTCAGTGTGAGCTTACCAGGATGAGGTCCCAACCTGGAATTGTACACCATCACCCAATCACCAACCTGAAACACCTTAAATTTGACATTCATAGTCACCCAAGCCTGTCTTCTTCTTTGAATCACCTCAGTGATGTAAGAACTAACTAATCTGTCCTCCTCCAAACTGCATCAAATACCTGCTCCTGTACTTTACTGACAAACTTGGAGACATTTTCTCAGCAGTTACTCTTAAACTTGGTACCACAAATTCCATAGGCACAACTGCTTCTAATCCATATACCAACCTGAATGGTGTCATCCCTGTTGTAACTTTAAAAGCTGTTCTATAAGACCACAAAGCAGAGTCCAGCTTGAAGTCCCAATCTTTCTGGTTATCCTGCACAATCTTCTTGAGGATCCTTACCAATGTCTTATTGGTACTCTCAGCTTGTCCATTGGCCTGGGGATGATAAGCTGTAGACTTTTTGTGCATAATCATATGAGTTCTTGTTAGTTCAGAAACTACATCATTCAGAAAGTGAGTTCCCCTATCACTGACCAATTCTACAGGACACCCAAACCTGGTCATGATGTTGTGATACAAGAACTTGGCAACACTTGCAGCCTTGTTATCCTTCAGAGCTACAGCCTCAGCCCATTTTGTACAATAATCAGTAGCAACAAGGATATACCTGTTACCTCTTGGAGTTGTTGGCTTGACAGGTCCCACAAAATCAATTCCCCACTTCTGAAATGGTTCCAAAGGCAAAATAGGATGATCTGATATCCTATCTGAATTATCTGGCTGTCCAAGCTTTTGACAAATCACACATCTCTTGGCATATTCATGGGCATCTTTCAAAACTGTAGGCCACCACAAACCAGCCTGCAATATTTTCTTTCCTGTAATATCCCCTGAGAAATGTCCTCCTGCTGTTCCGGAATGTGCTTCCTAAATTACTGCCTTCTGCTCATACTCAGGTACACATCTTCTTATCACCTGGTCAATTCCCTTTTTGTACAATGCTCCAGCAATCACTAAGAATGGTCTACTCTCCAAAGCAAACTTCCTTCTCTGATCTGGAGTAAATTTTACTGGCATAAATCCCTCAGTTAAAAATGTCAAAAACTGATCATACCAGGAATCCGACTCAGCAGCCTGAACTTCAAACAATGGGGCATCTGGTAGATCATCATCCACCCCACTTGGTGCTTCTCCAGTTTCCAACCTGCTAAAGTAATCAGCAATAGCATGCTCTTTCCCTGGAGTATGGACAATCACAAAGTCAAACTCCTGTAACAAAAGCATCCACCTGGCTAATCTTCCTGTCAACAATGGCTTCTTAATCAGATACAGCAGGGCTTGATGATCCACATGAAATATTACCCTGTTCCCCAACAAATAATGCCTGAACTTATTCAAGGAATATACCATCCCCAAAGCTTCTCTTTCAGTCACAGCATAATTCCTTTCTGCAGATGATAATATCCGACTGGCATAAAATACTGGCCTGTACCATCCTTTCACCTTCTCCTGCATCAGAATTGCCCCTACTGCTACATCTGAGGCATCAACAAAAATATGGAAAGGTAGAGTCCAATCTGGTGGCTGCAAAACTGGTGCAACAGCTACCATCTTCTTCAACAATTGAAATGCCTTCTCTTGAGGCTCAGCCCACACAAAAGGTACATCCTTCTTAGTTAAATGTGTCAATGGTGCACAAATATTGGCTAAATATCGGAGGTACCTGGCATGCCATTTAATCTGACCCACAAACCTCATTACTTCCTTCACATTAGTAGGAGACTTTGCTGTTTGAATAGCCTCAACCTTCTTCACATCAATTGCCATGCCTTCCTGTGAGATCACATGGCCCAACAAAATCCCACTCTTCACAGCAATCACACTCTTGAAAGGGTTCAAGACCAGTCTAAACTGCCTACACCTCTCCAAACACAACTTCAGATGCATCAGATGTAAGTCCTTCTTACCAAAAACAGAGAAATCATCAACAAATACTCTCATGAAGTCGTGTAAGTGTGGCTCAAAAACCTTATGTGCCACATAATTGAAGGATGGTGGTCCATTTTTCAAACCAAAACTCATGACAGTAAAATCATATGCACCAAACTCAGTAATGAAAGCAGTCTTATGCTGATCCTCCTCAGCAACACTAATCTGATTGTAACCTGAAAAGCCATCCAGAAAGCTATACATTTCATGACCTGCTACAGCATCTAACACTGCATCACAAAATGGCATTGGAAAAGGATCTGTTATGGTTGCTGCATTGAGTTTCCTGTAATCAACACATACTCTCAGCTTCCCATTTTTCTTAGGCACCACAATGATTGGAGATAACCATGTCACCTGGCTCACAGGTTTAATGAACCCTACTGCTAACAACTTATCTATTTCTTCCTTCACCTGTAATGCAAAATTCGGATTCATCCTATACCTTTGCTGCACCACTGGAACTGCATCTGTTCTTAAATTAATCCGATGCTGATGTAATGCAGGATCTATACCCTTTACCTGAGAATACTCCCAAGCAAAGACATCTATATAGTCCTGTAACAACTGCAAAAGATCCTCCAAAAATTGTCCTTCCACCTGCACACTTACTTTCACCATCCTTGGTGCTGCATCTGTACCCAAATTCAATTCCTTAAGATCATCTTCTTTAACCCGACTGGACGTGCCATACTTCTTGTCATAAATCCTTACAGCCATCTCTCCTGCCTCCTTTTGCTCTTGTTCCATCTGTTCCTTGGTAGCAATCTCTGTTTGCTGTTCCTGTCTGAACACTGTCCCTTCAATCTCTTGACCTGGCAAGAACTCAGACTCTTCCTGATTCTGATATTCCACAAGCTGCAATATTCTTTCTACATCAACATCAAATAATGGCACCACTGTTGGATTAGCCATTAAAAACTGTTCCTCCTCATCATCTTCTATTTCTTCAGCAAGATTAATTGTCTGTGCAAACAATGGCTTTTCTTTAAGAGACATATTTCTCTTACCCTGCATGGTTACAGTAATCTTCTTTTTCCCCTTGGTCAGAACCACCACATTCAATCCCCAATCCTGTTTAACTTTAGCCATTCTAAACCAAGGCCTACCCAGTAACATTTCATAAGGTGATAGTGATTCTGACATTCTGATTACCACAAAATTTACCAAGAATCCCATACCTGCAACTTCAATTTCCTGCTGCTTCAAAATTCCCAATGGTTGCACCCTGGTTTGATCTGCCATTTTCACCTGAAATGGTGCTGGGGCTAAATTTGCTGCACCCATTTCTTTGTATACACTTTCAGGGAGAATGTTAACCCCTGATCCTCCATCCAAAAGAACTTCATCAAACACCCTGCCCTGGTACTCAACCTTAATGACAGGAACCACAAAGTCAACATCTGCTGGATCAATGCTATTAACTGCTAGAACCAAAGTCGGATTATCTCCTGACTGCTGATCCTGAAGTCTTTTAAGCAATCTTTCCTTAAATGCTGGAACCAAAGCTAACAACTGATCTAATGATAATTGCAAGGGAGAATTTATGAGTACCTCAAACCAATCTTTATCCCTTTCATCCTTCATCTTCTCATGGCTTTCTGACTGATGCAGAACTAACTCTTCTTCATCCTCCAACTCCGATTCTTCTTGCTTGTCCTGATTCTTCAAAATTCTTCTTTGTACCTGGTCCCTGATGCCTTTTTGTTCCTTCCAATCAATTGGTCCTTTTTGTTTAGACCTGGTAACAGCCAATACCTCAATATCCTCAAGATCCTCAGTATGCTCATTACTTTGCTGCTCCTGTATGTTTGGACCTTGCTTTAGCTGTACCTGTTCATCTTCTAATTGAATCATGATTACATTTGCTTGAGCTGCTGGTTGATTCTGTTGTTGCTGCTGCCCCTGCTGGTTATTCTAATGGTACCTAATCACTGGGACACCCCTTTCTTCTCTATGTTTCACCCATAAGGCACATCCTGGCCCTATCCAATGATCTGGTGCTGAACAATAAACACAAGGCATGACTCGTGCCTGTCTTCCTTCATTGTTTTCCTGTTCCCTTAATGGTGGTCTATCAGATCTTGCTCTCTGAAATCCTCCTCTGCCCCTAATTGGAACAGCCTGGTTTGTTGCAACCTCACCCCTGCCTCTACCTGCATAAGGTGTAGTCTGACCCCTGTTCTTGGGATTATACCAACATAAAGCTGTCGTATGCCCATCCTTGTCACAAATTTCACAGAACTTCTTTTCTTTTGGTGCTGCAACAGAATAACCTATCTTTCTCAATTTACTTACCAAATCCTCCTCTTTGGATTGCTTTACTTTGGTCTTGTGCTTTTTCTTTGTCTTCACCTCTTCTTCCTCACTGTCGGATCCTACTTCTGAATCCTCCTGCTCAGAATCTGATGCTGACTCTGGCTGGTCATCTGAATCCGAATCATTCTTTCTGGTGTGTTTGCCCTTGCCGCTTCCAAGTCTTTTCTCTACTCTAGCTGCTGCAATTACCAAATCATTAATTCCACCTGCAATATCAATGCTAGCCACTGCATTTTTCAGCCCACTTCTCAATCCTTTCAGAAAATAACCGGCCAGCATCTCATTGGTAGGTCTCTCATTTCCCTGTAACCTTTCAACCAGAATTCTGAATTTCTGAGCATAGTCCTCTACAAGCATCTTCTTTTGTCTGATGTCTCGGAGTTTTCTTAAAATGTCTGTTGGAGTCTTTTCCCTCCTGAATCTCTGTAAAAAGGCTGTTCTAAGATCATCATATGTTGGGAAGTGTGGTATCCCATATTGGCTAAACCAACTCATGGCCTTCCCTTCTAGAGTGGCTGCAAATTGCTGCAATTTAACTGCATCATTGTACAACAGAGTATACCCATTTGCTTCCCATTTTGTCTCAAACTGAGCTACATGACAATCAGCATCCTCCTTAGATCCTCCACTGAATTTAGCTGCTTTCACCCTAGGGTTGGGTAGTTGTTGAGCCATCGGATGTGGCTGAGGTGGTTTCCTAGGTCTTTGCCTGGTAGCCCCCCTTAATGGGTTGAACTGAAGACTCCTTCTAACTCCTGCAGACCTTCCTGTCAGGATTAGGGCGCCTAGAAGTCCCCCCACGAGCCTCCTCTCTGGTGCAACTGAACTTTCCCCCCCTTGGCCTACAACAATTTCTTCAGGGATTTGGTGTTCCTGATCATCTTCACCCTCGTCAGCATAATGAAACGGGTCAGGGTTACCAATTCGGGCCTGAGCCCTGGTATAGTAAACCCTTCCTACTCTTTTGTCCCCCTCTGACATTCATTTCCCTTCTCGTAACAGAACGGGACCAGCAGGATCGCCAATGTGTTTGGGGTTCACAAACACAACACAACTAAATACTACTGACACAGCAAAGACAACCCCATTAGGTAACACTAACTTCAATTCCCACATCAGGCTAAACACAAACAGAGCATAGAGAACACAAATTGAGTAGAAATTTGCTAAACAAGATAGAGAATAACAGAACAGAACTGAAATACCATGTTTGATTGATCAAGATGAATCATACATTGCTTTCTCCTTCTTCTCTTACTACTTGTAAAAGACGACTACAAAGTCCCTATAAATAGGTGACTTCAGACAGTTTTAGACAGTTGTAACTAGAATGTCACAAGACACTAACAGATAATATCCGACTAACCAGATCATAACAAACTCCGACTGATCAATAATCCGACTGAGTAGAATTCCGACTGAGCAACAATCCGATTGAGCAAAGATACATATATCCGACTAAGCAACTATTATGTAACTATTAGGTATTCTATCTGTAGTTCAACACTAATTCTTGTTGCCAAGTCATGAAGGAGATTAAGAAAGAAAGGAGATCGATGGGAGTAAGATTACTGTGAATGACAAGTAAAAGTTACGACTTATATAAAGGAAGGAGCTAGCGTAACTTAGAAGCCAACGGTAACTTGCCACTGAAGTTTTACCGTCTTTCCATGATTTGGGTTTGGCACATTTTTCTATAGAAGGCATTCAGAACTTTGAGATGAGGAGATAAAAGAAGTTCGTAAGCTAAATCACCTACTTTCTTTCGTCCACAATATCTGGGAGATAGCTTCTTATACTTCCCAAGAGAGAAAGAACTTCTTTTGGGCTGTACTCGAATGAAGACCAAAACCTTGATATCCAAAACATCGATTCTCACTTCTGAACTCATTGTTCTGAATCCTTAAAACAGGTGGGACTCTTGAGAAGTATTCAGGGAAAAGGTTCTTCCTTTTTTAAACAGAATCTTTCTTTTATTTTAGAGAGAGAATAATTATAAGATCAGAAAGGGAGATTCTTACTCCAGTATACCTCGAAGGCTGGGGGAGAATCTTACATTCTACCCCACTTGAAAAGTGCGAGATGTCCTCTTCTCGCAAGGTAGAGGACAACTCTTTTTCTTAAGATCCAATTTATTCTGGGGCTCCTTATATTCTGGTCAACCCAACAGAATATGGGGATAATTATCCCTTATATAGAACTCATCATTAAATAACAATTCATTCAGATCATATCATTCATATCTTTAACACGATAATGGTCCATTAGACTGAAAATTTTTCTTCTGAACATTCCTCCACAGGAATTTTAGTTAAGCAAGTTCTCAATTTGTCATCCCTTAACTTAATCTACCGTCTCAATTGTTAACAGTAGCAATCTGACAGCACAATCCGCTAATCTCATAGTGATTTGCTGAAATCATTATTATCATTCCAGTTATGAATATTATCATTGGAACTCGCCCCATTCATCCTCATTGTGGTTTCGCTCAGCTTATTACATTTTAACTAAATTTCAAAAATCATCATTTTTCAATCAGAATCCAAATCAATTTTATCAGTTCCCAAACAGAATTAAAAATCATATCAACCACATTTGAATTCATCATCTGGATAGCATTAACGCTTATAATTTCGCTCTGATACCAACTGTGAGATCCCTGTTCCCTACGGATTCGGGGTACTAGCAGCGGAAGTAGCACTTCTCGCGTGGGACAGGGGTCCCACACTCGGGGCCTCACCCACGGATATCCGGATAAGAGACTAATCCGTCGGTTGTTCCAAAACCGAAACCGGAAAAACTTCCTTTATCGGAAAGCACGGGCGATTCCACCAGGATAACTTTTTACTCTAACGTAGTCAAGATCATTTCTGATCAAGCTGATCCAATTGCATCTACAAGATCCTTGATCAAATCAAGGAAGAAACTTGCACTTGGATCATTGGGATCAACGCTTTTTTTCCCATTCAAGAGGCATAGTCGTTGATTCCTATCCATAGAACAATTACTGTCCGGGATTTACTTTATCTATCGTAATAACAAAGGTTGAGTCACGGATCCATCAGTCCAGCCTAACCCCATCCGATCCCATGGGTTAGCCGCCCAACCACTGTAGTGATGGGATCCAATTAGGAATTTGGTTAGGTTTTGTCCCGAGTACCAAGGAAAAGAGTTCCAAGGCCCCCTAGCCAGAAGTTCATGCAAATATAAAACTAGCCATACCACTTACACACCCAATATGAAATTGCCTTTTTCTTAGCATCAGCTAACTTTAAAACAATCTTTTAATGAAACCATAGTATCACTGATCACAATCTTCCAATTTATCCGGTTGATTCAATTTCCCATCATTCCTTCATCAGAGTATCTATGGCATCATTGGCAACTAGAACGCTCACCACTTGTCCACATGGGGGCCTTTTCAATAGTTCCTAGCCCATAATACTCGGTAATATAATCACTTATCAAGATGGACTCTCGTTGAAGATCAGCAAGATGGACTCTCGTTGAAGATCAGCAAGATCAACCAACAGATCCATATAAAAGAGCCATGGACTGATCCGTTGAGGACCAGCAAGGTCAGTCAACCAGATCCATGCCCGGTTTCAGAAAACAACTCTTACTCCTTGTTCCAATATCTTCCACGACGCACGTGTGGGTATCTTCGGCGACCCAGAGCCCGAGCACCGTATGGTCAGCACCCTCTAGGATCCTTCGCAGGTGACCTAGCACTTCACTCATAGGCCGCTTCCTTGGTCCCTAATCCACCGTACCGAAAGCTCACCATTTAAATCGAACCGAGGCTGGTCAAGACCTCGGCCGACCTTGCTATGCGAGACATCCTCCATGGACTCTCCGTCCTCAGCAGTTGCAACTTTATCAGTTAGGTCTCCTTGACCTTAATCTACACGACGGTCAAAATGCTTCCCCAGCATTCTTGACATAAAACATTCATTTACAAACAGTTCACAAAATACAGTTTCTATATTAACTCTCATTTTTCCACATTATCCCTCATTAATCCACGTTACTTATTCCACATTCCATTTATATGAGTACTCATCCAATCACATCATTTTCCATCTCTTCACTTCAGATTCCTTCACATCACATATCATACATTCACATCCATATCCACATCCATACATCCACATCCACATCCACATTCACATCCATACATCCACATCTACATGCTTACCTCCATTTTCACATCCTCATTTATACATCCACATCCCATATCCACATTCATACATACACATCCATATCCACATCCATACATCCACATCCGCATGCATACATCCATTATCACATCCTCATTCATACATCCACATCCACATACAGACACACATCCACATCCACATTCACATTCACATCTATACATCCACATCTACATCCACATACATACACACATCCACATCCACATTCCCATTCACATCTATACATCCACATCTACATCCACATACATACATACACATCCACATCCACATACATACATACATACATCCACATCCACATTCCACATTCACATCTATACATCCACATCTACATCCA
Organism: Cibotium barometz; assembly: GCF_041138505.1. Lineage (NCBI taxonomy): Eukaryota > Viridiplantae > Streptophyta > Polypodiopsida > Cyatheales > Cibotiaceae > Cibotium > Cibotium barometz. The sequence continues at coordinate 49,533,948 of NC_141048.1, read as the reverse complement.
CATTCACATACATCCACATCCACATTCCACATTCACATCTATACCTCCACATCTACATCCACATACATACATCTACATCCACATTTCCATTCACATCTACATCCACATTCACATCTATGCATATACATCTTCATGCATACATCCATTTTCACATTCATACATCCACACTCCCATCTCCACATCCACACATCCACATACATACATCCATTTCCACATTCCCATTCATATAACCCCATATGCCTTCACATCTAATCTTTTTCATCACATTTATTCTTGCCCTATCACGACCCATATACATCTTATCCTATCACATACACTTCTTACCTCATCTCATACACATCTTATCACATCTTAATTCATCTTATCACCTGCTAACTTATTTCATAAGCATCTTATCACCTCTTATCACATCTTATACACCTCTTATCACATCCTATCACATCTTATACACCTCTTATCACATCCTATCACATCTCATATCTATTTATAGAATACAAGAGAATTCTTATATTTGATATAAGATTTCTTTACACATTTATTTATACATAAATTCCATTTAAGGAGATTAATACTTTCGAAGTTTTATGCATCTTCCTATGCATAAATTCATTTTAAATGAAAATGACACTTTTGAATTAAAATTCAATCTTTTATGCATCTTCCTATGCATAAATTCAATTTAGATGAGAATGACACTTTTGAATCAATTTTTTTAATGTATCTTCCTATGCATAAATTCAATTTGATAGGAATTACACTTTTAGAATAAAAGAATTTCTCTTATGCATCTAAGTTATGCATAAAATCCATTAATGATGAAAATCACACTTTTAGTATAAAAGAATATCTTTTATGCATACCTCTATGCATGAAATCCAAATATAATAAAAGTCACACTTTTAAAATAAAATAATCAACTTTTATGCATACCTTTATGCATGAAATTCAAATATAATAAAAGTCACACTTTTATAATAAAATAATCAACTTTTATGCATACCTCTATGCATGAAATCCAATTATGATAAAAGTAACACTTTTAAAATAATCATCTTTTATGCATACATCTATGCATGAAATCCAAATATGATAAAAGTAACACTTTTATAATAAAATAATCAACTTTTATGCATGAAATTTAAATATGATAAAAGTAACACTTTTATAATAAAATAATCAACTCTTATGCACACTTCTATGCATGAAATTCAATTGTGATAAAAGTAACACTTTTATAATAAAATAATCAACTCTTATGCATACTTCTATGCATGAAATTCAATTATGCTAAAAGTAACACTTTTACATTAAAATAATAATCTTTTATGCATACCTCTATGCATGAAATCTAATTATGATAAAAGTAACACTTTTATGTTAAAATAATAATCTATTATGCATACCTCTATGCATGAAAATCAATTATGCATAATATAAAAATCAATTTCTCTATGAATATCTTCAATTAATCTAGGATGATAATTCCTAGAATATGGTAGGAAGTCCTCTTTTCATGCTTTGAATGAAATTATTTTATGCGTAATTTTTATAAAAATTTTACCATAGCCCGCTGCTATGACTGATAAATCTCAATTTTTTCTAAGGGATAAAGCTTATCATTAAGAATTAATTAGAATGATCCCTAATTGGATCAATAATCCATAATGGATTGAATCATTAATATTCATGAAATACATAAACTAAAAGCATAGAAAAAAGCCATTAATTTGACCTCAAGTATAGATTAATCTTGGATTAAGGAAAAGCTTTATGAAAAGCTTCATTTGGATTGAGAATAGGTCATGAGTATGACCATTTCTTGAGTGAGAGAGAGAAAATTCATAAAAACCATTTGAATTAAGCATAAATAGAAATTTATGTAAATCTTAACTATCATTAATCAATTAACTTCAATAGCATTCATCAAATTATGTGACTCTTCACTACCATTCATCAATTAACTTCAATAACATTCAAAAACCATTCTAATTAAGCTTCTCAAGCTTGAGAGGGGTTGAGAAGAGAGAAACATTGAGAAATTATAGAAAATGATCAAAATTCACTAATTACCTTACAAATTGCTTGATTCTTTGTTCACGGTAGAGGCCCCCAACCAATCAATTGGTTAAGTATGTTGATGGAGCCACCAATGGGGATTGAAGAAAGAGGGAAGCTCCAAAAACTAGTGAATTATTAATGAATTCACAGTTCTTGGCTTAGGTGGAGTAGAGTAACGATGCATAAACACTATATATTTTTCAACAAGGGGTAGGCTTCTATTTATAGGAAAAATTGAGCTCCTAACCAAACAAACTGATTCTAGAATTTTCCAAATCAGTTTGGTCAATTTTTGACCATTTTTAGATCAGTTAAGCTAACTTTTTGGAACTAGACTTGAATGAGGAGAGAGGAGAGATGAAATATCTCAATTTTTAATGAGTTTAAAACTCATTCAAGCATGTGAAATATGCACCTGCTTTAAAGAACTCCCCTTCCTTACATATGTGTCAAAATGGAATCATTATACCCAAATATCTCATATTTTTAATATTGCTCATAGTTTTTTACTAATAAACCTTGTACATTTTCAACTCTTCATCTTATGTGAAATATGCACCTCCTTTAAAGAACTCCTCTTTCTTACATATGTGTCATAGTTTTTTTACTAATAAACCTTGTACATTTTCAACTCTTCATCTTATGTGAAATATGCACCTCCTTTAAAGAACTCCCCTTCCTTACATATGTGTCAAAATGGAATCATTATACCCAAAATATCTCATATTTTTAATATTGCTCATAGTTTTTTACTAATAAACCTTGTACATTTTCAACTCTTCATCTTATGTGAGCATTTACTCATTTTTGGATACCTAAAATATCTCATATTTTTAATATTGCTCATATTTGTTTTACTAATAAACCTTGTACATTTTCAACTCTTCATCTTATGTGAGCATTTACTCATTTTTGGGTATCTTCTTTTACAAATTGGATTTATCTCCTCTCTACACATGGATTGATGCTATTGGCCCATAGGAACCTTAATTGGACCATAATCCAAAAATTTCTGAAAATCTAGACCCTTAGGCTAAGGTCCTTTATACACATTTCCAATTAATTCCAATTGCACATTGGAAAATTCTTTTTGAATTTCTGTTTCAGGGGAATTCATCTTAATTATAAGAGATATCTTTTGATCCAAAAATATTCAAAATCTGAATATTCTCTCTCTAGAATATTTTCTCTCTCTAGGTTAAAATAGTTAGAAACAAGGTCTTTATATTTCTGAAGAGGGATTGATTACAGGGAAAGATACTAGACATCAAAAAGAGGGTGGGGGAGGAATCTTACATTCTACCCCACTTAAAAAACGCGAGATGTCCTCATCTCGCAAACTAGGGTAATTTCGCAAGATGCACGAATATGAGACTTAGAGAAAAATTTTAATCAAGATTAACCACCAAGAAAAGTCTCAAAGAGAGCAAGATAAGAACAAGATTTAAACTTTATTCATTCTCGGAACTTATACAGTAAAGATAGAAGAACTCTTTACACTTCCATAAGCCCGTCCATCATATGGTCACAAAAGTAGCACTCACAAGCTGCACAAGTATAAGGTAACTCATCTATGGGAATAATTCTGTTGGTTATTGCCGCACCTATCTCAGTGGTATGGGGTGATCTAACAAAAGGACCTCTGAGAGGCAAGCCAAAAATAGGGTAAAGGCATATCTTCTCATGAGGAAGAAAACATGCCAGTAAGAAGACCCGCAAATAGAAAACCCAAGATGCCTTGATCTCATGACGCAGTAGTATCGGGGACCCAAACCCAAAGCTTCAATAACCATGGCTAAGCGGACATTGTTACGAAAGTGCTGCTGACCCTAGGGTGTTACCCTAGTTATGTCTTGATAGGTCCGCCATTTGGTCTGAGCTACAGAAGTTCCCAAGTGAGGGAAAAGTGAGCGCTCATACTGTTCTATAAAAACCTTCTTCACAGACTCACTTGCGTCTTGAAGGTGAGGAATCATTATGGATAAAACTATATCTTGTTGCCAAGCCATGAAGGAGATTAAGAAAGAAAGGAGATCGATGGGAGTAAGATTACTGTGAATGACAAGTAAAAGTTACGACTTATATAAAGGAAGGAGCTAGCGTAACTTAGAAGCCAACGATAACTTGCCACTGAAGTTTTATCGTCTTTCCATGATTTGGGTTTGGCACATTTTTCTATAGAAGGCATTCAGAACTTTGAGATGAGGAGATAAAAGAAGTTCGTAAGCTAAATCACCTACTTTCTTTGGTCCACAATATCTAGGAGATAACTTCTTATACTTCCCAAGAGAGGAAGAACTTCTTTTGGGCCGTACTCGAATGAAGACCAAAACCTTGATATCCAAAACATCGATTCTCACTTCTGAACTCATTGTTCTGAATCCTTAAAACAGGTGGGACTCTTGAGAAGTATTCAGGGAAAAGGTTCTTCCTTTTTTAAACAAAATCTTTCTTTTATTTTGAAGAGAGAATAATTATAAGATCAGAAAGGGAGATTCTTACTCCAGTATACCTCGAAGGCTGGGGGAGAATCTTACATTCTACCCCACTTGAAAAGTGCGAGATGTCCTCATCTCGCAAGGTAGAGGACAACTCTTTTTCTTAAGATCTAATTTATTCTGGGGTTCCTTATATTCTGGTCAACCCAACAGAATACGGGGATAATTATCCCTTATATAGAACTCATCATTAAATAACAATTCATTTAGATCATATCATTCATATCTTTAACACGATAATGGTCCATTGGACTGATAATTTTCTTCTGAACATTCCTCCACCACAGGAATTTTAGTTAAGCAAGTTCTCAATTTGTCATCCCTTAACTTAATCTACCGTCTCAAGTGTTAACAGTAGCAATCTGACAGCACAATCCACTAATCTCATAGTGATTTGCTGAAATCATTATTATCATTCCAGTTATGAATATTATCACTCGAACTCGCCCCATTCATCCTCATTGTGGTTTCGCTCAGCTTATTACATTTTAACTAAATTTCAAAAATCATCATTTTTCAATCAGAATCCAAATCAATTTCATCAGTTCCCAAACAGAATTAAAAATCATATCAACCACATTCGAATTCATCATCTGGATAGCATTAACGCTTATAATTTCAAGTCTTAGATTTACTCGTATATATCAGTAAAGAGCTGCAGTATACTCTCGGTATATACGGGTAGTCACTCACGGCCCTTGGAATTATAAAGTAAATACCATCATATCTAGGCCTCAAGCAAGTCAGGGATTCTATATAATTACGGTATTTCCATCTGAAGACCCAATTACCAAATTACGAATTGCAGTTTGAATATCAAATTGTATGAATTATATCACACAATTATAACCTTTTTGTGCTTCTTGATAAATTTTTGACAGATTTGGTTTCTAGTTGATCTTTATTAGCCAAATGCTCTGATACCAACTGTGAGATCCCTGTTCCCATCGAGCAACGGATTCGGGGTACTAGTAGCGGAAGTAGCACTTCTCGCGTGGGACAGGGGTCCCACACTCGGGGCCTCACCCACGGATATCCGGATAAGAGACTAATCCGTCAGTTGTTCCAAAACCGAACCCGGAAAAACTTCCTTTATCGGAAAGCACGGGCGATTCCACCAGGATAACTTTTTACTCTAACGTAGTCAAGATCATTTCTGATCAAGCTGATCCAATTGCATCTACAAGATACTTGATCAAATCAAGGAAGAAACTTGCACTTGGATCATTGGGATCAACGCTTTTTTTCCCATTCAAGAGGCACAGCCGTTGATTCCTATCCATAGAATAATTACTGTCCGGGATTTACTTTATCTATCGTAATAACAAAAGTTGAGTCACGGATCCATCAGTCCAGCCTAACCCCATCCGATCCCATGGGTTAGCCAACCGCCCAACCACTGTAGTGATGGGATCCAATTAGGAATTTGGTTAGGTTTTGTCCCGGGTACCAAGGAAAAGAGTTCCAAGGTCCCCTAGCCAGAAGTTCATGCAAATATAAAACTAGCCACACCACTTACACACCCAATATGAAATTGCATTTTTCTGAGCATCAGCTAACTTTAAAACAATCTTTTAATGAAACCATAGTATCACTGATCACAATCTTCCAATTTATCCGGTTGATTCAATTTCCCATCATTCCTTTATCAGAGTATCTATGGCATCATTGGCAACTAGAACGCTCACCACCTGTCCACATAGGGGCCTTTTCAATAGTTCCTAGCCCATAATACTCGGTAATATAATCACTTATCAAGATGGACTCTCGTTGAAGATCAGCAAGATCAACCAACAGATCCATATAAAAGAGCCATGGACTCATCCGTTGAGGACCAGCAAGGTCAGTCAACCAGATCCATGCCCGGTTTCAGAAAACAACTCTTACGCCTTGTTCCAATATCTTCCACAACGCACGTGTGGGTATCTTCGGCGACCCAGAGCCCGAGCACCGTATAGTCAGCACCCTCTAGGATCCTTAGTCGCAGGTGACCTAGCGCTTCACTCATAGGCCGCTTCCTTGGTCCCTAATCCACCGTACCGGAAGCTCACCATTTTAATCGAACCGAGGCTGGTCAAGACCTCGGCCGACCTTGCTACGCGAGACATCCTCCATTGACTCTCGGTCAGCAGTTGCAACTTTATCAGTTAGGTCTCCTTGACCTTAATCTACAAGACGGTCAAAATGCTTCCCCAGCATTCTTGACATAAAACATTCATTTACAAACAGTTCACAAAATACAATTTCTATATTAACTCTCATTTTTTCACATTATCCCTCATTAATCTACATTACTTATTCCACATTCCATTTATATGCGTACTCATCTAATCACATCATTTTCCATCTCTTCACTTCAGATTCCTTCACATCACATATCATATATTCACATCCATATCCACATCCATACATCCATATCCACATCCACATCCACATTCACATCCATACATCCACATCTACATGCTTACCTCCATTTTTACATCCTCATTTATACATCCACATCCCGTATCCACATTCATACATACACATCTATATCCACATCCATACATCCACATCCACATGCATACATCCATTATCACATCCTCATTCATACATCCACATCCACATACATACACACATCCACATCCACATTCACATTCACATCTATACATCCACATCTACATCCACATACATTCACATTCACATTCACATCTATACATCCACATCTACATCCACATACATACACACATCCACATCCACATTCCCATTCACATCTATACATCCACATCTACATCCACATATATACATACACATCCACATCCACATACATACATACATACATCCACATCCACATTCCACATTCACATCTATACATCCACATCTACATCCACATTCACATACATCCACATCCACATTCCACATTCACATCGATACCTCCACATCTACATCCACATACATACATCTACATCCACATTTCCATTCACATCTATACATCCACATCTACATCCACATTCACATCTATGCATATACATCTTCATGCATACATCCATTTTCACATTCATACATCCACACTCCCATCTCCACATCCACACATCCACATACATACATCCATTTCCACATTCCCATTCATATAACCCCATATGCCTTCACATCTAATCTTTTTCATCACATCTATTCTTGCCCTATCTCACGACCCATATACATCTTATCCTATCATACACTTCTTACCTCATCTCATACACATCTTATCACCTGCTAACTTATCACATCTTAATTCATCTTATCACCTGCTAACTTATTTCATAAGCATCTTATCACCTCTTATCACATCTTATACACCTCTTATCACATCCTATCACATCTTATACACCTCTTATCACATCCGATCACATCTTATACACCTCTTATCACATCCTATCACATCTCATATCTATTTATAGAATACAAGAGAATTCTTATATTTGATATAAGATTTCTTTACACATTTATTTATACATAAATTCCATTTAAGGAGATTAATACTTTCGAAGTAAAAATCAATCTTTTATGCATCTTCCTATGCATAAATTCATTTTAAATGAAAATGACACTTTTGAATTAAAATTCAATCTTTTATGCATCTTCCTATGCATAAATTCAATTTAGATGAGAATGACACTTTTGAATCAATTTTTTTATGCATCTTCCTATGCATAAATTCAATTTGATAGGAGTTACACTTTTAGAATAAAAGAATTTCTCTTATGCATCTAAGTTATGCATAAAATCCATTTATGATGAAAATCACACTTTTAGTATAAAAGAATATCTTTTATGCATACCTCTATGCATGAAATCCAAATATAATAAAAGTCACACTTTTAAAATAAAATAATCAACTATTATGCCTACCTTTATGCCTGAAATTCAAATATAATAAAAGTCACACTTTTATAATAAAATAATCAACTTTTATGCATACCTCTATGCATGAAATCCAATTATGATAAAAGTAACACTTTTACAATAAAATAATCATCTTTTATGCATACATCTATGCATGAAATCCAAATATGATAAAAGTAACACTTTTATAATAAAATAATCAACTTTTATGCATACTTTTATGCATGAAATTCAAATATGATAAAAGTAACACTTTTATAATAAAATAATCAACTCTTATGCACACTTCTATGCATGAAATTCAATTGTGATAAAAGTAACACTTTTATAATAAAATAATCAACTCTTATGCATACTTCTATGCATGAAATTCAATTATGCTAAAAGTAACACTTTTACATTAAAATAATAATCTTTTATGCATACCTCTATGCATGAAATCTAATTATGATAAAAGTAACACTTTTATGTTAAAATAATAATCTATTATGCATACCTCTATACATGAAAATCAATTATGCATAATATAAAAATTAATTTCTCTATGAAAATCTTCAATTAATCTAGGATGATAATTCCTAGAATATGGTAGGAAGTCCTCTTTTCATGCTTTGAATGAAAATATTTTATGCGTAATTTTTATAAACATTTTACCATTGCTCCGCTGCTATGACTGATAAATCTCAATTTTTTCTAAGGGATAAAGCTTATCATTAAGAATTAATTAGAATGATCCCTAATTGAATCAATAATCCATAATGGATTGAATCATTAATATTCATGAAATACATAAACTAAAAGCATAGAAAAAAGCCATTAATTTGACCTCAAGTATAGATTAATCTTGGATTAAGGAAAAGCTGTATGAAAAGCTTCATTTGGATTGAGAATGGATCATGAGTATGACCATTTCTTGAGTGAGAGAGAGAAATTTCATAAAAACCATTTGAATTAAGCATAAATAGAAATTTATGTAATTCTTCACTACCATTCATCAATTAACTTCAATAACATTCAAAAACCATTCTAAATAAGCTTCTCAAGCTTGAGAGGGGTTGAGAAGAGAGAAACATTGAGAAATTATAGAAAATGATCAAAATTCACTAATTACCTTACAAATTACTTGATTCTTTGTTCACGGTAGAGGCCGCCAACCAATCAATTGGTTAAGTATGTTGATGGAGCCACCAATGGGGATTGAAGAAAGAGGGAAGCTCCAAAAACTAGTGAATTATTAATGAATTCATAGTTCTTGGCTTAGGTGGAGTAGAGTAACGATTCATAAACACTATATATTTTTCAACAAGGGGTAGGCTTCTATTTATAAGAAAAATTGAGCTCCTAACCAAACAAACTGATTCTAGAATTTTCCAAATCAGTTTGGTCAATTTTTGACCATTTTTAGGTCAGTTAAGCTAACTTTTTGGAACTAGACTTGAATGAGGAGAGAGGAGAGATGAAATATCTCAATTTTTATGAGTTTAAAACTCATTCAAGCATGTGAAATATGCACCTCCTTTAAAGAACTCCCCTTCCTTACATATGTGTCAAAATGGAATCATTATACCCAAATATCTCATATTTTTAATATTGCTCATAGTTTTTTACTAATAAACCTTGTACATTTTCAACTCTTCATCTTATGTGAAATATGCACCTCCTTTAAAGAACTCCTCTTCCTTACATATGTGTCATAGTTTTTTTACTAATAAACCTTGTACATTTTCAACTCTTCATCTTATGTGAAATATGCACGTCCTTTAAAGAACTCCCCTTCCTTACATATGTGTCAAAATGGAATCATTATACCCAACATATCTCATATTTTTAATATTGCTCATAGTTTTTTAATAATAAACCTTGTACATTTTCAACTCTTCATCTTATGTGAGCATTTACTCATTTTTGGATACCTAAAATATCTCATATTTTTAATATTGCTCATATTTTCTTTTACTAATAAACCTTGTACATTTTCAACTCTTCATCTTATGTGAGCATTTACTCATTTTTGGGTATCTTCTTTTACAAATTGGATTTATCTCCTCTCTACACATGGATTGATGCTATTGGCCCATAAGAACCTTAACTGGACCATAATCCAAAAATTTCTGAAAATCTAGACCCTTAGGCTAAGGTCCTTTATACACATTTCCAATTAATTCCAATTGCACATTGGAAAATTCTTTTTGAATTTCTGTTTCAGGGGAATTCATCTTAATTATAAGAGATATTTTTCTATCCAAAAATATTCAAAATCTGAATATTCTCTCTCTAGAATATTTTCTCTCTCTAGGTTAAAATAGTTAGAAACAAGGTCTTTATATTTTTGAACAGGGATTGATTACAGGGAAAGATACTAGACATCAAAAAGGAGGTGGGGGAGGAATCTTACATTCTACCCCACTTAAAAAACGCGAGATGTCCTCATCTCGCAAACTACGGTAATTTCGCAAGATGCACGAATATGAGACTTGGAGAAAAAATTTAATCAAGATTAACCACCAAGAAAAGTCTCAAAGAGAGCAAGATAAGAACAAGATTTAAACTTTATTCATTCTCGGAACTTATATAGTAAAGATAGAAGAACTCTTTACACTTCCATAAGCCCGTCCATCATATGGTCACAAAAGCAGCACTCACAAGCTGCACAAGTATAAGGTAACTCATCTATGGGAATAATTCTGTTGGTTATTGCCGCACCTATCTCAGTGGTATGGGGTGATCTAACAAAAGGACCTCTGAGAGGCAAGCCAAAAATAGGGTAAAGGCATATCTTCTCATGAGGAAGAAAACATGCCAGTAAGAAGACCCGCTCAGAAAACCCAAGATGCCTTGATCTCATGACGCAGTAGTATCGGGGACCCAAACCCAAAGCTTCAATAACCATGGCTAAGCGGACATTGTTACGAAAGTGCTGCTGACCCCAGGGTGTTACCCTAGTTATGTCTTGATAGGTCCGCCATTTGGTTTGAGCTACAGAAGTTCCCAAGTGAGGGAAAAGTGAGCGCTCATACTGTTCTATAAAATCCTTCTTCTCACAGACTCACTTGCGTCTTGAAGGTGAGGAATCATTATGGATAAAACTAATTCTTGTTGCCAAGCCATGAAGGAGATTAAGAAAGAAAGGAGATCGATGGGAGTAAGATTACTGTGAATGACAAGTAAAAGTTACGACTTATATAAAGGAAGGAGCTAGCGTAACTTAGAAGCCAACGGTAACTTGCCACTGAAGTTTTACCGTCTTTCCATGATTTGGGTTTGGCACATTTTTCTATAGAAGGCATTCAGAACTTTGAGATGAGGAGATAAAAGAAGTTCGTAAGCTAAATCACCTACTTTCTTTGGTCCACAATATCTGGGAGATAACTTCTTATACTTCCCAAGAGAGAAAGAACTTCTTTTGGGCCGTACTCGAATGAAGACCAAAACCTTGATATCCAAAACATCGATTCTCACTTCTGAACTCATTGTTCTGAATCCTTAAAATAGGTGGGACTCTTGAGAAGTATTCAGGGAAAAGGTTCTTCCTTTTTTAAACAAAATCTTTCTTTTATTTTAGAGAGAGATTTTTTATTTTATTTTATTTTAGAGAGATAATAATTATAAGATCAGAAAGGGAGATTCTTACTCCAGTAGACCTTGAAGGCTGGGTGGGGGAGAATCTTACATTCTACCCCACTTGAAAAGTGCGAGATGTCCTCATCTTGCAAGGTAGAGGACAACTCTTTTTCTTAAGATCTAATTTATTCTGGGGTTCCTTATATTCTGGTCAACCCAACAGAATACGGGGATAATTATCCCTTATATAGAACTCATCATTAAATAACAATTCATTCAGATCATATCATTCATATCTTTAACATGATAATGGTCCATTAGACTGAAAATTTTCCTTCTGAACATTCCTCCACCACAGGAATTTTAGTTAAGCAAGTTCTCAATTTGTCATCCCTTAACTTAATCTACCATCTCAAGTGTTAACAGTAGCAATCTGACAGCACAATCCACTAATCTCATAGTGATTTGCTGAAATCATTATTATCATTCCAGTTATGAATATTATCACTGGAACTCGCCCCATTCATCCTCATTGTGGTTTCGCTCAGCGTATTACATTTTAACTAAATTTTAGAAATCATCATTTTTCAATCAGAATCCAAATCAATTTCATCAGTTCCCAAACAGAATTAAAAATCATATCAACCACATTTGAATTCATCATCTGGATAGCATTAACGCTTATAATTTCAAGTCTTAGATTTACTCGTATATATCAGTAAAGAGCTACAGTATACTCTCGGTATATACGGGTAGTCACTCACGGCCCTTGGAATTATAAGGTAAATACCATCATATCTAGGCCTCAAGCAAGTCAGGGATTCTATATAATTACGGTATTTCCATCTGAAGACCCAATTACCAAATTACGAATTGCAGTTTGAATATCAAATTGTATGAATTATATCACACAATTATAACCTTTTTGTGCTTCTTGATAAATTTTTGACATATTTGGTTTCTCAGTTGATCTTTATTAGCCAAATGCTCTGATACCAACTGTGAGATCCCTGTTCCCATCGAGCAACGGATTCGGGGTACTAGTAGCGGAAGTAGCACTTCTCGCGTGGGACAGGGGTCCCACACTCGGGGCCTCACCCACGGATATCCGGATAAGAGACTAATCCGTCGGTTGTTCAAAAACAGAAACCGGAAAAACTTCCTTTATCGGAAAGCACGGGCGATTCCACCAGGATAACTTTTTACTCTAACGTAGTCAAGATCATTTCTGATCAAGCTGATCCAATTGCATCTACAAGATACTTGATCAAATCAAGGAAGAAACTTGCACTTGGATCATTGGGATCAACGCTTTTTTCCCCATTCAAGAGGCACAGCCGTTGATTCCTATCCATAGAATAATTACTGTCCGGGATTTACTTTATCTATCGTAATAACAAAAGTTGAGTCACGGATCCATCAGTCCAGCCTAACCCCATCCGATCCCATGGGTTAGCCAACCGTCCAACCACTGTAGTGATGGGATCCAATTAGGAATTTGGTTAGGTTTTGTCCCGGGTACCAAGGAAAAGAGTTCCAAGGTCCCCTAGCCAGAAGTTCATGCAAATATAAAACTAGCCACACCACTTACAAACCCAATATGAAATTGCCTTTTTCTGAGCATCAGCTAACTTTAAAACAATCTTTTAATGAAACCATAGTATCACTGATCACAATCTTCCAATTTATCCGGTTGATTCAATTTCCCATCATTCCTTCATCAGAGTATCTATGGCATCATTGGCAACTAGAACGCTCACCACCTGTCCACATAGGGGCCTTTTCAATAGTTCCTAGCCCATAATACTCGATAATATAATCACTTATCAAGATGGACTCTCGTTGAAGATCAGCAAGATCAACCAACAAATCCATATAAAAGAGCCATGGACTCATCCGTTGAGGACCAGCAAGGTCAGTCAACCAGATCCATGCCCGGTTTTAGAAAACAACTCTTACTCCTTGTTCCAATATCTTCCACGACGCACGTGTGGGTATCTTCGGCGACGCAGAGCCCGAGCACCGTATAGTCAGCACCCTCTAGGATCCTAAGTTGCAGGTGACCTAGCGCTTCACTCATAGGCCGCTTCCTTGGTCCCTAATCCACCGTACCGGAAGCTCACCATTTTAATCGAACCGAGGCTGGTCAAGACCTCGGTCGACCTTGCTACGCGAGACATCCTCCATTGACTCTCCGTCCTCAGCAATTGCAACTTTATCAGTTAGGTCTCCTTGACCTTAATCTACAAGACGGTCAAAATGCTTCCCCAGCATTCTTGACATAAAACATTCATTTACAAACAGTTCACAAAATACAGTTTCTATATTAACTCTCATTTTTCCACATTATCCCTCATTAATCCACATTACTTATTCCACATTCCATTTATATGCGTACTCATCTAATCACATCATTTTCCATCTCTTCACTTCAGATTCCTTCACATCACATATCATATATTCACATCCATATGGATACACATCCATACATCCACATCCACATCCATATATTAACTCTCATTTTTCCACATTATCCCTCATTAATCCACATTACTTATTCCACATTCCATTTATATGCGTACTCATCTAATCACATCATTTTCCATCTCTTCACTTCAAATTCCTTCACATCACATATCATATATTCACATCCATATGGATACACATCCATACATCCACATCCACATCCACATCCACATTCACATCCATACATCCACATCTACATGCTTACCTCCATTTTCACATCCTCATTTATACATCCACATCCCATATCCACATTCATACATACACACCCATATCCACATCCATACATCCACATCCACATGCATACATCCATTATGACATCCTCATTCATACATCCACATCCACATACATACACACATCCACATCCACATTCACATTCACATCTATACATCCACATCTACATCCACATACATACACACATCCACATCCACATTCCCATTCACATCTATACATCCACATCTACATCCACATATATACATACACATCCACATCCACATACATACATACATACATGCACATCCACATCCACATTCCACATTCACATCTATACATCCACATTCACATACATCCACATCCACATTCCACATTCACATCTATACCTCCACATCTACATCCACATACATACATCTACATCCACATTTCCATTCACATCTATACATCCACATCTACATCCACATTCACATCTATGCATATACATCTTCATGCATACATCCATTTTCACATTCATACATCCACACTCCCATCTCCACATCCACACATCCACATACATATATCCATTTTCACATTCCCATTCATATAACCCCATATGCCTTCACATCTAATCTTTTTCATCACATCTATTCTTGCCCTATCACGACCCATATACATCTTATCCTATCATACACTTCTTACCTCATCTCATACACATCTTATCACCTGCTAACTTATCACATCTTAATTCATCTTATCACCTGCTAACTTATTTCATAAGCATCTTATCACCTCTTATCACATCTTATACACCTCTTATCACATCCTATCACATCTTATACACCTCTTATCACATCCTATCACATCTCATATCTATTTATAGAATACAAGAGAATTCTTATATTTGATATAAGATTTCTTTACACATTTATTTATACATAAATTCCATTTAAGGAGATTAATACTTTCGAAGTAAAAATCAATCTTTTATGCATCTTCCTATGCATAAATTCATTTTAAATGAAAATGACACTTTTGAATTAAAATTCAATCTTTTATGCATCTTCCTATGCATAAATTCAATTTAGATGAGAATGACACTTTTGAATCAATTTTTTTATGCATCTTCCTATGCATAAATTCAATTTGATAGAAATTACACTTTTAGAATAAAAGAATTTCTCTTATGCATCTAAGTTATGCATAAAATCCATTTATGATGAAAATCACACTTTTAGTATAAAAGAATATCTTTTATGCATACCTCATGCATGAAATCCAAATATAATAAAAGTCACACTTTTAAAATAAAATAATCAACTTTTATGCATACCTTTATGCCTGAAATTCAAATATAATAAAAGTCACACTTTTATAATCAAATAATCAACTTTTATGCATACCTCTATGCATGAAATCCAATTATGATAAAAGTAACACTTTTACAATAAAATAATCATAAGTCAATATTAGGTAATTTGGGAAAAATCTCACATCTTGGGAATTAATTACTCCATATAGTTTTGGACATATCTTAAACATACTAACTCCAAATTTGTCGGAGATCATAGATTTAGATTCTACTCTTCAAGATCTTTCCGATGATATGTCACATGAGGGGGTTTTGACAAACTTTTGGACAAGTTCACCATGCTCCCATTTTTCAAATGGGAATGGGATTTTTCCCAAATTATCTAATATGGTATTTTATCTTTTATGCATACATCTATGCATGAAATCCAAATATGATAAAAGTAACACTTTTATAATAAAATAATCATCTTTTATGCATACTTTTATGCATGAAATTCAAATATGATAAAAGTAACACTTTTATAATAAAATAATCAACTCTTATGCACACTTCTATGCATGAAATTCAATTGTGATAAAAGTAACACTTTTATAATAAAATAATCAACTCTTATGCATACTTCTATGCATGAAATTCAATTATGCTAAAAGTAACACTTTTACATTAAAATAATAATCTTTTATGCATACCTCTATGCATGAAATCTAATTATGATAAAAGTAACACTTTTATGTTAAAATAATAATCTATTATGCATACCTCTATGCATGAAAATCAATTATGCATAATATAAAAATCAATTTCTCTATGAATATCTTCAATTAATCTAGGATGATAATTCCTAGAATATGGTAGGAAGTCCTCTTTTCATGCTTTGAATGAAATTATTTTATGCGTAATTTTTATAAAAATTTTGCCATAGCTCCGCTGCTATGACTGATAAATCGTAATTTTTTCTAAGGGATAAAGCTTATCATTAATAATTAATTAGAATGATCCCTAATTGGATCAATAATCCATAATGGATTGAATCATTAATATTCATGAAATACATAAACTAAAAGCATAGAAAAAAGCCATTAATTTGACCTCAAGTATAGATTAATCTTGGATTAAGGAAAAGCTTTATGAAAAGCTTCATTTGGATTGAGAATGGGTCATGAGTATGACCATTTCTTGAGTGAGAGAGAGAAATTTCATAAAAACCATTTGAATTAAGCATAAATAGAAATTTATGTAATTCTTAACTATCATTAATCAATTAACTTCAATAGCATTCATCAAATTATGTGACTCTTCACTACCATTCATCAATTAACGTCAATAACATTCAAAAACCATTCTAATTAAGCATCTCAAGCTTGAGAGGGGTTGAGAAGAGAGAAACATTGAGAAATTATAGAAAATGATCAAAATTCACTAATTACCTTACAAATTGCTTGATTCTTTGTTCACGGTAGAGGCCCCCAACCAATCAATTGGTTAAGTATGTTGATGGAGCCACCAATGGGGAGGGAAGAAAGAGGGAAGCTCCAAAAACTAGTGAATTATTAATGAATTCACAGTTCTTGGCTTAGGTGGAGTAGAGTAACGATGCATAAACACTATATATTTTTCAACAAGGGGTAGGCTTCTATTTATAGGAAAAATTGAGCTCCTAACCAAACAAACTGATTCTAGAATTTTCCAAATCAGTTTGGTCAATTTTCAGGTCAGTTAAGCTAACTTTTTGGAACTAGACTTGAATGAGGAGAGAGGAGAGATGAAATATCTCAATTTTTAATGAGTTTAAAACTCATTCAAGCATGTGAAATATGCACCTCCTTTAAAGAACTCCCCTTCCTTACATATGTGTCAAAATGGAATCATTATACCCAAATATCTCATATTTTTAATATTGCTCATAGTTTTTTACTAATAAACCTTGTACATTTTCAACTCTTCATCTTATGTGAAATATGCACCTCCTTTAAAGAACTCCTCTTCCTTACATATGTGTCATAGTTTTTTTACTAATAAACCTTGTACATTTTCAACTCTTCATCTTATGTGAAATATGCACCTCCTTTAAAGAACTCCCCTTCCTTACATATGTGTCAAAATGGAATCATTATACCCAAAATATCTCATATTTTTAATATTGCTCATAGTTTTTTACTAATAAACCTTGTACATTTTCAACTCTTCATCTTATGTGAGCATTTACTCATTTTTGGATACCTAAAATATCTCATATTTTTAATATTGCTCATATTTTTTTTTACTAATAAACCTTGTACATTTTCAACTCTTCATCTTATGTGAGCATTTACTCATTTTTGGGTATCTTCTTTTACAAATTGGATTTATCTCCTCTCTACACATGGATTGATGCTATTGGCCCATAGGAACCTTAACCGGACCATAATCCAAAAATTTCTAAAAATCTAGACCCTTAGGCTAAGGTCCTAGGGTGAGGTCCTTTATACACATTTCCAATTAATTCCAATTGCACATTGGAAAATTCTTTTTGAATTTCTGTTTCAGGGAAATTCATCTTAATTATAAGAGATATTTTTCTATCCAAAAATATTCAAAATCTGAATATTCTCTCTCTAGAATATTTTCTCTCTCTAGGTTAAAATAGTTAGAAACAAGGTCTTTATATTTCTGAAAAGGGATTGATTACAGGGAAAGATACTAGACATCAAAAAGGGGGTGGGGGAGGAATCTTACATTCTACCCCACTTAAAAAACGCGAGATGTCCTCATCTCGCAAACTAGGGTAATTTCGCAAGATGCACGAATATGAGACTTAGAGAAAAATTTTAATCAAGATTAACCACCAAGAAAAGTCTCAAAGAGAGCAAGATAAGAACAAGATTTAAACTTTATTCATTCTCGGAACTTATACAGTAAAGATAGAAGAACTCTTTACACTTCCATAAGCCCGTCCATCATATGGTCACAAAAGCAGCACTCACAAGCTGCACAAGTATAAGGTAACTCAACTATGGGAATAATTTTGTTGGTTATTGTCGCACCTATCTCAGTGGTATGGGGTGATCTAACAAAAGGACCTCTGAGAGGCAAGCCAAAAACAGGGTAAAGGCATATCTTCTCATGAGGAAGAAAACATGCCAGTAAGAAGACCCGCTCAGAAAACCCAAGATGCCTTGATCTCATGACGCAGTAGTATCGGGGACCCAAACCCAAAGCTTCAATAACCATGGCTAAGCGGACATTGTTACGAAAGTGCTGCTGACCCCAGGGTGTTAGCTACAGAAGTTCCCAAGTGAGGGAAAAGTGAGCGCTCATACTGTTCTATAAAATCCTTCTTCACAGACTCACTTGCGTCTTGAAGGTGAGGAATCATTATGGATAAAACTAATTCTTGTTGCCAAGCCATGAAGGAGATTAAGAAAGAAAGGAGATCGATGGGAGTAAGATTACTGTGAATGACAAGTAAAAGTTACGACTTATATAAAGGAAGGAGCTAGCGTAACTTAGAAGCCAACGGTAACTTGCCACACTGAAGTTTTACCATCTTTCCATGATTTGGGCTTGGCACATTTTTCTATAGAAGGCATTCAAAACTTTGAGATGAGGAGATAAAAGAAGTTCGTAAGCTAAATCACCTACTTTCTTTGGTCCACAATATCTGGGAGATAACTTCTTATACTTCCCAAGAGAGAAAGAACTTCTTTTGGGCCGTACTCGAATGAAGACCAAAACCTTGATATCCAAAACATCGATTCTCACTTCTGAACTCATTGTTTTGAATCCTTAAAACAGGTGGGACTCTTGAGAAGTATTCAGGGAAAAGGTTCTTCCTTTTTTAAACAGAATCTTTCTTTTATTTTAGAGAGAGAATAATTATAAGATCAGAAAGGGAGATTCTTACTCCAGTATACCTCGAAGGCTGGGGGAGAATCTTACATTCTACCCCACTTGAAAAGTGCGAGATGTCCTCATCTCGCAAGGTAGAGGACAACTCTTTTTCTTAAGATCCAATTTATTCTGGGGTTCCTTATATTCTGGTCAACCCAACAGAATACGGGGATAATTATCCCTTATATAGAACTCATCATTAAATAATAATTCATTCAGATCATATCATTCATATCTTTAACACGATAATGGTCCATTAGACTGAAAATTTTCCTTCTGAACATTCCTCCAACAACACAGGAATTTTAGTTAAGCAAGTTCTCAATTTGTCATCCCTTAACTTAATCTACCGTCTCAAGTGTTAACAGTAGCAATCTGACAGCACAATCCACTAATCTCATAGTGATTTGCTGAAATCATGATTATCATTCCAGTTATGAATATTATCACTGGAACTCGCCCCATTCATCCTCATTGAGGTTTCGCTCCTGGCTTATTACATTTTAACTAAATTTTAGAAATCATCATTTTTCAATCAGAATCCAAATCAATTTCATCAGTTCCCAAACAGAATTAAAAATCATATCAATCACATTCGAATTCATCATCTGGATAGCATTAACGCTTATAATTTCAAGTCTTAGATTTACTCGTATATATCAGTAAAGAGCTGCAGTATACTCTCGGTATATACAGGTAGTCACTCACGGCCCTTGGAATTATAAAGTAAATACCATCATATCTAGGCCTCAAGCAAGTCAGGGATTCTATATAATTACGGTATTTCCATCTGAAGACCCAATTACCAAATTACGAATTGCAGTTTGAATATCAAATTGTATGAATTATATCACACAATTATAACCTTTTTGTGCTTCTTGATAAATTTTTGACACATTTGGTTTCTAGTTGATCTTTATTAGCCAAATGCTCTGATACCAACTGTGAGATCCCTGTTCCCATCGAGCAACGGATTCGGGGTACTAGCAGCGGAAGTAGCACTTCTCGCGCGGGACAGGGGTCCCACACTCGCGGGGCCTCACCCACGGATATCCGGATAAGAGACTAATCCGTCGGTTGTTCCAAAACCGAACCCGGAAAAACTTCCTTTATCGGAAAGCACGGGCGATTCCACCAGGATAACTTTTTACTCTAATGTAGTCAAGATCATTTCTGATCAAGCTGATCCAATTGCATCTACAAGATACTTGATCAAATCAAGGAAGAAACTTGCACTTGGATCATTGGGATCAACGCTTTTCTCCCCATTCAAGAGGCACAGCCGTTGATTCCTATCCATAGAACAATTACTGTCCGGGATTTACTTTATCTATCGTAATAACAAAAGTTGAGGCACGGATCCATCAGTCCAGCCTAACCCCATCCGATCCCATGGGTTAGCCAATCGCCCAACCACTGTAGTGATGGGATCCAATTAGGAATTTGGTTAGGTTTTGTCCCGGGTACCAAGGAAAAGAGTTCCAAGGCCCCCTAGTTAGAAGTTCATGCAAATATAAAACTAGCCACACCACTTACACACCCAATATGAAATTGCCTTTTTCTTAGCATCAGCCAAGGAAAAGAGTTCCAAGGCCCCCTAGTTAGAAGTTCATGCAAATATAAAACTAGCCACACCACTTACACACCCAATATGAAATTGCCTTTTTCTTAGCATCAACAATCTTTTAATGAAACCATAGTATCACTGATCACAATCTTTCAATTTATCCGGTTGATTCAATTTCCCATCATTCCTTCATCAGAGTATCTATGGCATCATTGGCAACTAGAACGCTCACCACCTGTCCACATAGGGGCCTTTTCAATAGTTCCTAGCCCATAATACTCGGTAATATAATCACTTATCAAGATGGACTCTCGTTGAAGATCAGCAAGATCAACCAACAGATCCATATAAAAGAGCCATGGACTCATCCGTTTGAGGACCAGCAAGGTCAGTCAACCAGATCCATGCCCGGTTTCAGAAAACAACTCTTACTCCTTGTTCCAATATCTTCCACGACGCACGTGTGGGTATCTTCGGCGACCCAGAGCCCGAGCACCGTATAGTCAGCACCCTCTAGGATCCTTCGCAGGTGACCTAGCGCTTCACTCATAGGCCGCTTCCTTGGTCCCTAATCGACCGTACCGGAAGCTCACCATTTAAATCGAACCGAGGCTGCTCAAGACCTCGGCCGACCTTGCTACGCGAGACATCCTCCATTGACTCTCCGTCCTCAGCAGTTGCAACTTTATCAGTTAGGTCTCCTTGACCTTAATCTACAAGACGGTCAAAATACTTCCCTAGCATTCTTGACATAAAACATTCATTTACAAACAGTTCACAAAATACAGTTCACAAAATACAGTTTCTATATTAACTCTCATTTTTCCACATTATCCCTCATTAATCCACATTACTTATTCCACATTCCATCTATATGCGTACTCATCTAATCACATCATTTTCCATCTCTTCACTTCAGATTCCTTCACATCACATATCATATATTCACATCCATATCCACATCCATACATCCACATCCACATCCACATCCACATTCACATCCATACATCCACATCTACATGCTTACCTCCATTTTCACATCCTCATTTATACATCCACATCCCATATCCACATTCATACATACAAATCCATATCCACATCCATACATCCACATCCACATGCATACATCCATTATCACATCCTCATTCATACATCCACATCCACATACATACACACATCCACATCCACATTCACATTCACATCTATACATCCACATCTACATCCACGTACATACACACATCCACATCCACATTCCCATTCACATCTATACATCCACATCTACATCCACATATATACATACACATCCACATCCACATACATACATACATACATACATACATCCACATCCACATTCCACATTCACATCTATACATCCACATCTACATCCACATTCACATACATCCACATCCACATTCCACATTCACATCTATACCTCCACATCTACATCCACATACATACATCTACATCCACATTTCCATTCACATCTATACATCCACATTCACATCTATGCATATACATCTTCATGCATACATCCATTTTCACATTCATACATCCACACTCCCATCTCCACATCCACACATCCACATACATACATCCATTTTCACATTCCCATTCATATAACCCCATATGCCTTCACATCTAATCTTTTTCATCACATCTATTCTTGCCCTATCACGACCCATATACATCTTATCCTATCACATACACTTCTTACCTCATCTCATACACATCTTATCACATCTTAATTCATCTTATCACCTGCTAACTTATTTCATAAGCATCTTATCACCTCTTATTACATCTTATACACCTCTTATCACATCCTATCACATCTTATACACCTCTTATCACATCCTATCACATCTTATACACCTCTTATCACATCCTATCACATCTCATATCTATTTATAGAATACAAGATAATTCTTATATTTGATATAAGATTTCTTTACACATTTATTTATGCATAAATTCCATTTAAGGAGATGAATACTTTCGAAGTAAAAATCAATCTTTTATGCATCTTCCTATGCATAAATTCATTCTAAATGAAAATGACACTTTTGAATTAAAATTCAATCTTTTATGCATCTTCCTATGCATAAATTCAATTTAGATGAGAATGACACTTTTGATTCAATTTTTTTATGCATCTTCCTATGCATAAATTCAATTTGATAGGAGTTACACTTTTAGAATAAAAGAATTTCTCTTATGCATCTAAGTTATGCATAATATCCATTTATGATGAAAATCACACTTTTAGTATAAAAGAATATCTTTTATGCATACTTCTATGCATGAAATCCAAATATAATAAAAGTCACACTTTTAAAATAAAATAATCAACTTTTATGCATACCTTTATGCATGAAATTCAAATATAATAAAAGTCACATTTTTAAAATAAAATAATCAACTTTTATGCATACCTCTATGCATGAAATCCAATTATGATAAAAGTAACACTTTTACAATAAAATAATCATCTTTTATGCATACATCTATGCATGAAATCCAAATATGATAAAAGTAACACTTTTATAATAAAATAATCAACTTTTATGCATACTTTTATGCATGAAATTCAAATATGATAAAAGTAACACTTTTATAATAAAATAATCAACTCTTATACACACTTCTATGCATGAAATTCAATTGTGATAAAAGTAACACTTTTATAATAAAATAATCAACTCTTATGCATACTTCTATGCATGAAATTCAATTATGCTAAAAGTAACACTTTTACATTAAAATAATAATCTTTTATGCATACCTCTATGCATGAAATCTAATTATGATAAAAGTAACACTTTTATGTTAAAATAATAATCTATTATGCATACCTCTATGCATGAAAATCAATTATGCATAATATAAAAATCAATTTCTCTATGAAAATCTTCAATTAATCTAGGATGATAATTCCTAGAATATGGTAGGAAGTCCTCTTTTCATGCTTTGAATGAAATTATTTTATGCGAATTTTTTATAAAAATTTTGCCATAGCTCCGCTGCTATGACTGATAAATCTCAAATTTTTCTAAGGGATAAAGCTTATCATTAAGAATTAATTAGAATGATCCCTAATTGGATCAATAATCCATAATGGATTGAATCATTAATATTCATGAAATACATAAACTAAAAGCATAGAAAAAAGCCATTAATTTAACCTCAAGTATAGATTAATCTTGGATTAAGGAAAAGCTTTATGAAAAGCTTCATTTGGATTGAGAATGGGTCATGAGTATGACCATTTCTTGAGTGAGAGAGAGAAATTTCATAAAAACCATTTGAATTAAGCATAAATAGAAATTTATGTAATTCTTAACTATCATTAATCAATTAACTTCAATAGCATTCATCAAATTATGTGACTCTTCACTACCATTCATCAATTAACTTCAATAACATTCAAAAACCATTCTAATTAAGCTTCTCAAGCTTGAGAGGGGTTGAGAAGAGAGAAACATTGAGAAATTATAGAAAATGATCAAAATTCACTAATTACCTTATAAATTGCTTGATTCTTTGTTCACAGTAGAGGCCCCCAACCAATCAATTGATTAAGTATGTTGACGGAGCCACCAATGGGGATTGAAGAAAGAGGGAAGCTCCAAAAACTAGTGAATTATTAATGAATTCACAGTTCTTGGCTTAGGTGGAGTAGAGTAACGATGCATAAACACTATATATTTTTCAACAAGGGGTAGGCTTCTATTTATAAGAAAAATTGAGCTCCTAACCAAACAAACTGATTCTAGAATTTTCCAAATCAGTTTGGTCAATTTTTGACCATTTTTAGGTCAGGTAAGCTAACTTTTTGGAACTAGACTTGAATGAGGAGAGAGGAGAGATGAAATATCTCAATTTTTAATGAGTTTAAAACTCATTCAAGCATGTGAAATATGCACCTCCTTTAAAGAACTCCCCTTCCTTACATATGTGTCAAAATAGAATCATTATACCCAAATATCTCATATTTTTAATATTGCTCAGTTTTTTACTAATAAACCTTGTACATTTTCAACTCTTCATCTTATGTGAAATATGCACCTCCTTTAAAGAACTCCTCTTCCTTACATATGTGTCATAGTTTTTTTTACTAATAAACCTTGTACATTTTCAACTCTTCATCTTATGTGAAATATGCACCTCCTTTAAAGAACTCCCCTTCCTTACATATGTGTCAAAATGGAATCATTATACCCAAAATATTTCATATTTTTAATATTGCTCATAGTTTTTTACTAATAAACCTTGTACATTTTCAACTCTTCATCTTATGTGAGCATTTACTCATTTTTGGATACCTAAAATATCTCATATTTTTAATATTGCTCATATTTGTTTTACTAATAAACCTTGTACATTTTCAACTCTTCATCTTATGTGAGCATTTACTCATTTTTGGGTATCTTCTTTTACAAATTGGATTTATCTCCTCTCTACACATGGATTGATTGTATTGGCCCATAGGAACCTTAATCGGACCATAATCCAAAAATTTCTGAAAATCTAGACCCTTAGGCTAAGGTCCTTTATACACATTTCCAATTAATTCCAATTGCACATTGGAAAATTCTTTTTGAATTTCTGTTTCAGGGGAATTCATCTTAATTATAAGAGGTATTTTTCTATCCAAAAATATTCAAAATCTGAATATTCTCTCTCTAGAATATTTTCTCTCTCTAGGTTAAAATAGTTAGAAACAAGGTCTTTATATTTCTGAAGAGGGATTGATTACAGGGAAAGATACTAGACATCAAAAAGGGGGTGGGGGAGGAATCTTACATTCTACCCCACTTAAAAAACGCGAGATGTCCTCATCTCCCAAACTAGGGTAATTTCGCAAGATGCACGAATATGAGACTTAGAGAAAAATTTTAATCAAGATTAACCACCAAGAAAAGTCTCAAAGAGAGCAAGATAAGAACAAGATTTAAACTTTATTCATTCTCGAAACTTATACAGTAAAGATAGAAGAACTCTTTACACTTCCATAAGCCCGTCCATCATATGGTCACAAAAGCAGCACTCACAAGCTGCACAAGTATAAGGTAACTCATCTATGGGAATAATTCTGTTGGTTATTGCCGTACCTATCTGAGTGGTTTGGGGTGATCTAACAAAAGGACCTCTGAGAGGCAAGCCAAAAACACACGCCAGTAAGAAGACCCGCTCAGAAAACCCAAGATGCCTTGATCTCATGATGCAGTAGTATCGGGGACCCAAACCCAAAGCTTCAATAACCATGGCTAGGCGGACATTGTTACGAAAGTGCTGCTGACCCCAGGGTGTTACCCTAGTTATGTCTTGATAGGTCCGCCATTTGGTCTGAGCTACAGAAGTTCCCAAGTGAGGGAAAAGTGAGCGCTCATACTGTTCTATAAAATCCTTCTTCTCACAGACTCACTTGCATCTTGAAGGTGAGGAATCATTATGGATAAAACTAATTCTTGTTGCCAAGCCATGAAGGAGATTAAGAAAGAAAGGAGATCGATGGGAGTAAGATTACTGTGAATGACAAGTAAAAGTTACGACTTATATAAAGGAAGGAGCTAGCGTAACTTAGAAGCCAACGGTAACTTGCCACACTGAAGTTTTACCATCTTTCCATGATTTGGGTTTGGCACATTTTTCTATAGAAGGCATTCAGAACTTTGAGATGAGGAGATAAAAGAAGTTCGTAAGCTAAATCACCTACTTTCTTTGGTCCACAATATCTGGGAGATAACTTCTTATACTTCCCACCAAGAGAGAAAGAACTTCTTTTGGGCCGTACTCGAATGAAGACCAAAACCTTGATATCCAAAACATCGATTCTCACTTCTGAACTCATTGTTTTGAATCCTTAAAACAGGTGGGACTCTTGAGAAGTATTCAGGGAAAAGGTTCTTCCTTTTTTAAACAGAATCTTTCTTTTATTTTAGAGAGAGAATAATTATAAGATCAGAAAGGGAGATTCTTACTCCAGTATACCTCGAAGGCTGGGGGAGAATCTTACACCAACAGCTTGCTTTTCATCAGTAGCATACCGGCTACTCATCTCATCAAATACAACATCCCTGCTTACCCTCAATTCACGTGTAGTAGGATTATAACATCTATATCCCTTTTGCTCAAGGGAATACCCAATAAACACACATTTTTCTGCTTTTGGATCCAGCTTGGTACGTAACTCATCTGGCACATGCACATATTCAATACATCTAAAAAACTTTTAAGTAAGTGAGACAAATCAAGTTTCTTGCCAGTAAACTTCTCCTCTAGCATTACATCATGTATGGCTGCAGTAAGAGTCCTGTTCATGATATAAATTGTTGTAGACACAACCTCAGCCCAATAACTATGTGGCATATTCTTCTCAGCCCCATCAATACTCGTGCTATTTTTGCAATGTACCTGTTTTTTCACCTAACAACTCCATTTTGTTGCGGAGTGTATCTACATGTAAATTGTCTCTGAATGTCATTCTTTCATAAGAATTCAGAGAACTCATTGGGGAAGTATTCTCCCCCTCCATCTGACCTTAGGCACTTCACATGCTTTCCTATCTGTTTGTTAGCCATAACTCTGAAATTTTGAGAATGAGTGAACACTTCAGGGTGGTTGCAAGATGAGGGTACTCACTTTCGTTCACTCTCTCTAAAATTGGGACATCCACGCATCTCGAGCGGAGTACCTTGATCATGATATCGCCATCAATTAAAACATGACACGTGCCTCCCAAGCCTAAGGTGACATATCTCGAAGAACGAGATACCAACTAATGCCACGCTAGCAGGTCCAGGTTTCCAATCATCATCCATGTCACCAATACAGGTCACCGCCACCACACTATCTCGATCGAGATATTCATGCCACTCAGATCCACATCAATGCCACGGTGTGTCCCCCTAGACACACCGCTCAAATGTACATTCAGCATATTTAATCAGCCCATCTCCACCGTCCACATATCTCGAACGAGATATTGAAATAAAATCTCGACCATTGAAATACCTCGTTCAAGGTATAGAGATGCAATCTCATCCATACACAAATCTCGTTCGAGGTATAGAGATGACATCAAGACCGTTTAAAAACCTCGAACGAGGTTTATCTATAAAATCCAACCCATCCATTCTCGCACATTTGAAGATGCGATCCCAGCCGTTTAAATATCTCGATCGAGGTATTAAATGAATCTCGGCCGTCAAACATACCTCGATCGAGGTATTAAATGAATCTCGGCTATCAAACATACCTCGAGCCGCCCATGTACCTCGAACGAGATATTGAATTCAAATCTCAGCCGTCGATCACTAACCCTAAAATTAAGTGCGTATCTTGGTCGTTTGTCTCACTAACCCTAAAATCCAAGAGCGTACATCTTGCAAACCCTAAAGTGCATGATGCCACCAAACCTCGTTCGAGGTTATAAAATCGGAAAAGTTTTTTTTAAACCTCATTGTCAGAAGTCGTTTTCACTCTCCTTTACTCTCTTGATTTGGATTAGCATTAGTGGGCCCATTAGCATTGTTTTATAGCTTCATTAGTGCTACTTAGCACTAAGCATTGGACCTTTCACGTTGGACCTTTGTATTAGGCTTAGGTTTTAGCATGGAGTCACACGAGGAGGGCCGCTTATCTATTGTGGACCTCATCACGGAGATAGACCGTGAGCTAGTAGCTATCTGTAGGAGTGGTAGAGACACACCGTCTACATTACATATTGTGGCAGACTTGGAGGCAATGCTTTCATCCCTTTGTAGCCTTCATGATATTGTTTATGTAGATGAGTGGATAGCCCACCATCGCACTGCTCCTGTGTCACATGGCCTGACATATCATCAGGTCTGTGATCTTGGTTTGATTAGGGATGGAACCTACTTAGATCTTTTCCTCGATAGTCATGGGATGAGGCCTGGAGTGGGCAAACCCCTTACTATTTCGCGGTGTTTGCATCCTTGTATGGCGGCACATATCTATAGTCAATATGTTGCCCCATATGGGAGGATGCTGTGAACAACCGCCAGATTCCCATATACTTCGCAAAGCAATTGTATGCAGAGTTTGTCTTAGGGGAGGAGGTGGATTACACTAGCCATCGGCCTGGTGGTGGTGCTGGTGGTCGAGGCTGTCTCCAGGACCAAGGTAGGCAGCCTCCACCAGCCCTTCGTGTAGCTCCTATAGATCCAGCATTTGTGCCTATGTCGACAGTCGAGGCTCTTGGCACCCAGGTTGGCATCGACGTACAGAGTACCATGGAGAGCATCCAGCACAAGGTGCGCTTTTTCTCACGATCGATACCGACGCGACAGATGTCGAGGTATTTACACATTTATTACTTCTTAAGTTTTTTTAGTCATTTATTTACATGTTTATATGTACTTTTCTATATTTTTACATGAGCGGCATGGTTGATTGTGTCACGTAGGGTCCCACACCTACCATTGAGAGACTCACTCAGGAGTTGGTAGAGGGGAGAGCGGAGATTGACCGCCTTAGAGCTACATTGCAGACGGCAGAGGAGGTAGCTACTGTAGAGGCATGACATGTGAGAGAGTCTGACATCCTGCAGGTAGGTTTCTCTTGCACGTAAAAGAGTTATAATTAAGATCCTAAGTTATAAATTTCTTTAAGTAATACCTAATGAGAGAGACTAATCAATTATTTTTATGCTTTACTTTTTGCGTAAACTCGGACTGAGGTAGAGAGTTCTAGAGCTGAGGCGCAGTAGCACATGATTATGGAGCGGATTGCACAGCATAGGGCAGAGCAATTGTTGATGCTGCATGTTCGAGAGTTCTGCAGATCCTCAGACGTGACAGTGCCCTACTTGCCTTTATATCCATGGCCTGTTACAAAGGTTTTTCGACGACCTCTCCCTTAGGATGCACCACCATTCCTCCGTGATGCTTGCTGCGCTCTCTGTATCGAGGACATTGACAGTACTGGTGGATATGCTCTGGGATGTGGACATTTTTTCCATTTGTCTTGCATCACCCAGGAGCTAGTACACTTCTCAGCATGTCCCTCTTGCTGCGCATGCGTTGACCTAGCAACATACAGAGTTTTGGGCATTGACGGTCTTCACCCAAGCTTCGTTCGAGTAGATGCTAGGACTGGCAGGCCTCTTGATTTTACCTCAGCTACTAACTTGGGACTCGACGTGCTGATGACATAGATCAGAGCTTGAGGTGCCTCTAGAGATTGAGTGGAGTGCACATGAGTTTGATGCATACTAGAGAGTCCTTCATGAGAGCCAGATCATAGCATACGAGCGTGTGGGTGTGGTGCTGGTCATAGTGGCACCTCAGGTGATGGTGCTAGTAGTAGTGCTGCTTCTCATGCAGCGTGTCCTTATTAAGAGCAGAGGAGCTTACACGTGCAGAGTGGCAGACACATACCATTGCTGATTACAGAATTTGGGTTTACAGATAGAGACGTCTTACAGTAGCACGGCGTAGAGAGAGGGAGAGGGCTATAGCAGCTTATGGGACTCGTGAGCTACCGAGTACACCAGCACCAGCTCATGATCCTTCCTTTGAGGCAAACCTCCCCGCAGAAATTCGACGACCCCCGCAGTCGGCACAGCCTCCTTGACGTGCACAGTAGCCTCAACGTGCACGTCGACCAGCAATTAGAGATGACGATTTTGATTGGGTTGCCGTTGATATAGTGACT
The DNA here is from genome assembly GCF_041138505.1 of Cibotium barometz. NCBI lineage: Eukaryota > Viridiplantae > Streptophyta > Polypodiopsida > Cyatheales > Cibotiaceae > Cibotium > Cibotium barometz. The sequence continues at coordinate 49,502,822 of NC_141048.1, read as the reverse complement.
AAAATCAGACTAGCTGGGTTAGCTCACTTATATTGTACTTAGATTTATGGGCAGTGACTAACCTCAGACTAGCTTGGGTAGCTCATTTTCATTATGCCTTGATCTTTTGAGTTAGTGGCTAAACCCCGAGTAGTTGGGTTAGCTCACATTCTGATGTACTTATTTGATGTTTATATCATTATGAGTTTTTTCATTATTGAGTATCATTACATTTTAGTTGATGTTCTTAGTTTTTTTATTTTAACACTTTGGCTATCATATTGTTTGTTGAAAATCCCCATGTCATCGTACCCAAACATGCTCTGATGGGGACCAAACTTTGCAAGCACGTGGGGGGGCCCACCCCCGTGCTTGCAAAGTTTGGTCCCCATCGGAGCATGTTTGGGTTAATAATTAGCACCCAGCACAGATTTTTCAAGTCTCTTGGTGCTTAAGAGGCCATGGAAAATCTGGGTCTTCCCTATACCATCGTACCCAAACATGCTCTGATGGGGACCAAACTTTGCAAGCATGTGGGGGGGAACCCACCCCCACATGCTTGCAAAGTTTGTTGGTCATGATCGGAGCATGTTTGGGTTGGTAATAAGTGCCCAGTGCTTACGGATTTTTCAAGTCTCTTGGTGCTTAAGAGGCCATGGAAAATCTGGGTCTTCCCCATACCATTGTACCCAAACATGCTCCGACGGGGACCAAACTTTGCAAGCATGTTGGGGGGGCCACCCCCACATGCTTGCAAAGTTTGGGCATGCTTAGAGCATGTTCGGGTTAGTAATTAGCGCCCAGTGTGGATTTGTAATTAGTGCCCAGTACGGATTTTTCAAGTCTCTTGGTGCTTAAGAGGCCATGGAAAATCGGGGCCTTCCCCATACCATTGTACCCAAACATGCTCTGATGGTGGGGACCAAAATTTGCAACATGTGGGGGGGGCCACCTTTACATGCTTGCAAATTTTGGTCATGATCGGAGCATGTTTGGGTTAGTAATTAGTGCCTAGTGCAGATTTTTCAAGTCTCTTGGTGCTAAAGAGGCCATAGAAAATCCGAGTCTTCCCCATACCATCGTACCCAAACATGCTCCGAGTCTTCCCCATACCATCATACCCAAACATGCTCCGATGGGAACCAAACTTTGCAAGCATGTGGGGGGAGGGGGGCCCACCCCAACATGCTTGCAAAACTTGGTCATAATCAGAGCATGTTTTGATTGCGCCCAGTGCAGATTTTTCAAGTCTCTTGGTGCTTAAGAGGCCATGGAAAATCCGGGCCTTTCCCATACCATCGTACCCAAACATGCTCCGATGGGGACCAAACTTTGCAAGCATGTGAGGGGGACCCACCCCCACATGCTTGCAAAGTTTGGTCATATCGGAGCATGTTTGGATTAGTAATTAGTGCCCAGTGCGGATTTTTCAAGTCTCTTGGTGCTTAAGAGGCCATGGAAAATCCGGGCCTTTCCCATACCATCATACCCAAACATGCTCCAATGGGGACCAAACTTTGCAAGCATGTGGGGGGGACCCACCCCCACATGCTTGCAAATTTTGGTCATCATCAGACCATTTTTGGGTTAGTAATTAGCGCCCAGTGTGGATTTTTCAAGTCTCTTGGTGCTTAAGAGGCCATGGAAAATCCAGGCATTCCCCATACCATCGTACCCAAACATGCTCGCACGGGGACAAAACTTTTCAAGCATGGGGGGGGACCCACTCCCACATGCTTGCAAAGTTTGGTCATGATCGGCGGAGCATGTTTGGGTTCATAATTAGCGCCCAGTGTGGATTTTTTAAGTCTCTTGGTGCTTAAGAGGCAATGGAAAATCCGGGCCTTCCCCATACCATCGTACACAAAGATACTCTGATGGGGACCAAACTTTGCAAAAATGTGGGGGGGACCGACCTCCACATGCTTGCAAAGTTTGGTCATGATTGGAGATTGTTTGGGTTGGTAATTAGCACCCAATGCGGACTTTTCAAGTCCCTTGGTGCTTAAGAGGCCATGGAAAATCCGGTCTTCCCCATACCATCATACCCAAACATGCTCCGATGGGGACCAAACTTTGCAAGCATGTGGGGGGTTCCACCCCCACATGCTTGCAAAGTTTGGTCACAATCGGAGTATGTTTGGATTAGTAATTAGCGCCCAGTGCGGATTTTTCAAGTCTCTTGGTGCTTAAGAGGCCATGGAGAATTTGGGCCTTCCCCATACCATCGTACCCAAACATGCTCTGATGGGAACCAAACTTTGCAAGCATGTGGGGGGGCCCACCCCCACATGCTTGCAAATTTTGGTCACAATGGGAGCATGTTTGGATTGGTAATTAGCGCCTGGTTGCGGATTTTTCAAGTCTCTTGGTGCTTAAGAGGCCATGGAAAATCCGGGCTTTCCCCATACCATCGTACCCAAACATGCTCCGATGGGGACTAAACTTTGCAAGCATGTGGGGGGGACCCACCCCCACATGCTTGCAAAGTTTGGTCACAACAATCGGAGCATGTTTGGATTAGTAATTAGTGCCCAGTGCAGATTTTTCACTCAAGTCTCTTGGTGCTTAAGTGGCCATGGAAAATCTGGGCCTTCCCCATACCATCATACCCAAATATGATCCGGATGGGGACCAAACTTTGCAAGCATGTGGGAGGGGCCCACCCCCACATGCTTGAAAAATTTAGTCATGATCGGAGCATGTTCGGGTTAGTAATTAGCGCCCAATGATTGCAAAGTTTGGTGATTTTCAACAAACAATATGGTGATGGTGATTTTCAACAAACAATATGATAGCCAAAGTGTTAAAAAATCAAAAAACCATGAACATCAACTAAAATGAAATGATCCTCAATGATGAGAAAACTCATAATGATATAAACATCAACTAAGAGCATCAGAATGTGAGCTGACACAGCCACTCTGCGTTTAGCCACTAACTCAAAAGATCAAGGTATAATGAAAATGAGCTACCCCAGCTATTCTGAGGTTAGTCACTCCCAAAAAATCTAAGTACATTGTAAGTGAGCTAACCCAGCTAGTCTGAGTTTAGTCACTATCAAGATAGAGATCTAGTGAGCAGCACCCTCTCTAGCTCTCAACTGCTCTAGAATGCTCTCATGGTCATCCACTCGAAGCCGAAAACGAGGGCGAGAACTGTGTTTTCAGCTCTGTACTTGATCAAGAGTGATCCTGGTAGCAACCTCTAGATGAGAGAACTGAAATGTCTGTAACTCCCACTTCCACTGCTAGAACTCAAGACTCCCCTGATGAAGTCGAATCTGCTTACTGGGGTAGAACCGGCCTGCCACAATCATGCTATGGGTGCCAAAAGAAAACCCATGATCATCCATTATATCCCGGTCAAGGATGCACTTTGGCCTAGTGCAACTCATCAAATAGTAGTCTACTCCCTTGCTATTGCCCTCACCACAGAAAATAACAGCAAATACATCAGCCTCTTGTAGCAAATCTGTCAAGTCATCATAGCTGGCCATGAATGCAGGACCTGTGTGCTCATTGGACAACACTTGATGTGAAGGATGCTCAGGGGAGAGGAATGTCTGCATCCATGCATCTGCCCATCCTGTTCCACGGGAACACTCACGGGAACACGGATTATGGAAGGAGGCTAGAAGCAATTACTACGAGAGAGCGGGATTGTAGCCATGGGAACATAAAGACGCACATAATTTTTCCATATTTTTGTGCCGAAGTGCAATGTAAATTGTTTTAGGCCAATGTGGGTTCTAAATGAGAGTTCTAAGTGTATTAAGCAAGGCTCACTTATGGGGTTGTCCGCCCATGTGTGAAAGAGGCCTAGGGTTAGGGTTAGTGACATCTCTATAAAAGAGATATTAGGTAAAGAAAGAGGACGTTTTTGGCCATTCTTATAAGCTATTGAGTGAAGCTCTTGAGCTCTCAAGCTATGGCAACTCTCTAACTCTCTCTCTATTGTACTCTAATGAGCATCAAGCTCCAATGAGTATAGCTCCACTTCTTTCTCTTAATCTGTTTTAGCATCATTGAAGTAGATTAATCTATGATTAGTTGAAGGCTTCTTTCTTTCTCTTGTGTATGCATGCTTGTAGTGTGTGTGTGTGTAGTCTCCATTGATGCAAACTCTTGCCCACTTCATTGGCAATGAGTTATTCATGGATAGACTCTCTCTATGAGCTTGTGGGTTTGTGAATGTTACATTCTATGCTTGCTTAAGCTTGTGGATTAGTAGATGCATGCTTATAGGTTTGCTTGCATTAGGGAAAGCTAAGATTTAATCAATGTTTGAATGGGATTAAGAGATTGCCATGCATTGCTTGTTCTCTTGATTAGTGTAGTGGGTTTAAGGGATTGAGAGATTGATTGAGGTGTTGAATGGTTGAATCGTCAAGTGGTGGTTCGTGTATGTGAGCTCTCTCGCAAGGGATAAGCCTCCATGCACTAATCGGGTCGAGTCCTCGGATTGACATTCTGTTGCTCAACACATTTGTTGATCGGTAGTACTCTATGAGCACTATATTGCACGGTAGAGAGAACTGCTCTTCAATGGCGCCGCTGCCACCACAGGGAACGAGTGCCTGCATTAGTTGAGCACCATACACACACTACCACTCCTTGTTAAGCTCCAATCGGCCGTTGGATAGGAGAGCAGGCTTTGGGACTAATTTTGGTACTTATTTAAGACTAATCTTTTGTTAAATTCTCTTTATTGTCTTGCAATTTGAGTGCGATTGGCTAGCTATGCCTCTCCCTTGAGGTCAAGACAAGGATTCAACACAAGGGAAGGATTGGAGGTAGGCGCTAAACCTGCCAATTTCAATTTGTGTGCGAAAGAGAGAGGCCTGATTTGCATTTTTGTCATTCCGTTTGAGGATAATTTTTGCTGTCTGAGGTTAATTTTTACAGTTTCAATTTTCTACATGTTCGTTTTATTTTCTGTTCTTCTTAGCTTAGTTTTCTGCATCTTTAATTTTGTGCATTTTAGTTCTCTGTTAAACCTGCACCTCCTGTAGAGAAACTGAAATCTGTACACACCTGTAGAGAAACTGAAATTTGTGCATTTCGAATTCCTTGCAAATCTCACAGCTGCAAGTACTTCAAAAAAAGAAAATAATAATAATAAAAGAAGGCGATTGTGCGTGAACAGCGCACCGCGCGGAGAGACCCACACACCGCACCATAAAGACCGCCACCACACCGGATAAAGGGGTGCAAAAAAAAAGAGTCTGGAAAATTTTTCATTTTCTGGCGCAAAAAAATGGGAGGTTTTCTAACTTTTTGAGAGGAGTTAGAAAACACCCATCGTCGAAATTTTGGTCCCGGAACCATTTTCCCATAGTGAGTTCATTATGGAAAACTGGTAAATTTTAGGCGATTTTTGATCCTGAAAAATACGCTATTTTTTGGCCTAATGTGTTCGAGGGGGTTCAAAATGGGTTCTGGCAAAGTTTGAGCCAACTTGAAAATTTTTAGATTTTTTTTAAAAAAAATAAAAAAATAAAATAAAAATAATAATAAAAAAACCAATCTTAAAATTTGACCTTATGCACTTGTGGTCGGGACGTCATATAGACACTGCCATAGGGTCTAGGGCACCTTCTAGAGTACCTACACAGGAAAGTGGGACCCAATCGGTAGGAAATTTGGCAGATATTGCTGAAACCTTTTTCGAATCCCAATCTAATACCCTTTCCAGGACAACTAGCTCATTGTCTATGGACAATCTAGGGCCGTCAAATAGTCATCCCTTAGCCCCAAATAGGACACCCACAAGATCTTTTAATCCATTTGAAGCCGACATCATGGGGTTACCACTCAATGTGAGACTTCAATATGTCTACAACACGAATGCTCAAGGAGCTGAGATTTTTAGGGATCCACAACAACGATATCTCGTTAAGATTGCAGACTTTTTCTCAGAGCTTGATAGAGCACCTCTAGTCAATGACCAGGGTAACATGTACATGGGTGATAGAGCACCTCTAGTCAACGATATCTCATTAAGATTGCAGACTTTTTCTCAAAGCTTGATAGAGTACCTCTAGTCAATGACCAGGGTAACATGTACATGGGTGGAGATGGTGTTCGCTATGAAGTCACCTATCACCCAGAGAATGTAGACAAATTAGGAGAGCTCTCTAAGAGTGAGTTCCTAGATTTATCAAAGTCTTTCGGAGCAAGGGAGTCTAGAGATGATTGGCTCATTGAGCCAGACATGCCTGGACCATCCAATGCCCAGTCCTCCTCAAAGCCATCCATAGATGATTTACTTTTTGTAGATCTAAATTTGGAAAGGGACAGGAAAGGCAAGAGCAAAATGGATCAGGGGGCTGAGAACCAATGGGAGTTTGTACGACAAATTCCAGTGACAAAGGTCTTTCAGGATGACCCACTTCAAGAGCTCTATAAGGACTCTTTAGAGGGATATTATGCTTCAACTAGATTGCCAGAGCTAGATCTTCCTCTAGCACTTGTGGTGGTAGTCGAGAAGCTTGCAGGATACAAGAACCGAATTGTTAATAAATGGGCCAATGAATACCGAACCTTAGATTGGAAGGAGATTCGTGAGCTCACGTGGAGAGGACAACCATTATTCATGGAAGTGTTCTCAACTAATACAGCTAAACCAGGAGAGACAGCCTTTCTTGGAGAAACTATTGCTCCTCCCCTACAAGAGTTCACTAGAGAGGGACCCTCAACATCAAAGTGGACCACTGCAAGTAGCCCAACTCTAGCACCAAGATATTATCCTACACCGAAAGTGCGACCACAGATCACACCACAACAACGTTTCTCTCACTCGGCCTCCCATAAATGCACTTCCTGAAATGTGGGTAATAAGATCTTTGGAGAGGGTTGGTGAGGCAGGTAATAGGGGACCCACACCAATTTGGGATGCATATGGACCATCTTACCAAAGAGAGGAACCACTGAGAGTGAGAGGCCGTAGGCCTGATGATGAGTATTCAAGACGAGTAAGGCCATCAACTCTTCAGAAACTGGTAAAGAAGTACGAAGGGTCGGGAGATCCATATGACCATGTAGCAGCATTTAGGCAAGCAGTTTGAGCTGACTGACAAGTATACGCAAATTGAAGGATTTGGGCTCACTCTTGAGGGAAAGGCCCTTGCTTGGTTTCAGGCACTAGAGGCTTCAGACAAATCTTCTTCGAGTTTTAGAAGAGAGATTCATTGCTGCTTTTTCCTTGATGGGGATTCAGCATGACACAGTAGCAAACATCTACTCTTTCAAGCAAGGCGAGATTGAGAGGGTTAGAGACTGTGTAAATAGGATGAAGCAATACACTAATCGTTGCCCAGAAGATGAGAAGCCCACCCAGAGTCGATTAATTTCTCTCTTCTTAAAAGGACTCAAAAATTCAACACTGCACACACATCTCTATGCAAAGAAGCATACAAATTTCAATGAGTGTTGCCATGATGCTATGGATTTCACAGATAACTTCAAATTCCAAGATGGTACTGGCTTTGATGTGCAACCTAGAGATCAGTGGGGTGATGACCAAAGTTCAGGGTCTAGCGCACTAGTAAATCCAGACCAGATAGCTAACCTAGTACTAAGGAGATTGGGACAAACCTATCGCCCACCCATGCAACCACAACAACAGCAGCGAATGAGAAGTGTACTACCTACAGGTCCTCATCTTTGTGGAGCATGTGGCGGTAACCATAAAACCGAAGAATGTAATACCTTTTCTCCTCTAGTCACAAACCAACCCACAAAGAAGTGGTGCCAGGCCTGTGCTTGGAATTTTACCCACACCACACAGGAATGTACTCGCATTGCAAGAATGAGACAAGAGCATGAGCAGCAAAGGGGTGCAGTGGCTCCACAAATGCATCAACAGTATACTAATTTTGAATGTAAGCCACCGATGGCACAAGAGCAAGCACGACCTATACTTGGAGCTCAACCTCCTGCTCCTGGGACTGCTCCTGTGAGGTTTGTTGACTATGACAATTCAAATATGTGTAGAGACTTGGTAAACTCAAGCTATGTGGAGGAGGAATATGCATCATATTCATCCAAGCGGAGGGCTATGGCTATATTGTAGTAGCCTCTGGTTATGGTTTGTCCTCTGGTTGTGGTTGTGCCTCCGGTTCTAGTTGTGTATGAGGTTATGCTTGAGGGGCATCATCATTGGGGTGTTCTAGTCTTAACCTACTCTGCGAATGGGTGTCTCTATTGTGAGGAGCACATGAGCTCTCAGATGGCCTTGTACGAGGATGGAGGGGGGGAACTGTAAGGATACACTGCATTCGAGGATCGCTTAAAGAAACAGGACCAAGCATTTGGTCGTATCTGTACCGCAATCGACAAAGGGTATCAAAATCCCTTAGCATTATTGTCAGCCTCCTATGGGCATGAGCGGCAAGAAAGTAAGCATCTTCAAAAAACTTGATAATCCAGTCCTCAGTGATTTCTTGTGAAGACATAATAATGTAGATGCTTGCCACCACATGCCAATACTCCATTGCTCACGAATTTCATGCACAATCCTCTGGAAAGGGAGCCTGGATATCGTAGGCTACATGTGTCGCTCAATGTGACGAAGCTCCTGCAAAACTTCCCTGTGAGCTTGATACCTCCTTGTTCTACCTTCTTGCGCTTGCAGTGACTTGATAGGTCTTTCAAGCCTCCGAGAAGTTGCCTTGGTACGAGACATCTAAACAAATAAATAAAGCGTGACAAGAAAAGCATTTAAAAAAGTCAGTACCACGTGATATAAAACAAACAGGACTCCAGAGGGCTTCAAATCACTTGGTATTGACCCCACAAAAAACATTATGACAATGGGGTCGGTACCAAGCGATATAAAGCAGACATGATTTTGAAGGCCTTTAAATCGCTTGGTACTAACCCCATGGAAAACATTATGACATTGGGGTCGCCCCACCAAGTGATATAAAACAAACAGGACTCCAGAGGACTTTGAATCGCTTGGTACTGACCCCATGAAAAATATCATGACAATGGGGCCAGTACCAAGCGATATAAAGTAGACAGGATTTCGAAGGCCTTTGAATCACTTGGTACTGACTCCATGGAAAACATTATGACAATGGGGTCGCCACCAAGCGATATGAAACAAACATGACTCGAGAGGGCTTCGAATTGCTTGGTACTCACCCCACGAAAAACATTATGACAATGGGGTCGATACCAAGCGATATAAAGCATACTCCATTCCTACTCAAGCCATGGCAGGGCTAACACCAAAAATGTTGAGATTGGTTATGGAAATGAGGGGGGTGGCTGCCGGTGTCACACCTCCAGCACTAGTGCAACTTGCACCAGCACCAAGGTTAGAGTAGCATAAACCCGCTAACTTCTTGAAGCTTATCACAAAATTTTATGGGACTGGAGACTCGATCCCACATTTAGAGATGTTTAATCAAATTTGCGACACCTTTGGCCATTTTGAAGATCAAGTCAAGGTGAGTGCCTTTGGCCTTACCCTTGATGGCAAGGCAAGCCAATGGTTCCGGTCCTTGAAAGCTGAGGAAACAAGATACCGGAGGCCTTTGAATCGCTTGACCCCATGACCAACATTATCACAGTGGGGTTGGTAACCAAGCGATATAAAACAAACAGGACTCGAGAGGGCTTCGAATTGCTTGGTACTAAATAACTGACCCCATGAAAAACATTATGACAATGGGGTCAGAACCAAGCGATATGAAACAAACACGACTCCAGAGGGCTTCGAAGCACTTGGTACTGACCCCACAAAAAACATTATGATGATGGCGTCAATACTAAGTGATATAAAGCAGACATGATTCCGGAGGCCTTTGAATCACTTGGTACTGATCCCATGACCAATGTTATCACAGTGGGGTCAGTACCAAGCGATATAAAACAAACAGGACTCTAGAGGGCTTTGAATTGCTTGGTACTGACCCCACAAAAAACATTATGACAATGGGGTCGGAACCAAACGATACGAAACAAACAAGAATCTAGAGGGCTTCGAATTGCTTGGTGCTGACCCCGTGACCAATGTTATCATAGTGGGGTTGGTACAAAGCGATATAAAGCAGACATGATTCTAGAGGCCTTTGAATCGCTTGGTACTGACCCCATGGAAAACATTATGACAATGGGGTCGCCACCAAGTGATATAAAACAAACAAGACTCCAGAGGGCTTTTCGAATCGCTGACCCCACGAAAAACATTATGACAATGGGGTCGGTACCAGAGGGCTTTTAATCGCTTTTGTTGGTACTACCCCACGAAAAAAATTATAACAATGGGGTCGGTATCAAGAGATATAAAGCAGACATGATTTCGAAGGCCTTTGAATCACTTGGTACTGACCCCATGACCAATGTTATCACAATGGGGTCAGTACCAACAAGCAATATAAAACAAACAGGACTCGCGAGGGCTTTGAATTGCTTGGTACTGACCCCACAAAAAACGTTATGACAATGGGGTCGGAACCAAGTGATATGAAACAAACAAGAGTCCATCGCTTGTTACTGACCCCATGACCAACATTATCACAGTGGGGTCGGTACCAAGCGATATAAACAGACAGGATTCCGGATCCTTTTGAATCGCTTGGTACACTAACCCCATGAAAAACATTATGACAATGGGGTTGCCACCAAGCGATATAAAACAAATAGGACTCCTCCAGAGGGCTTCGAATCGCTTGGTACTTCTGAATCCATGAAAAAAATTATCCCCTTATGGGGTCGGAACCAAGCGATATAAAACAGACAAAAACCCACAAGTTGGAACCAACAAAACGTTCATAGACGGTTTGAAAGAACTCTGAAATACTTGTAACATGGATGTAGAGGACGATGGTGCTCAGTTTAGGGGGCATTGAGGAGGCTGTTGTAGTTGGAGACTCGGAGGATGCTGGATGTAGCAGCGATGGCGTTTGGCTCTTGCTATTTTGTGAGAGACTCAGAGGTGAAAAAAATAAACACATGCAAGAAAGGAGAGGAGTGAGCACATAGTACATACCATATTGACGCGTCATTAATGCATCTGACCTTTTAAATGTCCGCATGAGTGGTATGAGTCAATAACGTCCCAAAGATCCCTTTGGGAGCAGTGTTCGGGGAAAATATTTTGGAGAAACGCACCCAAATTCCCATTGGACTCTTCTCAAACGAGCAAATCAAGCAATTTGGGACATACATTTTTAGAACTTTACACTATTTCATAAATTTTCTTTGCAAGCTAAAATCCTTCTAGGTTTGATTCTAATAGGAAATCCTCAAAGCTAACCGGCTTTGTGATAAGCTGAGACACCCATTTGTGTTGAGTAAGATACGTTTTCGTCCCTCTGCATCGCCAACGGCTAACGCCATCGCCATCGCCCCTTCGTCTTGGAAAACTGAAGCTTTCAAAATTTTTTGCAGGTATGCCCATCTCTCGCTCCCTCCCTCTCTCTCTCTCTCTCTCTCTCTCCCTCTCTCTCTCAAAAACATTCAAAAGGAACAAGATCAACACACACACACACACACACACACACACACACACACACACACACACACATTCAAAAGGAACAAGATCAACACACACACACAATGTCGTGCCATGGCACGTCTATGGTGTGAAACCATGCATGTGAGGCCATTAAATACAAATTCAGATGCATGGGATTAAGTGCCATGACTTGAGTCATTATATGATGCCCATGTACATATGTTCATATTGTAAATGAGGTTCAATAAGATGAACTGAAGCTGAGCCAGGTCTCGAAGCCTCAGTACATGAGTGTGGTGTGAATCGTGGAGTTTTTATGCTTATGGTGAACCTTGGGGGGGCTAGCAGAAGTCCCTGTGCCTATGTACATAGGTTTGGATTTTGCTTGAGTATTTAACAGCTTTTCTTGGCCCCACGAGATGGTAAAATGCTCAGAAATCATGCTTGAGATGATAGTGGCATTTGATTGAGGTTCAAAATGACTGGGAAATGGCCGTGTCTTGGTAATAATGATGCTGATGATTCAAAGCAGATATTGCAGCTCTGGTTTTGGAAGGTCGTGGGTGCGGCGTGATGATCCGAAGCATAAGGAAGGAGGGGGTCTTTTAGCATTAGTTGTGGCCATTAGTGTGGCTTTTGAAAAAAAAATTAAAAATATATATACACTAAATAAAGGTGGCCAGCTTGAGGGGAGACGTGGAGGGTTTATACATTGGCCAACGCACCATCGAGAAGGCTGGCGAAGATGCGAAGGCGTCAACTATTGGCGGCTTCGAGGGAGTAAGGGGTCCCAAAAAAGGGTGTGACCGCCGCCTAGGGTCGGCGGACTGCTGGGGGCTTTAGGAAGCAGCTACAGTGAGGGTTAGCTGGTGTGGGCAGAGCCGGCTAGGATTCGGCGGGACCAGAGGCAAAAACGCTGGAAGAGGTGGTCGCCTTGTATAGCAAGGCTGGCTGGTGATAAAGCAGGGACAGACGAGAAGACAGTAGCGGCCTTGTGACAGAGGAAGAGTCGCTGGGGAGTGCAACTGCAAGCGCAAGGGGAGGCCTGGGGTTCGTGATAAGCAGCCAGAGAGCTAGCTGGCGTCAAAGGCCTCGGGTTCTGTAGATGACGGCTAGAAGTGTTAAAGGAAGGGCAGCCGGGTCCAGAAAGGACCGCCTTGTTGATATGGTGCTCTCTGGAAATTCTACTGACAGAAAAAGAGCGACGGGCTGGTGCAAGAGCAGGTAGAGCTGGCTGGAGAGACACAGCCGCCTAGAGAACAAGCGCCGGGTTTTGCAGATAAGAGCTGTCTAGAGAGCAGGTCTTGCCGGGGAGGGCTATTGGAAGGCTTCACTTGCGGCATCGTGTTTCAGATGGTAGAAGATCACATTTTTCTTCATGCAAGGACCGGAATAGAAGCACTTAGGTGCTTAACTAGTCCTTTGACTAGCCATGAAATTTTTGGGTTTCTTCTCTGAATTGGGTTTACATCTCAGAATCTGTTTTCACCTTGAGGAGCTGTTCCGCATACTGTGTAGCTGACATACCCACAAGGAACACACTCAGGACTGCTTCTATGGTTCCCTTTTTCAACTTGGTAGTGTATGCGTTGCTGTCCTTTATCGCTGGTTTCTTTACCACATCCCTTCGTCTATTAGCATGGTTTTTTGCAAGGTCTACGCTCTTATCTCCATCCAGAGAGCTCAACTGGTGTAGAGCAGCAGTAGTTAGCTGAAGGCACTGGGAGCCGCCTGTGCGAGTGTGGAGTCGGGGTGTAGATGAGTGAGGGAGATCGCTTGCAGAGGTCTTAATGTCATAATGTTATATGTTTTCTTGGGTTTTGGAAATCATGTGATGATGTATATATGCCATATGCCATCTTTTGCTTTGTGAGTTGTTGGAATCTGAAAGCAGGTTTTCATGAGATCAAGAGTCATCTTGAAATGGTGATGTTGGCAATATATGAAATATGTGATGTGAATGGTCACATGTATGTGGAAATCTTTTGAAGATTGTGTTGTGCCTACATGTGTTATGTATGAGGCACTTGGATAAAGGGTCATGAGATCTATGCTTGGAACTGGTCATGCTCTTGACACATAACTTATGTGCAATCATCAAGTTGAATTTGGGGATGTTTTGAAGTGAATTGGCACATGTACATGTCATCCAAAATGGAGATGTCTTATGCCCCTTGAAGAGATATATATTCTGTTTCCTTGCTGGGATTGAAATGACTGTCACACAGCTAGAAGTCTCGCACTTGCCCAGCGATACTACCCACGTCAGGACAGATTTGGTGAACCCGACGTCTGCTGGGGTGAGAGTTAGTGGTGAAATTCACAGTGCAAGTTATGGCTGAGAATCCTAAGGGACAGGGGGTTCATTTTGACCCCAGGGTTATGCAAATGTTTCAGATGTTTACTATGTATATGCAACAGCAGCAAGCAGCTGAGAGGGGGCGAATTTCCACGACTAAAGCACTGCAGTCAATTGTGAAGAAGGTGGATCAATTTGATGGTAAAGACATCACAAAGTACCTGCGCAATTACACAAAGGAAATGGAGCTAAACAGGGTGACTGAGGAGGATATGGTTCGAAGCTTTGAGCTGGTATGTGTTCCCGAAATAAAAGAGCGCATAAGAGGATTACAGGCAGCACATGGTGGCAGAAATTGGGAGGAGTTCAAGCTTGCTTTGAAGGATGATTATTTCATGGAGGATTCCGAGCGGGTGACCAAACGAACTTTCTTGGAGTCGGTTACAAAACCCAAAATTGGAATTTCTGCCCCACAGAGTTGAAAAGAGAGTTTGAGAAGCGCTATGCCCAGCTGTCAAGGATAGAGCGCACAACCTTAGACAGGGAAAAAACAGAGCTCTTCTTACAAGCAGCTGGGGAAGATCTCCAAGAAAAACTGGAAATTCTCCTTGAGGATAAGGATACAGAGCATGGGCTAAAGAATGATTGGAATGATGTCGAGGATGCGGTCACCATGCTAGCAAAGCGGCAGCGAAGGAGGGATAGAATGGTGATGAGCTCGGCAACTCCTATAACTGTTTCCCCTGAGAATCTACCAAAACCTGCTGCTGCAATCCTAAAGGTAGAAGGGCCGATGGATGAGCTTATTAAGGTCCAAGGGCATACGAGACCTAAAATTGAAGATGTCCAAGATTGAGGAAAAAGGGCTACCATTAGGGCAGGCTTCTATGCAAAAGCCTCAAAGCAAGGAAGGGTTTACATTCAGATGTATATGGTATGATGACCCAGAACATGCGAAAAAAGACTGTGCCAGCTATAAGGAAGCCCTCAGAAACCAACTTGTATTTTTCAAAGATGGAAAAATCCACCTTACAGAGACTGGTCTTCCCTTAAGCACAAACTTTGGGAAAGGAGGGATGAAAAAGTTGGTTGAAGATATGGCTGCCACTGGCCAGCCATGCCATCTCTATGGTTGAGGTAGCAACCTATGGGTTAAAGGCCAATCAATCAAAACAGGAATCTGAGAAGGATGAAGACTATGAGAATGAAGATTTTTGGCCATCAACAATGGAGCTAATTGCATCAAAGAAGGTGTCTAAGTAGGCTTTGCATGAGGCAGGAGACTGTATACATCTTGAGACTGGCTGGGAAGAACCTGTGGATTCTCAATCTATTCATGCCTACATTGCAAAATGCCAGAATAATGAGGCACAGGTAGAGGAAAAGCGTAAGAGGGAAAATGACAAAGGAGATGCCATGGATGATGGTTATGATGCTTCTATGAATGCTTTGCCATGTTTGGTTGATAGTGTTCAAGGTGTTGATGATATGCATGTTGCTAATGATGTTATGGAGGATAGTGCATATGTGACCGGAAGTCATACGAATGTTGTTTCAGAGGATGTTTGCTTTGCAGATGGTGGTTTTTGTTTGGAGTTTCTCTTTCAAGACAAGCAGGTTTTGTTAGAGGATCAGTTTAGTGAAGTTAATGTTTATGTGGATGAGTCTATTGCTCAAGACAGTGAGGATCTTAGGATGGCTCAGCTGTTTGATGATGATGAGTTTCTATTTGCAAACATCGGTAACCAACAATCTATGAATGAGGCTTCTTGCACTCTTGATGATGCTAGAGATGTGTTTTGTTTACATGACAAAGATGATGCTTTTGATGTTTATGCTATTGATGGACCGGGACATTTTGATGTAGCATCACACCTTGATTTTCTTGCACCAGTTTGCATAGATGCATGTGAAGCATGTAAAGGCTTTGACAACATATTGGTGGTGAAGATAGATGAGGAGGTAATATGCAAAAGAGCACAATGTGATGAATGGCTTGCTATGATGCCATTATGTGTATTTGAACCAAGGATATGTTATAAGTCAATGGAGCAGGCTCATGTGGAATGCAAATGGGTATTTGATCGTGGTATATGGATTGTTCGCAACCATGACAAATGTATTTGGGGATTGAATGCAGAACAATGGTGGATAATCATGAAGGCTTTGTTTTTTTTACTTGTTTGATATTTATGGATACCAAAGCTTGGTTTGAAACACTTTAAAGTGTTCCAAACGTGGGGGTTGGCGAGATGACAGGTTCTTTTTTAATGTATGAAAATGACATTCAGATATATGTGGATCTTGATGATGACTTGGCACATACCGGAGGATGTGCAGGTTTAGAGGGGGTGGATGTCGTGCCATGGCACGTCTATGGTGTGAAACCATGCATGTGAGGCCATTAAATACAAATTCAGATGCATGGGATTAAGTGCCATGACTTGAGTCATTATATGATGCCCATGTACATATGTTCATATTGTAAATGAGGTTCAATAAGACGAGCTGAAGCTGAGCCAAGTCTCGAAGCCTCAGTACATGAGTGTGGTGTGAATCGTGGAGTTTTTATGCTTATGGTGAACCTTGGGGACTAGCAGAAGTCCCTGTGCCTATGTACATAGGTTTGGATTTTGCTTGAGATGGTAAAATGCTCAGAAATCATGCTTGAGATGATAGTGGCATTTGATTGAGGTTCAAAATGACTGGGAAATGGCCGTGTCTTGGTAATAATGATGCTGATGATTCAAAGCAGATATTGTAGCTCTAGTTTTGGAAGGTCGTGGGTGTGGCGTGATGATCCG
The DNA here is from genome assembly GCF_041138505.1 of Cibotium barometz. Taxonomy (NCBI): domain Eukaryota; kingdom Viridiplantae; phylum Streptophyta; class Polypodiopsida; order Cyatheales; family Cibotiaceae; genus Cibotium; species Cibotium barometz. Next base: position 49,486,268 of record NC_141048.1, on the reverse strand, counting down.
AAGCATAAGGAAGGAGGGGGTCTTTTAGCATTAGTTGTGGCCATTAGTGTGGCTTTTGAAAAAAAATTAAAAATATATATACACTAAATAAAGGTGGCCAGCTTGAGGGGAGACGTGGAGGGTTTATACGTTGGCCAGCGCACCATCGAGAACGTTGGCCAGTGCACCATCGAGAACGTTGGCGAAGATTCGAAGGCGTCAACTGTTGGCGGCTTCGAGGGAGTAAGGGGGGGGTCCAAAAAAGGGTGTGACTGCCTAGGGTCGGACTGCTGGGGGCTCTGGGAAGCAGCTACAGTGAGGGTTAGCTGGTGTGGGCAAAGCCGGCTGGGATTCGGCAGGACCAGAGGCGAAAATGCTGGAAGAGGTGGTCGCCTTGTATAACAAGGCTGGCTGGTGATAAAGCGGGGACAGACGAAGACAGCAGCGGCCTTGTGACAGAGGAAGAGTCGCTGGGGAGTGCAGCTGCAAGCGCAAGGGGAGGCCTGGGGTTCGTGATAAGCAGCCAGAGAGCTAGCTGGCATCAAAGGCCCCGGGTTCTGTAGACGATGGCTGGAAGTATTAAAGGAAGGGCAGCCGGGTCCAGAAAGGACTGCCTCGTTGATATGGTGCTCTCTGAAAATTCTACTGACAGAAAAAGAGCGACGGGCTGGTGCAAGAGCAGGTAGAGCTGGCTGGAGAGACACAGCCGCCTAGAGAACAAGCGCCGGGTTTTGCAGATAAGAACTGGCTAGAGCAGGTCTTGTCGGGGAGGGTTGTTGGAAGGCTTCGCTTGCGGCATCGTGTTTCAGATGGTAGAAGATCACATTTTTCTTCATGCAAGGAATAGAAGCACTTAGGTGCTTAACCAGTCCTTTGACTGGCCATGAAATTTTCGGGTTTCTTCTCTGAATTGGGTTTACATCTTAGAATCTGTTTTCACCTTGAGGAGCTATTCCGCATACTGTGCAGCTGACATACCCACAAGGAACACACTCAGGACTGCTTTTATGGTTCCCTATTTCAACTTGGTAGTGTATGCGTTGCTGTCCTTTATCGCTGGTTTCTTTACCACATCCCTTCGTCTATTAGCATGGTTTTTTGCAAGGTCTACGCTCTTATCTCCATCCAGAGAGCTCAACTGGTGTAGAGCAGCAGTAGTTAGCTGAAGGCACTGGGAGCCGCCTGTGCGAGTGTGGAGTCGGGGTGTAGATGAGTGAGGGAGATCGCTTGCAGAGGTCTTAATGTCATAATGTTATATGTTTTCTTGGGTTTTGGAAATCATGTGATGATGTATATATGCCATATGCCATCTTTTGCTTTGTGAGTTGTTGGAATCTGAAAGCAGGTTTTCATGAGATCAAGAGTCATCTTGAAATGGTGATGTTGGCAATATATGAAATATGTGATGTGAATGGTCACATGTATGTGGAAATCTTTTGAAGATTGTGTTGTGCCTACATGTTTTATGTATGAGGCACTTGGATAAAGGGTCAGGAGATCTATGCTTGGAATTGGTCATGCTCTTGACACATAACTTATGTGCAATCATCAAGTTTAATTTGGGGATGTTTTGAAGTGAATTGGCACATGTACATGTCATCCAAAATGGAGATGTCTTATGCCCCTTGAAGAGATATATATTCTGTTTCCTTGCTGGGATTTGAAACGACTCTCACAGCCAGAAGTCTCGCACTTGCCCAGTGATATCGCCCACGTCACGACAACGATGAGGTGGGGGGGGTGAGCCAGTTTGAGCCCCCCTCCACTAAAGCAAAAACCTTCATATTTTTTTTGTAAATATGAAGGCCAAGTAAGTTTATAGGCTTTCACGTGGAAGGTTATGGCAGGCCATCAATTTTCAGGCCTGGCAGACAGACTATTTCAGCTTACAAAATACAACTAAAATATAAAATATGCCACTTGTAAGTTTTTTATTTAATATATAAAGGCTTCATTTTTTAAAAAAAACTTATTGCCCCCTTTAAGTCTCTTTAAATTTAGGGATCAGTACCAAGCGGTGATGGGCTCGTAAATTTCGCGTGGGCCCTCTATCGCTTGGCACTGAGCCCTCTTTTTTTGGTGCTAGTACTAAGCGACAGGGGGCTTGCATGTGTATATCCAAATCTCCTTATCGCCAGGTAGTACTGAGCCCATGTCTAATAAGCGTGCATGCTCTAATTGACTGAAATGTTTTTTTTAGGCATGTCTTCGAAAGAGTTGGACATTGTTTATGAATCGGATGATGAGGCTAGCGAGTCTTGTGCAGAAAAGCTGTTTATGTTCTTGTACAATGCACAAGCCCAAACGAGCGTTTGTATGAGTTGTCTTCAATGTTCAAGAAGGAACTTTCTCTTGAGAACGTCATTAATTCTTGTAGGATTGTTCTTGGTGACCATGAGTAGGAGTATGAAGACACTGTTTCTGCCAATATCGTTATGTCCGATGGTGAACGATATCTTCATCCATCTGATTTTGCAACAGACAAAGTTGTCTTGAAGAAAAGATTCCCAGCTGCTGCAGCAATATAGTAGAGGAGAAATGCCCAATACACTCAAAGAAGTGTTGCCTGCTCCAATTTAGTTATGGTTTTCTTTATTTTCTCTACATCTTCTTACTGAGGACTTAGACCCCGAGACAGTGACTTTGGCAAGCACTCAAGACGTGGCTATAGACCCAACAGAGGAGAGGACAGAGGCCAAAAAGGAAACCTTTGAGGCTAATTCATCCCTTATCCCCTTCGATGCAACACCTATTTCCTTGGAAGACAATCAATCTAATGAAAATGAATAGGGGGAGTTGTCACTACTTTCCTTGCCCAGCTTTACTATGGTAGCCCAAGTTGTTGTGTATTATTAACAAACATTATACAACATTTCAATATTCGTGTGAAGACTATTGCTTGGTTGCCTTAGCAAATTTTAGCGAAGCAGACATGGGCTGGATAGAGGAAGGAGTTAACAATTATCTACTAGTAGGCTGATTCTATCATCTAGGACTCCGAGTACCTACCTGGCAAGGAGATATTAAAGAAGATGTTCGATGAAGCTAGGACATATGAAACCCTATTGCCTTTCAAGGAGGAGGCTACAGCAATTGCCGACCGTCTTGGTTTGGCAGATATGGGTAATTTTTTGGCTGTGAGAAGAAATCCCATTTTTTTATATTCACTAAGATGGCAATGAAAAAATTCAATTAAACTATCGAAGTCAGAGATCGAGATAAATGATTATTTTATTCCTCATAAGAAATTCATGTTTTAGAAATCTGTAAGCAAATATTCATTTAGAAAAAGAGAAATTGAAATAGTACCTTTTCGAGAAAGATAGTTTAGGAATAACCTTTCCAGACCCAAACTCTAATTCAGACTATTGACCAAGACCTAATTCCTTCGTTATTTTCAATCAAGGAGGATGTGCCCAGTTCAGGAAAAATGTACTCAAAACACCCACCGAATCTGAAACTAAGGTAAGACTTTTGATTTTGATCTAAGGATCAAGTTAACAGAATTCGAGGAATTCTGTTTGAAATTCAGACCTGGATCTAGAAGTATTGGAATACGAATTTAAGATTTATTCATGATATTCAAACAAAATCAAAACTGTAAACTTGCATAGAAACCCTGTTTTCTTAAAGGACTGTCTTACACCAGAATGCTGGAGGGAGCATTTGGTATATATGTTTATCTAAGGGAAGTTTGGTTGCAACAGCTGGCGGGGAGTGTTTGAGGGATAGCTCACGCGGCAAAAACCTACCGAGGTCTTGACGAGCCTGGGTATGGTGAAAAATGGTGTGCTTCCGGTACGATGGGCGAGGGCTGACAAAGCGGTCCCTGAGTGAAGTACCAGGACACCTAAGGAGGATCTTGGAGGCTTCTGACCAGGCAATGCACGGGATCGCGGTGCTTAGGACACCCATACGTATGTCGAGGAAGATATATATATGTATGTTGACGAAATGATTATTGTAATCTGTTACTGGATCTCGTTGCTGACCAGCTGGTCCCAACAGAGAGTCCAGAGTGGTACTGTTTTTGTGAAACAAGGGATTGAATGGAAATTTTGAGTTATGAAATCTGTGATCATATCTGTTTTGTCAATGGATTATTTCTTTATATTAAAGTTTTAAAGAGGAGTGTGTGCGTATCTGTTTTCTCTAAAGCTAAAGTTAAGAAAGGCATTTCAATTATGGGTGGGTGAGTACTTGTTTGGTTCTACCGATTCCAGTGGTAGGGTGGTGGGCTAACCCATGGGCCGGAAGCTGGAATCAGTGGAGTATTAATAATCAAACTGAAAAATCTTAGGATTACGCTAGGATTCGAGTAGCTAGTTCATTCCCTGATAAATTTCTCAATTGAGTGGATCAACGGCTGCTGTGCCTGATCTTGATTAGGAAAAAAGCATTGAAATTACTCATATGATCAAATTATATCAGAGATAGTTTCCTTCTATCTGGTTTATTCAGGTGAAGGATAGTTTAGAATTGATCTCGTTAGAAAAATTCGTTAAGAAAATTCAAAAAGGTGGAATTGTCCCCGCTTTCCAGGCATGGGAAATTTTTTCGGTTTCGGTTTTCGAAGTGACCACCAACCTAGTCTCGTGCCCAGACATTCGTGGGCGAGGCCCCAAGTGAGAAACCCTGCCCGCGCATGAGGGGGCTGCTTCCGCTGCTGTCAACTACCGAGAGTCCGGTGCGCGGAGGGGCCAAAGGGATCTCACAAGATAGAGAACACTGAAATAAAAAAACTAAATGGGTTGTATGTAGAGAAGCTTATGGCAAACAAAGAAATAATTCAAGACTTGGAGAAAAAGATTGATGCTTTAAGGAGGAAGGACACAGCACTAGGGCCACATAAAAGAAGAAGGCAACTTTGCAACATAGAGAAAATGAAAGTTGGAAGTGGAGGGATGAAGAAGCGAGTACAGGCTGTAAGGTAATGTTAACTCTTGTTTCATATATATTTCTCTTTTTAGATTAGGTTCTTTGTTTGAAACTAGACATAAGTAATCAGATTTGATGTTATTCTATTTTTAGATCTTTACTTCATCCAGAGTCCAAGGTGCATTCTGAAGCTGGAGTGCATTACAATCATTTAGTACCAAAAGAAATAGTGGAAGAGATGCTGTATCAAAAGAAGTTTTAAAAAATCAATGAGAAGCATGTGCCTTCTTTTATGAACAAGAACCAGCTCAATGCAACTCATGTGCAAACAATGTTGGATGAGACTGGCATCTCTCAAAAAGCATATAGTATATTGTTTAAGGCACTAGCAGGAGAAATGTCAAAGTAAGAAGTATAAAGGTTTGTTACTTTCAAAACCAATGCAAGTAAAATCTGCACGCCAACATGTGAACTCAGAGGTGTTTGAGAAGCTTGGTTAACCAGTACATATTGAAGCAACATTCGTTTTGCTAAAGACAGAGAGGTATTCTTTAACCAGCACAACAATATTTTCTTTGATCTTGAAGCTTTGCAAAGGTACAGAGTTCAGTTCTTTGAGATTAGTTAAGAAGAATGTGAGGGAGTTCTAAAAAACAATTTAGAAATTGGATGAGTGTGAGATTTTAAAGAACAAAAAAATGGAGAGGGTTACTATCACTCTAATGAACAGGGCCTTAGACACATCAATTACAAAAGATGATGCAAGATATTTCAGTGTTCAAGCGGAGAATAACATATTAGCCACTTGGATCTTTTGAGGTATCTTCTTTATCATTGAATATGACTGTGTATTACATTGAAATAATTTAAACACGAAACTTGTATTAAACATGAGCTTCTTCCTAATGACACAGGTGGATAAAGAAGACTTTGAAATTTTACATTGGTTGTTTCATCAAACTACAATTCCATCACTGATTAGTTTGAGCAAAGAAATGGAAGGTCCCTTCATGTGCCTGGGTATATGGCAAGTGATTTAAAGACATGTATAACATAAGCAAAGGTGAAAATGCAAAGAGTCCATGTCTATATTGCATGTCAAGTGCCAAGACTTTCAATCGTGTACTATGGAACAAAGCTCCTAGGTAGGCATTTAAAAGATAAAGATTTCAAAGCAATGCTTGATATTCCTCTATCCACAGTGCACATATGCACATTGTATGCACTATGTAGAATTGTAGAGAAGTTGGTGTATTTGTACATATGCTTTGCATGGACGTTAAAGACTAAAAAAAGAATCTTTAAAAGAAATCAAAGCAATAGAAAAAGTGCTATCAGACATTGGCTTGCATGGGGGGCATGTTAAAATTAAGGAGGACGACAAGCGGTCACAAGGGGGCAACAAAGTACCAAAAAAACCATCAATAGGTGGTGTGAAAGCTAAAAGATTTTTGTCATACTACCTCAAAGAGTGTCGATATAAAAACAAGCAAAATATGTTTAATCGATGGAAAGATCTACATAATGCAGTCAAGGACATTGGAAATAAAGGTTCCATTAGGGCCAATTTGGACAAGAAAAGGGCTGTCTAAGGATCTAAAAAGGGGCAACTTAAAAAAGACCATGAAGATCTTACCAAAACTATTCAACATGGGTACTCATTGGATAGAGCTCATCAAGCGCCACCTGTGGACCATTTGAGCGCTAAATTTGGAGTTCATATGTAAAAGTTATGGCTAAAATAGTGCAAAATGTTCCAAAAGTAAGTGAAGGAGATCTTGACACGTGTACAAAAATAGTGCAAAATGTTCCAAAAGTAAGTGAAGGAGATCTTGACACGTGTACAAAAATGCCATACTTCTTGACACGTGGCTCCTCCTTGACCCTTAGATCAAGAATAGAGAAACCCTAAACAGCCCTTTTTTCATCCAAATTGGCCCTAATGAATCCAAAATCGGAAGGCAGATGTGTGGATTTCACTTGACAAGATCTTTGCATTCATGGAGAAAAAGAGCTGAAGCAATAGTGAGATGAAATTATTTGAAAACATATTAGAGACTTGGAGGAAGGCATTCATTTCAGGATGGAGTGATCAACATGTAACTTATTACATGGTAAGAACTTTAAAAACTAATGTAATCTCAATACTGTGAGACCAACTAATACATACATCTGATTTTTTTTCTGTTTTGTCATTGATTGTTGCAGCATATACTATATAATCATACACCATATTTCGCAAAGACATATGGTTCATTGTCAATATGGTCAACTCAAGGCATGGAGAAGTCACATTACATGGCAAGAACAGGTTACTTTAAGCACACTAGACATGGTGGAGGCAAGAATGGAGCCAATAGACTTTTAGAGTTACATCAATGGACTTACAAGAAATTGATTCAAAAAGTAAAACAAAAAGACACATTCAAGTCCTCATCATTGACACGTGCAATACAATTGATTAATAAGAAAAGCAACAATGCGCTTGGAATCAGTCAACTGCGAGAGAGCGCCATCAGTTGTGGCGTCGCTCAAGGGTTGGGAGAAGGTGGCCTAGATGAGGTGGGCTTGATCTTCTTCAGTGGTCTTCCTTCTTCGTCATCCTTTTCCTCTTCTTCCCCTTCTTCCTCTTCTTCCTCTTCATCTGCCGGGAGATCTATTTTTGGCATCTACACTGTTGGAGGCAACAGTTTCGGCTGGCTTTTTCTTGTCCTTATTAGATATCTTTTTCCATATGGATGCAATGTTGTCTGTAATTCCCGCTACAAGAGCATGCACTGTTTTAGCATAATAAAAGATAATTCTTATTTTCAAAAATTTTTCCATAACCTCCTTTGTATGGCTGACCATTTTTCAATTTTTCCTACTTGATTTTGTCATAAAAATTAACTCTAATTGATTTAAAGTAATCTATACTAATCAAAATTCACTTATACAAGAGAAAACATTATAAAAAGTTTAATTCCATCAATTATCACTTAGCTAGGATAAAGAAGGGTTGATTTACTAGAGAAGAGAGGGGAATGCCTTTTACAATGAGGCATAACATCATTTGCAAGATAGGGAAGACAAAAATCATAAAAAAATCATAAAAAAAACCATGAATTGAATGAGAAAGAGAAGAATCTCCAACTTACTAATGAATCTTAGAGCTTTCCTTTGGCTTGATGGTTTGAGGGTTCAACTCTTGTTTGAGACAAGAGTGGCCACCAATCTTTTGAAAGAGGGAGGGTCAAAAACTAATGAATTATGAATTAAATTCACTGTTTTTGGCACTTGGGAGAGGCAGGGCGTAAGACTTAAGAAAACAGAGTTTCTATGTAAGTTTACAGTTTTGATTTTGTTTGAATACCATGAATAAATCTTAAATCCGTATTCCAATACTTCTAGATCCAGGTGTGAATTTCAAACAGAATTCTTTGAATTCTGTTAACTTGATCCTCAGATCAAAATCAAATGTCTTAACTTAGTTTCAGATTCGGTGGGTGTTTTGAGTATATTTTTCATGAACTGGGCACATCGTCCTTGATTGAAACTGTGATGAAGGAATTAGGTCTTGGTCAATAGTCTGAATCAGAGTTTGGGTCTGGAAAGGTTCTTCCTAAACTATCTTTCTCGAAAGGTACTATTCCAATTTCTCTTTTTCTAAATTTTGTTCGACGAATATTTGCTTACAGATTTCTAAAACATGAATTTCTTATGAGGAATAAAATAATCATTTATCTCGATCTCCGACTTCGATAGTTTAATTGAATTTTCTCATTACCATCTTAGTGAATATGAAATGGTAGGATTTCTTCTCACAGATTATCAACTTATTCATTTTTTCAATTTTTACAGAAATTAAACAGAGGATTAAGAGAACCCTTATTTAAATATAATCAAACTATATGCATCTATTTATGCACAAAATCTAATTCTGATGAAAGTCACACCTTTATCATCATAAAAATCAATTTTGATGAAAATCACTCTTTTAATATAAAGAAATTTCTTTTATGCAACCATTTATGCATAAAAATCATTTATGATGAAAATCACACTTTTAATATAAAAACATATCTATTATGCATATGTATATGCATACAAATCATTTATGATAAAAATCACTCTTTTAATATAAAAGAATTTCTTTTATGCATCCATTTATGCATAAAAATCATTTATAATAAAAATCACACTTTTAATATAAAAAAATATCTTTTATGCACTCATTTATGCATAAAAATCATTTATGATGAAAATCACACTTTTAATATAAAAAAATATCTTTTATGCATATGTTTATGCATAAAAATCATTTATGATGAAAATCACACTTTTAATATAAAAAAATATCTTGTATGCATATGTTTATGCATACAAATCATTTATGATGAAAATCACACTTTTAATATAAAAGAATTTCTTTTATGCATCCATTTATGCATAAAAATCATTTATGATGAAAATCATACTTTTAATATACAAATATCTTTTATGCACCCATTTATGCATAAAAATCATTTATGATGAAAGTCACACTTTTAATATTAAAAAATATCTTTTATATATATGTTTATGCATAAAAATCATTTATGATGAAAATCAAACTTTTAATATAAAAATATCTTTTATACATAAAAATCATTTGTTATGAAAATCACACTTTTAATATAAAAAAATATCTTTTATGCATATGTTTATGCATACAAATCATTTATGATAAAAATCACTCTTTTAATATAAAAGAATTTCTTTTATGCATAAAAATAATTTATGATAAAAATCACACTTTTGATAAAAGAAATATCTTTTATGCACCCATTTATGCGTAAAAATCATTTATGATAAAAATCACACTTTAAATATAAAAAATATATTTTATACATATATTTATGCATAAAAATCATTTATGATAAAAATCACACTTTTAATATAAAAAAATATCTTTTATGCATATGTTTATACATAAAAATAATTTATGATGAAAATCACACTTTTAATATAATTTTTTTATGCATATGTTTATGCAAATAAATCATTTATTATAAAAATCACTCTTTTAATATAAAAGATCTTCTTTTATGCATCCATTTATGCATAAAAATTTATTTATGATGAAAATCACAATTTTAATAAAAAATATCTTTTATGCATCCATTTATGCATAAAAATCATTTATGATAAAAATCATACTTTTAATAAAAAACTATCTTTTATGCACCCATTTATGCATAAAAATCATTTATGATGAAAATCACACTTTTACGATAAAAAAATATCATTTATGCATATGTTTATGCATAAAAATCATTTATGATAAAAATCACACTTTTAATATAAATAAATATCTTTTATGCATATGCTTATGCATAAAAATTATTTATGATGAAAATCACACTTTTAATATAAAAATATATCTTTTATGCATAAAAATCATTTATGATAAAAATCACACTTTTATGATCAAAATAAAATTTCAATAAGCTTCCTTCTATACATAGAGTTTAATTCTAAAGAAAGTAACACTTTTGTTTTATAAAATATTTTTAGTAAGCATTTTTCTATACCTAGGATGAAAAATAACACTTTAAGAATACATATACGATGGGAATTACTCTTTTTGAATAAAAAAGTAAAACTTATTTTTCACAATTTTAGAAAATTTTTACCATAACCTCCTTTGTATGGCTGACCATTTTTTAATTTTCAACTCTCTACAATTAATTAGAATTTCACCAAGAGTATTTGAATCATTCTAATGTAAACATTTTCTACTTTATCAAAGAGAAACATTATGAAAAACTTGATTTTATCCATTAATCATTCATCTAGGATAAGAATGGTTGGATTTACTAAAGAAGAGAGGGGAATGCCTTTTTTCAATGAGGCATAACGTCACATTCAATTTAGAGAAGACAAAAATCATAAAAAACCATAAAATGAATAGAAAAGAGAAGAATCTCCAACTTACGAAGGAATTTGAGAGCTTTCCTTTGGCTTGATGGTTTGAGGGTTCTACTCTTGTTGAAACAAGAGTGGCCACCAATCTTTGGAAGAGGGAAGGCCAAAAAACAAATGAATTATGAGTAAATTCACAGTTTTCTGGCTCTTGGGAGAAGTAGGGTAACAGTGCAAAAACACTAAAGGAATGAAGTGATTTTGAAGAAAGGTAAACATTCTGTAAGGATTCCAATGACTGCAAAGAAGAAATTGTCAACATCAGTAAAGCCAATGATGGCTCAGACAATTAATTTGGCTGATGAAGTTGAAGATGATGAAGAAGCATGTTTTATGGAGGCAAATCCTACTGTCGTTCCAGTATTTGAAGTTGATGTGGAAAGGATTGTGGAGAAGTATGTTTTTCAGGAGGATTGTGCAAAGTCCGACAGGAAGTCATCTGTTAAGTCATGTGAAGTGGATACAGGTCAGGGATCAATTCCGGAATTAGGAGTCAGTTCTGTCTCCAAGATGAAAGAGGATTTGGAGTATTTAGATGAGGAAGTGTCACCCAAAGAGGCAATAACCAGAGCTGAGTTTCTATATGACAAGTTGATGGAAAAGGTGTCAAGAGTGAAAGAAGATGATTTGTAGGAGTTGAATCTGGGATCTGAAGTTAATCCAAAAGTGGTCAAAGTGAGTGTCAATTTGGATGAGAGGTTTAAGGAAGATCTTAAGAGGTTGCTACAAGAGTTCATTGATGTGTTTGCCTGGGATTATTTAGATTTGAAGGGCATGGATCCGGAGGTGTATAATCACCAGATCAATCTGAAGGAAGATGCGGTGGCCGGTGATTCAGTAACGTTATAGAATGAATCCAAATTATGCAAAGCAGGTGAAGGAAGAGTTGGATAAGCTTTTGCAAGTAGGTTTCATTATACCAATAGATCAGGTAGAATGGTTGTCACCAATAGTTGTTGTACCAAAGAAGTCTGGCAAAATCCGGGTGTGTGTGGATTACAGAAAATTAAATGCAGCAACTGTTTGCTGATCCATTTCCATTGCCGTTTATGGATTCAATCTTGGATGATGTCATAGGTCATGAAATGTATAGTTTTCTTGATGGTTTTTTAGGAAATAACTAGATCTAGATGGCAGAGGAAGATGTTGCTAAAACCGCATTTATAACAGAATGTGGTGCATTTGTATATACAATGATGAGTTTTGGATTGAAGAATGGGCCACCATCGTTTTCCAAAGCAGCTTTCAAAACTTTTGAGCTATATTTGACGGAATTCATGCGGATTTTCATGGATGATTTTTCTGTATTTTCCAAGAGGGCAAAACACTTGGAGTATCTTAGGAAATGTTTGGAAAGGTGTCGGCTGTTTTGGATGTTTCTGAATCCATACAAATGTGCAATTGCAGTGCAAAGAGGGAAGCTGTTAGGTCACATCATCTCTAAAGAAGGTATGTCAATTGACTCTGACAAAATTAGTGCAATTCAAAAAGCAGTAGCACCTGACAATTTGAAGGCAGTATTAAGATTTATGGGGTAGTAGATAAAGTGGCACAATAGGTACTTGAGGTAGTAGATAAAGTGGCACAATAGGTACTTGAGGTAGTAGATAAAGTGGCACAATAGGTACTTGAGGTATTAAGATTTATGGGGTAGTAGATAAAGTGGCACAATAGGTACTTGAGGTATCTTGCAAATGTCAGTGCACCTTTGACTCATTTGACAAAGAAGGATGTTGAGTTTGTATGGGGAGACGCTCAGGAGAAGGCATTTCAGGTTATGAAGAAGATGCTTGTTGTTTCTCCTATCATTCAACCACCAAATTGGTAGTTGCCATTTCATGTGTTTGTGGATGCGTCGGATATGGCGGTCGGAGCTCTTTTAATGCACGAAAAGATCCGTGGGTGTTTCGACCAGTGTATTATGCAAGTCGGCGGATGCTGAAATCGGCTGAAAAGAATTACACAATTACTGAGCGGAAAGCTTTAGGAATGATTTTTGCATTGGCGAAATTTCGGCATTACTTGCTTGGGAACAAATTAATTTTTCATGTTGATCACCAAGCGCTGATTTTCTTAGTGAAGAAGCCAAAGCTGGAAGGCAGATTGGCAAGGCTACAGGAATTTGACTATACGGTGTTGCATACACCAGGGAACAAGCATGCAGTAGTAGCGGATTACCTTAGCAGATTGGAAAATTTGCAGGAGATACGTGGGGTGTCGGATCAGCTTTCGGATGCGGAATTGTTTCATGTACATGGACAAGAGTTTGACAACTGGTATGATCAAATGTTCCAGTTTTTTACAGATGGAGTTTTGCCTTCTAGTATGTCAACAGATCAGAAGAAGAAATTTGCATTGAGAAGCAGACCATTTTTTATTATTGCTGGTGCACTATACCGGAAGGGACCGAATCAGATCATCAGGAGATGTGTATCGGATGAGGGAGCAACGAGCTGTTTTGGAGGAGGCACATTTTGGAGCAGTTGGAGGACATTTTTCAAGAGAGATTACAGGACGAAAAATAATGCAAGCAGGTTTGTGGTGGCCATTATTGCTCAAGGATGCACATCAGTTTGCCAGGGAGTGTCTGCAATGTCAGAAGATTGGGCAGCCAACCTCAATGGATAGGATGCAGGACCACCCCATTTTGCCACTTGAACCATTTCAAAAATGGGGGCTGGATTTTGTTGGACCTATAAATCCAAAGGCAAGGAGAACTAGTGCACGATATATTATGGTGACAATGGATTACGCCACAAAGTGGGTGGAAGCATTACCTTTAAGAGATAATAAAGCGGCTAGTGTGGCCAGGTTTTTGTACAAACACATTATGACAAGGTTTGGATGTCCCATAGAGCTGGTGTCAGATCAGGGTGTGCATTTCTTGAATTCAGTCATTGAAGAATTGACAACCAAGCATATGATTTCGCATAAGAAATCCACTCCGTATCATCCGCAAGCAAATGGGCTGGCAGAGAGTACAAACAAGGTGCTTATGAGAATTTTGAAGAAGATTGCAGAAAATCGATCCGATTGGGATGACAAGCTAGATTCTACACTATGGTCATTCTGGATAGCATATAAAGTTGTCACTGGGATGAATTAATTATGAGAAAAGAGTAATTTTTGGTAAATTTATTTTTATGCAAAAAGAGGAATTCCCATGATATTCGAGGTCCAAATAATTAAATGTTAAAAAGAGAAATTTTTGGCATAATTCAAATTATGAGTATCTATCAAAAGTGAAATTTTGAGTACTATTATTTTATTGGGAAATATGGGTAGAATTGATTTTTGTAAATCCCATGAATCTTTTATTCAAAAAGAAGAATATTGAATATATCTTACTTGAGAAATTTGAGAAAGAATGTGAAAATATCCATCGAGAAAACTTGGATAATTTTTATTCAGAAAAGGGAATGTGGAGTCTCTGTGAGGATCGAGGATCCAATGAGTAAACGGAAGCTTAGAATTCGTTCTCATTAATGAAGCTTAAGGAATTAAAATACAATATGTAAATGCTCTTTCCGAGTTTTTACTATTCAATTATGATAAGGTTTATTTTCCCTTTTTAAATCTTCAACAACAACACTCTGATACTACGTAGATTCAATGGGATCGAGAAAAAGATGTGAATGGATGTGATGAGATATGGATAGATGTGGATGTGGATGTGAGGTAATGTACATGGAATGAATAAGATGTGATGTGGATAGATGTGGATGGAATGAATGTGGGATGTGAATGGGTGTGATGGATGTGAATGGATGTGAATACGTGTGATGAGATGTGAGTGGATGTGATGAGATGTGAATGGGTGTGATGGATGTGAATGGGTGTGATGAGATATGAATGGATGCGATGAGATGTGAGTGGATGTGATGAGATGTGAATAGATGCGCTGAGATGATAATGGATGTGAATGTGATGTGATGATATCTGAATGGATGCAGTGAGATGTGAATGTGATGTGATGATATCTGAATGGATGTAGTGAGATGTGAATGTGATGTAATGAGATGTGAATGGATGTGATGTGATGTGAATGGATGTGATGTGGATCTGGTTAGATATGGATGGATGAGATATGATGTGGATAGATGAGATGTGATATGATGAGGATCTGGGTAGATGTGAATGGATGTGAAGTGATGTAAATAGATGTGAACATGATGTGATGATATGTGGATGTGATGTGGATCTGAATAAATGTAGATGGATGTGATGTGATATGAATGGATGAGATGTGATGTGGATATGTTGTGACGTGATGTGATGAGGATAGATGTGGATAGATATGATGAGATGTAATATGATGTGATTGGTTGAGAATGGATGAAGGACGATGGGAATATATATGACTGGATGTGGAATAAGCAATGTGAATTGATATAGAAGAATGTGGAATAACGAGAAATGATGTGGAACAATGCGGAAATATGAGAGTTCATTAGAAACTGTATTTATGAAACCTGTTTTTAAATGACTGTTTTATGTCAAGAATACTAGGGAAGCATTTTGACCATCTTATGAATGAGGTTGTTGTTGAGACCTAAGTGATAAAGTTGCAATAGCTAACTAAGAGTCAATGGAGGACATCTCGCGTAGTAGTATCAAGGTCGGCCGAGGTCTTGACTAGCCTCGGTTTGATTTAAATGGTGAGCTTCTAGTACGGTGGATGAGGGACCAAGGAAGCAGCCTATGAGTGAAGCCCTAGGTGACCTGCAAAAAGGAGCCTAGAGGGTGCTGACCATACGGTGCTCAAGCTGTAGGTGGCCGACGATACCCATGCGTGCATCGAGAAAGAAAATGGAACAAGGAGGTAGAGTTGTTTTCTGAACTCGGGCATGGATCTGGTTAATTGGCCTTGCTGGTCCTCAACGGATGAGTCCATGGCTCTTTTATATGGATCTGTTGGTTGATCTTGCTGATCTTCAACAGAGAGTCCATCTGGATTTTCTTAAGTGATTATATTTTCCGGTACTATGAGCTAGGAACTATTAAAAAGGCCCCTGAGTGAACATGTGGTAAGCATTTTGGATACCAATGATGCTATACGTACACCGATGAAGGAATGAGTGCAAATTAGAATTCAAGCTAGATATTTTGGAGGATTATGATCAATGATACTATGGTTTCATTAGAAGATTGTTTTAAAGATAGCTAAATCTGTGAAACATGCAATTTCATATTGGGTGTGTAAGTTTTGTGACTATCTTGAAATTTTCTTGAAGCGCCAGCTAGGGGGCCTAAGAACTCTTTTCCCGCACCCGAGACAAAACAACATAACCAAATTTCTAAATGGATCCTATCACTACAGTGGTTGGGCGGTTGGCTAACCCATGGGATTGGATGGGGTTAGGCTGGATTGATAAAATAAGACTCAATTCTATTATGTTATCATAGATGAAGTAAATCCTCGATAGTCATTGTTCTATGAAAAAGAATCAACGGTTGTGCCTCTTGATGAGGAAAAAAGCGTTGGACTCTATGATCCAAGTGCAAGTCTCTTCCTTGATCTGACCATATGACTCAGAGGTTTGGTCGGATTAGTTTGGTTAGTTAAGGCTCTTCACTACGTTAGAATAACTTTTTCTGGAGGAATCGCCCGTGCTTTCTGAGCGAGGAAAGTTTTTTTGGGTTCGGTTTTGGAAGAATCGAGGGATTAGTCTCTTGTCCGGATATCCGTGAGGGCAAGGCCCCAAGTGAGGCTTTGCCATGCGCAAGAAGTGCTACTTCCGGTGCTAGCACCCCAGAACTCATTGTGCGGAGGGAGCAGGGATCTTTCAGCTGGTATCACAGACAGTGAATTGGCTAAAGTGGATCAACCGATGAGCAAGAAATGTCAAAAATCTATGAAGTACGAGTAAAATATTGTAATTGTGTGATGAAATTCATACCAATTGATATTCAGTATGAAGATTCATAAATTGGTACCGCAATTGTGTGGAATCCCTGACTTGCTTAAGGCCTAGATATGATGGTATTTACCTTATAGTTCCAAGGACCATGAGACCTTGAAGTTATAAGCAAAAATACTATCTAGATGATGAATTCGAATGCTGGTCGATATGATTTTAGAATTTTGGTTGAGAATTATGCATTGATTTAGATTCTGATTGAAACATGATGATTTTTGAATTCTGGTTGAAAGAAGATAAGTTGAATAAAGCCACAATGAGGATGAATCGGGAGAATCCCAATGATGATGTTAGTAAGACGATTATGACCTTCAGCAATCACTATGAGATTAGTGGATTGTGCTGATAGATTATTGCTGTTTGACCTTTGATCTAGTGGATCTAATTAAGGAATGACAAATTGAGAACTTGCATAACTGAAATTTCCTTGCGGAATGTTCAGATGGAATTTTTGGTCTGGTGGACCATTATTGTGCTAAGAAAATGAATGAATTATTCTCTGATAATGAGTTATGTATGTAGAAGGGATCTTTATCCCACGATTCTGTGAGGGTTGAATAGACTATAAGGAACCCGAGAATCAATTGGATCTTAAGGTGAAAGAGTTTATCCTCCTGCTGCGAGATGAGGACATCTCTGTTACCATATTATAGTAGTGATGTGTGTGAACACACTTAGGACCGCCGGGGCACTTTTTCCCTCACTAGGAGGTTTTTTCCCCTGTGCATTGTATATACGCCCATTATCTTCTAGGGCTTGTTATCTTTCATTTTTGGCACTCATAATACACTACTGTGTTGTGCTCAAGCTTCCTCATCTTCTTGAAGTTGTGTGTGCATTCCTGCAACCCTAATTCCAACAATTGGTATCAGAGCAGGCTTCCTCCTCCCGGGCAGCATCACCGGCACCTGCCGCTTCATCTCCTCCGATTGCGACGAGGTTTCACGAGCGTCTGCAGGTTAGTATATGCCGTGGGAAATCCCGAAGGGCTTGTTCGTTTCAGAATTTTGATCTGAAGTCATTTCGCCCTCCGTTTTTGCATTCCAAGTACTGCGCAGGCAAAATCGTCCTACTGTGCAGATTTTCTGTCAAGATTAAAATCTGCAGGACAGGTGCCCATTCGTCTGTTTTGGGCTGTGCTACATAGCACAGGTCGATTTTATACAGGTTTACCTCTTACAGACAGCATTTACATCTAGTAGTACAGTCATTGGCCATGGCTGACAACAATGATGTATTCCGCATGTTGGCTGCTGAGGATAAGTTGGATGGCACCAACTATCCATTGTGGGCATATATGATGCGACATGTATTGGTAGCAAAGGGGTTATGGAACATTGTGCAGGGTATTGATGCACGTCCTATTGTGGCTGGGAATGCTGCAAACACATCAGAAACAGGTACTGTTGATGATGGTGCAGGCACAAGTGCTGTAGCAGCTGTTCGAGAACCACCACTTTCAGTAGAGCAGATTCGTTGGGATGGTAGAGATGCGCAGGCTCATGCCTTGATTGCGCTGTCTGTCAAACGTACCATTATCCCACATATTCGCTCCTGCAGGACTTCTAAGGATGCTTGGGATGTACTTGCCACATTGTATCAGGCAAGAAATGAGGCTCGTGTTGCTTACCTCCGAAAACAGTTGGAGAGTGAGCATATGAACGAAGGTGATTCTATGGATAGCTTTTTGACAAAGATCAAGGATTTCAAAGAGCAGCTCATTTCTGCAGATGAAATCCTGTCAGACAGTTCACTTGTGCAGACTGTTTTGAATGGTCTACCAGATTCTTATCAGGGTTTTGCTTCCACTCTTCGCTTGATGATGAAAGGCAATCCCAATGCCTTATCATTTGAGGAGTTAGTTTCTGTTTTGCTGCAAGAAGACCAGTCAAGGCAAAACAGGAATATTATGCGTGTCGCAGATCAAGCTTTCGTTGCTAGTCAGAGAAGCGGGAAAGGTAAAGCTGGCTTTTCTTCTAGTAAGCAGAAATCTGCAAATGCTGCGCAACCAAAGAAGGAAGACAAAGATGAGAAGAAGGGTGACAAACAAAAGACATTTTGCAAGTACTGTAAGGGAAATGATCATGTCATCAAAGCGTGTCCTAAGCTGGCTGCGAAAGACGCTAAGAAGAAAGAGGCTGGTATGGCTGTTGCAGATGCCTCTCCTTCTAACAATGAATGTGCTAATGTTGTTCAAGATACAGAATGGGCATTCAATGCGCAGTGCAGTTATGACCCATCTTTGCATGACACATGTATGTCTGCAGTAGATTCAAATGTATGGTACTTTGACAGTGGTGCCACTAAGCATATCACCTCGCAGCGCAGTTTATTCACTTTCCTTGAGTCTGCTCCCACAGGGAATACTGTCACTTGTGCCAATAACTCCTCTTATCCCGTTAAAGGAGTTGGACAGATTGTGCTGAATGTTGCAAATTGCAACACCTTTACACTTTTTGATGCATTGTATGTGCCAGGGATCAAAAAGAATCTGCTGTCAGTCTCCGCATTTGCCAAAACAGGTTTGGTTGTAAAATTTGTGGATGACAGATGTACTGTTCATGATCTCTCTTGTGGTGACATCATTGTAGCATCTGGTTCACTATGTCGAGGGCTGTATAAGCTCAATATGGATGGCAAATGTGTAGAGGATTCAGCATGTGCTATTATGGATACGCAGGCTATTTCAAATGCAAAACTGTGGCATGCACGTTTTGGTCATCTGAATTTTGCAAGTTTGCTGCGCCTGCAGAAATCTGAAATGGTGTCTTCTTTGCCTAAGCTTGAGGCACCTGTCAAGCATGTTTGTGAGGGCTGCATATTGGGTAAAATGCAGCGTGCTTCCTTTCCCAAAGATGGATCAGTGAGAGCTGAACGCAGATTGCAGCTTGTTCACAGTGATGTTTGTGGTCCCATGCAAACTCCATCATTTGGAAACTACCTTTACTTCGTGACTTTCATTGATGATTTTACCAGGCATGCATGGGTATATCCTTTGAAGGCAAAGTCCGAAGTGTTTTTGTGCTTCAAACAGTTTTTGGTTATGGCTGAAAATGTGTCAGAAAGTAAGATGGGCACCCTCCGTTCAGATCGAGGGGGGGAGTATATGTCTTCAGAATTTAATGCATTTCTGGCTGAGCGTGGGATAAAACACCAATGTACAGTGCCGTATACACCACAGCAAAATGGTGTGGCTGAGAGAAAAAACAGGTCTCTCATGGAAATGGCAAGATGTATGGTTAAGAGTCAAAGTCTACCACATGGTTTTTGGCTTGAGGCTGTCATGTGTGCCACTTATGTACTAAACAGGTGTCCCACCAAAGCATTACAGGTTGTCACTCCATATGAGGCTTGGCATAGCCGCAAGCCATCTGTTGGCCATTTACGTGTTTTTGGTTGCCTGGCATATGCATTAGTGCCTGTGCAACATCGCAGAAAATTGGATGACAAAGCTGTCAAATGTATTTTTGTTGGATATAGTGCTGAGAGCAAAGGCTATCATTTGTATCATCCACAGACAAAGCGCATTTTGGTTAGCCGTGATGTTGTATTTGTGGAAGATGCAGTTCAGCCCTTGGTTTCATGTACTAAGGAGACAGATATCAGCTCACGTGATGTCTATGATACATTGTTGCCTCTTTTCAGTGGTGCACAGTCAAGTGCAATACCTCATGAGGCAGTTTTTCAGCCTATGCAGGTTTTAAATGATGGCACAGATCAGCCTATATCTGATGCAGATGTGCATGATGCACTTGAGGATGAGAGACAAGAGATTGAGGGCTCTAGGAACATGCCCAGATGGCTGGTGCAGACTTTGCGTGACAGCAAGTTGGATGCCCCTTTGTCTAGTCGCACTCGTTCTGGCTCTCATGGTGCCTCTTATGCGTCAGATTGTTATGCATTGGCTGTTTCTAGTATGTGCGATGAAAGTGAGCCTGTTTCATTTGATGAGGCACAAAGTTCAGAAAATTGGATGGCTGCTATGCAAGCAGAATACGATGCTATTATGAAGAATAGTACATGGTCTTTATGTGACTTGCCCCCTGGCAAGAAGGCCATTGGCACTAAGTGGGTATACAAATTGAAGCGTAAGCCTGATGGCACAGTGGATCGCCATAAGGCTAGGCTTGTTGCAAAAGGTTATGCTCAAGAGAAGGGCATTGATTTTGATGAGACTTTTGCTCCCACATGTCGTATGACCACTGTTCGTAGCATCTGTGCATTAGCAGCTCATAATGGTTGGAATGTACATCAGCTGGACATAAAGACTGCGTTCTTAAATGGAGATTTGCATGAGGAGGTGTATGTATCGCAGCCTCGTGGTTTTGTTCAAAGAGGGCAGGAAAACAAAGTGTGCAGGTTAAAAAAGGCTTTATATGGTTTAAAGCAAGCTCCACGAGCTTGGTATGAAAAAATACATGCATATTTGACTGCACATGGGTTTCAGAATAGTCCAACAGAAAGCACTTTGTATGTTAAACGTGTGGATGGTGTACATCTAATCATTGCTCTCTATGTCGATGACATGCTGCTCACAGGACCAAATGAGAGTCATATTGCTGATTTTAAGGCTGATTTGAATGCCTCTTTTGAGATGTCAGATTTGGGGCATTTGCATCATTATTTGGGGATACAATTTAAGCAGTGTGATGGAGGTATTGCTTTATGTCAGACAAAGTATATTGAAACATTGTTGCGGAGATTTGGCCTTGAAGACTGCAAGCCTATTGCTACTCCAATGGAGACAGGTTTGAAGTTGAGTCTTCATGATGCTGGAGATCACTTTGATGTCACACTCTATCAGACAGCTGTTGGTTGCCTCATTTATGTATGCATTACGAGGCCAGACATTCAGTTTGCAGTCTCACAGGTGAGCAGATTTATGCATAGCCCAGGCATTAAGCATTGGCAGGCAGTGAAGCGTATCTTTCGCTATTTGAGTGGTACTCGGCATCTTGGGTTGTTTTATCCCAAGGGGGGATCATTGCCGCCAGATTTACATGTTTTTTCAGATTCTGACTGGGCTGGTTGTTATGACACACGCGTGTCCACGAGTGGTTTTTGCTTCATGCTTGGAAGCTCATGCATATCATGGTTGAGCAAGAAGCAGCCTACTGTGGCCACTTCTAGTTGTGAAGCTGAGTACAGGGCAGCTTTCACAGCTACGGTTGAGTGTGTGTGGCTCAGACGCCTTATGGCTGATTTGGGTGTTGGGCAGCCATCTGCCACCACCATCTTCACTGACAGTCAGAGCGCATTGGCAGTTGCGCGGAACCCAGTGTTCCATGCTCGTACGAAGCACATTGAGGTGCACTACCATTATGTCAGGGAGAGACTCTCTGCAGGAGAGATCAGTTTGGCTTATGTGCCAACACAGGATAACCTTGCAGACCTTTTCACAAAGGCTCTGCCTCGTGAGAAGTTCGAAGCTTTTCGCAAAGCTTTGGGCTTACTCCCTTTTGTGGATTCGTCCACATAGCTAGACACTTCCCTATACATGAGTGCTAGCTCTTGTTCACCGCATCACTCCAGGGGGGATTTGTTACCATATTATAGTAGTGATGTGTGTGAACACACTTAGGACCGCCGGGGCACTTTTTCCCTCACTAGGAGGTTTTTTCCCCTGTGCATTGTATATACGCCCATTATCTTCTAGGGCTTGTTATCTTTCATTTTTGGCACTCATAATACACTACTGTGTTGTGCTCAAGCTTCCTCATCTTCTTGAAGTTGTGTGTGCATTCCTGCAACCCTAATTCCAACAATCTCGCATTTTTTAAGTGGGGTAGGATGTAAGATTCCTCCCTCCAGCTTTTGAGGAGTAAAGGTATAAGAACCTCCCCTTCTGTTCTTATAATTATTTCCCTCTCTGAGATATCTTTGGATATAAAAATCCTCCTAATGTCTAAAATGGATTCCTCTGAATCAGAAGTTAAAAATGAACTTTCCAATGTGCATTAGGAATTAATTGAAAATGGTATAAGAGACCTTAGCCTAAGAGTCTACATTTTAAGAAATTTTTAGATTATGGTCCAACTAAGGTTCCAATGGGCCAATTGGATTAATCCAAGTGTTGGGATGAGATAAATCCAAAGAATAAAAGAAATTACCCAAAAATGAGTAAATGCTCACATAAGATGAAGAGTTGACTGAGTACAAGGTTTATTAGTTAAAAATTAAGAGATATTACTAAAAAAATGAGATATTTTAGAGAAATGATGCATTTTTGACACCTTGGTAAGGAGAGGGGGACCTTTGAGGTAGGTGCCTTTTTCACATGTGTGGAAGGGTTTTTTAATTCAAAAAACTATGATATTTTTATCTCTCCTTTCTCCTGGATCAAACCACATCAAAAAAGGAGGCAAATTGGTCCAAATCTTATCCAGATTCAGTCAAACTAAAGCTGAAAAATTCTAGAACCCAGTTGGGCTTGGTTAGTGGCCTCCCTCACCTATAAATAGACCCTCATTCCTTTGTATTTTCATATTGGAGCTATACCATGCTAGTATTATATTAAAATAATCATATTTTTTATTATCCCTTAAATTTTTCTCTCTCTTGGGAGCTTGGAGTTTCTCTCTCTCTTTCCAACAACTTTTGGAGTTGCTCTTCTTCTCTTGGTGGACCAATTGATTAGTCGGCAGTTTCACTTCTAATAGAGAATCAAGCCAAACTTGAAGGTAAAATCGATTTATGCGGTTTTTTTAAATTATCTCAATGACTTTCTTCTTCTCAACCCCTCTCAAGCTTGAGAAGCTTTTTAAATGATTGTTTTAATTCAAATCAAGCTTTCCCTAAAAGTCTTAATAATTAATTAAGAGAAAGTTAATCTTTATGCTTATTTGTAATGCTTTCTTTAATTAAATCTCTCTCTAAAAGAATAGCCATCTTTAATTAAATCTCTCTCTCTAAAAGAATAGCCATCTTTATTTTTTCATGATTTTGTGCTATTAAAATAATGGTAAATTCTTTTAGATTGTTTATGCTTAGTTAAAAGCTACTTTAATTCATTCTAAATGAGAAATGGATTATCCTAATAATTTGAGAAAAGAGGAATGTTCAAATTAGCTTAGTTTAGTGGGATAGTTATAGTTATGTTTATAATTATGGTTAAAATTATGATTTAAATTCATAGTTTGATTTTAAGCATAAAAGAGGAACTACTATTATATTTTCATTACAAGCTTTTACTCTTTTAGGAAAAATTGAGAACTATAAGTAATAGCCAGCGAAGCTATGGTAAACTTTTTAGAAAATAATACATATCTTATTTTTATGCATACTGCTAAAAGAGGACTTCCTACCATATTCTAGGATTGGACATCCTATGCAAAAAGAATGATTTTCATCATATTCATGGGAAATAATTTTTTGTAATTATGCATAATTAATTAATTATGAGAAAAGAGTATTTTTTGGTAAATTTATTTTTATGCAAAAAGAGAAATTCCCATGATATTTGAGGTCCAAATAATTAAATGTTAAAAAGAGAAATTTTTGGCATAATTCAAATTATGAGTATTTATCAAAAGTGAAATTTTGAGTACTATTATTTTATTGGAAAATATGGGTAGAATTTATTTTTGTAAATCCCATGAATCTTTTATTCAAAAAGAAGAATATTGAATATATCTTACTTGAGAAATTTGAGAAAGAATGTGAAAATATCCATCGAGAAAACTTGGATAATTCTTATTCAGAAAAGGGAATCTGGAATCTCTGGGAGGATCGAGGTCCAATGAGTAAACGGAAGCTTAGAATTCGTTCTCATTAATGAAGCTTAAGGAATTAAAATACAATATGTAAATGCTCTTTTTGAGTTTTTACTATTCAATTATGATAAGATTTATTTTTCCTTTTTAAACCTTCAACAACACTTTGAAACGTAGATTCAATGGGATCGAGTGAAAAAGTATCTTTCACTAGGCCAAGAAATTGGTAGAAACTTAGAAAAGTCCTATCAGTATCGAAAGTAGAAAACGGTACTAAAAGTGAATGTTATGTGATGAGATGTGAGTGGATGCGATGAGATGTGAATGGATGCGATGAGATGTGCATGGGTGTGATGTATGTGCATTAGATGTGAATGGATGCGATGAGATGTGAATAGATGTGATGATATGTGCATGGGTGTGATGTGATGATATGTGCATGGGTGTGATGTGATGTAAATGGATGAGAATGAGATATGAAGTGATAGATGTGCATGTGAATGAATGGATGGATTTGGATAGATGTGAATGTGAATAAATGGATGGATGTGGATAGATGTCAATATGTGAATGAATGGATAGATGTGGATAGATGTCAATATGTGAATGAATGGATAGATGTGGATAGAAGTGAATGTGAATGAATGGATGGATGTGGATAGATGTGAATGTGAATGCATGGATGGATGTGGATGAATATGATGAGATGTGAATGGATGTGATGAGATATGGATAGATGTGGATATGGATGTGAGGTAAAGTGGATGGAATGAATAAGATGTGATGTGGATAGATGTGGATGGAATGAATGTGATGTGATGGGGATGGATGTGAATGCGATGTGATAAGATGACGATGGATGTAACGAGATGTGAATGAATGTGGGATGTGAATGGGTGTGATGGATGTGAGTGGGTGTGATGAGATGTGAGTGGGTGTGATGAGATGTGAATGAATGTGGGATGTGAATGGGTGTGATGACATGTGAGTGGATGTGATGAGATGTGAATGGGTGTGATGGATGTGAATGGGTATTAGGAGATGTGAATGGGTGTGATGAGATGTGAATGGGTGTGATGAGATGTGAGTGGATGTGATAAGATGTGAATGGATGCGATGAGATGAGAATGGATGTGAATGTGATGTGATGATATCTGAATGGATGCAGTGAGATGTGAATGTGATGTAATGAGATGTGAAAGGATGTGATGTGATGTGGATCTAGTTAGATATGAATGGATGAGATATGATGTGGATAGATGCGATGTGATATGATGAGGATCTGGGTAGATGTGAATGGATGTGAAGTGATGTAAATAGATGTGAATGGATGTGATATGATAAGGATCTGGGTAGATGTGAATGGATGTGAAGTGATGTAAATAGATGTGAACGTGATGTGATGATATGTGGATGTGATTTGGATCTGAATAAATGTAGATGGATGTGATGTGATATGAATGGATGAGATGTGATGTGGAGATGTTGTGAGGTGATGTGATGAGGATAGATGTGGATAGATATGATGTGGATATGTTGTGAGGTGATATGATGAGGATAGATGTGGATAGATATGATGAGATGTAATATGATGTGATTAGTTGAGATTGGATGAAGGACGATGGGAATACATATGACTAGATGTGGAATAAGCAATGTGAATTGATATAAAAGAATGTGGAATGACGAGAAATGATGTGGAACAATGTGATAAGATGAGAGTTCTTTAGAAACTGTATTTATGAAACTTGTTTTTAAATGACTGTTTTATGTCAAGAATGCTGGGGAAGCATTTTGACCATCTTGTGAATGAGGTCATTAAGACCTAAGTGATAAAGTTGTAAGAGTTGATGGTGGAGAGTCAATGGAGGACGTCTCGTGTAGCAAGGTTGGCCGAGGTCTTGACCAGCCTCCGTTCGATTTAAATGGTGAGCTTCTGGTATGGTGGATGAGGGACCAACGAAGCACCCTATGAGTGAAGCACTAGGTGACCTACGAAGAAGCCTAGAGGGTGCTAACCATACAGCGCTAGGGCTCTGGGTTACCAAAGATACCCACACGTGCATCAGGGAAGAAAATGAAACAAGGAGTTAGAGTTATTTTCTGAACTCAGCAGGCATGGATCTGGTTAATTGGCCTTGCTGGTCCTCAACGGATGAGTCCATGGCTCTTTTATATGGATTTGTTGGTTGATCTTACTGATCTTCAACAGAGAGTCCATCTAGATTTTCTTAAGTGATTATATTTCTAGGTACTATGATCTAGGAACTATTGAAAAGGTCCCTAAGTGAACAGGTGTTGAGCGTTCTGGTTTTACCAATGATTCTATAGGTACACTGATGAAGGAATGATTGAAAATTAAAATTAAAGCTAGATATTTTGGAGGATTATGATCAGTGATACTATGGTTTCATTAGAAGATTGTTTTAAAGACAGCTGAATCTGTGAAACGGGCAATTTCATATTAGGTGTGTAAGTGGTGTGACTATCTTGAACTTTGCTTGAAGCGCCGGCTAGGGGGCCTGGGAAATCTTTTCCTTGGTACTTGGGAGACAAAACATAACCAAATTTCTAAATGGATCCTATCACTATAGTGGTTGGGCGGTTGGCTATAACCCATGGGATTGGATGGGGTTAGGCTGGACTGATGGATCCTATCACTATAGTGGTTGGGCGGTTGGCTATAACCCATGGGATTGGATGGGGTTAGGCTGGACTGATGGATCCCTAAAATAAGACTCAATTCTGTTATGTTACGATAGATGAAGTAAATCCCGCATAGTCATTGTTCTATGGAAAAGAATCAACAGTTAGATCAGTTTGGTTAGTTAAGGCTCTTGACTACGTTAGAATAAATTTTCGTGGAGGAGTCGCCTGTGCCTTCTGGGCGAGGGAAGTTTTTCCAGGTTCGGTTTTGGAAGAACCGAGGGATTAGTCTCTTGTCCAAATATCCGTGGCCGAGGCCTCGAGTGAGAGGCTCTACCCCCTATGCAAGGAGTGCTACTTCCGCTACTAGCACCCCAGAATTTGTTGCATAGAGAAGAAGTATGTGCACATTTACCTATAGGAGTTAGACCCTAGATCTTCCTACAATGCTAAGAGATTTGGACTCAAGTCCAAATCTTCAAGAGATTTGGATGGAAGTCGAAATCTATAGACATTGAATGGATATTTGGGCTTGAGTCTAAATCTCCTAGCCTCACAGTGAGATTTAGACTTGAGTCCAAATCTCTAATTGAAGAGAATCCAAATCTGTATGAACTGAAAGAAGATGGGGAGATTTCAACTTAAGTACAAATCTAAAGTCATTGGAAGCAGATTTGGACTTGAGTTTAGGGAGATTTGGACTTGAGTCCAAATCTCTTTGCCTTACGGGGAGATTTAGACTTAAGTCCAAATCTCCTAGCCTCGTAGTAGGAAGATTTGGACTTGATTCCATGTGTCTTTGCCTCATGGTGGGGAGATTTGGACTTGAGTCTAAATGTCTTTGCCTCACAGGTAGATTTGGACTTAAGTCCAAATCTCCTAGCCTCACAGGAAGATTTGGACTTGAGTTCAAATCTTATTGCCTCATGGGGAGATTTGCACTTGAGTCCAAATCTCTAAGTGAATGGAATCAAAATCTATAGGGCCAGGAGAGGCTTTGGAATCAAGTCCAAATCTTTAAGTGAAGGGAATACAAATCTAAAGGGCTTGGAGAAGATTTGGACTCAAGTCCAAATCTATAGGCGTTGGAAGGATATTTGGACGTAAGTCCAAATCTCTAAGCCTCATGGAGAGATTTAGCGTTGAGTCCAAATCCCTATCATGTCCAAATCTATTTGGACATGAAGTCCAAATCCCTATCATGTCCAAATCATGTCCAAATCTATTTGGACTGAAGTCCAATTCCTAAGCCTCATGGGAAGATTTGGACTCCAGTCCAAATCTATTGGCATTGTTGGGAGATTTGGACTTGAGTTCCAATCTTCCAACCTCACAAGGAGATTTGGACTCAAGTCCAAATATCCCAATGAGGATGAGAGATTGGGACTCAAGTCCAAATCTCCCAACAATGCCTAGGCATTACAGAAAGATTAGGCCGCCTTGCATCAAAATCTTTAAGTCTCATGCAAAGATTTAGACTCAAGTCCAAATCTTTAGGGAAGATACAGAGATTTGGACTTAAGTCCAAATATTTAGGGAAGATAGAGAGACTTAAGTCCAAATCTATAGAAATTGGAAGGATATTTGGACTTAAGTCCTAGTTTATAGAAATTGGAAGGATATTTGGAGTTGAGTCCAAATCCCTATCATATCCAAATC